>NC_135712.1:175294607-175945955 GCF_964656455.1 Halichoerus grypus
ATATATATCCAAACTCAATCAATAAACATTTGGTCTTACCATAAGCCCATAAATCAGGTTGATAATAATCATTAAAAAGCATTGGTACTTCATTTAGGTAAGAACATCAATTTTTCCCCCTAACAAGATTTACCTCTTGGGGCTTGGGGAATCAAACTTACTAATTACTAGTGGAAAACTAATTTCCACTGTGGTGCTGTAGACAGTGTTTCTAATATAATACTTTTATATTTAGAAAATAATTATTTTAAAAGGATATACTAAATGCCTATACAAACTGACTCTTGATTTCCATAAGTAAAATAGCAAATTAAATAAGTCTATGGTAGAGGCAAGCAAAACTTTGTGATTAAATACGTGCACTTACCATAGATAGCCCCCTCAGTGCCTAAAAGATTAGACCCCCATTCAAGCAAGAGCGGCCCTGTTTGGGGTAACAACACAACCTTTATGGTCCTGACTTACAGCATTTTTAATGAAAATTGTATGTCTGCCACTTAGATATGTTTACAGTACTTAAAAGACAGAGTCAGCATTTCTGGAATGTGAATTTGTAAGGAACACCATCATTTCCAGAGCTTATACAAAGTAGTAAATGCAACAGAGAATGAGATACTGATAACAGATAGTTTTAACATAATGAAAGGTGCAATGTGAACCACTGTCAGGTCTTCTTTCTCCTGTTTAACACTGATATCAAAATAAGCACTTGGATTCGAGGCGTAAGTATAAATCCTGCCTCAGAAGGAGTATTTCCAAACATGCAAAGGTTATATTCATAAGCTGAGCTGCAAAAGACAATTTTCCTGCTGTGAGGCTCGACAGGACCAGCACAGTCAGCAGGATGTTAAAAATCCTTCTGCAGACATATGTTAGCAAAGCTCCCGGATGGATCCAAGGCTCATTATGCTTGCTGACAATCATTCTGAAAAAGCACAGACCAAACACTTCCAAGGCAGCCAGTGCAAATATGGATCAGTCAATATTTCAGAAAGAAGAAAAAAGTGTCCTTTAAAAAATCTCCTATTTGAAGAGTAATTATATATTAGTAATTGCATTTATCAATGTTCAGAATTTTTTTCTTACATGACTGCTTATATGAACCAAAATATTTATATTGTAAGTTTATACTGATGGGCCTAAAACCGCTATTACAAGAAAACCACGTGTATGGCCAGGGTAGTAGGGCTTCTTCCCACTGCTGGATGTTTAATTCCCTCTGAAGAACAAAGAATAAAAAAACAAAACCAAAATCAGCATGAGGAAAACTACAGTTTACTTCTTCAATTTCTTTTGCAACTGACCACAAAAATGAAAAGATGCAGCTAAATATATCTATAAAAATTAAGGAAACAGAATTAGGCTGATGTGTCTGATACTGTTAGAAGTTTACATTTTATATGTCCAGGGGATGAAAATATTTAAAAGTCATTCTTCTTTGTTAACTGCAAAATTAACTGTTTCATTTGTTAGCAAATCTTTTGTCCTGTTCATTATTATATTTCAAACATGTATTAAACAAGCAATCCCCCTTTTACAAAAGGTCCTGTATTAATGCATGAAACCATACAATATCATTTATAAATTAATACAAATGAGAATTACTGTGTTATCAAAAATAATTGCAACTATCATCATAGCTAACATTTTTGTGTGTGCTTACAGCCGTACTCATCTTAATGGCATTTGATGTTCACAATGATTCCGCAAAATTCCTCTTACAAATGAGGGAAGGGGTGCATACAATCCCTGAAAAGATTTAATTGAATGCCTACTATATTCCAGGTATAGGCCAGGGGTTGGAAGTAGAGAGTGAGGAAGACCTCTCTCCTTCCCAAATTGTATTAGTCAGGAATAACTAATTAGAATTTGACACTGAAATAAACCAGTAAGAAATCAAGAGAAGAAAGGATATACTAAACCAAGGTGTTTAATTGATTCATTAACTGACTAAGAGCAACTAGTCTTCTCTTTTCTAACCTAAAATGCTTATACAGATGGTCCTCATTATTTGCAGACGCCATATGTATAAATTTACCTAGCTGCTGAAGTTAACTTGTTCCCCTCCCCCCAAATCAGCACCCGGGGGCTGATTTGGTACTCAGAATGTAGAAAGCACGGGAAAATTTGAGTTGCCTAACACACCTGTTTCAGCTGATGTTAAACATGGCAATCGTCTACCTTCTTTGAATTCTCATACTGCATGTGAGTGTCCTTTCAGCAGTCTATTTCATTTTTCTCATTTTTATGCTTTTCATTGGTGATTTTGCTATTTAAAATAGCTTGCTGTTTAAAAGCGAATTGGTGAAACATTGCCTGGTATTCTTAAGTGCAAGAAGGCTCTGATATGTCTTGTGGGGAAAACAGTTGTAGTAAGTTTCATTCAGGAAGGAGTTAGAGTGCTGTTGGCCCTGAGTCCAATATTCATGAATAAAACAATATACATTAAATAAGGTGTCATTTAAACAAAAACATACTTAAAACAAGGTTATGGATTGATTAGTCGACTAAATGTTGAGACCGGAAGCTAACAGAAACCTAACCCTGTATTCCCCTAGGAGCCAAGGTTCAGCATTCACTTAGTATTTGTGACAACTTTATAGAATACAACTACCATGAATAATGAGAATCAGCTGTAAATGTTTTTGTTTTTAGTTAGATTTGATAACATCTCTCATATTTCTGAGTTTCAGAATAAAACCATTTATCTTAATCCATAAAAGATGATTAAGCAAAAAAATCCAAATATTAAATAACATTATTAATACATACATTTACAGAATTAAATAGGATACTGAGTTTTCACATCTTTAGGGAAAAAAAGAAATAAACTTTGCAGCAAGTGCATTTTTAATCCCCAAGGTATTATATATACATTTCTTCCACAACTCCCTTTTAAATGAAGAACAGTGTTTTCTTAAGGAAGACCAAGAAATTAAAGCAAAAATAAATGATGTCTGTCTGTTTATCTATGAATGATTTGTCTGTGTTTTTTGTTTGTTTGTTTGTTTTTTCTTGAATCCAAGGCTTCTAATTCACCATTTTCCCAAGATCACACTTCACTGTGTCATTTGATCTATTCTCTGATGGAAGAGATATTGATTCAAGGTTTTCAAAAGGATGGAATATAGGAAACATAATTATTAAATACTCCTCAGTTTCACAGTCAAGCTTGTCTCAAGCTATGTTGTTTTCTCTCTATAAGCTGTTTTCTCTCTATAAAGATGAGGTTCCTGGTCTTGTTGATTTAAAAACTTTTAATGTCCATCCCTGCGGACAAAGGCTGACATGAAGAGAACAGGAAGATAAAACACACCACACACATGCCCTTTGTCAGGAAAATGCTGAGAGCCTTGAGCAGTAGAGGTGCGGGGCTGGCAGGGAACCACTCCCATCCCTACATGGCCCCCTCCAGTGACAAACAGCATTTGTGAAACAGCAGCCCAGGGGTCAGGGTAAAATCTGTAGAAATGGAACTGGGCCAAAAAATAGACTTGAAGGAACAGTAAATCTGTACCCTTGACCTCATTAGCAGCAAACTGTAACCAATTGCTAATTACCTTATGGCTGTATTGTAAGCTGTATATGTGTGTACGTAAACTGGGTATGTGTGTATGTATATAAATTGTGTATGTAAATTCTACATGTCTACAAATTTCCAAGAATCTAACATGAAGATTGGACTCAGGGAAAGGAGACACTAGATAAACCATCACCCTCCAATGGAAAATGAAGTAGTAACCAACTTTCTGGTGGAAAATACGCTAAATTGTATTAAATGTATTGACTTGGGCACCTTAATTTAGTTAGTTTTGTTCTGTATACTGAGGAGGAAATAATTCAGTCAGAATCTAAGTTAAAAAAAAAAAGCTAGCTAAAGGATACCAATAAAGATTCTTATTAAATCCAGTTAGTTCCATGTGTTATAAACGTAATCTAAAGGGTTAATTATATCAAATAAAAGACTGGCACTTACAGTCTCTGTAGATGAAATTTTAGGATTGATTTTAAGATCACAAAGGATGGCTTTTTCATCTTTCCCGAAGAACATTCCCATTGCAACAAATTACTACCACAACATATGCCTTTAGTAGCTTGCACAAGTATATACAAGAGAACATGAGAAGACAATCCAAGACGTAAGTAAATCTGCCAGGGGAGAATTATGGTCTGAAGGGAAAGATCATCAACATCTACTATACACTGAGTGTCTATATGTGTCCAGAGCCAAAGTGATGAACAAGATAGACTCTGTCACTGACCTATTAAAATTTACACTTCAATGATGGGAAAAAGAAAAGACAAATTAAAAAAGATGGTTGTGGTAGGTGCGAAGCGGAAGACCAACTGGGTGCTACAATCCAACATCGGGCGTGTGTGACTATCTCAGAAAGGGGACTCAGGAAGGCCTTCCTTAGATGGAAATATCTAAGTTAGAACCAGAATTATGAAAAAGGGGGTGATGAACTCTATAAATTATCTTCACTATGAATGTTGTTGTTTATTCTAATTACGTTCAGTTATGAACGTGGGGGGAAAAACCTACCAGAGACAATCATACTGGGGAAAACTGAATGAAAGCATCACAAGACTGGAAACGGGGCTCCCCTCTCACTATAACTGTTTTCCTTTCCTACCTCAAACATCAATGCAGAGTCACAATTTGTTCATAATTAGCAGTGACCACAGAAGCAAGGGAAAATCCTGGGGTTTTTGTTGTTGTAATGGTTTTTAAGCTACTACTGGAGGAAATAAACATTGCTAAGAATAAAGCCGTTATTTATCAAGCAATGGCTCTGTTATATGTATGTTACATTTAATATTGCATTTAATCCTCAAAACAACCATAGAAGACAAGGGTTATTATCCACATTTTACAGCTGAGGTAAACTGAGGTAGAGTGTAAATAACCTGTCCAAGATTACATAGCTGTGGAGGAGTCAGGCTTGCACCCCAGAGTACAGTTGGACCTTTGAGATTTTCAGCTATGTTAGAAAGGAATATTAAAGAGATAATTGAAATCATTACGTTCTCTGGCTCCCGGTAGTCATCTCACTGTACTGAATTTTGTACTCAGTTAATTAATAGCAGTATAAAAATCTACTTTGGCTTCTCTGGTGACACTACTTTTTAAAGGCCAATGATATTTGTAGAGAAAATGGTGGGACTTCTTCAAAGTTCACTGAAATGCCCAAGTCATGCAGCTGTAATGATGTCTTCATCCAATGAGAACTACCTTATTTTGCAATTCATCTTTCCTTTTATAGAACTCTTTCATCAAGATGTGTGACTTGCAGCTGCAGTTTTGACTTGATCCAGAATCTAGCATAAAAAGTGAAGACCTGATAATGAAACCCTTGTTCTAATTAATATTTCAATCATGCTTGTAAATAGCCTGTTACTTCCAGTAGGTAAATTTGCTTTTAAAATGCAAGTATAGTTCTAGAGGGGAGGAGGGTGGGGGGATGGGTTAGCCTGGTGATGGGTATTAAAGAGGGCACGTACTGAATGGAGCACTGGGTGTTATATGCAAACAATGAATCATGGAACACTACATCAAAAACTAATGATGTAATGTATGGTGATTAACATAACATAATTAAAAAAAACATAAAAAAATAAAATAAAATAAAATGCAATTATATGCCAAATGGTTTACTCAGGATTTCTGTTTATACAGAAAACATTTGTGAGCATAAAAAGCAAACTATATTATTGTGATTGGTCAAAGAATGACAGCATAGGTCCTGCAATATTTTATATTTAATTTCATTATCTACTACCAATGAAATTATAAATGAATCTACATACTCAGAAGTTTATAGGGTTTTTCCCCCATTACCACAAATGCATATAATTATCCATATTACAAATCAGCTTATCCATTGTTATGCCCACCTTAAAATGGGTATCTCAATCCAATTCAAATTTATTGAAAAATTAGAAAGTTCTGAGTAATGTCTTTGAATCTACTGAAGTTAGAAGAGACATTCTTTTTTTTTTTTTTAAATTTATTTGAGAGAGAGTGAGAAAGTGTGTGCATGTGTGAGTGGGGGCAGGGGGAGGGACAGAGGGAGAGAATCTTAATCATACTCTGAGCTGAGCATGGAACCTGAAGTGGGGCTTGATCCCAAGACCTATGACATCATGATCTGAGCCAAACCAAGAGTCGGACACTTAACTGACTGAGCCACCCAGGTGCCCTGAGTGGAGCCATTCTTTAAGATAAACATCATTTCTCCTCTTTCTTTTAAATATATCAGGTTCAGGATTTTCCTTTGAGTAGCTTTCTCTGGTCATGCCCATCTCCTCAGTGATATGTTATGAAGGTAGAGATGATATTTGTTGTGTTCTCTTAATAACTCCTAGTTCTTGACACATGGGATATTTAAAGGCCTGCATATCTCACATTTGGTTTTTATGGTCCACTTTTCATGGTATCCTTAAAGCAGTGAACAGCATTATATTAGTAGGATTATATACTCTCGTTAAAAATTTGCCGGACTTCGCAATTAGTTTGGAACAATTCCTAACGATTTCCACACAAACACTTCAGTGCTGTTCACATACAGGTGGTAGATAAGTACATCAATATACCAGACAATGCTCATCTCTTTACACCCATGACAACATTTGTGTGCCGTAAAAAATAAGTCAACATGAATAAATAATTCATTCACTTCTTTGCTTTGATGTCCTCTTACTACTCAGTGCTCACATGAAATGCCACCTCAGAGTCCTTGCCAGTCCACTAATCCAGTGTAACCCATCATTCCCTTACAACTTCGTGCGTGATTATCAACAAAACACTTGTCAGTGATATCTTTTGTTTAGTTATTTGTTCTTCCCCCACCCCCTCTGGTTATTTCCAAAGTTGGTAAGCCCCATAAGGACAGGGACTTATATTTCCCTAATGTATCCCCATTCCTAGTACAGTATCTGGCACATAATAGGTATACAATAAATGCTAACTGAATGATATGAGTAGATGAATCAATGAGTGAGAGAGTGCTGGAAAACAGAGATGTAAATACATTAATTCATCAAATAATTAGCCCTATCATTAGTCATGGTTAAACAGTGATTTTCATGAATATGCATATTATGATAAAAGAAGGGGAAAAAATGCTTTCTACCAGTAATTCTCATCTGGATGAGGAAGGGAGGGATTTTCCCTCCACAGGGCATTTCACAATGTCTGGATAGGTTTTGTGGTTGTCACAGCTGAGAAGGTAATACAGGCATCCACTGGGAGGTCAGGGATGCTGCTGCTAAGGATCCAACATTGCACAGGATAGACTCCTAAAGAAAAGGAATTATCCAGGCCAACATTTTATAATGACAATGCTTTCTACTATTTTTTACTCCTCATACATATTTAATTTAACACATATTTATTACACAACTACCACATGCTAATACTGAATTTCTGTGAGGAAAAAGACATGTTATAAATGTATTACAAACAGACTGACTAATAGATGGTTGGCTAGCTAGACTGAAAGATGGAAGGATAGATGAATGGATACTTCATAGATGGGTATATGCATACATATATAAGTGTGCTATGAAATAAATATAATAATGCCTTCCTTCAAATGAAAGGCATATGTCTCCTTCCCATAAATGAAAATCATTGTGTCAAGTGAGATCTGTATTAACTATGTGGAAGGAATGGTTCTGTAGTACGTGAGGAAAAAGAAAACTGAAATCCAAAGAAAGACTTCGAGCAGAGGCAGTTAGAAAACAATCAGAGGTCCAAATAGTGGGCCTTATACTTAGATTACTGGATGGAAAATAGAAATTTTTTTGTTTCCTAGAAGAGGTGCTGCATTCTATGGATGTAGCATGTTCCATGAAATAGGTGAGAAGTAGCAAAGGCAAGATTTATATTAAGAGAAGGACAGAGGTTGCTTCCTCCAAGTCTTCCTCATTTCTATTGTAGTAGGGAGGGATCCAAAGTGCTTGCTTTACTAGCACATATACTAAAATTGGAATGATGTAGAGAATACCATGGCCCCTATATAAGGATGACATGCAAATCCATAAAGTCTTCTATATTTTTCAGTGGGATAACATACTCAAAGTGCTAACGGTCAACAGAGAATTCTATGTCTAGCAAAACTATCCTTTAAAATTAAGGAGAAATTCATACATTCCCAGATAAGCAAAAACCGAGGGAATTTGTTGCTAGCATATCTGCCCTACAAAAAACATTAAAGTAAATCCTTCAACCTGAAATGAGAGGAAACTAGACATTCACCTGAAATCTACAAACACAAAAAATAAAGAACACTAGTAAACAAAAGTATAAAAGACATTATTTGTATTTCCTGTAACTGTCTTCTTCTCCTACATGATTAAAAAACAATGGCATAAAGACGAAATTTGTATGACAATAACAGCCAAAGGACAGAGGAGGTAAAGGATATACTGGAACAAAGTTTCTATATACTATTCAATTAAGTTAGTATTTATATGAACTAGATTGTTTTAGGTAAGATGCCAATTGTAATCCTCAGGGTAACCACTAAGAAAAAAAAAATTAAATACAGAAAAAGAAACAAGGGATATAAAATATACACTAGAAAAATATTTAAAATGAAAGAAGACAGGAACAGAAAAACAAAAATGTAAACATATAGGGAAAAAAGCAAAATAAAAGATGTCAATTCCATCATATCAATAATTTCATTAAATGTAAATGGATTTAATACTCTAATAAAAAGAGAGATTGCCAGAGTAGTTTAAATAAAATGATCCAACTAGATGTTGCCTAGAAGTGAAAAACTTATGGTTAAAAGTTGTTTACAGGATGAATGTAAAAAGATGGAAAAAATATGTACACCTTGGAAAAAGTAACCAAAACAGATCTTGGGTGGCTATACTACCTTTAGACAAAATAGACTTTAAGAAAAAAAAATGTTATTAGAGACAACAGGGGACATTTTATAATGATAAAAAGTCAGTCGGGAAGATACAACGATTACAAACATAAATTTACCTAAAAACATAGCCCCCAAATATACAAGATAAAAACTGACAAAATTGAAGGGAGAGGTAGACAATTCAACAATAATAGTTGAAGACCAATACCTCATTTTCAATAATAGATAGAACAACTATGCAGAAGATCAAGAAGGAAATGGAAGGCCTGGAAAGGTCCAGAAGTTTCCATGGACTTCTGTGGGAGAGCACAGGAATTGCTGAAGATAAAAGCCACAGGGCCACTGCACCAAGATGAAACAGAACTTTAGTAGTAAGAATTCTCCACAGAAACAACAGGGTGTGTGTGTGTGTGTGTGTGTGTATCTATATCTATCTGTATATAAACACACACACACACACACACACACTCAGAGAGAATGAGAGAAAGAAAGAGAGAGAAAGTGGTTTCTTGTTTCTTTTAAGGGATCATCCCACACAATTGTGGAGACTTGTTAAATCCAAAATCTGCAGGGTAGACTAGCAGCCTGGAGAATCAGTGAAGAATGACAATTTGATTCCAAAGGCCGTCTGCTTGGAATATTTCTTCTTCTTCTGGGAAGGTTAGACTATTCTCTTAGGGCCTCAACTGATTGGATGGGACCCACCCATATCATGGAAGGAGATCTGCTTTACTCAAAGTCCAGTAATCTAAAAGTTAATCTCATCCAAAAAATACCTTCACAGAAACACATAGAATAATGCTTGACAAAATATCTGGACACCGTGGCCCACACCAGTTGACACATAAAATTAACCATCACAGGACTCCAGTGATGAGTTGAATAGATGATGTTGCCAAGACTCAGAGACACCTAACAGCATGAGCAAGACTTGAGGTGGACAATAAAAAAGGGAGGGTTTTCGGACCATGGTAGTCCAGGAGAACCAGCCTGATCACAACTGTACCAGTCTCATAATTTACAAGAGGTGGTGGTCATAAGTGGGCGACTGACATTAAATGCTAATGGCAAAGCATTGTCCTGAAGGAAAGCAAGGAACTACAAGCTAGCATAAGACTGAATACTTATATAGGAGTCCCTTTGTACTGCACTCTTGATTCATGTACCTTCCCAAGTTCCTAGGCAATTTCTTGGGGTATATAAGTGAAAAAAGGAATAATTCTGAAACACTGAGAAACTAGGGAGATTAAGTTAGTTAAAAGGGTTGCAGAGTTTCTCGCCATGAACATTATTCAAATTTTAGACTGAATAAATTTTTGTTGTGAGAGGATCTCCTGTGCCTTGTAGGATTTTTGTGGGGAGCACTGACCTCTATCCAGGAAAGGCCAGTGGTACCCCATCTCCCAAGTCATGACAATCAAAAATATCTCTATACATTGTCAGGTGTTCAGGGGGGCAGGGCACAAAAGCAACCCAGCTGAGAACAACTGGGTTAGAGATTGTGATATTGTTAATTGGCAAGTTATCTAGCCAATTATATTTGTGTGTGTGTGTGTGTGTGTGTGTGTGTGTGTTGACAAGGGCACTTGCTAACAGCTAACTCTTAAAACCTGGGAGGAAAGGTTTCCATTCTAGTACTCATAAGTACAAGAGTATTCATTAAACTTATTTATTGAACTAAACATCCAACCAACAAACAGAAGTTCTAGTTCATCTCTTTACCCTTCACTCTCTCCTCATATAAAAAAAGTGATTTACTTGATTGTAGTCAAGGTGATGGTTTATAGTAGTGGAAACTCCTGAGTCTTTACCCTAGTGCTCATTCTTAAATGCTTGCCTTTAAACGGATTCAGGTGTCTTTGTCAGAATCTGCTCACATGTAGTCAAAATACCAGAAGCAGTTATGAATCAGCTTTAACAGTAATAAAAATGTTTCAACATTTTAATGCTTACCTAAAATTAATTTCGCAGGTCCTCAGTTTGCTCTTAATAATAAGATGATTTGCCACAAATTGTTTTCTTTTTTTAAGAAGAATGCTTTTCAATTTTCTTGACGTATTTTGTTGGAAAATGGTTTAGATACAAGCCATGCCAACACCGCAGTCTCTTGAACATCCCCTGCAAAATCTCCCACTCTTTTAGGTACAAACTGCCATCGCTGTTTCTGGCTTTAAAATAAATACCTTTAGTTTACCAATAACATTTTTAAACATGTGTTTTATTTTTACATTTTATCTTGATCCTGACTTAGCAAAGATAGGCCTTAAGACCAATACGGTATCAGTATGTATTTTTTTCTTTTTTGTTTTCTTTTTCTCTAGTAGAAACCTGATTTTATCCCAACATAACCATAATCAGCACTTAACAACAACAACAACAAAAAAAAACCACTGGACAATGTGGGGAAAAAATCTATATTTTCATGCAATGGTTTTGCACTCAGTATGAAAAAAAATGCTTGCCAAGTAAAGGCATTAACACATTTTCAAGGGACTTTTCAAATGCATTTTTTCCCCTTGGCTCAGCATTTCATTTTTACAGCATCTATTAATCAAGTCTAAGCAGGCTTTAAATCCCCAATCCCTGCTTCAGATTATTTCACAATTGCTGTCCTCTTCTGTTTTTGTCTCTGGTACCATCTTCCCCTGATTCCATTGTTTTAGTTGAGCTCTTTGCTCTGCACTTTCAATCATCCCAAGTCTACCATCCTTTGAGAAGAGCAGCCATTAATGTCTAAGGCCATAAAACGAGGACTAATATTTATACTTTCAAAGGGAATTCACTGAATAATAAAGACCATTTAAGAAATGCCAGGAAAAATGGATTACTCCAGAATACAGAGCAACCAGTCCAGATTGGAGAACAATGCCATTTAGTCCTGAGAATTGGTAGAGAGAAACAAAGGAAAAAAAGAAAATGACTACAATCCATCGTTGTTCTTTATTGTATTTGGATATTAAAACTCCCAGAATCTAAGAAACACTTAACTTAAGAAGAGGGAAAGACAACAGCTATACATTTTAAGAAGTTAAAGATGTATAAGATCAAAAAATACGGTAATGCACAGAACCAGATACTTTCTCCATAGAAAAATAATTTGACCAAAAGGGTTTTACTGTTTCATTGAGGTGGAAAGGCACAGATAAGTGGTTGCCTATTTTCTTCTGTCTTATTCTTAAAAGTAACTGACAAATTGTTAAGAATCTAAAGGCTAAACACCATTAAACTATTTTTTCGGGTATCTGTCATAATTCTAAATATTGTTATTCTATAGGTCCATTTTTATGCATGCCTCCATAATAATAGTAATATCTGGGCATGAGACATATAGAGAGAAATCAGAGGAATCTCAAGTTGCTTGAAACCTTTGAAAACCAAGGGCAAGCCCATATCTGAAACCCAAGCTTCCTGGATTTTTCTTCCACAACAAGATTCAAAATAACATCATTTCTTGCTTTGTTCCAATCCTTGATGAAGTTCAAATACTGAAACAGTTTCCTGTCTGAAATTTGCAGACTGCCATTTAGAACTTCATAGAATATTACCTTGATTGAATAACTGTGTGTGTACCTCTGCAAGGAAATGGTGTGTCTATTCATTAACTCCGGTACCCCAAATCTACCATTATGCTTCTTGAAAGTGACAATAAATTGCTTCCAAATACAATTTCTTCTCATCCTTTTTATGGATATTATAAAAAAGCAGCAAATCAAAGAGGAAAACAGGTTAATTTTATGCCAATCACAAAACCTGGTGACAGGTGTCGCCATGTGTTGCGACAAGATCTCTTGGCCATGGGTCATTGCTTTGAAAGGAACTAACGAATGGCTTGCAGTACTGTGACACACTGAAAGGCCCCCTGGGATCTCATGCAAAGATCTCATGACAGGTATGAAATTAACTCGTGGTATCATGGTATTTTCCAAACATGACAGCTTCCAGAGTAGTTGCCACTTAGCACAGTGGGGATTGTGGGAGGAACTGAGACATCTCGTAAGTGATTTCAGTGGGATCTCTTAAGGGCCATAAGAAAAACCATCCCCCGAGAAAATGTGGAGAAAGTTAAAATTACAGAAGGTGGGGCTCAAATACGTAGCAGTTAAGCAAAAATAATTCTGTTTTGGATACTCTTGTCACTTTAATTTGCTTCCTGGACTAATTTCCACAGAGAAGATGAATAAAGTATCCATTATTATAATTTTGAAGAGCTCTTTATTTCTTCCCTGAATTAGAACAAGGGTTTCAGTCATGAGCTGAGGAAGTACTGGAGCAACCATGCTTTTTTGCAGCACACGTGTGCACACGCGCACACACACACACACACACACACACACAAAGTGGCTGTACCATGCAAAATAAAACACTAATGCCCACACTGTAACCAAATCTTATAATTATGTTACATGCAAAAATGTAAAATCTGGAAACAGTAACTGTAAAACCCTTTGTTATAGAAAAGATAGATGTTAAAAGAGCAAAGCAAAACATTTGCATCATGTAATAAATAAATGTGTCACAGGCTTACTTTACCGACTTCTGAGTTAATTGCCTTTTCTATATCAATTCCAAATGTCACGTCAAAGATAATATAAGGAAATGAGTAAATAGGGAAAAAGGAAGAATAGGCAAATTTAGCATTTAGAAATAAAATCACATAAACAAGGTATTTATTTTCTTTGAATTCCTAATATAAAAACAACATGCAAGTTATGAATGCCACTTTTTTGCATAATTTTCATGGTATAAGGTAAGAGAAATCACAAGTACAGTGATTACAGCTTGAAATGCAAGCAATTGTTAGTCCTGAAAAGGATAAAAGGAACATGTGACTATACATGTGGTAGGGAACCAGAAACTACATGGGATTCAAAGCTATGTTCTTCTGCCAACAGACAAATTAAGTGTATTAATGTTATGTGTGTATACAAATACAGACCATTAACTCTGGTTTCACAATCTGGGCACTAGAGGCTAACTCCTGGTTCTTTATTTTGCTTTTTTTCAATATAAATTTTCTCGAGAATTCCTTTATGACCCCAGCATGTGGACATTATCATTTAATTCTAGGGCTGTGAATACCTTAATCACCAAATAATACCCTTCAATTTCCAAGCAGATGTTCAATACATTCTTTAAGATTAGTAAGCAGTTAGCATATATAGTAAGTGATTTCCTAAAATGACTATATATGTAACAAACACTATATAACAAATACTATGTGCCAAGCACTGTTCTAGGAACTTTACAAGTAATTCATTTAATCTTAATAATAACAACCCCATAAGATACGTACTATTAATAAATCTCCAACTTTCAGATGAGATAATGCCAGTACAGAGAAGATAAAGTTAACAAGTTTATAGCTGATAAGTGGGATACTCTGGAATTGGACCAGAGTCCATCATCTTTAACCTCCATGATGCTGTGGAAGTCCTTTCCAGATCATTGTACAACAACCCTTCCAGGCATGAGGTTTCCCTTGGGATCCCATTCTTCTTGCTATCACCTCTTATTTAAAACTTATGGTCAAAGAAAATGGAGTCACTGGATTCCATTAGTTTTAACTACACTGCCAACTGTATAAAACCCAACTGTCTTCTAAGCAAGCTAAACTCCACCCTTCCCCAACCCCAACCTCCCAGAAAGTCTCTGAAGAAAGGCTGTAACAATGTTAATATTTTGATGACGTCAGCCTTCAGAACTCAAGATGTTTCATTCAACATATTTTCTTGAGCATCTATGAAGTATACACATCATTTATATTACATATGTTGAAAAGAGTAGTGAATTAAACATACATAATCTTTACTTTCACAACACTTTAGACTGGTGGGGAAAAGATATGATAAAAGTAATCATGTCAATGAATATGTGATTATTTTAAATAATTTTTAAAAGAATGGTATAAATCAGTGATTTAGACTTTGGAGTCCAGTAAGTCTTTAGCCCCAACTCTTCTGATTACTAGTTTTTAGAACATGAATGACTTTCTTAAACTTTTAAATTCTCATTAAAAAAAAAAAATCTACTAGAAAGGAATAACAGTGTTTTAAGGATTAAATGAGTTAACATATAAAATACTTAGAAAATTGCCTGGCATACAATATATACATTCAATTAATAGTATTTTTACAATTGCTCACAGTGTTTATATTTTATACACCCTTCCTTTTACATAAGTTTATCTTTACACTAGCGTTCTTTTCAGACTAAGAACTATGCTTTCGAATAATAGTAATGGCCTTTTTTTCAATTAAAACAAATAAAGGTTCTTCATTGCAGAACAATAGTAAGTTTATCAAATTTTCATTCAATATTTTTATGAATACATAAAAAAGTTAGACTACTGGAAAAAGGCAAACACCTGGTCCTTAAGTGTCCACTGTTCCCTGTCTGTGACATCATAGAAACCATCTGCTAACTCTCTCTGTAGTAAAGTACTAAATATTTCACTATGATGGGCAAAATTTTGTCATTCTGCATAGCGACTAAAACAATTTATAAAATACGTTTTTTTCACAGAGATAAGATTTTTTCATAAACCACTGCTGCCATCAATACACATCAATAGAAATAATATCGAAGTTAAAAGCATCTATATAATGTAACTGGAAAATAAATCGATTATTTGCTTCTGTCCTATAGATTACAGATTTATTTTTTCAACCTGACAATGGAAATCTGACCAATAAATAGAAAGTTTAAGTAACAAATCATTTTGATATAGAAAAATATATCCATAAGATGTTGGTATGAAACTAGATGATGAGTCACACAATGAGTAAGAGCTTGGCCCAGCCCTACCACTCAATGGCTATGTAGACTGGGGCAGTCATTGATTCCCACACTCTCCAATCTAAGGGGCAGTTTCATCATTAGTAAGTGGGTAGAATAATTCCAACCCACAGGTTGTTGTAAGAATTAAGCACCTATTATATGCCTAGTGGCACTAGGCCCTGAAGATACAGCGGTGAACAAAACTAGACTAGAGTCCATGCTAACAGAACTCACTGTCTACATTGCTTAATTAGAAAAGGAAGATATGACTTCTTATTTCATAAAAATGCTAAGGATAAACGAAATGGTCCACCAGAATGATAAATGAAGACACTGCAAAGATCACAGTGGTTCATATATGGAAAGCATAAGAATTCAATATAGCATTAATAATATTTCTTGCACATTATCAATTGGGTAAATCCTCATACAAATAAAAGAAACAAAGAAAAAATTGTGCATTGATTAAGGCAGAATATACCTTGTACTTCACAAACTGTGGGAAGCAATATTCCAATTGCAGATGTCTTAAATGTTCCTGAAAATGGTCAAAATTAGCCTATTAAAATTTTGAAAATCATGTTAGGAGAAACCAAACAATGTGCTGCTTACAATGAAAGGGAACTATTGGTAACATAAATGTCAACCCACCTCACACTAGAGTAAAAAATTATACCAAACAATATACCAGGAAATTCCAGGGCAGTATCTTGGGTTAGAAGACTGTAGGTAGATTAACTTGAAAGTCAAATCTTTTTTCATTTAAATTATCTGAATAGTGGGCATATTTATTCTGTTTAACTAAAGACAGCCTTAGTTGGCTTAATAGTTTTGAATGCTCTAATTTGAGGATGGTTTATCTTAGGCAAACATATTTATATTGAAATAGTAATATGTTTGAATATTAAATGTGTGTGTGTGTGTGTGTGAATGCACAATGTTTTACAGGGATTAGAAATTGCATGTGATATCATACTCTTTCTAGATTTGCCCTTTACGATATGGTAGCCTCTAGCCACATATAGTTATTTAAATTTAAATTAGTTAAAATGAAAGATAATTAAAAATTTATTTTCTCAGTCACACTAATCACATGGAAAGTACTCAATAGCCACATACGGCTAGAGATGCACATACTGGACAATGCAGATACAGGACATTTCCATCATTGAATAAAGTTTTGAGTAGATCTGGTGTGGACATTCATTTATACATTCATTTTTACTCACTTATTTTTGTTTCTTTTATTACTTTTATTAAGTACCTACCACGTGCCAAGCCCTGGGCTAAGCCATGGGACAAAATGATAACCAAATATAGATATTGTTCCACTTCCCATGAAACTTACATTCATATGGGATAAATAGACACTAACTAAATGTTCATGGAAATAAAGTTAAAACTGAAAATATTAACAATGCTAAGAAGCAGAGGCAAGGGGTGTAATTTTAGAGGGAGAAGACTGATCTACCTAGGAAAGATGACTCTAGTGAAGTTACCATTGACATGAAATAAAGAATGTGCAGGAGTTGGTTCAGCAAAGAGGGAAGAAAGTGTAGTGAACAGATAGATGATCACGTGCAAAGGCTCTGTGGTAAGGAGGGCCTGGAGAATGTGAGGGAAAAAAGGTCAGTGTATGGGAACTGGTTAAAGAGAGGGGAAAATTAGTCAAAGTTGAGCCTGGTCCATATTATTGACACTTTGTAAACCATGTAAAGAGCTTGTCTTACCCAAAAAGAAAAGGAAAGTAATTTTAAGCAGAAAGGTGCTATGGTCAAATTTGTATTGCAAAAAGAATCTCTGGGTACAGTATGTAGAACTACCATATGGGCAAGAGTAGAAAAGAGTAGTTAGGAGACACATCCATGCATGTGACCATCTCTCCACCTGTCACCTCTAGTTTAAATAGAGGCAGGCAGATTATAATTTAACAAGAAAAATCATCCATATTAATATGGCTAAATTTTTAAAGGAATTATTACAAGAGAAAACAAACTTGACCTCAAACTTATGGATATGATAATTTCATAACATATGTGGTTTTTTTTTTTTTTTTCTTTTCTATCCACAGAAGCAATAGGAGAAGGAATAGACAGGGAAGAATGTGAATATGCTGAATTTAGCTCCAAGCCAATACTGATGAGACTTAATGGTAAAACAATAAAGGTCTAGAGAACCCAGCTCCTGAGTAACATTAAAGGAGATAACAGGGGCATCCGGGTGGCTCAGTCCATTAAGTGTCCAACTCTTGGTTTCGGGTCAGGTCATAACCTCAGGGTTGTGAGAAGGAGCTCTGCGGCTCCTCGCTCAGCACGGAATCTGCTTGGGATTCTTTCCCTCTTCCTCTCCCTCCCATCCCCTCTCAAATAAATAAATAAATAAAATATTTTTTTAAAAAGGAGATAACAGAGGCTAAGGGGGAAATAATTAAGTTTGGGAATGATAATTATCTCTAAGGAATTAAAGAGCTTAAATACCTATGTAAAAGACAGCTAAACTAAAACACATTGATTCAGGTTCCTAGACAAGAAACTCTCCATTGGTCAGGGTGGTGCAAAGTAACCACTTTCAGAGGGTACAGTAATATAGTAATATGGTCACAGGAGGGGCACAAAAATTTTTTTTTTTTTTTGTTTGGCCACGAAAAATCCACTGAGCAAATTCTAGCTATTTTATATCCAGTAAAAAAAACAAATACAAAAACTAACAGAAAACAAACTATGAACTCCTCACTGTCGCTAGAATATTTGCTAAGTTCCTGCTTTCCTGCAGTCTTTGCACCTGCTGCTGCCTTCACTTGAGTGGCTCCTTCCCAGATATTCACAGAGCTACCCTTCAGTCAAATCTCTGGTCCAATGTCACCACTTCAGTGAGGCTTTCCTTGGCTAGCCCGTCTAACAGTGGCCCCATGTCCTCACTTTTAATAGGAAGTATCATCACCTGACACTTTATCACCTCTTTATTCGCTTGGCTGTTTGTTACCTCCCAATATTAAGACTATAACTCCTCTAAAGACAGAACTTTGTCTTACTCATCTCTATATCCCCAGCATCCAACGCCTGGCAATTACTGGAGTTCAAAAAGTAATAGGTGCGAGAATGACTGAACAAATGATAGGACGGATCAAGTTGGGAGTAGGAGTCCAGCAGTCAGACATCTTTGGAACTTATGCCACAAAATGTGCTGATTGCTGCTTTGAACTATTTCACTATAAACTCTTACCTGATCTTGTAATTTGTTTCCACAATGTAAACAACTCCGTAGTCTTCTAGTTATGAGACCTAAAATTCTCTTTTGCTTAGGGCTACTTGACATTGAAAGTGTCATGGCTAATGTACTAACTTACTACATAAGCTACATGAGGGAAGAATCTATGTCCAATTCATCTTCCATATTTCCACAGAACCAAAAAAATAGTGCCTTGTAACAAAAGAAGCCTGTGCTCTTGAGATGTTTCTGAGAGGAAAGAGGAAAAGGATTATGAAAGAAGGCTTGAAATCTATGAATTAGAAATACACACATTACTAAACCTAAGACTTGGAAGATCATAGAAAGTCCATTCAGAAATGACAAAGAACAGTGTGTTGATAAGAATAAAAACAAACAAAATTATGAATTGGAAATATGTCTGTCAGTACCCCTAAGACTTGGAAGAGTACAAAAGAGTCTGTGCAAAGTCTGCAAAGAACAAGGTAATAAGAATTACAGCAACAACTATAACAGAAATGTAGACATACTCGTGAGACTTTCAAAAGGATAAGTAATTCCCCCAATATATTTGGCATTGCTTACATGTGCTTGTATATGTGAAACATGTTTTAAATAACAGTAGAAATATTATGATAAAGCATAAAAACAATGAAAATTTAAAAATAATTGATGGATATAAGAACTCCCTGTATTCGTATTGGTAAAATTATTTATACGCATGCTTTTAGGAGTATGAAAATTTCATTTACCCAATTCTGTTGAAATCCTGCTATATTGCAGAAAACGTCTACCATATGACTTCAGTCAGCACATATCAAAACAGTGTTTTATCACAATGTTATTTTTAATAGCTAGAGATATGATTACCAAATAGAAATGTCACAAAAACATGATCTCCACTTAACATGAAAGATGACTTTTCATAAGACGGCTTCAAACACAGCATGTGTATTAAAAGGAAGAACCAGGATGCATGCTCGACACACAATACTCCTCCCCACATTCATCAATGTTCACTTTGATTTCCCTTTCCTCTCTCCGCTGCTCCTCTGAATTTATTTGTCAGATAACCATATCGCACATTTCCTGATTTCCACAGCTTAGCATGAATATATCAGCTTTTGCAGCTCTGCATCCCCGGCTTCAGTTGATGCCAACGTCCATTCAAAATTTAAAATTTTTGACAGTTTTTCTCCACCCTCACAAATTCCCTTCATTTCATCTCATGAGAATTTCCCCGTGTGGTAAATGTATCAAGCAGGTTTCTGTAATGTCCCTGACAACCTCTCTGCCTAGGACTGGCTAGAAATAATCAGTGGGCACGAGGGTCGACGTTCAGGGAAAATAAAATAGGAGGCTTCACGGAGTTCTCCAATACAGCTGAAATTGGTTGATCAAGGATCCTCACCTCTGGTAGAGCATTAGCCTGAAATGATTCCACTTTTTTCCTCAAACGTGGCTTTCAACACTATTTTGCCAAATTTGCCTTTCCCATCACTCTATGATATCTTGTCATTCCATAACCCTCATGTCACTTCCTATCACTAAAGTTCAGGCTGATTCAAAATGCTCCTTCCTTCCTCATTTCTGGCCAGAACTAAGGCTGGATGGAATTTATTAAATGAGGAGAGGCATGCAGTCTCCTATTTTATTCTTCCTCTTTCTGTAGCATCTTGGAATTATAACTGTCACTTCTAGCCTGTCTGTTGGGTCAGCCCCTGCACCAGCCCCAGGCACTTACACCTCCACCCCCCACCCATCTCTACCCCTCACTCCCGATGCCAGAATGATCCCAGAGCGTCCCGCAGCTGGTGTCAAAGTCCTCTTAGCAACCCCCTTAGGTGAGGTACCCGCAAGACAGCTCACACCCAGCCACTTTCTACCGGCTCTATTTGATCTACAAGACATCCATGCACCCCTGCTGGACCCAAAGGTAAAAGTACGAGCTGCTCGACTGGCCCATCCTATGACCTCCCCCGAAGTGTCTCCTGCCCTGCCCACATCGGCCCAGGCACAGACCAGGAAGTCCACAGTGATTCAGGTAACCCAACAGGGGACACGTTGCCAGGTTCCCATCTCTCAGGCACATCAATCTGTTCAAAGGATTATATCAGACCCCTTCACGTGGCTTCGCATTAAGGAAGAGTGCTACAGAGGGAGGCCCTCTTAGCACAAACAATGCACGATTTGCACCAACAATTTCGGAGAGCCACTCTCGTCTTCCTGCCTCCAAATCTCTCCTTACACTAGTAGGGCAGCTGGTAATGTTGAGGAACTCCGGCTTCTTTCGGCTCTCAGGACGCCTCCGAGGAAGATTCTAGCCCTGAGATTTTATTGCTCTCTTTACTAAGATTTTAATTCTCTCTTACTAAAGATTAACTGGGCTAATCTGTGTTTTCAGCTGTGAACTCTAATTATCAATTTGGGATCCACAACAACAACAAAAATACGAAATCCCACTCAACATCCTTCTATCTTACTGATTGATTGGTTGGTTGTATTTATTTATTTGACAGAGAGAGAGAGAGAGCGCGCGCACACAAACAGGGGGAGTGGCAGGCAGAGGGAGAGAGAGAAGCAGGCTCCCCGCTGAGCAGGAAACCTGATGCGGGGCTCGATCCCAGGACCCCGGGATCATGACCTGAGCCGAAGGCAGACGCTTAACTAACTGAGCCACCCAGGTGCCCCAGTCATCATTTCTTAATATATTTTCCATGTCACCACTAGATCTTCTATAAAATCTTATACTTTATTATTCCGAATTATTTTCCTCACTGTTTGATATTAATATAATATAGAAGCTTGAGAAACCTACTGCCTTCTTCATGCAAAAGACTGTTTATCTACAGAACATATGTTGGGGCAAAACACATTCAAAGCAGGAGTAAACACACAATGTTATAAGACAACAAATATGAATTGAATAAGCTACCAGCTACCAGCTGTGATATAAAACTAAAGCAAGGTTTTTCATAGGAAAGACGTATCATTTCAGAATTGACCATCAACAGAAAAGATTTTACAGATCATGCTTTTAGTTTTAATTTTCTTCTTACAAAGTAATAACAAAAAAATTCTCATAATTTTCAGGTAACATGAGCCACTGGAAACATCTCAATACTAAAAAATTTCTTAAGAAGTGCAATGCAATATTAAGGAGAAATAAGTAGGAACTAAAATATGAACATAAAATAGAGGAAAATGAATAATCCCAACCCACCCTAAGGCCTAAATCACCTCCCAGTGATAATTCAGATCGTATGCAAAGGAAGTTGCTACCAGGGCAAGGAAACAAATTCTCATTATATTCGGTGCCCAGAGATCACCAGGGAAATAATAGCAAGATAGTCCTTCTCAGCATAATTTCAAAAAGAGATCTTGCTGCCAAGTAAAACTGCCTTAAAAAAATGGTATCACTTAGCTGTTCAGTTCGTCAATAGGCATTTCTTTGAATTATGCTGTATACAGCGAAGGAGCACAAAATAAATAGAGCACAGGGTCCTTACCACTGTGAAATATGAGATATATACTGGAAGTAACAGATGAATGAATGCAAGGACCCAGATGCGCCAATATGAAAAGGAATGAGGACAAAAATGCTATGAGGATGCTCTCACATGCTCTGTGATCAGCCAGCTCCCAGTAGACTCAGTTCCTACCATTTCAAGTAGGGGAAGGGTGAGATCCTCTCCTGCATGTCTTAGTCCGGAAGGCTGCTATACCAGAGAACCATAGAGTGGGTGGCTTATAAGCAACAGAAATTTACTTCTCACAGTTCTGGAGGCTGGGCAGCCCAAGATCAAGGCACAAGCAGATGAAGTGTCTGGCGAGAACTGGCTTCCTGGTTCACGGATAGGTGTCTTTTTGCTGGGGTCCTCCCATGGCCAAAGGGATGAGGGAGCTCTCTGATGTCTTTCTTGTAAAGACATTAATCTCATTCATAGGGGCTCCCCTCTTAGAACTTAATCACCTCCCAAAATCCCCACCTCCAAATACTATCACACTGGGGATAAACTTCAACATACGAATTTGGTGGGGGGGGGCCCACAAATATTCATTCTATACCACTGGATCCTAAGATAATCAGGGAACAACTCTGATTAATAACTACTGTTTTAATACCTATTGTTCTTATGATAGGAGTAAATAACTGTGTGTTAGCATGACCTAAATTAAAACTCTGGAGGTGTTGCCTTGCTGATTTAGAGCACCTCCACGCCCACCTCTGAAAGGTTAAAGAATCCACATCTGGCTCACACGTGTTTGAAGACGATCCCATTTGCTCTCACCTCGCCTGTTCTAAATGAAAATAAAACTGGATCCCATCCTAACCCTGATGCAGGAAAACCACACGGTCCCTACCAGACAGGCTGCCGCTGAGGGCATACCACCCCAAAACGTACCATGTCGGCATGCGGATTATTTTGAGCTAAACACCATGAATACCTAACAGCCTCAGGAAGAGTTTTTTGCTTCTCCCTTAACTGCCTAAAAGAATTTATTTATTTTTTTAATTTTATTTATTTATTTGAGTGAGTGAGAAAGAGCACAACTGGGGGGACGCGCAGAGGGAGAGGAGAAGCAGACTCTCAGCTGAGCAGGGAGCCCGATGCAGGGCTCGATCCCAGGACCCTGAGATCATAACCTGAGCCAAAGGCAGATGCTTAACCAACTGAGCCACCCAGGCTCCACATGCCTAAAAGAATTTAGATAGAGGGTCTCTACCGGGAAGAGAGAGCTATTATCAGAGAAACTCTTAATATCAGAAAGACTTACCTGCATGGCAGGGCAAACATCTATTTACCAAACATTTGCTCTCTCATCTTCCTGTGAATTGTCTTCCTCCCCTTTGAAGCCAGAACCCTAATCCCTTCTCAACTCAGAATGGTATACAAGCCTCAATTCCCTGACTGTCTGTGAGTCTCATATTTGTCCATGGGGATCCCATATGTATGAAATTAAATTTGTTTTTCTTCTGTTAATCTGTCTTAGCTCAACTTAATTATTAGACCAGCCAAAGAACCTAGAAGGAAAGAAAGGAAACGTTTTCAGCTCCTACACCACAAAGCAAGCTTCCGTCCTGAGGTTGCTGGCACCAAAGCCAGAGCTTAATGTTTTTTACAAATAAAGAAAAATCAGTTGCAATGCCAACCTGTACCTTGAAGAAGGTTAGTTCCACAACCACCATTAACCACCAAGTATCCCAAAGAAATTTACAATCTAAATAAAAATAGCATTCCTGCTGGGTAGATAGAGCTTCGAGATCAGCCACTAGCCCTCTCCTCATTAGATTGCTGACACTCAACTTTCCCCATGTAGAAATTCCAAAGCTGCCCTTGGTAAAGACAGAGTTCCATTTGCCATTCACTGGTGTCATTGTTAAAGGTGCCCATGAGAGCCGCCTATAGGTTCAAAGGGACAGAGGCTTGAGGAGAGCCTGCTTTCCTACTGCCGACACAGCTCTTGGTACCAGGCCCTGACTAAGCTACATAATTCTTCAAAGTGAAAGAAAGAAGAATCTTTCCCTAAGCATTTATACTTAACCAAGGATACTGCATGCACATCACAGTTGGCCACGGTTACTAACCTTACCAGATCTTACAGATCTTTTCTTCGCAACTGCCCCTAAGAATATGATCTGCTCCTAGTAGACAAGTTGCACAGACCCAGAACCAACCCCCACTTCAGATACCTACTGGTTTCATTTCTTTTTCTCTGCATGAAATTGTTTGTTTTTCTTAGAAGGCATATTATTTTGACCAAGTTTCAAGAAGTTTCAAGGACCTTGAATACTGAGGAGAAATCTCTTCCATTCTAGAAGACTCCTAGAATGCTTATCCAAATTTACCACCTCTCATTCCATTCCATTCCATTCCTACCTTGTAGCAACCATCAAGTTTTAAAAACCTTACAATCCCACCTCATTAAACCTTCTGCTTCACTATGAATACTTAAAAGATTCTGGCATTACATTTCCCATACCTCTCCCCACAGGTTTTGACTGAGTGTGAGGATAATGTATTATTGTATGGAATTCTAGAAACATCCAGGCACAGGCCTATCCTCTTCCCACCACATATCATCATTCTTCTGGGCTTGCATCAGATCAGCCAGATTTGCATTTCAACTCAGAAATGCAGTAATTTTTGATGAAAGAAGTAAGGTGAAGCCCAGTTCCTTATCTAGAGAATGAGAACAATAAAAAAGGACAATTCTTTGGTGACCAGGAAGTGATGTAAAAATATCATAGCAAATATTAATTGAGTGATATGAAAATGTTATAGCAAACTTATTGAATGCTTACGATGTGTTGCAAGCACTTAATGGGTATCATCTGATTTAATCTCATAAAGAACTATCAGGTAAATATTGCCACTGTCTCAATTTTACAGATGAGGTTAGTGAGACACAGAAATGTTAAGCAATTTGGCCAAGTTCATCACATAACTAGCAAGTATGGGAGCCAGAACACAAACTTCAGCAGGCCACTCTCTTAGCTACTTTGGCAAAACCACCAGTCAATTAAATAATTGTGTATTATGCAAATAAGAGATAAACACAGTTCCTGGCACAAGGTAAATGTAGTACATAGTAGTCGTAGTAAACATTAGGTATGATGCTTCCATTACATGCCATAATGTCATTAGTAACAAATTTACTACGTAACAATTACTGAAGGCTGTATCTCCCTTGTAGTTCTTTCCTAAAACCCAAACTAAAGACCTTTCAAAGTGCTCAGGATTGCTGACCAGGAAGCAATGACTGGAAAGGAATGTTTACATAGAGTTGTAGATGTGTAATTCACTTAGCGCTCTGCTCTTTTATGCAAATGGTCCTGTTTGAAAAGAGACAGAAGGTCTTTGTTTTCCAGAATGACACATTTTCCCTACAACCCCAAGACTATGTTATTAATCAGAATGTCCTTTGTTAAAAGACCAAGGATCATTCATTCTGAGAGTCAAATAATGAGCATCGAGTTTCCCAAATAGCCCCCAAGTCTGAGTACCTCAAAGACAGGAAGGGAGAATTTACCTTGGCAGTCTTAATGTATGGCATGTAGTAGGTCCACAACATACATCTGTGCCATGCAGAAATGATACAGGACAGGAACATTTTGTTAGTTTGATAGTCCTGCATTATTAAAGGTGTAAACTGCCAGTAAGTATTCTCATTGTTGTTCCATCAAGCATTGTTTTCAAAACTACTTCTCCCTTTCTATTTCTTCAAAAAACTATACATTCTTACTACTACTGAGTTCTTTTTTCTACTGCAATACAAATAGGAGCTCTACAAGTTCATTTTCAGAATGATTCTCAAGGTATAGTAAAGAGCAATAAAGGCAAGGGTTATGAACGGTATCATGTACTGTGTGGGCTTGTTTTAAAAGGGCATAAAGAGATAATTCATTTGTCCTATTCATGTGGCAATGAATTTAGTGCCATTTGAATAGAGTACATAAAAAGACTCATTCAACTCATTTAACTACTAATTGGTTATCCTTATAGTAAGGTCTGTATGACAGAGTTAGAGCAAAGCACCCAAGGGAGAAAAACTAAAATAAAAAACTGTGGGGTATTTTTGCAAGTCTGTCCTAAGACAGTGATAGTGCAGCCTATTGATACCATCTATCTTAGATAAGCTGATTGCTGGAAAGGAACACATAAGAAAAGCTCCTTCTTTTAAAATCAATATTAGCACTTTGTGTTACCCCATCTGGCACTGCACATGGATCCATTCAAAAGGTGTACCTTACACATTTGTGTGTAGCTACGAACAAAGTAAAAAATATGTAGCATCATTAAAATCACTCTTTCAACCCACTAAGCCAACACAAATGGGGTGCATGTTCTCTATGTTCCAAGAACTGTAAAAATTTAAAAGTAAGACGCAGAAAAGCAAATACATGCATAAATCAAAAATGTAATATAATTCTCATCTTTGAGAAAATGGACTCAATAAACCAATTATGTGAATAAATCTTAGCTAGATAGAAAAACAAATATATGGATATGTGAGTGATTTGGAGAAGTGACAAATGCAAGTTGGAAACAAGGGACTCTTATGATGTCCTGTGTAGTACATCTTATAATTGGAAGTTTCTAGTAACAAATGAACATTTCCTTTCTCTAACATTATTCTTCCTTAAGAGAAAACAAAATAACAAACAAGAAACTGACACAGTGGTACAAAGAAGTACCTGGCAAAATTCAGAACCATCATGGTATAAATGAGAAATTTTCAGTTAACTATTCAGCAAGTCTATTGCATTTTTTTTTTTTTTTATTAACTACTCCAAGAGCCATAACCTCTTAATGCATCAATACCACCCTGGGGATGAGTCTGAATTAGCTCTCTCAGATGGCTAAGAGTTCATTTGATGAATTACCATTAGTGTCAGGGCACTAGAGTGGACAGAAGCAGGTTAATGGAGCAGCTCATTTCTGTTCTAAGGAGCTTAGGTGCCAGAGCTTCTGGATTCTGCTTGGGAGCAACTCTGCTTGGGAATAGCAGAGAAATCTACAAAAAAAAAAAAAAAAATCTACTCTCCAAACTTCCTTCACTTTGCATGGCATTTATATTGTCTTCATGTTTCAGCCATTTGGAATTCCACAGGGACAACCAATCTTTAAATATTTAAACGAGATCATTAAAAAGCTGTCACTAAACTTTGACAACTGATAGTAGTTCACCTGGTAGTTGAATGAGTAGAAGGCACCTTCAAAGACCCTAGAATCAAAGGCGGCAAAATGCTCATAGGTGCATTTTGTTTAGCTCGCACAGTGGCTTAAATTAGTTCCCTTCCCCTTCCCTTTCCCTTCATTCCTTTTTTAAAGTTTATTTATTTATTTATTTATTTTAAGTAATCTATACACCCAATGTGGGGTTTGGACTCATGACAGCGAGATCAAGAGTCGCATGCTCTTCTTTTTTTTTTTTTTTTAATTTTTTATTTATTTATTTGACAGAGAGAGACACAGCGAGAGAGGGAACACAAGCAGGGGGAGTGGGAGAGGGAGAAGCAGGCTTCCCGCGGAGCAGGGAGCCCGAAGCGGGGCTCGATCCCAGGACCCTGGGATCATGACCTGAGCTGAAGGCAGATGCTTAACGACTGAGCCACCCAGGTGCCCCGAGTCGCATGCTCTTCTGACTGAGCCAGCCAAGCGCCCCATTAGCTTCCATTTCTTTCTTTCCTTTCCTTTCTTTCTTTCTTGAGAGAGACAGACAGAGACAGAGAGAGTGCAAGCAGGGGGAGGGGCAGAGGGAGAGAGAGAGAATCTCAAGCAGGTTCCCCCTTCAGCAAAGAGCCCAAAATAGGGGCTTGATTCCCATGACCCTGAGATCATGACCTGAGCTGAAATCAAGAGTCGGACGCTTAACTGACTAAGCCACCCAGGCACCCCAGCTTCCTTTTCTTAAACATTAGGAGTTTTAACAATAAAATACAGATTTCTGTCCTTTTTATTAAAAATATGTAGCAAGTCTGACAGGACAAGTCCTGCTTTGGCACATAGCAATGATCTTCCAGAGCTGAGCAGAACATTCCAGTTTTAGAATAGGCCGTTTTCTCCAGTGCTCCAGTCTCCAGCACTCCTTATTGTCTTGTACCTCTCCTGATGCCTCCTTCCTTTGCATTTAAACGTGTGATACCAGCCCCATATCTACCATAGATCTTGGCTGTGAATATACTCAAGCTGTTAAAACCCTAAAACTAAATTACTGACTTAAATAATTTATTAATAACATATATTGCTTAATTTCTTATTAAAATACTAAAGATTGAACTAGTCCAATTATTATCATTTTATTGTACTTCACAATTATTATCATTTTATTCAAAGTTTATTTCTCCTTATAAATACTATTTAGCTCCTTTATAGCCAACCCTTAACTTTGTGGCTTATATTTTTAAATATTCTTTTTGTCATGTTTCAAATTTAACAGATATATTAAAAATCAAAGAGCCATACAGTTCTAAGGCTGGAATGTTTCTTCAATATCATTTAGCTCCAAATCATATATTTTACAAGTAAGAAATCAATAAATTTGTGACCTTTTGAGGGCACACATGTAGTGAATACGAAATTCAAGGATGCAATATGATTTTTTAACCTCAGTTCAAAGCTTAATTTTAGTAGTAACTGGCCTTTCCTATCACATGATGTTTCATGAAGGAAAAATAATATAGCATTCTTCCTCATCTTTCTCTTTCCCTCCTTCCCTCTCCCTTCTCTCCCTCTTTCTTTTCTTTTTCCCTCCCTACTTACATCCCTCTCCTTCCTCTTTCTCCCTGCTTCCCTTCCTCCTTACTTTCTTCTTTTAAGACCTGAGGGTAAAAATTATATAAACATCATGCTAAACAGATAGTGTTTCAGTGGACAGCTGCACTGAGCAATTGTGTAGACAATTTTTTCTTCATTATGCTTACATTATGCAATATCGGACTTTCTTTTTGTACAACGATCAAAGGTAAAAAACATGGAGTGTGCCCTTGTCCAGCTAGCTAGGAGGCAGAACTAAGTGACCAAACCATTGTGGGATTTAACAGCTTAGCTCGTCATTCAGATGATTCTCATTTACTTCTGAAAAACAAATTAAGTATAATTAATTTAATAAGTAAAAAATGGGGCAGACAGAAAGGCTTCTCAAACTGTCTCAAACTCAAAAACCAGACTAACTTCCAATAAACTGGTGGTTGCCGAGCTGCCGGTGTCTCATAGAAAAATCTGAGAAGAATAACTTAATTTAAAAACCATTCTGGCTTTCCTAATCTTATTTGTTTCTTATTGCTCTTCTCCCTTATTTTATTAGTCATGAAGTTTATAGGAAAATAAGAATTTCTCCTTCCATGGAAAGGCTTTATGCAGATTTTTTTCATCCCACTATGCATTGGATTTCTGAGATCAGCATTTTGAACGAGTTTCACAAACGACAGCCCAGCTGTGTCAGTAAGGTGACTTTTTAAAATGATCTACCTGGGACTTGTTTGGTAAGCTACAGTAGTCAGCTGGTACCCATGTATGTACAGATCTTTGCTGTCATACTTGCAATGGAATGGGTTTAGGAAGTGGGAGTGAACGCTCAAGCTTTGGTGGCATCATAGTCAAAACAGGATTTTACTGTAAGTTCCTTCCATCTCTTTAAATAACAGACCTACATTATAGCAAATGTTATGGTTTGGGAGGTAGTGATCCTCAAGTGGTCAGTAATGTGCAAAGGCCTTAAAATTAAAGATCTAAATGGTCATATACTAATGCCTTGATAAGACATGTCTTCTTTTAAGAATGTAAAGGTAGATGGCCATTTTTCAATATTTCAAAAATGTGCTCTTTATACTTTGTTTTTGGTTTTGGTGTGCTGAATGTTGTGCGCACTTATGCAAAAAGCGCCATGCTAAAATTTTAGCATGCAATGAATCCCTACAGTCCTGGGCCCCACTGTCAGAAATTCTAATTCAGCAGGTACAGTGGGGGGTCCAGGAATCTGCATATGTAATTAACATCCCAAATCATTCTTTTACTTATTTATTCAGTTATTCATTTAACAAATTCATTGTGACAAATATTACGCTGTGTTAAGTCTTACAGATATAGTGGTGAAAAAACAAAGTCCCTGCTTTTATAAATTGTTTTAATCCATAAATAAAAATACATAAAATGTAGGTAGTGATAAGAGCTAGGAATAGAAATCTAATAGGGGAGAGCAATGGCAAGCAAAGGTGGATGAGAGACCGTGCAGGGTGGGGGGTGGGTTTGGTATTCAGGCAGGGCCTCCCAGATAAGATGCTGCTGATGTAAGTGACTCAGAGACCAAACCTGGAGAAATACTCCCTTTAAACAGGCTAAGGAAAAATACAATCTGTGCCAAGCTCGAACTTGGTGTGAGATATTTCATGTTTTCAAATTTCCCACTTCTCTTGGTACTTACCAGCTCGCTCCTACATCCCTGCAATTCCTACCCCCACCCCCTCCCCCGTCCCCCACCACTCACACAACACAATCACACATATTTTTATTAGAAAGCTGTTGCCGAAAGCTTAAAATAAAGGTTTGGCATAACTGTAGTATGTAAAAGAAAGAGTCTGTTAATAAACCATGTGATGAAATTGCCAAAAAGTTGGTGATCCTAGGTAAAAGAAGTATGGTACCTGGAATACAGGATGTGATTGTTACACTTTATTTTATTCCACTCAGGAAATCCCTCATAAATTATATCCAGGTCTAAGTGCTTAGATTTAAAATTGATTCAGACCAAGTGAGCTTATTCAGAGGCAAGCTCCCAAGATGGGAGGAGAGATTAGCACTGTCTCATGGAAGGAAAAGTTGAAAGAGCTAGGGATGTTTCTGTCTTCCTGGGAAACAGATGATGCAAGTGAGACATAAAACGTCTCTTCAAACATCTGAAGGTCATAGGGAAAGGATGAGATTTTGTTGTCTGTGGTCCCCTAAGGCAGAAGTGAGAGAAACAGATGCAAATTCCTAACCCCAGGTTTGCAATTATACAAACATGGACTCAAAAGCCTCAAGAGGAAGGCCCCTTATTAGAGAAGAAGAAGTAGAGGCTGGTGACCACACACTGGGTGGCAATGCAAAGGTCTTCAAGACCCAAATGCATGGTGGCATTAAAAGACCACAGAGGTCTGCTAAGAGAAACTGTGACGCATGATTCATGTTCTGTGACTCATAATAGCATGACTGCTTGCTCCCATGAAACAATACTCCCTCTCACTCTCCCAGGCCTCTCGAATCAGAAGTGACGTTGGTGCTGTCTGGACAGTCAGCCACGTGGGAAGAAGGGAACACTATGACCAGAGGCACGTGACCTTTCCAAGGGCCCTACGTGGCCTTTCGGCACTTGCTCCCTCCTGGGGGGCTGCCCTCTTTCTACCATCCCTAGTCATCTCCCAAGTAGCCCCCACCGATCTGTTCACACACCCCCAGAACAAGCTGCCTCTTTCAGAGCCACCAGGCAGGTGTTCCCCAAGATTCTATCTTTTTCAAGATGAGATGTCAGAATTATTGAAATCAACAACTTCAGTGTTTCTCAATCCCTTCAAATGATATGTTCATGATGTGTTTTGTAAGCATGCATTACTTGTGTGTATTTTTAATTGGCTTTCCTATTTAAATTAAAATATCTTACGATAATGTGTTCTCTCACAACTATAAATGGGAAATCAGCATCATTTTACATGAAAATAAACACAATGAAACCTAACCAATTAAGTTCTAAAGAGACATTGTGACTAGCAGACTCCTGGATTTTGAGGTCTGGACTCTTTTTATGAAAAAGAGATGGAGGAAAGTGTTAAAAATGTATAAAATCATGCTAGCACAAAACTAGCCTTTGACTTACCCTGAAGTATCAGGGAAAAAAAATTAAAGAAACAAATGTTTGCTTTACATTAAGTCTATTATTTAATTATATTTAATCTTAGATTACCTCTGATCCTTATATCCCATCAGTGGTATCTATCCCATCAGTGGTATCTATCCCATAATTTGGGATATACTGAACTGACCAAAGCTAATGTCCCCGTCTTAGGAATGACATGAAGCCTCAAGGCACTGAAGTTACCCAGGTGGGCAAAACTTCAAGGAAAAATAAACTAGAACATGGCGGGCACCATGGAAAACCCACAGAGACATCTTTTTTTTTTTTTTAAAGATTTTATTTATTTATTTGACAGAGAGAGAGCTAGCAAGAGAGGGAACACAAGCAGGGGGAGTGGGAGAGGGAGAAGCAGGCTCCCTACTGAGCAGGGAGCCCGAAGAGGGGCTCGATCCCAGGACCCTGGGATCATGACCTGAGCCAAAGGCAGACACTTAACGACTGAGCTACACAGGCGCCTCTCCACAGAGACATCTTTAGTCACCTACATATTAAGCCCCCCTTGAACTGGAATTTCCATGTAAGGGCAACCACAGAGATAGGCAGGACTCACTTCTGGCTCCTAATGCAGTTCCCATTCACCTAGAAAGCTGCCCAGTTCAAACAGTTCACTCATTCAATCATCCAAAAAATATACTCAGGCAACGACTGTGTACCATGTACTGTTCTAGATACTGGAAACACAAAACCAAAAAAACAGACAAGGTTCCTGCCCTTACCTCCATATTTACATGGGATCATGGGGGCAAGAAAGCTAATACAAATAAGCCAGGGTTTCTCAACCTGAGCATGATGGACATTTTGGGAAGGATAATTCCTTTTTTGTAAGAGGTTGTCCTGTGCACTGAGAACAGGACCCTAATCACTAGATTATCAGTAGCAACAGTCCCACTCCCACCCAGTTGTGACAACCAAAAATGTTCTCTAGATATTACTGAATGTCTCCTGAAGGACGAAATCGCCCTTGGTTGAAAACCACTGCTCTGAGGCCTTCTTCCCTACATCCAAATCAAGAGTGCTGCACTACACAGCTCGAAGGAGTAACATTCACTGTAATTCTGTGTGAAGTTATCCCTCAGAGTTGTGCAACTGTATGTCACTCAAAAGGAGCGGCTCTGCTTTACTGTGCTATGGGTGGAATTACACGCTCCGGTGGTGAGATACATTGATTTGGAAGTTTAATAAAAAACTAGGATAGAGAATACCTATCAAAGTTCTGGTGCATTTTTAAATTGCGTTCATGAATACTGCTGCTTTTTTGTCTTGTCTTCTCTCTGTCATGCACACACAGACACATACAGAGGTCTGGAACCCTCTTACTTTGTTTGGCATGCCTTTACTTCTAAGTAGCAGCCCAAAGAAAGCAATGAGGCAAAAGCATTATTGATGACTGATGACTGGTTGCTGTATAATTATAGATAGTTTACCATTCTTCTGGAAATGAGAACATGAATCTCAGGAATTTTGAAAGTTGTGAGTGTGTCAGTAGACAAAGGAAGAAATATCCTTGATCCACAGACACCTTCTTTTTAGACATTAGAACAGACTATTGCTTCTCACCCCTGGCAGTCCAAAAAATCACAGGTATAAGTTGAAAAGATCAACCACCACCACCACCACCACCACCACCACCACCACCACCACCACCACCACCACAAAATAGCTATCTGGGCTCTAGCTAGAGTTTTAGAAGATCTTCCCAGAGAACCTTAGATCTAAAAAGTGCCACAGGTATTTATTATTACAGGCAGTCAAAGGTGAGAACTATTGTTCTAAGTTGTCGAGAAACGCTGGGGAAAAATCATGCAGGAAAATAAGGCCTGCAGCACGTGTATGATCCATTTATCTCTGCATCTTCCAGATTGCAGATACCACGTTGCTTCCACCACACATTGATACTTGCCCCAAATAAGTGAAAACCCTTAGCATTTAGACTTCTTCCAGACAGGATACCAAGATAGTTTGGTGTGTGTGTGTGTGTGTGTACACACACGCACATACACACGCACACAGACACACACATACACACACCCCCGGTTACCAAACACAAAGATACTATGTTGCTCATCTGTGCTTCTCTGTGACCTAGAAGTTACTGAATTCCAAGGGTCACTTGACTGACCCACATTGCAAATCAATGTGGTATAAACCACGATCACTGAAAATATCTGAAAAGGTTTTCATAATCACACGAAACTCTAGGAAGTCTTCCCTCTTGCCTTTGAATCATAACAACCGGAACTCTAGTCTTTTCAGTGGATAAAAAATTTTTAAACGATACACAATTAACTAAGTCACAACAAGTAGCTCAAAACATTCTTTTTCCCAGAAAACAACTGCTTTTTGAGACTGTAATTATAGTAGGAAGCCAGTGAGAAGGTTAAGAATGAAAGGGTCTATGAATAGCATTCTGAAAGGAAAATATAAATTCTAGTAAAATTTCATAGGGCAGAAATGGGCCCCAAAGGGCAGACCCATTATAGCTAGAGACAGCAGTAGGCAGATCCTGGTGCGTGAGCAGAAAGAAGGGCAGAAACAATTAAAAATACAAGTCTAACTTCTTGGCATGGTTTACAGAGCCCTGCATGGCCTGGTGCCCACCACCTTCTCAAGCCTCTTTCCTTCCAGCTCCTTGTGTTCCAGCTACAGCTGTCATCTTCAAGACCCTAGAGAAGGCCTAGCCCTTCCTCCACTCAGACTTCAGAGCTCAACTTCTCCCAGCTCTGACAGCTCTCAGCCCACTTTATGTCCTCAGAGAGGCCTCCTCATGAGCTGGGGCAGGGATCTTCTCAAGTCACCACAGCACGCTGCTTTCCCTGAGAAGCAGACTCTGGTCTATTAATGAGGGAGTGGAGATCAAAACACGGGGAAAGGATAGGAAGGAAGGTGAACTGGACAAAAGGGAGAAGTGGAGTGGTAATACAGCGTCAGGAGAGGCCTCAGCCTACCTTACAGGGAGTTCTGGGGTGGGTATGATCCTTAGAGCTGTCCTGAGTTGGGCCTTTATCCCTCCACATCAGGCCTTAGATGTGGGTCGCCCTGGAAAGGAGACATGACCTTGAGCAAGGGAGTACTCTCTTGAGTGGAGGCAACCTAATGGGTTGGGAAGTGACATGTGAGGGCTGATTGCTGACAGCACTCCAAGCAGAAGAGGGAGCAACTGATTCTCAAAGGCTGATCGGGACAGGACATTACAGAATCCACCACCGTGACTTTACCTCACTATCCCTCCATTTTCTCATTTGTAAAATGGGGATGATACTAACAGTCTTAAAAGGTGTACAATATCTAACACGATGACTGGCTCAATGTAAAGTTCTCAATAAATGTTAAATTTGCATCTATACCTAATCTATTCAAGAAAGGATATAGATGTATATCCTTTGATCAGAGAGCACTTTTTTTTTTAAAGACTATTCCTTCCTTTCTCCCTTCATCCATTCACTCACCCAATATTTACTGAGTGCCTACTAGGCGGTAGGGATTCTCTAATACCTGAGGAAAAGTGTTATAAATTCTTGTCCAAACAGAGCTTACATTTTAGTAAAGGGAGAGAAAAATAAGCATGTAAATAAATAAGTAATAAGACACTGTTGGGAGTATTAAATGTTAACTGAGGGATGAAGAAATGTGTTTCTTAAGATACTATATTATTGGATTCCATTAGTGGGTCACAAAAATCCAAAACAAACTAATTAAGAGGAATTTATTGGCCTACAAACAAAAACTAGAGAAAAGGCAGAGGGAGAACTAGCCCCAGGGAACTCTGGATTCTGGAACCCAAACACCATCAATGCTATCTTGCTTTACTGTTGTTTCTGTCTTGCTTGTTTGCAGCAGCATCATTTGCTGTGACCAGCCTCTTATTCCAGCTTGACTTTAATAAATTCCCAGCGAAGAACTTGTTATGACCAAATTTGCATTACCTGTCCCACCTCCAGAACTATGGTGTCATGGGAACATGACTGTTCCAAAATTTGGTATCTATACACCCTGATGGCTAGGGCAATAAAAGTAACGTTAGTAAGAACTATGGGGCTTTCACCATGTATAAAATATAAAACAGTTAAATAATTTATCTATTAAAAAACAAACTCTAAGTACTATCATCTCCTCTTTACTGATGAAAAAACTAAGGCTCGAGGAGATTAACTTGCAAGAGCACACACATTAATAGTATATACTGAAGGTCAAATTCAAGCCCACTTAAATCAGATCTCCAAACCACACACGCATAACTACTAGATAATTAGGCCATACTAATGGTGGTTACTATATAGTTATATCATAATAAATATAATTATTTCATTACCTTAATTAATCCATGCTAATCGGTCTTCCATCCAACATGAAGGCATGATAATTGGGTACTCACAAATGAAAAGCATATCCATACAGAGGCTGACTAAATGGGAAATATTGTAAGAAAAAATAGCAAGGGAAATCAATGTGAAATACTATTTAATGCTACAATCCTTGAGACCAATCAGATAATGATTGACCAATTTAACCAGATCTAATTCATGTCGGGATTTGCATGCTTCCATTCAGTTGAGTGGGGTCTAGAGTACATTTGAAAATCAGTGAGGCACTGTGAAGTGTGTACTAGTCCAAAAGTTGGGAGGCAGAAAATGTAATTCCAATTAAATACGCAGTTGAACTTGAGTGGGTCAACATCTCAGTAACTAACCTGTAATGTAGAGATAGTAGCACCTGGGCTACCTAGTTAATGCATTTAATATGTATCCCTTAAGGGTAAAGATAAACATGAAAGCATTTAGACTGTTTATCAAGCAAAACATAGCAGTGAGGTTTTAAAATACCAAATAGAAAAAAAATACGTATCTGTATTCTTTCTTATATCTGTGACGCTACAGAAAAGATTAAATGTTTAACAAAATATGGTCAAAAGTAAACTTTGTAAAGCTGAAACTGTAATTTAAGTGAAGCATAAAGAAGATGCCCCAATCAAACCAAATATTTACACATTTAAATAACTAACAAGGTATAATATAAATCATTTTCCCTTTTCTAGATTTATAAATGTTATAAAATTTTATTTTGACCAAAATAACTTTAGAAATATTCTTATGTATTTAATAAGAGAAAAAGAAAACACTTTACTAGTGGTCTTTCTGGATGTAATAGTTGAAAACTTCGGCTTGAAGCCTCATTTTTTATCATTTTATTTTACAGTCCTTAGATTTCAATTTCCAACTCAGCTTGATATTTTTAGTTGGAAAACTAAATTCATTTTAAATAGGACTGTAAAAATGTGACAATTACAAAGGGAATGATTTGAGAAACCAGCCATAATGGGAAATTAAATGTCCCACCGAAACACTTTAAAGGCCTTTTAGCAGAAGAAATGTGTGCTATAACATTTAATCTAAAATAATAGAAACTTCTAAAGTGTGGATTAAAGAAATGTAAGTAAAGTTGCTAAGAAGTGGAATTGTGTTTTTTTTCCAAGTCCACTTCTCCTATACAAATTAAAACCACAATGAGATACCACCTCACACCAGTCAAAATGGCTAAAATTAACAAGTCAGGAAACGACAGATGTTGGCAAGGATGTGGAGAAAGGGGAAACCTCTTACACTGTTGGTGGGAATGCAAGCTGGTGCAGCCACTCTGGAAAACAGTATGGAGGTTCCTCACAAAGTTGAAAATAGAGCTACTCTATGACCCAACAATTGCACTACTGGGTATTTACCCCAAAGATACAAATGTAGTGATCCAAAGGGGCACCCGGACCCCACTGTTTATAGCAGCAGTGCATGCTGTACTAAGAAAAGGAAATTATATTGCACAGGATGCTTAGGATGCTTTGATGCATTTCTTCTTTCCCCTTCCTTCTCCTGCTTTCTCTTGCCTCCTTGCAGAGAGTATTGTGGTGTATGTAGAAGCATTAATCTTTGATCTTTGTGCATGAGGCTTTCTTCCACTGTAGGACCATTTATGACAGACTAAATTAGCCTTTAATCAGAAGCTTTGATTTACTTCCTAATTCTCTGCTTCATCACTAGGCTCTGAAATGTGTCTGCTCCCACTGCCCTCCCCAGTTCAGTTGGTGATAGCAGTGATATATTTCATTGGTTTGTTTCTTCTCTGAGGCCTCAAATATTTGCACATGTGTGCAGTTCAATAAAAAAATGCTGTTTAGGGAAGATGCCTATGATTTGTGTCAATGTTATACATGATATCTTTCCCCAACATGAATTGCCTTAGGGCAAAAACGGCATTTTGTTGAAAAAACACAATTTTCTCTCCTCAGTGGATTTCACTGTAAGTCATTTGTTTGGTTGTGCTACATAATTTCACGGATATCTTATTTGTGCAGTGTGTCATGTTGCTACTTGAAAAGTCCTTTTAAATAAAAATATAAGATCCAAAGTGTCCATTTATTAAAAAGATCACGCAAGTTTTCCTGGGTTTCAGTGTCTCTTTGTCTGTAATATTTTAATGGTCATTTTACTTCAGTCTTCCCTCTGTAATGAAATAATAACTGTTTTCCTACTGATAAAGGACTCTGCCTTCTGAAATTACCAAGAAAGAAAAAATAAATTTAAAAATTAGGAAATGGTTGTAAGACTGAACCCAACCCCATCAAAATCTTAAAAAACAACAGACCTGCAGTTACAACAAAAACCTTCAAAATGATCACAGACCTGAGCTTACAAACAGAATTTTCCACACACTGCTCATTCTATGATCATTTGATTTTGAGATGCCATTTCCCTAGTGACTTAAAATCTTCCTATAGCATTTTAACAGCATACATATATATCCTAGCTTCCCTTTGGAGCCCTCACTGAGTTTTCATCCCTTGGAGATCACATTTATTTGTGTACATGATTTGAGTGAAAGCAAATCCAATAAGACTCCAGTTGAAACAAACGTATTTTTGGCACCTCAATACCGAAATTATGTATGCAAATTGGAGGTAGTCCAAAGAACAGCCAAGAGAATGATGAAGGGAATGGAGTGCTTGGCTAAGGAAGAAATGTAAGGCTTCTAAATGTCCCAGAGTGGGTAAACAACAATAAAGGAACATAACAGCTCATAAATATTTAAAAGGTGTAAACATCAAATATGGATAGGGATGATTAATTCTGGACAAGGGCACGGAGTTAGTTCTGATTATATCATTGAAAAGAAAGGGGGAAAAAAAAGAAAAGAAAGAGGATACTGTTTAGTATCGTCATTTTGAAACATGAAACATTAATTATTTATGCAAAATATTCTAGCATCTAATGGAATCTTATCACTTTTGAATATCCCATTTCAAAAGATGCTGAAAAATTAACACTTAAATTATGCAAAAGAAGAGAACTTTTTTCTGAGGAAGTCAACTTTACTTATTTTCCACTTAGGCTTTCTCTCTTTTTTTTAAGATATAATTAATTAATTACTTTGAGAGAGTGTGAGCCGGGTGGGGGGGAGGAGGAGAGGGAGAGAGAGGATCTCAGTCACACTCAGGCGCCTGAATTGGGGCTTGATCTCATGACCCTGAGATCATGACCTGTGCGGAAATCAAGAGTCAGATGCTTAACCAACTGAGCTGCCCAGGTGCCCCACCACTTAGGCTTTCTTGAGAGAGATTTCCATTTTGCAGAATACTCATTGGGAATACCACATGCTTCTACTTCCTAGTGGTCCTGAAGTGAATTAGCCATATGCCAATGATGAGACCAGGTCCCACTTAGCCAGGTAGGGAAATGAGAGAGAGGAGAGTTAAGGGAATATTAAAATTTATCAGAAACCAAGTTTGAGACTAGAAACTCCTAAGAAGATTGTCTAGATTACAGAATCTAGAAAAGCAATCCTGGAATTTAGCATAGAAGGTGCCCAAGGCAGCCACATGCAGAAGAATGAAACTGGACCACTTTCTTACACCATACACAGAAATAAACTCAAAATGGATGAAAGACCTAAGCATGAGACAGGAATCCATCAAAATCCTAGAAGAGGCAGCAACCTCTTTGACCTGAGCCACAGCAACTTCTGGCTAGACGCAACAGAAACAAAAGCAAAAATGAGCTATTATGACTTCATTAAGATAAAAAGCTTTTGCACAGTGAGGAAACAGTCGACAAAACCAACAGACAACCAACAGAATGGGAGAAGATATTTGTAAATGTGTTATCAGATAAAGGGTTAGTATCCAAAATCTATAAAGAATTTATCAAACTCAACACCCAAAGGGCAAATAATCCAGTCAAGAAATGGGCATAAGACATGGACAAACATTTCTCCAAAGAAGACATCCAAATCGACAACAGACACATGAAAAAATGTTCAACATCACTCAGCATCAGGGAAATACTAATCAAAACCACAATGAGATACCACCTCACACTAGTCAGAATGGCTAAAATTAACAAGACAGGAAACAATTAATGTTGGTGAGGATGCAGAGAAAGGGGAACCCTTCTACACTGCTGGTGGGAATGCAAGCCGGTGCAGCCACTCTGGAAAACAGTATGGAGTATCCTCAAAAAGTTGAAAATAGAGCTACCCTATGACCCAGCAATTGCACTACTAGGTATTTACCCCAAAGATATAAAGGTAGTGAACCAAAAGAGCACCTGCACCCCAATGTTTATAGCAGCAATGTCTACAATAGCCAAACTATGGAAAGAGCCCAGATGTCCATCAACAGATGAATGGATAAAGAAGTGGTATATGTGGTATACCATATAAGTGGTAGACACACACACACACACACACACACACACACACACAATGGAATATTGCTCAGCCTTCAAAAAAAAATGAAATCTTGGCATTTGCAATGACGTGGATGGAACTAGAGGGTATTATGCTAAGTGAAATAATTCAATCAGAGAAAGATAATTATCATATGATTTCACTCGTATGTAGAATTTAAGAAACAAAACAGGATCATAGAGGAAGGGAGGGAAAAATAAAACAAGACGAAATCAGAGAGGGAGACAAACCTTAAGAGACTCTTAACTATAGAAAACAAACTGAGGGTTGCTGGAGGGGAGAGGGGTAGGGGAATAGGGTAACTGGGTAATGGGCATTAAGGAGGGCATGTGATGAAATGAGCACTGGGTATTATGTACAACTGATGAATCACTGGACTCTACCTCTGAAACTAATAATACATATATGTTAATTAAGTGAATGTAAATAAAATAAAATGTAAAAAATAAATAAAATTTTTTAAAAAAGGAATTGAAAAAAAAAAAGAAGGTGTCCCAGGAGCAATCTATCAGGATAATGTTCCCCTCCCTTCATTCTTCCTTTCCTTTCTTTCTGCCCCCATCTTTATAAAGCATCTAGTATGTGCTAGGTTCAACACTCAGGGTTAACAAAGCAAATATGTATTTGAACTGGACATTGCTCTCAAAGACATATTCATAAGACAAATATGTAAACAGTTAATTGCAACTGAGTTGAGGGCATATAAACACAATTAAAACAAGACAGAGGTAGGATCAGCCAAGTAAGTTGCATTTGTGCAGGGTGATAGGGTTCTCCAGAGAAATACAACAAACAGGATATTCAGATAGATAGATATAAAGAAATTTATTATATATAGGAGTTGGCTCACATGACATGGAAGCTGAGAAATCCCAGGATCTGCTGTCTACAAGCTGGAGAACAAGCAAAGCCCGTGGTGCAATTCAGTATGATTCCAAAGGCTCAAGAACCAAGATAGGACAGAAGATGGGTATCCCAACTCAAACAGAGAACAAATTCACACTTCTGCCTTTTTGTTCTGTTCAGGTCCTCAATGAATTGGATGATGCCCACTCAAACTGGTGAGGGAGATCTTCTTTATTCAGTCTACAATTCAAATGCTAATGTCCTGTGGAAACAGACTCACAGACACACCCAGAAATAATGTTTTACCAGCGGTCTGGGCATCCCTTAGCCCCCGTCAAGCTGACAGAAAATTCATCACCATATGCAGTAAATACAGCACATTGCACTGAGAACATTTCAAAAACGAAAGGTTGTTATATCTTGTCCTCTCTAGAGTATAGGAGCCAAGCCCTGACATAACTAAACATGTGAGTGGTGTTGACAGTGGATCTGGATGTCACTGGGAAATAATCAACACCTTTATGAAAACTTCACAGGCCAGCAAGGGGAGGCAGCTATAATCTTCTCTCACATAATAGCACTTTGCTAAGACAAATTAAAACACTACTCTCTCTTACCTCCTAGGGCATGCAGCCTAGTCTCTGATATATTAGAACCCACCCCACCCGAGTCCATAAATCAGTGGGAGGAGCAGTGTGTAGAGATAAGCACCATCAACCAGTCTCAGCAGGTGACCCAAGGTGACACACCATATTTAACAAAGCCCATATATTTTGAGTGACCTTCTGTTACAAAAATATAGTCTCTGTCATTCAACTACTTAAGCCTTCTGTTAAGATGTATGGGTAATATCTTTGGATAAATTATACATAGATATGATTACAATTGAAATGTATAGGTGAACTTATATCAATCTGCTATGCACAAACTCAAACTCCCAAAATTTCTAACACTTAAATTGTAGATTGTGCTGTGAACAAGTTCAGATAAATCTTAATATCTTTGGATAAATTATACATAGATATGATTACAATTGAAATGTATAGGTGAACTTATATCAATCTGCTATGCACAAACTCAAACTCACAAAATTTCTAACACTTAAATTGTAGATTGTGCTGTGAACAAGTTCAGATAAATCTGGGTGTTGAAAAACAGCAAAAAGAGCAAAATTAGTATTCATATATTACAGTCTAATCAGAGCCTTGGGAATCATTTCACTCTTTTTTTTTTTTTTTTTTAATTTGAGAGCCTCTCTGGAAGGGAGAGGGAGACTCCAAATGAAAATTTTTCAAAAGAAAATTGATGCTTGAATGTGTGTGTGGGGTGGGGTGGGGGGGATGATATCCAAGGACTAGGATTCCATAAACGCTTCCTGGAAGATACAAAAGCTGAATTTCTCAAGCACCACAGTGAAAACTGATGGCAAGAGAACTGATTTTGTAGAACTAAGTAATAATTTGATCAGTCATCAAGAAAAACACAAGAAAATGAACAGATTTTAATAAAATAGTGAATTGTTGAGTATACAGTTGTTTTGCAGGTTGCCATCCATTTTCATGATATCAAAAGACACAATTATTAATACATCATCATGACACAAGCACAATTAAGGTTTCTCATAGTAGTATGATAACGACTTTTTAAAAATTTAATACCCTGGACATTGCATTTCATCCTTTAATTTCTGGAAATATTTACCTAGGTTTCTTGTGAATTAGAAATTTATTTAGGATGAGATCATGTAGTGTTTTAACATGACAAATGTACCCCTCATTACCCATCATCATCAAAGGATTTGATTAATCAGATTTCAGAAAGGGTTTTCTTCAAGAATATGAGTGTATATTGCAAATGCTTTTTAGTCATCTAGTAGAACAGTAGATTAAACAGAATTGGAAACCCTGTGCAGGGTAGCCCTCTTGGAGCCAGCTCCAAAGGAAGGATCTAAATATGGTGGAGGGACAAAACCACCCCAGTGCATGAGACAAAGAGACCAAATTTATTCAAAGCACACACACATACAATTTCCTCATAGACTTATTCTTGGAGTAGCCCCCCATTCATTTAGAAAGCCCCTCCTGGTTACCAGGCAGTAAGTATGCTAACAAGGACTCAGAATCAAGGTGTTTCATCTGTTTCCACATTATTTTCAGCTGTTTCTTCATTATTTCATAGTTATTAAGATCCTAGTTTACAACCAGCATATAGAAAGGTTCTGCATTCACCAGATAATATCTTAATTCTTCAGGAGTACATAGTCTATTGGTAATGAAATGTGCTCTTGAGAAAGTAAGAATAATATTATTCTTTCATTCATATCACTGGAGGAAAAACACTACTTTTTTTTCTTAAATCACTTTGTCTTTAAAAAGTCATAATGATACTAATTGTTGACATTTACCAAACAATATTATGGACTAACCACAGTGCTACTAAGTGTTACCAAAAGAATCCAACTTAACCTGTACCTATAGGCAATCACAGCTATTATTATTTCAATTTTATAAATTAGGAAACGGAGGTTTAAAAGGGCTGAGGGGCAACTGGGTGTCTCAGTCATTAAGCATCTGCCTTTGGCTCAGGTCATGATCTCAGGGTCCTGGGATCAAGCCTCGCATCGGGCTCCTTGCTCCACAGGAAGCCTGCTTCTTTCTCCCCTACTCTCCCCTGCTTGTGTTCCCTCTCTGGCTGTCTCTCTCTCTCTCAAATAAAATCTTTAAAAAAATAAATAAAAGGGCTGAAGCAGCTTCCCCATAACCACATCCCTGTGTGTCTGGCCCTGGAAAGTGGATTTTTCTCACTCCTCCAAACTCTCTGAAATTAGTTACAATTCAGCCTGGTACTGCACAAAGAACTTGAAAAAACTCCAAAGGAGGATTCAGGTCAGATTTCACATTGATCCAAATCCAAGGGACAGTTACTGAAGCTGAAAGTCCTCCAGACCATGAAGGGGTGAGCTCTGTTTGATGAAAATACAGGTTTTCCCCCCTAAAACTTCAAGCCTCCTAAGCAGCCGAACTTCTCAGATCATAATGGTGAAATTCATTTTCTATAAAAAAATGATGTTCAGATAAATACCAGGATTCAACCTTCAAATATGCCAAGAGGTGAGCTCACAGAAAAATAACTTTTAGTTAAGGATTTTGCCCTTTCAAAAATAAGCCAGCATTTTAATGAAAAGTAACAACAACCACCACTGCCCTCACATGTTATATACCTGGTCCATACCCTGTGTCACTCCCTCTGGCTACACTCTTCTACCATGCATTGCAATAATTAAATGCATTCAAAACTGCATAAAGCAAATGATTAAGAAAAATATTCTTACCAGTAAGTTAAGTTCCCCTTAGTTTCACTACGGTATGTCTGCAGTATTAAGACGGGGTCATTGTTTGCAGTTTATAGCACCTAGAGATAGATTTGAAAGTTATAATTATGGAGATAATTTTTATCTAAAAAAAACCCAAAACACTTTTAGGGGCTCCTGGGTGGCTCAGTCAGTTAAGTAGCTGACTCTTGATATTGGCTCAGGTCATGATCTCAGGGTCCTGGGATAAAGCCCTGCATAGGGGTCCGTGCTCAGCTGGAAGTCTGCTTGAGGATTCTCTCTCTCCCTCTCCTCCCCAAAAAATTCCCAAATGCCTAAACAATAACACTGTTCTATTGCTATAAAAAGACATCCTATAGATTCCTATCTATGAATAAATGAAGCAGAGAGGGCAGACACGCAGAAAACAGCCACGTAATTATACTTCTCATTGAAAAAAATTATTGACATGTCTTCTCTCACAAATTCAAGGATTTTGCAAGAGACCACAGTATACAGGAATTTCTACTTGGCAGTCCTCCATGAACTGTTCTTCATAGTAGCCACTTACTTTTGTCTGAGGCTGTGACCAATGTATCAACATAAAACAGTAGAGACTAAAGTGATGAGAGCTCTCTCAGGAAGCACTCTCCAAGACCAGAATTCTATGAATTACATAGCCTTCAAGAGACCAGCTCTCACCCAGGTGTGCTAATTCCAAGGCTCCCATCTTTTTAAAAATCAACATAAGGAATAAAGGAAGTGTTTCAACCAATACATACAATCCTTTTACTGCTAATTCCCAGATAATTTGAGGCTTGGCTTCCAATCCCTAAAAGATTGCTTATAAGCCTTTTTTCAGATGCTGTCCCATGAGTATACCTTTAAAAAGCTAAGACTTTCTGTTGAGCATAAGGATAGTCAAAAAAGTCAAAGAACTGGTTTTGCATACCAGTTGTCATAACTTAATGAGCATCATTCAGAAGAGCTAAATTCCGTCTAGTAATTCTAACTCATTCTGGTAGAAATTACTAATTAAAGATAGTTATAAAACTACAATATTTTTGGCCTGACAAAAAGAGAAGAACGGTTAAAATATCCAAGCAACTCAATTCCCTTTCTTTGCATTATTTGACAGTATCTTTGGCCTTATTTCAAAAGCTGCTGCCAAAAAGTTATAAACAGATTGCAATGCCTTCACAGAGAACTTCACACCAATACACTGAAAAACAAATTCTACCCTGGCAAGTATAAGAATAGTCCCTACTGCTGTCCAATTGACCAAGTGACACACTGCAAGGCTGTGCCCTGTCTACTTTTGTTTAGTGACCTCATTTCAAACCCTTTAGGCCTACTTCTAACACCATTATTATTTGCATTATTATAACACACAGAATTGTTTATGGAAGACTAACAACGCATAGAACAACATTTAATATGGCTCCTCGTCCATGGGTCCATGGGTCCATGGCACACATTGCTAGAGAATTACTGTGTTTACTGAGTTCTACAGGCTAATAGAAGAGTTTGACCTAACTAGAGGAGCACAGAAAATTGCCATCATTTTGGTGCGTCCAGCATCTTCTATGTGTTACAACAGTCATTCAACAGGGAAAAGAAGAAATGAAATATTTGCACATGTTGATTCCAAATGGGATCTGCTGATGCCCTGCCCATTGAATGAGGCTGAACTTAAATGATGTGATATAGGATGTCCTCGATCTATTCCAGTGATAAAGAATGTCACAAATCAGGTATATTCTACAACCAGGGAGCCACTTTTATAGTTCTAATATTAAATCTCTCTGAGACATCTTTCCAAAACCCATCCACGTCATATAGCTACTACAAGGGGCTCTTCCCAATGGCTCCCACCTTCTTAACACTCTCAGGGACACCCATGACAACAGGGATCAGTGCCCGTGCTGAATTATCCACACTCTCGCTTAGCATTTTCAAGACTATTGTTTGGCATTAGGCATGAAGACTGTAGCTACTGATCAAACTTATTTGTATGCTCACAGCAGCAGCACATGCCTGCTGAGCTCTCATCTGCTTCATTCAACTTCGGTTGAGAAAGCATTGCCATTAATCATGGATATAAGTTCTTTGCAACTAATCCAGTCACCGTGTGTGTGTGTGTGTGTGTGTGTGTGTGTGTGTGTGTGTGGCGTTGGTGAATATAAAGGATTATCTCTTGTTAGGTCTTTCATTATTTCATGTTGTAGGTATATGAGCTCCAAAATGGGGTACACAGACAATCCTTTAGAATGCAACAATTATATATGTATTTGAAATTGTAACACATATTAAAACCTTTATGTTGATATTAAAATATCTATATATACATATGTGAGTATACATGCTATTTTAAAATCATTTTATCTCATTCTTTCTAATTCTTGTTTCCTTTTCTGTTTTCTTACAGTAATATTTAGCACACTATGTATCTGGACAATTCAGATAAGCATATATTGGACATATAGGCTCAAACATTTTTAATGATAAGGGTATGCACATACACACACAATACTGTAGTCCAAGAAAATGTCTTTCTCATTTTACTTTTATGATATTTATCAGGATATATAATTCTTTGAATTTATTTAATCTACAAGACTTTATCCTTTCTCCCACCATCATTGATATAGATACCAATATCTTATTTTCTATTCTTAGCAAATAGTTGTTTCTTTTTCCAAAGTCCCTAAGTTTCCTCTACTTAAGAGATTTAAATAAATATACCTACCAAATGCAAAGAGGGGAATAAATAGAAAAACTGATGGGAAATTCTAAAGAATCTTGAAGTATATTAAAGCAAAATGGGCCTTTGGTTGGTTTTTACTGGGGGAAGATAAAAGCTTGAGTGAAAAAAATATATAAATACATAGTTTAGGTACATCAAATTAAACTGTACTCACTTAAGGAAACAAAACACGGAAAGAGAGAGAAAGCGCGCTAGAGGGAGAAATGGAACTTCCTCAAAAGCAAAAGGCATTAAAGGTGGAAAGGTGGATGAGGCTGGTCCACTCAGTGAACCGCACACCTGTGGCAGCAGCTTTGAATCAGGTAAACTCAGGTCGTCAGGCCTTCCTAATATGGACATCTTACTGCTCTGGTTATTTAGTATTTGAAAATAGTATTTTCCACACAATGTGGGCCCTAAAAGCAAACCAATGACTTCATCGGGTGCTTAGCAAAAGAAGCGGTGATCTCTTCCAATCCTGGAGGAAAAGTTGGCTGCCTAAGAATTATTTAGAGATATGTCACTTTTCTACATGGCACATTCCTAGCATATTTTTAAGGTGAATTCTCTTTACTTACTGAATTTACAACATATCATATGTAAATTGCAACTGCATTCTGGACAAAATTAACTAAAGACCAAATGGCTGTCATAATACTCTTGCTAGGTTTCACTCTGTATTTTACACAGTGAATCTTGAGTTCAGTAAGGGCATATTTCGATTGTTACTGTTACCCCAGTGTCACTGCCTGGCCCCATAACGAAGCTTAATAAATACATTTTGGATGGAGTTGAATGTCTGCAAGCTACACATACCAGAAAAATAGCAGTACCTCACAGTTACTCAATCTGACAGTCACAGGTGTGAATGTCACACACCGTTAGAGTAGGAGTCACCACCTTACCACCACTGTGCCTAGCAAAGGGACACTGTAACATAGAGAAAAAAGAGACAGAGGAGCTGAAAATAAAGTGTGTACTCACTCCCTGTGTGACATAACCTTTTGGAACGCCAATGGTCCCATTGGTAAATAAGGGATAATGGTATCTATCTTGCAGGATAGGTGTGAAGGATAAGGATTAACTTGTATAAAATGCTTAGCTCAGGGCTGGGATCTAAAAGGTGTTCAGTAACCTGAGGGGCAGCACAGATCCCCTTTACCACCCAGAGGCAGTCAATGAGGCTGGGAGGAGCACTTGATCAGATATCACTGAAACTCAGCCAATGGGACGAAACCACACTACCCCAAATGGTAACACCGGAGCCTTGACAAATGCTCTATAAGCCACATGTGTGAACAGTTACATGTCTTATTCTCACAAGACAGAAGAGGATTTCTTTAATAATGTTTTTCAAGCTTGTGAGTTTTCCTTAAGGCCAGGAAAAAAAAAAAAAAAAACCTCTTTAATTTTTGCCTCCCTAGTACTCAAGAACAGTGACTGTCATATTGTCAGATGCTGGTTGCTTAATAAATGTACATTGAATGAAAATACCTATTCTATATGTTTGTGTTGTGTGTTTACATGTGTGTATGTGTGCAGTGTATGTATGTATTTGGAATCAAGAGTGGCTATTTTTTTTCTGTTTTTATTTTACTTTATTTTAAAAATGTACCTAATCTCAATTAATCTCAAACACTGGGGATGTTTTAGTGATTTTAAAAACAGACTGAGAGCACCTCAGCTTTCTGTCAATATTTGGGTCAATATTCTTAAAAAGTTGGGATTGAAAACACCTCTTTTTCTCTCATCAACTAGCATTTGCCTGGCAGGAATGAGCTCTTGATTCAAATCACTGAAGTCCATTTGCTCAAAATGTGTACCAAGATACTCAATTCGATTTTTTTGAATGAATATAGTTTCTTTTAAAAAGAAACTGATACATGATGCAAATAATATTCCCTAGAATATAAGCTGGTAGTACAATAAAAATGAGCACACAACAGAAATTCTTCAATATGCTTAACATAAAATGATGCACAATAAAATGAGAATTAGGAAAACTGATCAACAGCAAAAGTTGCTTTGGGAAATTATTTATAAGCAAAACCACATACAAGAAATATGAAAATGATGAATTTTGCACTATATGTTAACTAACTAGAATTTAAATAAAAAATTGGGGAAAAATATTGAGTTTGTTCCTATGAATACATTTGAAGGAATACTGTGAGAGAAAATAGTCCCCATTTCTGATCACTAGTTGCAGCATGTGGTTTACTCAAAAACAATTACTGACCCCCTCCTAAGGGTCATACGGGATTTTTCTTCTAACATTAATTGAAGACATACTTTGTGCTGCACGTTGTACTAATTTATCTGTTATTCACAAGTGCCCTCTAAATTAGGTATGACTGACCCTAATTTTATAGAAGATGTAATGAATTCAAATAGATTAGGGAGCCTGTACAACATCACGATGAAAGTGAGTGGCAGAGCCATGATGGGAACCTGTCCATGTAACTAGAAGCTCATGGCTTTATCTACACTAGCCTGACTTCCTTATTCCATCATTCATGTAATATACCTTGAGTTTGTGAAAAGGATTACATGGTAGTCATTTCTCTATCTCCTACTATTTTTTAAAGTCATACATCCAACTGTTGTAAGGAGGCTAATAGAAGAATACTCTAGGGCAAGTCAGAAGACCATGTGAATTTTATTGCTAGCTTTATCATTAACAATGCTTATTAACAGCAAGTTTCTTAACCAAGTTAGGTCTCAGTAGCCTCATTTACAACATGAGAATGCTAACAACTATTTTTTACAGTTTCTTTTTGCCTTAAAAGTTTATGACTACAGGAAAGGGGTGCCTGGGTGGCTCAGTCGGTTAAGTGGCCAACTCTTGATTTTGGCCCACGTAGTGATCTCAGGGTCCTGGGATGGAGTCCTGTGTTGGGCTCCATGCTAAGCAGGGAGTCTGCTTGAGATTCTCCCTCTCCCTCTACCCCTCCCCTGCTCACATGTGCTCCAGCTCTCTAATAAATAAATCTTTAAAAAAAAAAAAAAAGCTTATGATTACAGGAAAAATTGCTCTGATAATGGAGCTGAAAGAGATGATTATAGGAAAAATTGCTCTGATAATGGAGCTGAATAAGAAAGAGAAGGGCAAATTATATATAATATTAGAGAGGCTGGGGGATGAACTTTTACACAAGGGAAGATTAAATGATTAGAAATCTAAACTGTGGAAAGATGAATACACAGAACAGATAGATCAAAATGAATAAAATCTTGAAAGTTCCAGGAGAGGTGAATATAATTATGTTTTCTATAATCTTGGACTTTTATAACTTGAAAGAGTAAAGATTCCCTCAGAAATAAATTGAGAGCAAATCATATACAACAGAATTCTATTACCATGACAGGTCATAAATGTCAAAGAAGTACCTAGCTTCCAGAAAGGTTGAGAGCTATTTTTGGCAAGTGCACTCACAGTTTATTAATAGAAAGCAGGGTTTATACCCTACTTTAAGGGTATTTACCATTTGAGAACATTGCGGAGAACCAATATACCTCTCAAGAACCCTTCCCTTCTCTATGGATGGCTGATCTAGAAGGAACTGGATCTGACCAATGCTACCAATTACACTCAGGAACTTTGGAGTTTTCAGCCAGTGAGCATGTAGCACACAGCAGGTGATCAAGAAATATTTGTTTAAATGAATGAGTTCTGCCACTTCCTAGCTGTGTCACCTTGGGAAAATTATGCAACTCCTCATTTTCTCTGCAATCAACTGTGGACAGGATTTATTCTGTTGCTATCTGAGAGGTGAAGATCAACATGACTGATCCCCTACAGGAATCCCTCTCAGAGAGGAAGTTTTCTCATAAAGAGTTTAAGGGAATTTGTTGTAGCAGAATACCAGAGTGGTAGAGTAGGTCCTGAGGCCACAGGCCACATCTACAAGGCACAGGCCCCTCATGGCACCATCTGTGGTCTTCCAACCATGAATACTGAGAACAACCCCGGAGGGGCAAGATTCAGCCACAGTACCTAGTCAAATCACAAAGCTTGGACTAGAGCCCTATGACACCAAGGGAGAAGCTGTTGTTTTTCCAAATCATACAACGTAGAAGTCTCACCTACCAGAGGCCAGAGTCCCTCTTATGGACCTGCCCATCCCGTTTATCACCCTGTTGTGTGATGGGCAGGAACATTCTTCATTTTCTCAATTCTGCTGATTGTACTGTAGCAAATGAAATCGTGTTTGAAATGGTTTTGAAAGTAGTAAGTAAAAATGTCAATGTTTTATGTTAAGAATAAATTGAATAGATAATCTTTTAGATCTCAAACAGGGTCTAGCTCTGATTTTATATTACTTTCTAATGCAACTGTAGATTGTCTCCCCAGGAAGTACCAATGTCCATAGCAAATCTGCAATTCTGAACACAACTGACTGAGGATCACTTTGCTTTTGTATATTATCCAAAATGTATGCGATGATCATCTCATATATCAGAAAAGCAAAGCTCTCCTTTGACTAAAGCCTGATCAAATCAGGTGGTTGTGGACAAGTTAATACCAAGGTCAGGCTCATTCAGTAATGAGATAATAGGATACATTCACGTGGGGCTTGCTGTATGCCAGGCACGGCTCTGTTTTTTATTTTATGAATTCATTTTATCCTTACAAGCTATGAGGCAGACACTTTTTGTTTTTAAGTTCCTCATTTTAAAGATAAGGCAACTGAGGCACAAAGAATTTACATACTGCCTAGGATTACAAAACCGTTTCTCTGGGATCAGCTTTATAACTGCGATAGTCTTACATACTACCAAAGGTACGGTCACAGCATCAGAGCATTTTTAAGCCAGACTCGTGTTCTTTAGGGCTGCAAACTTAGTGACCACACATATTTTCAATCACGATTAAAGAATGGAATTCCAAGTCATTAAAAGTCATACTAAAGTACGTATGAAAACTGCATGAAAGTCTTTCAGGCACATTTAGGTACGAAAACAAGTTAATATCACTATTAGCACTTTCTGCCTGAAGGCATCGTACAAGGGATCTTTGTTCATTCATTCAAGTATTTATTACTTGACTACTCTATGTCCGGCACTGTGGCAAAGGCCTGCCCATGAATGGAGAGCCCTATGTCCCTGAAATAAGAACTCGTCTAAACACATCCAATCCCAGGATATTATTCCCAATTTCCTGCTTGAGCCATTCCACCTGCTGCTTTGGTCAGAGTATTTGCTCAAACAGCTTTCAACCCCCGACCAGCCTCCACTGTCGTTGCTCCATTGGCCTATGGACCTTAGGATCTCTGCTTCCCTCTCATCTTCCCCAAAGCACACCTAGGGCTACGCTCTCTAACTCTTCCTCAAAAGAAGATTAAGTTTCAGTACTCTGTCCACATTCCCAATATTTTTCAGTCCTGTCTGCATTTTAGTATTGATAGCTACAGTAACAATACTGTGGTGGTGATTGTCTCATACCACAACAGTAAACCTTCGGAGACAAATAATTTTCAAGTGGTTTTACTATTCCACCCATGAGAAACTCATTTCTTTTTTACCTATGATGTCATGTTAGAAAGGCTTTGAAGGAGATGGCAATTGGTTAAGGTGGATAACTTGTGGGTTATATTTTTGGTTTTGGTTTTTTCTTTTTTTTTTTCTGTTTTTTTTTTTAATTTTTTTATTGTTATGTTAATCCCCATACATTACATCATTAGTTTTAGATGTAGTGTTCCATGATTCATTGTTTGTGCATAACACCCAGTGCTCCATGCAGTACATGCCCTCTTTAATACCCATCACCAGGCTAACCCATCCTCCCACACCCCTCCCCTCTAGAACCCTCAGTTTGTTTTTCAGAGTCCATCATCTCTCATGGTTCGTCTACCCCTCCGATTTCGCCCCCTTCATTCTTCCCCTCCTGCTATCTTTTTCTTTTTTTTTTTTCTTAACATATATTGCATTATTTGTTTCAGAGGTACAAATCTGAGATTCAACAGTCTCGCACAATTCACAGTGCTCACCAGAGCACACACCCTCCCCAGTGTCCATCACCCAGTCACCCCATCCCTCCCACCCCACCCCCCACTCCAGCAACCCTCAGTTTGTTTCCTGAGATTAAGAATTCCCCATATCAGTGAGGTCATATGATACATGTCTTTCTCTGTTTGACTTATTTCGCTCAGCATAATACCCTCCAGTTCCATACACGTCGTTGCAAATGGCAAGATCTCATTCCTTTTGATGGCTGCATAATATTCCATTGTGTGTGTGTGTGTGTGTGTGTGTGTGTGTGTGTGTGTGTGTATACACACACCACATCTTCTTTATCCATTCATCTGTCGATGCACATCTTGGCTCTTTCCACAGTTTGGCTATTGTGGACATTGCTGCTATAAACATCGGGGTGCACATACCCTTTCGGATCCCTACTTTTGTATCTTTGGGGTAAATACCCAGTAGTGCAATTGCTGGATCGTATGGTAGCTCTATTTTCAACTTTTTGAGGAACCTCCATACTGTTTTCCAGAGTGACTGCACCAGCTTGCATTCCCACCAACAGTGTAGGAGGGTTCCCCTTTCTCCGCATCCCCGCCAACATCTGTCATTTCCTGACTTGTTAATTTTAGCCATTCTGACTGGTGTGAGGTGGTATCTCACTGAGGTTTTGATTTCGATTTCCCTGATGCCGAGTCATGTTGAGCACTTTTTCATGTGTCTGTTGGCCATTTGGATGTCTTCTTTGGAAAAATGTCTGTTCATGTCTTCTGCCCATTTCTTGATTGGATTCTTTGTTCTTTGGGTGTTGAGTTTGATAAGTTCTTTATAGATTTTGGATACTAGCCCTTTATCTGATATGTCATTTGCAAATATCTTCTCCCATTCTGTCGATTGTCTTTTGGTTTTGTTGACTGTTCCCTTTGCTTTGCAAAAGCTTTTTATCTTGATGAAGTCCCAATAGTTCATTTTTGCCCTTGCTTCCCTTGCCTTTGGCGATGTTTCTAGGAAGAAGTTGCTGCGGCTGAGGTCTCTTTTTCTTTTTTTTTTTGCTTTATTATGAGTATTAAATGTCCACTGTAGAGATCTGGTAAAATACAAATAGTTATGTATACACATACATATACACATATGTATGTGAATATATTTGTATATGTAAATATATGCACATATACATATGCATATATATAATAAAATCATCTGTCAAAGGTAAAAACTACTAAGTGCATTTCCTTTCCCAGTTAATATATCAATATTCAACCAGTGCTATACACACACACATATGTATATATACATACAAATATGTAAAAAATATTGTGTATCTCTACATTAACATTATAAACACTTTACCTTATAGAATAATCTAACACACCATTTTATGTTCTTCAGCTTAAGCCAATCTTCGCATAAATAGAAAACTAGCTTGAGTTTAAACACGCTGATATATGTTCAAACATTAATGTAAAATCGTATTTAGTCAGTGTAATTTATAACAATAAAATTTTGGTAACAACCTAAATGCTCAGTAATAGAGAAATAATAAGTACCTAGAATAGACTGTGTATTAGACAACTTTGTAGTTTTAAAAAAATGTGTTTCCAAAGAATATTGAATGCTGAGAGAAATTTCTTATGTTATAAAATTAGATGAAATAAAGCACTACAAAATTTCATATGAAGTATGAGTTCAATTTTGCCAAAAAAAAAAAAAAAAAGGTATGATTCTATAGCTTCATGGGAAGTAACACTGGAAGAGACGAGGAGAGATTGAAGATGATCTAATTTAATAAATACTTTTTTAATGATCATGAATTATCTTTTGTATCAAAATAAACAAGAGAGGAAATCAAAACTTTTTTTTTCCCTCCAAAGCTGCATAGTCATTTGAGCTAGGTAAGTAAATGGCTCAGTTTATGAAGCTATAAAGAAAAGAATGGCATTCGGGTGGGGGTGTTGCTGGCTATGGGACAGCAGGAGAGGAAACTAAGAAGCCTAGGAAATCAGGGCATAGTCAACAAGACAGATGAAGTTTGAGAGGCTGAAGACGAGGGCAAAGAGTAGATAAAATAGATGTGATGCTGAAAAGCTGGATTGCGGTGAAGGTGTGAAGAGCCCTGGGTGTCATGCTTAGATAATTAAACTTCATCTTGGAACAGAAGACCATTGTGTGCTTTTAGTAGAAAATGACAAGTTCAAATTTATGTATCAGGATGATTATTCTAGTTCATATCTTTGTATTCTCAGATAAACTCAAGGTTCCAAGGATGTTGGATGTCTTGATTCATTAGGAAGTAAAGAAAAAGGGAAGAAAAGAAGCAACTGAATTGATTTTGTCTAAGATGTTGAGTTCAGCCCTTACCTTAGAGGAAGAATTTTAAGTGCTCCTTGGTTCCTTTCAGAGAAGGTCTTTGAGCAGAGAAGGGAGCAAAGCAGCTTAGAAAATTCTAGATATGATGTAAAGTTAAATGATGGGGAACACAAACAGCAACAACAAACAGCAAGGGTACAGATACTCATTAGCTGTACCCTTAAGTAGGTCACAACCACCATGAACTTCTGCATCCTCCTTTTTTTAAATTGGAGCTAACAAAAATCTGCCTCACCACCCTGAGTGGAAATAAGATTTTATAAATGATAAACCACGTAACAGAGATAATGTCAATGAAATCAGTATGCCAAAGCCATATGTGCATTCCTATGTTAATTGAGGCATTATTCACAATAACCAAGCTATAAACAACCTAGGTGTCTGCTGATGGATGAATGGATAAAGAAAGAGTGACACACACACACATACACACACTGAAATATGATTCAGCCATAAAAAAGAAGGAAATCCTGCCATTTGCAACAACATGGATAAACCCAGAGGACATTATGCTATTGAAATAAGTCAGACACTAAAGGAAAAATACTGTATGATCTCATTTATGTGTGTGTAATCTGAAAAAGTCAAACTTATAGAAGCACAGAGTGCTGGCTGCCAGGGACTTGGGTGGGGGTTAGTCAAAGGGTACAAATTTTCAGTTATAAAATGATTAAGTTCTGGGGAGCTAATGGACAGCAGGGTGACTAGAGTTAATAATACTTTATTGTGTACTTGAAATTTGCTAAGAGAGTAGATCCTAAATACCCCCCCCACACACACACACACAAGGTAACTATATGAGGTGGTGGATATGTTCATTAGCTTGATTGTGGTAATCATTTGGCAGTGTATATGTATATAAAATCATGTTGCACACTTTATTTTTTTTTAAAGATTTTATTTATTTATTTGTCAGAGAAGAGAGAGAGATAGAGAGCGTGAGCCCGAGCAGGGGGAGTAGCAGGCTCCCCACTGAGCAAGGAGCCCCATGCGGGATTCGATTCCAGGACCCTGGGTTCATGACCTGAGCTGAAGGCAGATGCTTAACCGACTGCCACCCAGTTGTCCCTGCACACTTTAAATATACACAATTTTTATGTGTCAGTTATACCACAATAAAGCTAAGAAAAAACGATGTTTCAATTAAAAATAGTCTAACATAATTATTATTTTATATATACTCAATAGCAAATGGAAAGTTTGTTGTGTAAAAAATAAGAGCAAAACCCAACTTATAAAACTGTGAAAGTAAAGAGCTAATCAGCAGAGCATGAATCAGTTACTCAATAACTAAAAAAAAATCTAAAGGCATCTGGCGCCTCATTTGGAAGAGTATGCAATTCTTGATCTCAGGGTTGTGAGTTCGAGCCCTACATTGGGTGTAGAAATGATTAAAAAATAAATAAACTTTAGAAACTGCTACAAAGAGATGTCATAAGATGTCTAAAAACTGAAGGACATTTAGACATTTAGAGTGTAATAGTCTAAATAGTCTAAGTAGACTATTTAACCTCTAATTCATCATAATAAAATGATAATTCCTATTAATTATAATGCAGAACAGAATATACAAATTCAATGACAATTCTCAAAATATCTTTAATGTGGATCAAATAAAAAGGACTATATATGAAGAGCTCCAGGAAACTGTGTGCAAGTGGAATGATAAACTTAATGGTGTTACTCAAGAGACCAAATTAATAATTTGAAACAACCTGAACGTATGTGGGCCAAGACCATGATTCCCCAGTGCCTCCACAATGAGTTCAATACATGGTAGATGCCAAACTACTCTCAGTGAAAGAGATGAATATATGAATTCTAAGCATAACATTGTGGTCAACCAGTAGGGGTTACCATGCCTTTCACTCCAACCAAAAAGTGATCAGCAAATCAATCAGAAATATAAGGTGATCCAAAGATTTTTGACAATGTTAAAAGTAGAATATCATTAGGGATACTTTGAAAAGCATCTATTACAACAAAATTGGTACTGGGCTAGGTAAGTTGGAAGTATAGTTGAGGATCACACCAACACATTTACAGTGAGATACATTTGGGGTGATAGAGAATAAGAAATAAAATCTAGAGATACACTGTCAGTTGAAAATTTCAATTAACATAAACATTTTTAGATATTAAAAGACAACATTTAGAAAAATACTATATTTAACGCAGTCCTATTTTACAAAATGTGAAAGTTCACCTGTGGGCCAGGTCTGTTTCAGTTTTCCATAAAATTGTGCATCTGTAATTATCTACACATTTCAAGCAAAAGAGGAATAGATGGTGGTGGTAATTTTGGTGGTGAGGAAAGAAAGAAAGAAAAGAACCTGCCACAATTATGGGAAATAACCAAAAAAAAATTTTTTTAAGAAATATTGGGGAAAGTTATTCAGATCTCCAATCTGCACTGATATTCTCCTCCAGTAGAATTTCCATTAGACAAAAACTCTTAGTAAATATAAACCAATATATTAAACTCACTCTTCAGGTACCCAGTACTATAGTACCAGTACCACCAATTAATGTGAAATGGAAATTGGTGATGATTTATCTAGGTAAGGGGTTCTTAACTCCATGAAGGTCACAGATGCATTTGAAAATCTGCAGAAAGCTAAGGACTCTCTCCAGAAGCATACACATATGTTCATGCATACACTGTATTGAACACAATTACAGCGGTTTCAAAAATTATTCAAACTACTCAAGACAAAGTTCAACGTAAAAAGTAAATATTCGGCCTCAAAACAGAGAACTAAAATCTGTTGTAATTGTTTAATCAAATTTTATTGCAAACTACCTATATTATAACAATATAAAACCTTACATTTTAGGGGCGCCTGGGTGGCTCAGTTGGTTAAGCAACTGCCTTCGGCTCAGGTCGTGATCCTGGAGTCCCAGGATCGAGTCCCGCATCGGGCTCCCTGCTCGGCAGGGAGTCTGCTTCTCCCTCTGACCCCCCTCCCTCTCATGCTCTCTGTCTCTCATTCTCTCTCTCTCTCAAATAAATAAATAAAAAATCTTTAAAAAAAAAAAAAAAACCTTACATTTTATAACACTCTCACAAAGATTTTTTTTTCATTTAATCCCTTAAAACAAGTTTGTGTCAATTTGTTAGATTCACTTAAAAATGAGGAAAAATAAAATGCAGAGGGTTAAGTTACTTCTTTAATATCACAGGTAGCAAGTGACAAAGGTCAAGTGTAGAACCCAGTATTGGGATTCCAATTCCAGTCCTTTCTCAACAATGTCATGACCCAATTTCTATATCAGAAAAACAAGTGGTGTACACACTTTGTGAAGGTGCACAGTTTAAAATGACACAAAACAAATTTAGTCCTTCACTATGAAAGGAAATCTCTTCTTCCTTGCTTGGCTTTTCTTTTTTCTTTCCTTTTTTTTTTTTTTCTTCAAATCATCAGTTGGTGGTTTGTTATGACCCAGTGAATGAGCTGTGGACCAGAGCTTCCCTACTTGGGATTTTGTCAGTTTTAAGCTTTTGCTTTCATCTATTTCTGTTTAACATGACACAAAAGCCTGAGAGAACCACCACTTCCTTAGTCTCTCCACATAATCCAGGTGTCATACAGGAGCTTAAAAGACATGTTATTCTCTTCATTTTATCATGAATGCTCCAAATTTTTATACAAGAGATCCTTTGATCCTTCAGAAGCAAGCTCCTTTTTGAAGTTGTGGTAACCAAGTGTTGAAGAGGGTTCTTCCAGGAGGGGCCAGTTGGTCACTCAGTACACATTTTAAATACTCACTTTGTACAGCTCCTTATTGGCTCTTTATAATGCTGCAGACACTCATGGTGGGGGAGAAGGGTGAGGGAGGATCCACTTAAAGCAAAGCAAAACAAAACAAAAGCAGCAAAAACTAAGAGGTGGTCAACTCCTTTTACTGGAAGAACCACAATGATATGAAGGGAGGAAAATTTTACCTAATGGAGCCTCAAATGGGGGAAGTAAGAGGGACACAGGCAAGTAATTGATTTGCAAGTTCAAAACAAGAAAAGTGTAAAGATTAGGCCTAAATTGCATGCAATCAACATCATTTTCTGTTTTCTCAAAAGCACATAGAATATAACAAAGTATATTCTGAACCCAGCTATAACGATCCCACTGAAATCCCAATAGGCATTTTATACCCACAGAGAGTGGACACACTGTAGTAGTTGAGAGCTGAACTAATTATCTGGAAAATTCAAGCAAAAAACCCTTTTCTCTATTCCTTCCATATGGACATTATTTCAGGAAATATGAGGCTCTAGAGATTTACATAGTCTAGAAACTAGACTCTGTTCTGAGCAGCCTGCTCTCCTTTGGACATTCACATTTTTGGCTTTGAGAAATGCAATATTCTCAGGTTATTTCTTGCATTAATTATTCACAGTATAGCTGGAGTAGATGCAACTGCATTGCTTCTGTATTCTAAGAAAAGATTTGGGCAACTTATCGATGGAGGCATGGGGAAACCGGCCAGTCAGAGAATGTTTTGTGAAAGGCATTTTCTCCTGTCACTTTTTTACACATCAGTGCTCAAAATTAATGAAGTTTCCGAAGGACATAGCAATTAGAAAAAAAACATTAGGAAAAACTTGTAATAAATTATGTCAGGCATAAAACATGTTGGGAGAAATTATAATTAATAAAAAGTGAAATGTTACACCACCTTAAAATAGAAAGCAGAATCTCTCTTACAAACAACACACGGGGCTAATGCAAAAATCAATGTTCACTGTGCTGGTTGCCTGCAAAAGTACACAATTAATCCTGTGTAAACTAACCTATCAGCCATGTGCACTGCAGGATTCCTGATAACTATTAGGCTGCACAATCTATTAAAGAAAGAGAACTTTAATGAGGTCCCATGAGAATCTAAAAATTTAAATCACTTTTTTTCTCTCTAAAAAAACATTTTTACCTCATTTAATGGACATTACTTTCCATATCTGATATACATATGGTCAAATCCACCATTAAAACAATCATCAGGAACCAGAAAGACAGCTTGTCTTGAGTTTAAAATATACTACCGAGGTGATTTCAAAGCAATAGAGGATTTAGAGCTCTACATGAAAAAGATGCCGCCTTATCTTCTTCTTGGCTTTTTTTTTTTTTTTAAAGATTTTCTTTATTTATTTGAGAGAGAGAGAATGAGAGAGAGCACATGAGAGGGGTTAGGGTCAGAGGGAGAAGCAGACTCCCTGTTGAGCAGGGAGCCCGATGCGGGACTTGATCCAGGGACTCCAGGATCATGACCTGAGCCGAAGGCAGTCGCTTAACCAACTGAGCCACCCAGGCGCCCCTTCTTCTTGGCTTTGATAGCAATCTATTGCTATCCTATGTCACTGGACCTCACAAGGGCTAATGAGCCATTCTAAAATTGTATTACCACCAATATACTTACTATGTGAAGATACGGAGTCCCATGTGCATTCAGTCTATGAAAATTATAATCTGCTTAATTCCACTACAAAAAATAAATAGAAATAAAGTAACTATTTAGGTATGATCATTTTAAAAATACTGTCCCTATTACACATGCATAACTGAGTATATATAAAAATGTCTTAGTCATGTGTAGGTATCCCACTTAATATTTAACATCTAAATAGACATTTTTGCACAGTTTAAGCAGAAACACGGTTTAAATATTTTTCTGGCGGGGCGCCTGCGTGGCTCAGTTGGTTAAGCTCCTAACTCTTGATTTCAGTTCAGGTCATGATCTCAGGGTCATGAGATCAAGCCCCGTGATGGGCTAAGCGCTGAGCGTGGAGACTGCTTAAGATTCTCTCTCCCTCTTCCTCTGCCCTCCCCCCTTACCAGCTCTTTTTAACTACAATATATAGGATTATATATAGGATTACCCCAATCACTATATATAGTGATTGGGGTAATCCTCTAAGGGCCTTTTTTTTTTTTCTCAATTCTTAGATTGTATGTAATTCCATCCAAAAGCATGCCACCTGGACAGAGACTAAATGATTCTTCAAACACTCCCCTGTGTTTTCATTACATACTTAACTGAATTGAAATTCCCTTGAAGAAAACATATCATTATTAAAACTACACATTCCAAAAACATCATTAAACTTGGTCTCAACTTCTTCTGAATCCTGATTCTTTAATCTCAACAGCAGTCTTGTGATAGATCAAATCCATTCAGGTATTGTTTGTCTCAACTGCAAAGCTGTATGCCAAAATAAATAGGTGCATGGATGGATCCATCTATCAGTTGGTAGATGGATAGATACATCAGGGCATTAGCTGTGATAAATGTAAGAGAGAAAATGAGAAGTCCTGTCACTCATCTTCCTTGAGCCCGTGTGGATTGCTGAAGGAGCTCAGCCTGAGCCAATAACCTCTCCTGAAGAGCACTGGGCTGCTTCCCTTCCCTTTGGCTCACTGCTGGAAGCAAACATGGCAGACTGCAGATACTGTAACAAAATCACTAATGGGAGACCCAAAGTAATGAGTGCAGGTATCTCCAGGAGTGGACAGATAGTAAAAAGAGAAGTGAGACAAAAAAGAAGATCCCAGAGGAGAAAACAATGTAGATGCACAGAGGAGAGCAATTTGTCTAAAAGGCTGGAAAGCCCCTAAGTACTAAAAAAAGCCGACATTTCCGCTGTAACTCTCCCGCACTAAAACTGTAGTTGGTGTCCACACATGCTATTTTCTCCAGAATTTGCTCTATTTCTGAAAGCTTTTGATTTCTATTCTATGTCTTTTGTTTCCTCTCTCCAAACATATGTCACCTACTGTATTTCAAAGTGTTATGAACCTTTTAGCCCTTATTTCCATAGAAAGCAATTAAGAATGCTAGAGAAAAGACAGGGTTTTTGTTTGCTTTTCTCATTTAGCTCAGAAGCATAATACTCTCCCCATCAGTCCTAAGGAGCATCGCTTCCTGTTGCACACATACCCAGTGCTAGTCCAGGCCCCAACTTCAGGTCTACCTTTATGGGACTAATAGATCATTTCCTGTCTTCCCATGTTTCTTCTCATATATTTTCTATAAAAAGTGAAGCAGAAAAATATTTTTAAAAATGATTTACAAGACAACTTCCTGCTTAGTTTTAATAGATGGGCATTCATAGGTGGTGGTTATTAAAGTAAAAGTAAGACATGGGTGGGAGGAGGTGGATAACATTTATACATTTTCAACCCTGGTAATAACTACACCTGCTGCTTTCTTACATGACATAAACACTGATTTTACCAATGAAGAACTCCTGGTGAAATTATTTACCTGAAATAATAGGCATGAATTAAACTAACATGCATTTCAGCTTTCACCAAAAATTTTCCCTGGTTTCAGCATGAAAATATTTTGACAAGGACTAAGACACCCTTCTTGTTATGTTTTCAAAACTCTCCTATGTGTAGTCTATCAGAAAGTATCTACTTGTAGTGGATTGTCTACTAAACATTGGGGAGAGGAGGAAGCATTTTGGAAAATGACGGGAAAGATAAAAAATATAAGGTAATTTTTTTCTCTAACAGTCATAGAAATATTTCCACTTTAAGAAAAGGCAGAAAAGTACCAATTATCTCCTTCATTACCTATTTCACAATCACTCTCTTGATTTTGGAAACCTAGAGAAGCACAATCACTGTTAAGTTCCTAGACAATGGTGGTGGTGAGTATGTATGTTTATGTGAGTGTGGGACTATCAGTGGGTGCATGGGCATAAGAAACTGAATTGCTGGGGTGCCTGGGTGGCTCAGTCGTCAAGCGTCTGCCTTCGGCTCACGTCATGATCCCAGGTCCTGGGATCGAGCCCGGTATCGGGCTCCCTGCTCAGCAGGTAGCCTGCTTCTCCCTCTCCCACTCCCCCTACTTGTGTTCCCTCTCTCGCTGTGTCTCTCTCTGTCAAATAAATAAAATCTTTAAAAAAGAAAGAAAGAAAGAAAGAAAGAAAGAAAGAAAGAAAGAAAGAAAGAAAGAAAGAAAGAAAGAAAGAAAGAAAGAAACTGAATTGTTTCATGTTTGACCCAGCTTTCACTTTGGCTTTATGAGCTGTCTTATAAAGGAAAAAAAAAAAAAAAGATATGTTTTAAGAATTAATATAGACTCCATTCTACTGGATGAATCTCTATATTCATTTTCAGACTTCAGAGATGTTAAATTTGGCTTAACTCTAAGAATCAAATAAAAGACAATCTGATACCCTGTACAACTTCCATCCCAACGCTTATTACTCCTCTATTAACAGTCTTCCTGAGTTAGAATGTAGGCTCTGTAAGGGTAGGTAGCATTCCAGTTGCTCAGCATTGTTCCTGAACTTAATAGACAACACGGTATCCTAAGTGTTCAATACTACCTATTGAATGAATAAAGGATTTATGAGCTTAATCCTCTAGTCAGTTAGTACCTGACACAGTCCTTTTATTTTATTTTCTCAAAATATTTTTTTTCCTTTTGAGTTAAAATCAATTTTTTGCATTTTCTCTTCCACTAAATTCTGTTACTTAATGTAGTCAATATGGTTTTTGATAATTCAGTGAATCTAGTAATATTAACAAATGCAACAAGCATGTATTTAGCAAAAGCTACATGCCAGTCACTGCTGTAACAGTTTTAAAAATATTTCATTTAGTAATTGCAACAATCTTCTGAGATATGTCCTATTCTTTATCCATGATACAATGTAGTTACAGTACAAAAATACCACATTCTGAACAGATTACTCCTTTAAAAACAAAAGATGGTATACTGCCCACACAAAAGTTATTTTAACTCTATGGGTCAATACTTAGAGAGCCTTTACCTTCTAATATTAACTTTGCAATGCAGATTTGTGTTCCCATAACACTTCACTTAAGTATCACTATTTTATATCATATAGTGATAGTGATGGACCAAAATGTTTTCACCAAAAGTTCACTTAATTTCATGGATATTTCAACCGGAAAATAGTTTGAAGGGTGGTGTAGTTGTTTGAATAAAGACATCACAGGATACCTACATCCTAATCCCTGGAACCTGCGAGAATGTTGCCTTACATGGTAAATGGGACTTAGCAGATGTGATTACATTAAGGACTGTGAGAGAGATTATCCTAGATTACGTAGATACGTGAATGGGTCTAATATAATCACAGGTTCCTTATAGGAAGAAGGCAGAAGGTGAGAGTCAGAACAGGTGACATAGGGCAGAGCAGAGAGAGACAAATTGGAAGATGCTACGCTGTTGGCTTTGAAGATGAAGGATGGGGCCATAAGCCAAGGAAGGCAGGTGGATTCTAGAAGCTAGAAAAAGCAAAGAAACAGATTCTCCCCTAGAGGCTCTAAAGGCAAATAGTTCTGCTGACACTTTGATTTGGGGCCGTCTAAACTCCAGAATTTCTAGAGAACAAATCTGTGTCGTTTTAAGCCACTAATCTGGTGGTAATTGTTTACAATAGGAATTGAATATAGGTCAAGTAACACAGATGTATGTAGATAAGAACCTAGATTTTGATTTCAGGAGCCAGTTTTTGGTACTTCTTTAGGTTGATACAAAATATATGCTGCCTTCAATTATTTTGCAAGGAGATGAAATAATATTATATCCATAAGCCTAAGTTAAAATTATGCTGCTTCTTATAGAAACCTAATTTTTTTTTTTTAAAGATTTTATTTATTTATTTGAGAGAGAGAGAGCTCATGAGAGGGGGGAGGGTCAGAGGGAGAAGCAGACTCCCTGTTGAGCAGGGAGCCCGATGTGGGACTCAATCCCGGGACTCCAGGATCATGACCTGAGCCGAAGGCCGTCGCTTAACCAACTGAGCCACCCAGGCGCCCAGAAACCTAAATTTTTAAGTAAGATTTGTCACAAATATAGTCATATCATTTTTGAGCACATAAAATATTTCTATAAATTAAGTCAATAAATATTAAGATACAATAGAGTAATATCTTGCATAAGTACAGTATCTACAGTCTCATGAACTTAATATTAAACACGTAATTTAAACTCCCTCTTCAATGTTTGCTCATCTATATTCCAACAGCAAGAACACTTACAGAACCAACATAAACATCAGGAAGATTACCTGAAATACTAAGTACTACTCATGTATATATAAGTCTTTGTACAGATGTTACGTACTGGAGTGTGACTGGGGCACCTGGGTGGCTCAGTCGTTAAGTGTCTGCCTTCAGCTCAGGTCATGATCCCACGGTCCTGGGATCGAGCCCCGCATCGGGCTCCCTGCTCAGCGGGAAGTCTGCTTCTCCCTCTCCCGCTCCCCCTGCTTGTGTTCCTGCTCTCACTGTCTCTCTGTCAAATAAATAAAATCTTAAAAAAAAAAAAAAAAGTACTGGAGTGTGACTATGTGGTTTACCTCTACTCTTCTGAAGAGGAGATTGAGTTGACTTTTTGTCTAGTTTTTGACAACTACCATGAAATTAAAAATGGAAAGGCATGAGATTTCTCTTAGATCTAAGCAAGTTAATCTCTGAATGAGTTTAGGGTCTGTTACCTATAAACATTCTGATAGATCTACATTGTAATCAAGAGCTGAAACAGTTCATTATCAGTCTTTGGTGATAATGTTTCTACTTGACCAAAAAACACAAATTCTATATTGGCAATTTTGCAATGTAGCTTACATGTTTTTATTTTATGAAGAAATTTAGATACAGGAAATAGAATTTAAAGATTCCTACATAATTGCCATCTAAATTTTTAAATATTAACATTTTGTCATATTTGCCTCAGAACTCACTTTTTATTTTTATTTTTTTATTTTTTAAGTAGGCTCCAAACCCAACATGGGGCTCAAAGTCCCAACACAGAGTTCAAGAGTCAGATGCTTTACCAACTGAGCCAGCCAGGTGCCCCCCGAAATCACTATTTAAATAAATAAAATACAAGAAATTAAGTTGAAAGTCCCTTAATTTCTCTTCTAAATTCCATCTCCATTTACTCCTAGAAAGAACCAACATATTTAATTTGATGTGCAAGCAACACATTTTTTATACTATTCTATAAATAAAATGTTGCATGAGTATTTTTAATTCACATAATTGGTATTGTTGACAATGAGACAAGAGGCCCCAAATGGAGTTGCTTATGCTGAGCCTAACCACAACAAGCCTTAATAGTTACAGTTTCAGCCTGTCCCAGGAATGGAATCTTACACCAGTCAATTAAGAATCCCTGGTCAGCACTAGGAGGTAATAGGCCCAACAGACCCCCTGCTGCCTTCTAAAGGAAAGTCACCTTGTCTGAAACAATTCACTTTTTGCTACTAATCCTTGTATGTGCCGCCTTCTGCCCCTAGAAGTCTTTCATTTTGAACAGCTACTCAGAGCTCCTTTCTATCTGCTAGATGGGATACTGCCTGATTCAAGAATCATTGAATAAAGCGCATAAGATTTTAAAATTTTACTCAGTTGAGTTTTATTTTTTAACACTATCATATACAAGGTATCACTCTGACACTTGCTTATTTTCACATAAATTATTTTCAAAATCTACATTTATATTTAGTTCATTCATTTGAACTGTTCTATAGAAGTCAACATGCATATACTAAATATTTTATATATTTCAAGCTATTTAACCCCTTTTGATAGACATGTAGGTTGTTTCCACTTTTTACTCTTACAAATGGTTGCATGAAGGGGCACCTGGCTGGCTCAGTCAGGAGAGCATGCAACTCTTGATCTTGGGGTCTACGTTGGGCATACAGCCTACCAAAAAAAACAAAACAAAACAAATGATTGCACAGAACATAGTTTGTATTGTAGGGGATAAAGGCAGGCTGTCCCAAGATGAGCCACTTTGGTATAAAGATTATTTTGAGTTAAAAGCAACCAAAACCCAGCAGATTCAGGAAAAGTTCTTTACTTCCTTCCTCAACTACCTAATAATAATACAGATAGAGGTCCTGCTCCAAGAAGAGAGCTATCACCATAGATAACTACATTATGATATGAATTACTACAGTAGATAAGGGGAAAACTAGCAAGGTCTGTTTGATCAAAGTCCTCTATGTCCATTGTTTCTGAGTAGCCCAGAAACATTTCTTTACCAAGCATTTACTCTTTTTCATCTTCCGGAGGACTGCATTCATTCCCTTTGAAGTCCCAGACCCCTACCCCCTTCTTCTTAGTCAGAAGGACATATATACCTCACTTTGCCTGTCTTTGGAATTTCCATGTTTGTGTGGATTTCTCATGTGTACAAAATTAAATTTGATTTTCTCCCATTAATCTGTCTTATGTCAATTTGATTCTTAGTCCAGCTAGAAGGACCTTGAATAGCAGAGGAAATTCTTCCTCCCTGACTGTATAGTTCCCCTTGAGCACATGTGTGAGCACTTCTCTTGGGTAATCATGCAGCTACAGAATGGCTGGGGCATCCTAGGGTATAAATATTTTCAACCTTCCTAGCTATTGTGAATTCCTCCTCCCAAAGGGGGTTCTGTCACTTTTTACTCACATCAGCAGAGCATGAATGCTCCCATTTCCTGATATCTTCACAACATTCAGTTTTAGATATTTTCACTGTTATAGCCCAATAAATGTAACACAGATCCTCATTGCTTTTTTTTTTTAATCAGCTTTACTAAGGTATAATTTACCTAGAGTAAAATTAACAAGTTTTAAATGTACAATTCAGTACTGACAAAGTATACAGTTGTTTAAACATGACTACAATCAAGATATAAAATATTTCCATCACCTCAACTCCCAACCCCACCCACCAGTCCCTGAAATCACTGATTTTATTTGTCCCTCTAGTTTTACCTTTTCCAGAATATCCTATAAATGGAAACATACAGTATTTAACCTTTTGTGTCTGGCTTCTTTCACTCAGCATGATGCTTTTGAGAGTCATTCATGTTATTGCATAGGTCCATTCTTTGTGATTGCTGAGTAGTATTCCATGGTATGGATGAACTACAATTTGTTTTCACTGAGATTTTAATTTGCATTGCCCTGATTATTGTGAGGTCCAGTATTTTTACATTATTTTTGACCAAATGAGTTTCTTTTTTCTAAAATGTGTTCTTTCTCTTTGCCCATTTTTCCATTGTGTTGTTTTTTTCTTATGAATTTAAAATTTATTCTTTGTTCTTTGTCATTATCTATATAACTAATAAATTGTATCTTTTTCACATAAATATGAAAATAAACATCCAAAGTCTAAACTTTAATCTTCCTAGAAGGACACATTTAGAAGCATTTCACATTACTAATGTATATACCAAAAAATAGGGTGGGCATTTGGGTTAAAGTCAACATAATTTACTTGCTATTCAGTAACACTTTTAACAATAGAATGGTTCTTTCCTTAGGGGTAGGTGGGTACTGTGTTCTCTACTCACTTGGGGAAACTTAAATATATATTAAAATATAGCAAGGGAAAAAAGGATAACCGAATTCTATTTGATACAAATTATCTTGCCATTTTGATCAACACATATCATGCTTATGATCAATAATTGAATGGAAAATGTCTTTCATCTTCCATACCCAACACAAAAGTGCTGTAAGAATTAATGAGCAGGTTCCTCCAGTGCAGTGTAGCACATTCTTTCAGGAGTGCATGCCCTCTTTCAGTCCAGAAGCTCACTAAATGTCACTCGCCCCACTCCTCAGCCCTCCTGGGGCTCATCCAAATCCCTCTGCAGCGAGGCAGCATGGCGACGACACATATCTTAAACCTCCTTGTCTCACAACTACATATTCTGTACTTGTTTCCCATGTAGGTTTCTGCCTGCAGGGACTGTGTGCTATTTCTCACAACAATCCCCAAACCACCCGTATCATCTTATTAAAAGTACAATAAACAGTCTCACAAATCCCCTTTATCGCACCCTAGCTCAAGTCCGAGTTGTTCTCATTCCCCATGTGGAACACCAACGGATCCTGCTCCCTGTTGCAATCCACTCTTCACGCAACAGCTAAAGTGATTTTTTTTTTTTTTATAAACATAAATCAGATCCACTTGCTTTAACTGCTTGGATTCCTTTGAAGTTCCTATACGGTGCTTTAAATTCATATTCTCATCCATGACCTGTAAGGGCTCACAAGATCTGCCCTAACCTTTCCTGTGCCAATTGCGCCCAAGCTCCCTACGCTCCAGGTTCTAGCCTTCTGTCAGCTCCAGACCATGCCAAATTCTTGTCTTCCACGGTGCCTTTCCGCTTGCTGCCCCTCTGCCTGGAACCCTGCCCTTCTGGCTCCTTCCGTGAGCCTTCCTCCCTTTCTGGCTTGGCTGGAAAGTCATCTTCTCAGAAAACCCTTTCTATAATAAGTTCCTCCTTTCATTTTTCTCTACCATCGTCCTTTTTTCTTTCCTATAATGATTTTATTTGTTTACTTATTTATTGGCTGACATTCTTAGTAATGGTCAACCCTGGAAGGCAGAGAATTTGTCTTCATCTTAATGCTTAGCACGGTGCCTGGAATTTATAAACAGCTCAATAAATATTTGATGAATGAATGAATGACTCCTTGGAATCAGAGCCACACACACACACACACACACACACACACACACACACACTTACTTCACTTGGAGTCACTGATTCTTCTCCTTTTTTGTACCTGGGAGCATAGCTATAGACACATAGGTAAATTTTTCTGATACTATTCTTTTCCAGCATGAATCTGTTCAACCAAATTATTCAGGAGTTACATAGAGGGTAATTCCTACCCCAGTGCACACAGGACTGAAGAGAAAAAAAAAAGAAAAAGAAAAAAAGAAAAAAGCTACTGAAAATTTCCCTCCTCTGCAGACTTTTAAACTGCTAATCAGCACAAACAGCTTGTGGCAGATGGAGCACAAAAGGTTGCTGAAATGGCACATAACTAATTCCAGGTGATTTAATATCTCACATTGCCCTAGTGAAAATATTGACAAAAAAGAAGAATATGATTTGGAGTCTTTCTGCACGGCTGAATTTGGTGTTAGCTTTTGAGCCTCTATCAAAGCATTTCCATAAATCAACATTGCTAAAGAAAGAAAGTCTAGGTGTGGCATCCAGGAACCACTGCCAAATTAGGAAAATCCTAGCAAATGGGAAAATGCTAGTTCTCTGGATATGAATGGCCATTTTTAACAGCCCTTTCCCAAATGTATGTTCCACTTTGTCAATGTCAAAGTCGCCTCCAGCAATGTTCCTTGAATGTCCGATGGGCATCTTATGCTTAAGGAGGAAATAAACTTTCTAAATATATTACCAATATCATTGGTCAGTTAGCAGTCATAGGGAAATATGAAATTCAAATGCTTCTGGTAAATCCACATCTTACACAAGGCATCAATAAACACAAACTATTTTATGTTTTTTTATAGACGGGTCTGGTATATGTTGACTATCTTAGGGTTCTGAGGCTATTCTTTCACTCTAAAAGCACTGTCTGGTACATTATTTCAGAATCAACTCTCAACCGCTTTATGAAAGAGAGTATTCACTTTAATCTTTCTCCTGGCCACATTAAAAAGAATACACAAGAAGTAAGAAGATTCTTTTCAACTGTCATATAAGAAAGTCAGCTCTGAATTCACAGGAAATCAAAAAGAAAAAAAAAAAAACTGTAGTATTTAGAATTATTCTGCCAAACAACATCAAAAAGCCAAAACTTCAAACTCCAGTAATGATGTTTTCCCCATAATACCTCAATTCAAAATTGTACCACCAGTCATGAGTTTGTATTTACTTATTTAAAAAATTTTTATTTTTAAGTAATCTCTACACCCAACATGAGTCTCGAACTCACAACCCCAAGATCAAGAGTCACACGCTCCACTGACTGAGCCAGCCAGGCACCCCTGAGTTTTTAAATATTATCTGATTAGTACTGTTCCTCTAAAATATGGTAGTATTTTTTTAAACATCATTTTTTGTTTACATTTCTGCCATATCTGGACAGGTAGGTCTGAGATCCCACATTCTTGGGTTTAAAATATCTCTAAAGACATTTATTCCCACTCAGAATTTTCATCATACCAATTTCCAAAGCTTTAGGCTGGCAGTTGACAAATTTGATGAAACTCAGCCAATAAATAATGAGTAGAAATGCTGAAAGTAAAAAAAAATTCTGAATTCATGAAATGGTCACCTCAAGTAAATTTCACTATCGCATCATTCAATAGATGGCATCATTCAAATTTCACTATTGCATCATTCATTTGTCAAAAATCAGATTGTAAAGCTTTTGAGAGATGTGCTTCAATGCACAGAACAGTTTTATAATTAGTCACCTAGTATGAGGCCAAGAAATAAATGTTACTTTTTACACTTAACATATAGTAGTATAAGCAAATCCATGACAATTTTAAGAAGTTTTCATTTTGATGATAAATACTTGATGAGAAAGCAGATCCTGAGAGTGAGTTCAGCATAAGTGAGGTTATATAGATTTACCAAAGAGCAGTTCTGTCTACATATGTGTATGCCTGCACATGCTGTGTGTTCAAATTCTCAATTTCATAGTCTCTAAATTATGCCTTGTCACTGTTACTTATTAGGTGCACATGATTAATATTTGCAAAGAATAACTTCAGAAGATAAAGCTAGAATATTTCACATCACTGCACTATTGCTTTATCAACTCTACTAAACACAAGTGCTTCTTCCCTTTGAACTTTAAAAAGTTGTATTTTCTGTATTAATAAAATATCCACAGTAATCAAAAAGAGGGATGCATTATTCAAGGTGCTAGCAAAAGCAAGAATATCCATCACTAATCAATATTGTGGATATTCATTTCCCTACTTTTTTTAAAAAAAGTGAAATTACTGGAGACGCCTGGATGGCTCAGTTGGTTAAGCATCTGCCTTCGGCTCAGGTCATGATCCCAGGGTCCTGGGATCGAGTCCCGCATTGGGCTTCCTGCTCAGCGGGATGTCTGCTTCTCCCTCTGCCTGCCGCTCCCCCTGCTTGTGCTCTCTCTCTCTCTCTCCGATAAATAAATAAAATCTCAAAAAAAAAAAAAAGTGAAATTACTGGTGTAATTAAAATGCAATGTACAGAAGACTCAACAAGTCAATTATGTAAGTGTTAGTATGGCCAATAAGAAAGTGGTATTAAAAAAAAAAAAAAAAAAGGGAGCGCCTAGATGGCTCAATTGGAAGAGCCTGCAACTCCTGATCTTGGGTTATGAGTTCAAGCCCCACATTGGGTGTAGATATTATCTACATAAATAAAACTTAATTTTTTTTAAATAAATAAAAAAGATAAAATTAAAAAAAAAAAGTGACATTGATAATGTAGCATGTGACCTCAGTGTTTCTAAGAAAAAAAAGGCACAAAATACTTTCACTTGAAAAATATATGAAAATTACACAAATATAAACAACAATATAGAAAATCCTAGTGTTTCACAGTCAGCTCTTAGTATTTGATGACCTTATCATTACTATCCTTTGTTTTTTTCCTTCTTCCCATTTCACAAGCATATTAAGTATAGAGAACTAAATACACAATAGCCTTATCTGCATTATCTGAGCTTCTATGACTGAGAACCAGGTCCTAGAAGGGACTACAGAACACAGAGTCAGCAGTACTCTGAGACATAAAGGAGAAGAAAACCCACCTAGAAAACACGGAAGGCACTGTGTTTTTCTGCTGGGAACATCTGATTTCCTGGTCATCTCAGAATTGGAAAGCACCCTCCAAGGTCATAGAACTCAAACATCCTTATGATGGCTCTGGATATCCACACCCCCTGACTTGTCAATCAAATAGGCTTCAGGTTGGCTCGCCATCTTCCACCCAGGTTTGGCTTTCTCTAAGTCTATGCCAAATTGGGGAGGGCTCCTGTTTTATAATACATGGAAAAGCCTTTTGGAACTTGAGAAAGGTAATCAAATCACATTTTATCACAAGAAGGTTTTCTCTAATGGCACTAGACTCTGGTGTGATAAATACTGCTAAAAATTAATTGCTCATTAAGTAGGGCTTGCACATTTATTTTGCTTCAGAGAAATGGTAATTGCAATGAAATTTCTTTTTTGCCTTTCAAATTCTACCTCTTTTCTGACACGTTCATCTTATTTTTTAAAAGATTTTATTTATTTACTTGAGAGAGAGAGCACACAGTGGTGGGGAGGGGCAGAGAGAGAGGGAGAAGCAGACTCCCCATTGAGCAGGGAGCCCGATGCAGGCAGATGCTTAACTGACTGAGCAACCCAGGTGCCCCCTGACACTTTTAATAGTGCACAAACTAGAAATAATCTCTCCTATTCTCACCATATATTGTCTATGTATTCTCCTAGGGCATTTTTGGTCCTCTACATTGTTCTTATTTGAGTATATATCCTTAATTAGACTGGAGGTTTACAACATTTCAGGAGTGTCGGACCCCAGAAAATGCATATATGTTCATATTAATACTATTTTATAGGTGTATATTTGGTGGTAACTGTAAGCATCTTCAGGCCAGGTACTGTGTCTAATTCACCTTGGAGTTTATCCATCCAGCATAGTGATTTTCATACAGCAAGAACTTCACAAATTTTCATTTCATGATTAAATGCACGCACATACTAAGATAAAGGCAGAGAAGTGTGATGAATTTTTCTAAGGGATGTCTTCACCCTCCTTGAGCTGGGCTGCATATTCTAGAGCACTATTCTCAGTACTGTGATCATCTTAGGAAGCCCTTTTGGGCATGACCTGAGCGAATATCCCCTTTGAATTGTCTTGCAATCTTTCTGACTGTAAAAAAAAAAAAAAAAGTGAAGTCTCAGGTAGGTCCTAATATATCACTAACGACACTTTAACTTTACTAATCTTGCTATTTTATAGTGGGAGAATGGGAGCAGAACTTCAACCCAGAGCATTTGGCAGGTAGGTGGGTAATTTGTAACCAGCTACCATTAATGACCTTGGACTGTTTTCACTGTGTTAACATTTGTAATTACCTTTCATTGTTTCCCACTACACTGGTGTTTCATTTACAGTAATGAAATAAAACCTCAGTTTTAAAGCAAAACTTTTTTCTTTTAATGTGCTGTTAAAAATGTTAAGTACCTTATGACAAAAATAATGAAGACGGTGTATTTGGGGGAGTCTTAGAGAATAGATGATCAAGTGACCGGTTATTTTAAGAAGAAAGAACAGCAGGAGGGGTGCCTGTGTGGCTCAGTCATTAAGCATCTGCCTTCGGCTCCGGTCATGGTCCCAGGGTCCTGGGATCAAGCCCCGCATCAGGCTCCCTGCTCAGCGGGAAGCCTGCTTCTCCCTCTCCCACTCCTCCTGCTTGTGTTCCCTCTCTCGCCGTGTCTCTCTCTGTCAAATAAATTAAATAAAATCTTTAAAAAAAATTTAAAAAAAGAAAGTGTCTGAGAAGACAGGAGCTCTAAAAAGGCTGGAACGGCGAGCTGTTGGGTAAAAGGAGAGGGTCTCTAAGGATACAGGAAAGTAGAAAGAAATAATGAAGGCTGAGTCCGGCTGAATGTGGAAACCAAGTGTGACAGTTACTTGGCCTGCAAAGCAGTGGGGAGCCAGGGGAAATTTTCGGGAAGTAAGTGACATCATGGTCAAAGTGACAAGCGAGAAAGGGGATTTTCTCAGGGACATTTAGACCTTCGTGGAGAAGAATGATGACAAAGGGCAGAAATCCAGTGAGGGGAAGGTTACAGTGGTCTAGTGATTAAAAGACTGAACATGGAATTATCCAGAATGGCTCACGAGAAATAAATCTCAGTGTGTCAAAGAGAAAGTTGAAGCAGGCTTTGTGGTCATGGAAGAGTAGAGAAAGGATGCAGAGGACAGAAGATGGACAAGTGCTAAAGCAAGACCGGCCAGAAGGTGCTCTCTGCTGTAGTAAAAATGTATTTTGCTATAACAAAAGAAACCACAGGAAAAAATCCGAGCATTGCTTGTGTTTCAACAGTCCCAAGAGTTTTTAATACGGCTTTATAGGTTGTATCATCTAAAAATGAACCTGTCCAGAAAACACTAAGTTTTCTGAACAAGGGAACATTTTATCAACAGCTAAGTGGTTTGTCGTGAAAATGACTTAAGACAAAAATCAGACAATCTGATTTCCAGTTCCCCTCTTACAGAAATGGTGCCAGGAGTTCCCTTAACCTCTCTGAATAGGATTAATACCTACCTTGCTTAAACACCTAGTTTTTATTTATGTATTCATTTATTTAACACCTAATTTTTATAAGAATCCCATTAAATGATATATGTTTTGTCCCTTACTTAAAGGCAATTTCCAGCATTACCATTATAGAATTAAATTCACCATAACAGAGCATTTTAGGGTTACATATATTGCATTTTACCTGCTGAATTAGTTTCTGAGATATGAAAAATATAGTGCAATACTCCGAACGTGCTTTTGGCAAGACTGCAGGAGAAAAACATCTGTGTTTATCAGAAGAGTGGGATAATGTAACAGAGGTATGAGAATGATAGTATGCGTGGCTCCCAAGCACTGAGAGAAAAATCGGCATGCCACAGAAGGAAGAAGATGATGGGAAGGTGTGAGGAAATACAGAAGTAGAGGCGATGAGAACACAAACTGAACCCATATTAGACATGGCGGCGGTTATTCTTCATCCATTATCAGGGAGCATTTGAAGAGAAAAGAAACAGCCCAAGACAGCTCCCTTGCTGTACATTCTTGACCTGCTTCTTGCTCTGCGCTCGCACAGCGCTGCAGGAAGATACGAGAATGATGTTGGTACTCACCACCCATGAATCGCCTTTCCGTTACAATCCTGTTTCTGAAAGTTACAGGTAAAGAAAGACGGAAGCCAAATGCACAATTATCATTTCCGTGCAAGAAGCCTGCCTCCTTTTTCGTTTGTGGCTGTAAAAGATAAACAGAAGGACACAGAGAGGCTCTTTTCCATCCCTCCTCAAGCCCAGTGCCTGTGCGATCTGAGTGGTCAACTCCATGTTTCCAGGCATTTGAGTTTCGCTGGGGGAGCCCTAGTGCTGCCAAGGCCAAGCCACTTCCGAGCTAAATGGAAGAGTAAGGATAAATGCAAATGGCTGGGAGGTACAGAGCATCAGCAAAGCCCATCCTGCTAAAGCATCTCAGCCTGAATGTCCTCAGCTGCCCATCCTCTCACTTCTAGCCTCCCTCTCCAGACATGGGTGCCTCCAGCTAGCCAAAGTTCACTCTCCTGTCACACTCCGGAGCTTCTCTAAGTCGTGTGTGCTCCTGGGCATAAGAGATCTAGGAAGGAGGAAGGGAAAGGAATCCCTTTGGGGCACAGGGTTCTTCTACCTCTTCCAAGTTTTCTTCCACTTTGTAATCAGTCATGGAGTGAGTAAATGGTATCACGGGGGGTATAATAATTCTCTTGATTAGCATGTCTTTCAAGTTCTTCCTACCCTGTCTGGTAGAACCCTCCAGCACAGCAGGGTAGCTGCATGAGTGCTCCCTTTGCATATGGACTGGTGTTTTATGGTTTGGACCAGAGTGGAAGGGATGCTGAACCTGTCCCAGGCCCAGTTTTTACCAGAACTGATGATCTTCTAAATTGGACTCTTGGACCACTGAGCCATCATGTAAGAAGTCCAATGACCTACTTGAGAGGTCTCCATTGACCAACATGGAGAGACCATGTGCTACACGAAAATAGCCAGAGGCCAAAGAGGGGCACAGCTGAGTTCAGCCCCCCCTTGCACATGTACAGCACCAGACATGCAAGTGAAGCTATCCTGGGGCCACTAGCCAACCCGGCCACCATCTGAACCTACCATGTTACCCCAGCTGTCACCAGGTGGGGCTGAAGAAATCACACATCTTAGCCCTGCCTGAGTCCCTGACACACAAAAGCATGAGATTTCATAAAATGGTTGTTGTTTCAGTTATGGGTTAGTAATGTGGCAATAGGTAACCGAACAGTACCCCTTCACATTTTACATAAATTGCTACATAGTCACAATTAAAACTAATTTTTCATCATTTCCCCTCTTAGCTACACATAAGTCTCCAGGTACTTTTCTTCCAAATGATAAGCAACTTGTGTATTTCCCCCAAGAATCTGATATGCAAAACACATTCCTACTGAGGTCTTAAACAGTTTAAAGCCATATGGTGAATTCCCCATGCACAATTCAACAAAATAAATGATGAAAATAGCATGAGCTCCATTTCAGAAGTCAATGGAAATGGTGATAGTATTTACAAAGCATGGCCTCCCTAAGTGATAGTAATAAAAAAATATACTGTGATACACTTGCAGTGCAAAATCTCATCTGCAAACAATAGTACCTTGGATAGTTATTAGTGCATTGCTATTAGAAGGACATCTTGTAAAAGGTTTGGGGAATTTTAATATTGCTGTTTTGTATTTGCATGTAACATTCTTAAAACAGGTAGATCACTAGGAAAGATGATTTCACTTGATTTTCAGATTAATGATCTATACTCACATAGGTGATATGTCAGATTTTTTTTTTTTTTAGTTTAAACTATTTCATAATTTCTTAATGACTCAGGGACCACTCATAAGGCCATCATGATTTCTGAGTTGCCTCTTTCTAGCCTTTCCATTCTCCTCCCTTGCTGAAGAGATGCTAACTATAATTTCTTTTGTCTGTGAACGAATCTGCAAAATTTCCATCATCTGTTCTAACTTGCAGTTTATACTCTGTCATCCACTAAAATAAAACAGAGTTATGCTTATTAGAATGGTTCTAAATTAAGAGTGAGTAGTCACTGCGTGAGGAAGGAATAGGGTGCGCAGAAGATTCAAGGGCCAGATCTTGATGCCCAGCATTGGTTATGGGTTATCCTATTCCATACCAAAATGCTAGTAGTGAATTCAGTGAATTTATGCTGCTATGAGGCCTCTTTTGTTCAACCTTTAGATATTGGTTTAGGATTTAGAGACTGGAGGTAGCTAGTGAATAGACTTCAGATGTACTTGTTGTGATTACAGTCATTGATTCATTTTATATCTTTTACTCTTATTTGCAGTAGTAAAACAGCATGGGGAAAATGAGCATTGTTTTGGCAATAGGTGAGAAATGCTTATGCTACCTGTATCATGCAGTATTTAAGAACATCCACGTAGATCAAAGTAAATTTGTATCGAAGGGATTTAATACAACACATCAATTACAGATTAATGAACTACTCTGTAGAATTCAAGACCTCCAGTTTTATTTTTTAATATTTGTGGACTGGAAGCGGCTGAAATAATCACTTCAGTTTTCTACTTCACGTCTGGCATGAGTTCTAAATAGAGCACACCCAGCCCTGCTCCACCATGCACACACACACCATACAACCGCCCACATAAACTGTGTCATTCACGGAACCAGTCTGAACCACCAAGACACTGGAATACAATCTTCAACAGCAGTAGATGTGAAGTAAATCCAGTTGAATAAAAACCTAGAACTGGGCATTCCATTCCCTTCATAGAGCACAGAAGCAAATGTGTAGCCAAATTAGCTTCCCATTAAGGACACAGTCTAGTTTTCAGTAGAAACAATCCAACTACTCTCCACTCTAAGCATCCAGTCTGTTAACCCCATTATTTAAATGAACTTGGGAAATGATGACACACACCTTTTTGTCCCTCCTCATCAGCTCTGAATTTCGAGGGGCAAAGGAAGTGGAATGCATGCTTAATTGAGGCAGTAAATACAAGGCTGTAGCAGATTGTTTTACTGTTAAATACAGTAATGAGTTTTTAATGGCCGCTGTCCAACATTACACTGGAGAAAAATGGTTTATTAGTAATAATAATAGCTGGCACTTTTGTCTTCAAAGCATTTTACAAATATTAGCTCATTAATCCTCCAGCTGCCACTGGGAAGCAGTGGTAACTGTTTCTATCCTCAGTTTACAGCTGGTGAAACAGGAAAACAGAGGTAGTAACCAAGTTTTCAAAAGCAGGTTTTGGGTATAGAGGTCAATTTCCAATTCAAACAACTCCTATCACTTTTTTTTTTTTTTTTTTTTTTAGTTTTCTGATTTTATTAACACAACTACAATGTGCACATAAACTATCCAACTATTCATTTTCTTTGCTGCACAGCCTGGCATTGGGATTGGTGACTCCGTTGGCCAGCTGGGCTGCTCTTTCCACAATGGGTCTGTGGTTCTTGGAGGAGACATTGTGAGCAATCTCTGCACGGTAGGATCTGTTGCACCTCAGCAGCCCTTCAAGCTCCTTGGCATTGTGGACTAGGAACTTCCGGAAGCCACTGGGCAGCACATGCTTTGTTTTCTTGTTGCTCCCATAACCAATGCTGGGCATCAAGATCTGGCCCTTGAATCTTCTGCGCACCCTATTGTCAGTGTCTTTGGGCTTCCACCAGTCGCTTTTAATTTTGACATATCGGTCTGACAGGTGCTGGATGAATTTCTTGGTCCTTTTTTATTTCTTATTTTTATTTTTTAAAAGATTTTATTTATTTAATTGAGAGGTAGAGAGAAAAAGAGAGAGAGAGAGAACGAGCAGGGGGTAGAGGGAGAGAGAAAGAGAGAAGCATACTCCCCTCCCCACTGAGCAGGGAGCCTGACTCGGGGCTCGATCCAAGGACCTGAGCCACCCAGGTGCCCCTCTTGGTCTTTTTTTAATGATCTTGGGCTTCATCAGAGGTCTGAGAGTAGCCATGATGCCAAGTAGGTGATGGCTGCCATCTCCACAGGAAGAGAGGACTCATATCAATTTTTATACATAATTGGATGGCATTCACTGTGATGACTGCCAGCCCTTTTTTGAGGGGTTAGTGGTTAAGGTCAAATCCAGTTTATTTGAACCTGATTCACAAAAGCACACATTAGTTGTATCCAAATTGCTCAATGGTGGTCCTTTAGTATTATTTCAAGCAAGTCAACTGTGTGAAAAAATTCAGCCCAAATCAATTTCATGCAGAAGCTTCTATACATGGAAAAAGTGGTCTGTTGAGACCCTTTGAAATCTAGCCCCACTGAGAATTAATTGCTAGAGATTACAAAGCAAAATGGAATCAAGGTCAAACTTAAACATCTTTATTTGGGCTTTCTATTTTTATTCATTCACTCAGATCTCCTTTATGGAAAATAGTATACATCTTAAATTAGTGAACAATAGTAAATAATCCAAAGAGTCTATTATTCATTCTGATGTACTCTATAGATGTTAAAATTGTTATTATTTTTGTTTGTTTGCTTACCACTGTGGGCAATGTTTTCAATTTCTTGCCATTGTCCAATGCCTTAAATATTTTAATCTAATAAATTAATTCTCCATTAAGTCATCAGATGCATTTTACAGAACAAGTTTAGAAAGTCTCTGGATTTATAACACAAAAACAGATGTATTTCTTGAGAAGCCGCCAAGTACCGTGCTCTAGAGAAGGAGACGTGGGTCAGACAAAAGTCCTACAGCAAATCCATTCCATCAAGTCCAAAGAAATGGGACTGGCTGTCTAGCCAAAGCAGAAAGCAAACATTTTTGCCTCTATTATAGAAAAAGGAGTTGGAATTCCTCAGCATCTGAGAATGCTACTTATATCTTGCACATTAAAAGATAATAATAGCATTTGCTTCTAAACACTCCAAACCAAAACACCAACTACCTCTCAAAATCCCAAATATATTGACCATGCCTAGAATAGCACTGAATTTTTTTTCCTTCAAAGCCTTATCTTAATTGACAGCTGTTAATAAAGATAGTGCCATCATGATGATAGGTGTCATTTTCAAGAACAGTCAGGCTGGTATATGACATCTGCCATTGCCAACTATTTCTATATTAATCTGGAGTGGCAGATACTCACACCTTTGTGGAAATGCCAACCGTGTAATGCAATTGGTTATATATAACATCCAGACGTGAGGGAAATCCATGCATATTGATATGACAGAGCAACAGAAACATTTCTGCCAAGAAATAAGAAATGGTAATAAGGGCAAGCAAACGCTTTGGGGAGGGTAAAGGTTGAATTTTACATATACTGGTGTCCAGGGACTGTTATAGAAAAAATCAGGCATCAAATGCTTTCATGACAAAATTTTGGAGAGAACACAAATGTCCTCCTCTCCCAATGTATCTCCCACATGGAAGTCCCTCACAATTAATTATTTGCATTAAAGCTTTTAAATAGTCTTTTTAAATGCTGCCATTCCTGGGATAAGTATGCATTTTCGGGTAATACCTTAAGAGGAATCCTTTGTATCTATTTTTCCACTTGTTTAACTGAGATAGTGTAACACAGAACAGGTAAATTTGGATAAACAACAGAGACGGGTGCTAGCTCTTGATGAAGACTATAGTGAGAGAATCCTGCTCCTCAGGAGGGCACCGATGGACACTGCACACCTGGGGAATGGAGTCCAAGAGAGAAGAGAAAGGACATGCAAAGGACTAAATGTTTGAGCTTCCCCCAAAATTCATACATTGAGACCCAAATTCCAATGTGATAATATTTGGAACTATGGCCTCTGGTAGGTAATTAGTTCATGAGGTGAAGCCCTCATGAGTGGGATTAATTCCCTGATAAAAGAGACCCCAGAGAGCTCTCTTGTGTTCCTGCCATTCTTGTTGGGCAGATACAAAGAGAAGTCAGCCCGGAAGAAGGTCCTCACAAGAAGACCATGCTGGCACCCTGATCTCAGACTTCCAGTCTCCAGAACTATAGGAAATAAATTTCTGTTGTTTATAAGCCACTCTGCTATGGTACTTTGTTATAGCACCCTGAACTGACACAGGGTGCAGAAGGTGTATGAGAGACTCAAAGGGAACACAGGGTGGCAGTTAGGGGCTTGGGGCTGGGACTCAGATACTTCTGAGTTTGAGTCCCGGTGAGTCCTGGCTCTGCCACTTCTAAGCCATACAGGATGACCTTGGGAAAAAAGCCCACTAGGTCTATGTCATCCAGCTTAAAATTGGTATTATAATAATAGTACTTTACACAAATCACTGATGCAGAGATTGCAAAATATTATCATAAACATGCAGTAAGTGGTAGCTATTTAAGCATCAGCCTGGCACAGCCTTAGTCCTGTCTCTAGTATAAAACAATTATTCAATAAAAGCTTTTTAAATGACTTGTCAGTATCTCATAGGACCTACGATCAATCAATCAATCAATCAGTCAATCAATATATCATAGAATTAAAGAAGCTATGGAAAATCAAATTTCCTTATCTTTGGGCAGGGCTACATTCAGCCTTGGAAATATAACTGGTAATGTTTTCAATATTTCCCCTAGACTCATTACATCCTTCAGTTTATACATTAACTCTAATTTTTTTTTTTTTTTTAATTCATCAGCTATAACACATTTCTCTTTTGTTTCAAATAAAATCTAGGGGCGCCTGGGTGGTGCAGTCAGTTAGGCAACTGACTCTTAGTTTTGGCTCAGGTTATGATCTCAGGGTCGTTAAGATCGAGCCCCATTCTGGGCTCCGTGCTTAGCAGGGAGTCACTTTGGGACTCTCTCTCTCTACTCCTCCCCCCATCTGCTTTCTCTCTCTCAAATAAATAAATAAATCTCAAAAATAAGTGAATAAGAACATCTAAAAGCAGTAGTGTGGGCTATGAACTAGATCACAAATCAGGATATCTGAGCCTTAATTCTGGTTTCACAAACACTGCCTAACCAGTTATCAGACCCTGCTTGTTTTTTCATCTATAAAATGGGCTAACAACTTGTCCCTTTTTGTTCATCATGTAACTGTAAAAGTCAAGCAAGATGATAAGGAAAAAAAATCTCTGCTGAAAGCGTCTAAATATTGCAAGACATTATAATTTTTCAATAGAAATCTTCAAAAGTAATCTTCTGAATGGATGGAAATGTATTGTTGAGTGTGTCAGAAAAGGTCTTCCCTTGAAATTTTGCATGAGATGTGTTGTTTCCTTTGAACACATCAGTACACAAAACATCCCATAATAAGCTGATATTCTGTCACTTTACATTCCTTAGCAAAGGTCTTTGACGCAGTAACGAACTGAATTCACAATCAACTCCAACTGCATCAAATGATCAAAAATCACCACATTTTTCTTACCTACTTGCCTTCCATTACATTGTGAATTACATCCCTTAGCCCCAGGGAACACAAATGCCTCATATCAGTATGCTACCAATGCATCCCTGATTATTGCTTCATCCTCTTCACCCCGATACCACTATGCCAAAGAAGAGGGATACCCCTCCGGAGATTCAAATGTCCAGATTACAGTGACTTTAAGCTGTCAGACTGTTATTTGAGGGTATCTCCACTTCACAGGCATTAACACCTGCAATCCTTAGCATCAGATTTACCACTTGCAGCAAAAGCTTTTGTTAGGGAAGAACCTCTGCTAAAAATGCAAACCTTTTACCATAGAAGCTATAATATGCCTTTTGCATCAGTCTCTCTGCTGTCTCAGCTCTCATCTTGGAAAGAGGAGATTATACAGGAGAATGGACAGAACTGTCTGGAAGTTTGGAGACTGCAGCAGAAACCCACCTCTGAATGGGAGCATGCCCATCTAGGGCAATGAACGAAGGGCACAGAATGACAAAGGAAAGTAGAGGAAGATGGCCCTGAACACAAATTTAATGATTTTCCATTTTGTTCTACTTTTGGCAATTCAGACTTTCTCCTTCCCCATCACCTGCGTTCCATAAATTTTAAGGCTTAAGGTGTGCTGGATATTCTCCATTAACCTCAGGTTCCAATCCGTTCTCCACCTTCTTCCATCCTACTCTGTGCAGAGGAAACCATCTCCGCAGACCACTTCAACCAGGTTCCCCTGCCATCTGACTCCTGGTCAAGTTTGGCCACTCGGAGGAAGGAGCAGGTGGTCTGCATCTGCCACTTGACTGTGGCTGTTTCTTTACAGGTCCTGGCTGCCAGCCTTTCCCAGGCCTACTGCTCTCACCTCCTTAGTAACTTCTCTTGGCACTGTCCCACTGGATGAGGGGCAATAATGGCTCTTTGGCAGCCCTTGTTGGTTTCCCTCAAGCCTGTCCAAAAAGATGTGGTCCCTTCTTGAAACTCCCTTCAATTGCCTCTTTGATTATGCTTATACATAAGAAAAAATAAAAGTAAAAGCAAAAGGAGACCAAGTCTTACTCAGAGAAAACACAAAACTCTGGGTCCTTTAAAACTGTCAAGGGGACACGCTACCCACTTCCAGCCAATGGCACTCTCAGGACACTCAGGTTCAATACTGTGAGGACATCAAGTTTTTAAAGATAAGTCAGAAGTATGAATTTTTATGTAAAGTCCCTGGGTTTTAAATGTTGGCTGAAATACTTCTTAAACACTCCTTGGGCCAAATAAAACACATATGTAGGCTAGGTTTAGTCCAAAGGACATTAGTTTGGATCCTAAATAGACTATAGTGCCTCTTCTTCAGGAAAAAAAAAAAAAAAAGTTCTGCTTTTTGTTGCAATGCATACTTACAAGAAAGGTGGAAATTCACATCTATACAACTTTTTCTTACACAACTATTTAGTCCTAAAAAAATAATTCTCTCTCTATCTCACTTGAAATCTCAAGGCAAAAGAGAGAAACATTCAGACTCAAAGTCACAGGAATCTTGGTATCTGGGTCTGTTCTAAATGTATGAATCTAATCAAATCACTTAATTTCAGTATGGCTCATTCCGTTCATCTGCAAAATCAAGATAATGACTTCTTTCCTACCATCTTCATAGAGACATTTGGCTGAGAAATGAAATAATACACAGTAAATGAAAAGTGCATTTGAGCTCTTCAGAGAATAAAATGCTGTTTAAACCAAAGGAATTAGTAAGAAAAACCTCAGAGGTTTGCCAAAGCTTTTTTTTTCTTTCTTTTCCAACCACGTTTCATGACACCGAGGTAACTGCAAATCAATGCGTCAGGCCAACATGATCTTCAAGAACATCTACCCCAATCTAAGTCGGTGGTACTCAACCCTCCAGGTACATTACTCTCACCAGAAGCTTTCAAAAATCCACAAGTCTTAGTTACCATCCCCAAGGGATTGTGATGGAATTCATCTGTGTTGGTAGTTTTTAAAAAGCTCTACAGGTGATTCTCCTTTCAGTTCAAACTGAGAACCAGTACTCTTGGGATCTTTCAAATACGTTGAACAATCGCTACTACTATATGCGTGCATAACTGACGTACGTATCAACAATTTTCCATTTGATTGTGCCATGATGACGGTTCACACTTATTCACATGCAAAGGGATACACACACACACACATATGCAGAAGCACATCTCTCTATCCATTCATACACTGAATGTGGAATAGATGGATAATTATTATAATTAAAAGCCAGAATTAATTGAGTGCTTAGTAAGTTCTACTAAGCTGTCTATAAAGATTGTTCCCTATAATGTTCACAATAATGCACACAAGCTGGGCATGGATATTAACTTCCACTCCATAGAAGAAATCAGTGTTAGATTAAAATGACTTAGCCAAGGTCACACACCAAGGAGTTAGCGGACTTTGATTTGGAACCCAGGCAGCCTGATTACTCTAGCTAGTGCACCAGTTTGCTTCTCACGGTGCCAGACAATATAAGGTTTATGAGATGCATAAAATGGAACGTGTGCTCAAGAATGTGAAGATATGAGAAGGGAGGGCACCTGGGTGGCTCAGTCGTTAAGCGTCTGCCTTCAGCTCAAGTCATGATCCCAGGGTCCTGGGATCGAGTCCCACATCGGGCTCCCTGCTCAGTGGGAAGCCTGCTTCTCCCTCTTCCACTCCCCCTGCTTGTGTTCCCTCTCTCACTGTCTCTCTCTGTTGAAAAATAAATAAAATCTTTAAAAAAAAAAAAATTTAAAAAAATTAAAAAAAGATATGAGAAGGGAATTTTGATGCGCACTAAAATTCACAGGCTGAATGGGAAAGTGGTACGCTGTAGTCCCTGGAGTTAAGGAGAGTTGGATTAGAAGATGGGCAGCTGATGGTTTTGCTTAGCTCCTACTTTGCAACTATGGGGAAAATGAGATGCACCCAAACGTCAGAAGGGAGAACAATTAAAACCACCAGGAAAAGAAACCCTGTTTAAAGAAGAGCGTACATTTATACAGTTGCCATATTTAATACATATATTATTCCATCATCTGCCAGCATCATTTGGATTGGATATTTATGCCTTCTTAAATTTACCTAAATTGTTAGTTCAACCAGCAAACCACAATTTTTGAAGAATTCATCTCAGTTCAAACTCTCTGATTCTTATTATGTATAAATATACACATAAACACATACATATTCCTACCAATTTGATTTCCAAAGAGATAAACAAATTGTAACCTCTTGGTAGGAACAAGCTATTATGAAATGAAAATAACATTTTTTTCACAGAAAATTTTAAAAATTGAAAACAGAATATGCATTCTCTTTGTATTTTTATTATCTAAACACAATAGGCAGGTAAGCAGGATCATTTTTTATCCACAATACATAAAATCTCAATTAGTTATGGTCTATTTGTGCACTGACTAAAAACATTCGTTAACAAAACAGAATTTTCTAGTTTACTGGATAAATATACCAGAAGAAATTGCAGAATAATGTCAGGTTGCCAAGCAACCACAGCTCTACTCCCTCTTGTTTGTGATCAATCCAACTCATTCATCAAGCTTCCAATCCCAGTGCTAGAGAATTCCAACCAATTTGTTTCTTGGGAAAATTATAGTGACTTTCGGTAACACAATAACACTTTTATTCTCAGAAGATAAACTTAGATGTTCTTTCGATCAAAGGGATGTGTTAATTCATTATTCTCTACATGGTGCTAATGAGAAGGCTATAATTAACTAACTACACTATTGCGACACACATAAAATAAACTGCAGTAATTAGTAATGTTTAAGGTGTTAACCAGCCTCCAAAATTAGAAAATACAGAATCTTTCCTCCAATAAAGATGTGGAGAAAGGAGAAAGGCACCATATCTAATTAAATTGGGAATTGTTTCCATTCTTCCCTCGCACCCCAAAGAGGGGGAGAGGCATGGTCGCCAAAATGTGAGAGATTTCACTTCAATAGCAGAGAAAATGGCTCAAAGCCAATTCTACCTGTAGGTAGACATAAAATGCTGGCTAATAATGTAATCCTTTCTTTGAAAGAATGCTTAGCACAATATTTTTCCAGGAATGAATAGAAAGAATATTATGCTTTCACTCATTAGCTGTGTTAACTTAGCATATTGTATGTAAATCACCATAATAATTGCATTCTCTTCAGACTGAATTAGTTAGTTACAATGAAGCTGTAATCAAAATGTTCATAATTGAAAATATAGTATTCTCGGTCTCGGTTTGAAAAAATCACAAGCAACACTGATTGAATCAGATAATACAGCACATCATTGAAAACAGCCTTAGTATAGAGACAACTTCCTCCTCTAGCTTATACCTTTGCATGTCAATTAGCTCCCCAAATTCCAGATCTGTCACGGTTTTCTATGTCACCCTTTGTCTTTGGCCTAACTTAAGCTTTCCATGTGCACTACTGCTTAGATTTTCAGGGGAAAATACAAAAGAGTGAAAAGCTAAATTTTTGTTTCTAAAATGTATTAGACACCATGGCACTGTTGGGTGTCATAAATCAAAGGGCAAAATAATTTCCAACAAATGAAACATTTAATGCCAATGCTCCTGGGAAACAATATGTAAATGATCACATGAATTTCAGGCAAGCTGTCACACCAATTCCTCAAGGTACCTTTTAAAGATGACATATTCACTGTGAAGAAGGGGGTGTTGTCATGCAAAAGTCAAACTTAAAGCAATACTCTACTATCTGAATTGATATTCACAGGGCTTCCTGACACTCATTCCTTCAAATCTAATGCCATCCAGCCCCCTCTATTACTTAATTTTCCTTTATGAAATTAAAAACAGCAACAACAAAACCTAGCAGAATCATAAATCAGTCTTGATCATTACTCTTATTTAATTCTCCATTTAAAAAAAAATGAACCAGACTAATTATTACAACAAAGCAATTTTGGGTCAAACAACCTATCTTCAGAATTTTCAAAAGTAAACTATATTTAATCCAGCAAATATTTTCCAAAGTCAGGTCTATTTTGTGAAAGTCTTAAGGAACTTTGTGATGGGAACATATGTCCAGTTTTACTTGCTTTGGATCCACCAGGACACAACTATATTTTAATAAGCAAATGATATTTTTAAACTGTATTTAAAACCAATCCAGTAAATGGGATTAATTAATTTAAAGGTAATAAATACATTATGTGCAATATCAAATCCTGTCATTCTTACAATTAGGTCCATGGGATGTTTTTTTGCTCATCACCAGGTAAGTTGGAGCACATAATAAAACCATGAGGTAGCAATAAACATCTGCAGTCTTTTCTTTAAAGGACCCATAAGTATAGATGCAACAGAGAACAATTTAAAAAACATGTATTAATCATCACAGTCCTACTCTTCTGCAGTGATGTGGGTAAAAACATGCCCAGAAAGAGATTTTTAATGAACTGCCATAGCCAGCACTCACACTTGCCAAGAAATAACTATTTGTCTCCATTTATTCACTGACAATATTCAGGAGCTTGGGAGGAATGATTATACACTATGCTCGGCCTTTACTAGAGGTAAATCCACCACAGCACTTAAGGCCATAAAATGGAAAGCTGGGTTATACACTACGCCCTAGAGCCAAGTTAAATTATGAAAGCCATAGGGTGGTTCATCACAAGAGACTGAAATTAAGACAAACCCAACTGCAACATCAGCCTGTGAAAGAGGAAATAGAATCTTACACACAAAGCTGTAGAATAAACTCCTTTTTCCCCCTTATCACTGAGTTTCCCCAAATAGCTTTCTAAGCTTCTCTCTCCGTCAATGTACTGACAAGCCAACGTGACCAGCAGTTGGTCAGTTTATATCTTCCAATCTGCTGCTATCCAGAGCTCTGTAGGAGTTGTACGGGGCAGTAATATTTAATATCCACTGATACTCTCCAAAATTAGAAAACACAGTATTTTGCCTTATATAAAGATGCGGAGAAATGAGAATGGCCCATATCTAATTAAATTGAGGATTAATTAGTAATAACAGCAACGCCATCAGCAACCATAACTAACTTAGGGTGTTTATTAAGCATAAACACGAAGCTAAACTGTCTTCTTGGATTATCTCATTACAGTCCTGCAAAAACCTAATAAGCAAGGTATTGATATTATCTCTATTATTTAAAAGGGGAAACCGAGGCACGGAGTAGTTAAATGGCTCGTCCAAAATCACACATCACAGAGACGCCGGAGCTGGAATTGGAACCCGTCTGGGCGCCTCGAGAGACTCTGCCTGGCGCGAGCCCAGGTGGCTCACCAGTTGCCCACCTCCGCGCGCACGCGCACATGCCCCCCCCCCGCCCCCACGGGCGTTCCAGAGAGCTCGTCGTCGCGCACGCGCGTGCCCAGGTGGCCACTTGCGGGGCCTGGAGGCTCCTCCGAGGTTTTCAAGGGCGGGGCCGAACCCCAGCGACCCTCGCATAAGGCTAAGCCGCGGGGCTCCCTCCCCGCCGCGCCGCCCTGCTGTGCCACTAGACACCTGCCCTTCGCCGCTCGCCTTCTACCCGCTCCCCAGCCCGCCTTCCCGGCTGACAGCCGGACCACCCACCCCGCGCTCGCCCCAAGGCGCGGCTCCGGGCGTGGGTACCTGGGCCCGCGCGACAGCGGCTTCTTCGGCCCCTGGGTTTTCGCAGGAATTCCTCAGCCCTGCCCCTGACTGAGAAAGTGCGGCTCACATAGCGTGCAAGAGGAGTGAGAATCAAGGGGCCAGCGTTCCCCAGCCTCCAGGCTCCAATCCCTGCTCTCCAAATTAATCACTTTCTCCCTCCCCACGCACACTCTTACTCAAAAAAAAAAAAAAAAAAAAGAGAGAGAGGCACAAAGAAGAAGGGACCATCCGTGACTGGCATCTCTAGCTCCACCAGCTCGGCTACCAAGGAGCCATGGCAACCACGCCCCCGGCCTGGCCTCTAGCCCCCACGGTGGAACTCCTTAACCTTCCCGTTTTCACGCCGCCCTCCAACCCTGCTGTCCACAGATCTCCCCTTTCAAGCTGGCGGCGTACACCGAACCCCAACCAATACCTGGAATCCTCCCCTGAGAATGGGAGCAAGATAGGGGCGGGGTGGGGTGCGGGAGAGAACATTGCCCTACGACACAAGAGATGGTCAGGGGCAGGGAGGAGTGCGACCAGGACTGACCCCAAACCCAGGCAGACCTCCGACCCCCTACTGGAGAGAGGGCTGCAATCTCCAGGAGGGTCTGGAATGCTCGCCAGAGGGTCGGGGGCAGTGGGGGGTGGGGGGAGGCTGGAGGAAAGACAGAGGGTTAACCTACCCGTAACCACGCGGAGGAAGTGGGAGCTGGAGGATTCGTATAGCGGGTTCACTCTGTCCGACTGACACGGAGCTGTGTTTGAATCCACCCTCAGCCACCAGGGGGCGGGGCTGGGAAAGGGGGTGTCTCTTCCCGGGTTAGGGCTTTAGGCGAGGATGGAGCCCTGATTGCGCACCATTTCCTATCCACACTGAGTTGACCCCTCCCAGCAGCAAACCCTTAATCCGCCTTCCATCACGCCCAAAGAGTTGGCTACGGGGCGAACTGGGAGAAGCCTTAGGGCTAGCAAAACAGATGCAAATTAACCCCCACCCAGACACACCTGAGCCGTCTTTGGCTTTAGATCTGTGCCGTACCTTCCCTCAGGGAAACTTCTCCCCCTAGCAGGCTTGCTGCGGGAGAGGGACGTGCGGTGCCCAGCAGCTCCGAGCGGATCCAGGGGAGTTTCTTGCCGGCCGCTTGCAGCTGATCCACACGCGGGTCTGCGGGCTGAGATCCCGCCGGGCCCCTCCCGCCTCTGGCCGTGGCCGCGGCCGCGAGAGCGCTGGACCTGTTCTGGCTTGCGCTCGGATCCACGCCCTCCCGGCGGAGGCTGGCTAGCGCCTCTCCTCTCTTCCTCGGCTCCGCTCCGCCACCCCTCACCCACGCCGCTTATTTTCCCTCCCTTTGCACACTCCCTTAGGACAGGGAGAGCTACAGGCTTAAGACTTTTATTTCATGGTGAAAAAACAAGGGACGAAGCCAAAACTTCGCTCGTCATTTTCAACATCTATGGTCAAAAGAGGTAGGATCGCTGTCCCTTTTATCTGCAAAAACGAATTAAAAAAAAAAAACCCCTCCCCCTCCCGATGGTTTCACTCAGTACATATTCCAGACACGGGTCGCCGGTCTGGATTTCCTTCATTGCTGCATGTTGGAAGGGTGTGGTGCCATGTACCTATTAAAAATATTCTTTTTGCTTTCCTTCCTTATTTATGGGTGTGATGAGGTTTCCTATTTAATTTACAAAAGATGCTACTACGATAAGCTAACAAATTATTACATACATAAATTTGGGCACCTTTCACTGTTAACCATTTTTAAAATTTCTGTTTTAACACTTACAGTCTGTAATTTTACCACATTGTTCTGTAAAGTTTTTCCTATTTATTCTGTATTAATTCACTATTATAGGGTAGAAGAAAGCCCTGTGTGCTTATTTCCACTGCAAAAGGCCATTTCTGATGCCTTATCAATTACACCAAAACATGTAAATTTTATTTTAGGATTCCAAAATTAATTTGGGAAAGTTACAGGCTTTTGCAGTTATTTATACACCCCTTTCATTTTTTTTTCACTCCATGATCATATTTTCCAAAATTTTCACACAATACCACTTAAAAAATTCTGTTTAATTTAAGTTCTCTTTGATGGCAGGAGAATCGTTGACTTCTAATTTTTACTCCACTAAAGCAGTAAGATTAACTTTACAGTCTGGTTTTGTTCTCATCTTGTACATTGAACAATGAGGACATTTAGAGCTGTGAGCTCCCCTCAGAGTGGGTTACCACTATAGTAGCAGCTAGAGGGAAGGCAATTCAGAATTCTGCTTCAGAAGCAACTGAATAAAATATTTTGAAAATGAATTAATGGACTTTTAAACTTTAATAATTGCTAACCTTGGAGCCCTGATTCTGTCAGTTCATGTGTGGGCCCAATTCTTACTGACTGCATTGCAAACTGCAAATGCAAGTGAGGGCAGGATTTGTCCTGAGTTTAAATTGTACTGCTAGAGTAATTTCTTTGCCCGAGGCATCATTATTCACATGGCATGTTTTCTAAAGTAGAAACAGAGATAGAATATTGAATGAAATTCCAAGAGGGAAAACATAGGAAAACATTTCCAAGGTCAAGGAGACACAAAGCTGAGTTGAACTCAGAAGTTGACCACCTTCTGGATAAGCATTCTCTGACCAAAAGACTCAAAACTCAATCCTGGCCAGATCAACAGAATACTCTTCAACATACAGCTCTTCTTTTCTCTATGATTTGTTTGTTTGACATTAGGATCATTATGAAAAGATACATAGAAAGAGAGAGGGAGAGAGATCCTAGTATTTATCAGTCATTGTTCAAGGTGCTAGGGTACAGTGGAAAACACAATAGACAAGGCTAGCTGCTTCTTTTTAAGTCAAATATCCAAAAATATATTAAAGAATACCAAGGCATAATACCTGAAGCAAAAAGATGAAGGGTCAGTTCTTAAATATGAGTTTTCTTGAAAGGGAAATAGCATACTTCTGAGTCTCTGACACTGCATATAAATGAGGAACTAATAGCCCAATAGTAAGCCCAAAGCTTACTAGGGACAGCCATTAAGTCTGTATATATACAATATACTCTACCCTAGGCAAATAAATTTGAAGTGAGGGAGAAAGGAAAAAGTACATAAGGAAAAAGGGAAGAAAGGAAAGAGAAAGGGAAGAAGAAAGGGAAGAGGGAAGACAATGATTCACCAAAAAAGGAAAAAAGAATTTAAAAGAAAGAATTTTAGCCAGCTAAATAAAACTTTTTAAAGAAATGCAAAATAGAAGCAGATGACTTAAATTTCCACATCCAAAAAATACCTCATAGATGTTATCTCCAAGGATAGGTTCTTTTTTTTTTGATACATTTCCAAAGGCAGGCCACAAATGTAGGTTTTTCTGACCCAAAGAACTTAAAACAGCTCACTGCCTCAGATTCCGGAAAGGCTGGAACCCGAGACCAGAAGGCAGCCTTCAACCAGAGTGGATATTTGGTGAAGCTACCTTCTGCTGCTGCTTTGAAACCCTCTCTTGGCTCCCATCCTCTGTCTGACACTTTGTTCAGACCAGTTCTCACTCAACAAACAATCCTCATCTATCAGGCATCACACAATTGCACGTGAGTGCTAAAGAAAGACTAGATTTCTTACGAGTCACATGGAAATTGGGTTGCATTAGCTTTGAAAGGTGTGAATTTATCTCTCACAATTGAGGAAGGCCATGTAAAATAAAAATACGACTATCAAACCACGAATGAAGGCGAGAAAGGAGGTCTTTCATGAATAGAAGCAGAAGGTGAGAGAGATAGGCCAGTCATCTGGAAAAAAGAGAAAAGGTATTAAGAGCCGGGGTATTTTTCAGCTTTTACTGCTGATTTACTACCTATCCCCAGCTTGAACCATCATTTGGTATCATTCCCAGAGCCAGGACCATTGGAGGAGTATTGCTTTTTGGCAAAGCCAAGTAGCTAGTGATATGGCAATGTTCCTAGAAAAATTGTTTAGCGGAAGAGCTGTAGTTTTTGAAATGGCATTTCAGTCTAGCAGTTCTGAATAGTCACAGATCCACAGGGATTTTTCTGGCCAACTACTGTCCTAAAGGAAGGCAGGATGTTCCACTGAGGGGTAGCTCCTCAAAGGCAACCTTGGAAGTTCAAAGCAGCTACCTTCAGCTTAGATATTAAGAAAGCTAAAGAAGATCATATTAATTCTCCAGAGTTAAACTGACAGTGTCGATACTCCTTTAACTTGTCCTTTAATACAAGAACAAAAAGACATGTATTAAAAATCAAAGGGCGGGCGCCTGGGTGGCTCAGTTGGTTAAGCGACTGCCTTCGGCTCAGGTCATGATCCTGGAGTCCCTGGATCGAGTCCCACATCGGGCTCCCTGCTCGGCAGGGAGTCTGCTTCTCCCTCTGACCCTCCCGCCTCTCATGTGCTGTCTCCCTCATTCTCTCTCTCTCAAATAAATAAATAAAATCTTTAAAAAAAAAAAAATCAAAGGGCAATCATTCTGGAACAAATAAAAAGGTAACGTTTTGTCATGCCATGGATCATTAATATGTGAGATTCAGCCTTAAGAGGTCATGGAACCAGATATTTTCACTGGATTTTTTAAGGGCTAGGTAATTTCACAGCCATTAATATTATACTTATGTAGTTATGATCATGCTAAGTGTTACCAAATCTCATGCTTTAAGGCATTTGTTGATTACTTGTGAAGATAAGAAAGATTTCTTGTCCTTCAGTCAGAAATGCTCAAATGCCCATTATGACCACCTTACTCTCCTACTGGTGTTTGCTCCAAAGTCCTGTGCAGTGAAGTCTTATCTCGAGGGCCTGAGAACAGGTTTATAGTATGAATTCATTTGTTGGGAAAAGTCTTCCTAGTTTTGGAGGATGGGAATTTCATTTAAATCTCTCTATATCCAACATAATACAAAATCTTTTCAATCTGGAAAAGTACCTCAGATAGCATATTCTCTTATAGCTTCCTTTTATACTTGAGGAGGGCAAGGTTCAGAAGTTTTCTCAAGATTGTACAACAGGTTGGTGGTCTAGAATTCAATATATATACTGAATTCTCTCTCTATATATATAAATATATATATTAAATATATGTATACTTAATCTTGTTAATAATTAATATATAGATATTCTTACTCTTGTATGATTTGAGAATATGACAGGCTACTGTCATCTTGAAACATAATTGTATTTATTCCAGTTTTGCTACAGCAAACAAGATAAATGCTGAATAGTGAGATGGTGAATGATACCAGGAGAATAAGGGCTGATCTTTACAGAAACAAATAGCCAAAATGAAGGTCTTAGTTGATCCTTTTCTTCTGTCTATTTTGTCCAGTTGATTTTGGAAATTGTTTTCCCACTCTCAGAATAAAGGAAACTTGTTAGAGAAAAGGGAGAGACCCAGTAGGTCTCCTTAATATAAGAGCTTGTGGCAGGCTGCTGGTTGCTTCTCTCCTTGCCCTGACCCCTCACCCTGCAATCTGTCTCCCCCCGTCTCCTGGCCACACAGCCACCTACCTAAACACTACATTTCACAATCACCCTTGTGACCAATTGTGGCCCCATGGCTAGTTTCTCACCAAAGGGACATGAGGAGAAATGCTATTGGCATCTACCAGGTCATCTTCTTAAAGGTAATCTAGATTCACTCTTCTTTTTCCTTCTAGCTAGCCTACAATAGTGAAATAGTCATGTGAGGATGACAAAAGAACCCCCATTATCCTGAGTCCCTCAGGACTCTAGGAATTAGAGCCCACATACCACCAGGAAGAACTGAAGTTCCCTATTTGAGCCAGTGTCTTTTGAGGTTTCTTTATTATAACTATTTAGTCTTTTCCCTAATTAATACAGTTATAATCTCGGTCATCAGAACAATTTCAGAATAGTCAAGAAAAATAAGAACGGATGATATAATAGGTATCCATTGTTTTGTGCTTGCCCAGCATTGATAGACATCCATACAGCAACCAATCCTAGGAAATAACATCTCCTACGTTTATGTGGCTGAGTTGAGGCTGATGCCAATACTTCCTATCTACCACTGGTCCAGATATGTGACACAGGTATAGAATCCATATTCCCTATCCCTCTGTCTATGGTGATTAGAGCAATGAAAAGCAACAGATCAAAAGGAGTTAATGAAAGACCCACCTGGGATGTATGCTCGAACCATGAGGAAAAAACATAGGATTACTCAGGAGGCATGATATAAGGTAGAAGGGGGCTGCTTAGCAACACTTAGACAAAGCATGCCTGAGAACAAAACCACCACAGGGAAAAGAAAAGAACACAGACACTTGACACTTACTTGAAGACTTAGGTCTTCAAATAGATGAAAGCTTCTTTTTTTTTTTTTTTTAATTTTTTAAAGATTCTATTTATTTATTTGATAGAGAGAGAGACAGTGAGAGAGGGAACACAAGCAGGGGGAGTGGGAGAGGGAGAAGCAGGCTTCCCGCCGAGCAGGGAGCCCGATGTGGGACTCGATCCCAGGACCCTGAGACCATGACCTGAGCCGAAGGCAGTCGCTCAACCAACTGAGCCACCCAGGCGCCCCTAGATGAAAGCTTCTTGTTTATTAAAAGCTGAAACTGAAATACATCTTGACTATGCAGCATTTAAACTCCATACCACAATACAATAAGCCCACAACAAGGGGTCAAAACAAATCTCCTGTTTGTATTGACAAGAAATATTTGCCTTATCTTATAGGCATTAGATCCTCTATCTTCTGCCAGTTTCTCACTCAGGTAGTTCTTTGGTGTTTTTTGTTTGTTTTTGTTTTTTGTTTCCCATGGACCAATCTAAGTTATTTATTTAAGCCATCTCCTGACATAGCAAAGGGATGGAAGATCAGTATACTGGTCATCATTTGATACAAGTAAGGAAGGTGAGCTTAAGGTCCCATATACTTTTCTGCTCTGTGTGCGGAGTCATGGCCCAAACTAGTGCTGTGGTCCCCACTGGGTAGTTAGGTCCAGGTTCTCTTTATTCATCTTCATAGCCAGTGGGAAGTGGATTCACATGAGAATAGATATTTGCACAGCCAGACCAACTGAAAAGTAAGAGGGGGAATCCCATAGAGGAGAGAGCCAGGGAGAGGGAGCCCTGGATTCTATGTTTTAATGATGCTCAATCTTCAGCTATCTGAAATATGCATTAATAGGACAGTCTCCAAACAGCTCTGCTGAGGTTCCAAAAGAACTGAATTGAGATGTCAACAATCCACTACAAAGGAGACTGTAGTTTGATCTAACTATATTTATTGCCTGATAAGAAAAAAAAATGATATTACTTGGAGAATATAACAGAATCCAGAATCTCTACAATACCAAGAAAACAATCGAGATGGCTCAACATATGATAAAATATATGTGATCTGCACTCAAAGAGAAGCCCATGGAGATCAACCCTGAGATGATCCACACATTGGACATAATTGTTAAGGAATTTAAAGCACAATTATAATTATGCTCATGGAAATAAAATATTATCACAATGAATATAAAATTAGGAAACCAAAGCAGAGAAATAGAATCTCTAAAAAAAAAAAAAAAAAACACCAAATGGAAATTCTAGATTTGAAAAAAATACAAGATCAAAAATAATTTTAAAAATCTCAATTTGCTTAATAGCAGTTTAGAGATGACAGAGAAAAGAGTCAGTGGATTTGAAGCTAGATCAATATAAATTTTCCAGCATGAGAGAGAGGCAGAAAAATGAATACAGCCTCAAAATAGTTAATATCTGTGTAATTGGTGTCTCAATGGAAGAGAGATATGGGACATAAAAATATATATTTGAAGACATAATGCCAGAAAATTTACCAAATGTGGTGAAAGCCAGAAACTTATAGATTCAAGGATCTCAGCAAACTTTCCGCAAGATAAATACAAAGTGAACCCCACCTAGGTGCACAATAATCAAGCTGTTAAAAAGACGAAGATAAATGGAAAACCTGGAAAGAAGACAGAGAGTAAAGCAGCACATTGCATACAGGTGAAGAGCAAGTTTAAAATGCTGAAAGAAAAAAAGAAATCAACCTAGAATTCCAGGTCCAGTGAAAATATTCTTCAAGTTCGAAGGCAAAATAAGCATAGTTCCAGATAAAAGAAACTAAAGAGGGTTATTGCCATCAGAGCTGCACTACAAGAAATGCTAAAAGTAGTTCTTAAAGCCGAGGGGAAATGATACCAGATGAAACTCAGATCTTTAGAAAGAAAGAAAGAGCACTAGAAATGGTAAATAGGTGGGTAAATATAAAAAATTATTTTTCTTTTGATTTACTCAAAGTATATGACTGTTTAAACCCAAAAGGCCTAGCTCTTGCATCCAGTAAAACTGACAATTCCCCTAATTCAATAGAAAATGAACATTACCACATGCACAAAAATGTCATCCTATATATGAAGACATGCTTTAATAATCTATATTTCCGGAGTAAAATATAGCATCTTTCATTATGACAGTTTCATCCAGTGTTTTATTATTAGCACAACTACAGAAGCCTGCAGAGAATTTGCAGAAGGATCAGCCCAATTAGATAAAAATGAGAATCCTCTTTTCAGATCTAAATTTTGCATCATTATCTCTCTAGGAAGAGATCATTAAATTATGATTTAGTCACCAGGCTCTTTACTGATTAGAATACAGAATAGTTAACCATTTGCATCTGAAAACAAAGTGGAATAAATATAGCTAGTCCACTTAAAAATTAAAAAAAAACTTAAAATTTATCTAAATTTGAATGAATTGCTTAAGATGAAGTACAAAACACCTCTCTGCCCAGCATAATAGGGTTTTTCTATTATGTGTGCCCAGAGGAAAACTGTTTTTGGTGGAAACAGCTAGGACTGATTAACTGATAAATATCTTACACACAAGGTAATTAACAATAACTCTCGTACATCAAACATGTTTTCTTCGCTTTATCCAATGAAAAATACATTTGAAGACAGCTCATTTTTGATTCTCAAAATGAGACTAATGATTATATGAGTACCAGAAACAATTACTATGAACCAAGAAAAGGTTTATCTTATAGTATTTCATCTAATATCATATCTGTTCTTTTATGCAACAGTTGAATATCATGAACAGAAGAAAGATGATATTTTTAATTTTTCATAATGACCTAATAACCAGAAATCATAAAAGAAGAATGCACAATGCATTTTGGTAAGTTTTTAAGGCATTGACAAGTGTCAACAGTCCAGTTAAAAGACAGAGTAAGACAGAATAAATAAAAGTGAGTTTGTTTTATAGTCCCAAACTTGTTTCTTTATGAAGTAAACATTTGGAGGACAGTAAGCTTTTTAACATACACAAAAATACCACGGATCTGGGGTGTCTGGGTGGCTCAGTTGTTAAGCATCTGCCTTTGGCTCAGGTCATGATCCCAGGGTTCTGGGATCGAGCCCCGCATCGGGCTCCCTGCTTGGCGGGAAGCCTGCTTCTCCCTCTCCCACTCCCCCTGCTTGTGTTCCCTCTCTCACTGTGTCTCTCCTGTCAAATAAATAAAAATCTTAAAAAAAAATACCACAAATCTAATGTACATACAGAAAACAATTTTCCATTAAATGCTACTAAATAAAATGCAAATCAAGTTTTTATAAACTGATATTATCTGGCAGCCTTGTTTTGTCTTTAATTCACACATCCACTCCAAAATTTAGATATAGTGAAAATCTAAAATGCTCACCAAGATATTTAATGAAGCATAATAATAAGCCTTGAAAAACTTAAAATGCTATTGAAACAAATTTCATTTTGATAATAAATTAATGTATTTACTAGGAATAAAATGCAAAGGTTTCCTGACTAATTCTTCCTCAACTGATTTAAATATCAAAATCTGGTGCCAGATTTTGAAGGTAATAGCTGGCAATTAACTTCTCTAAAAGTTTGTGAATAAAGCAAGGCATATGTTTCCACACTTGACAAATTACACACATCCATTATAAGATCTAGAAAAGAAAGGCATTCCCATGCCAACCTTCAAACCCTCAAGAAGAATTTATTCAAGCTATAACTCTACACCAATGACAGAGCAAACCAACATAAATGGGGACTTTACCAAAGGGATTTGTTTATAGAAGGGTCAGACGAGGTTTTCCCGTAAAATGCTGTAGAAGCCCAACCGTTTTGTTCTATTTTATTCTTACCGTAATAAACTCCTATCCTTTAAGTTATAGAGTTTTCTCACCATCGTGTGATCTAAGATGTAAGGGGAAACAGCCCTTCGTTAGAATTATCTCAAAGAAGGAAAATGCAGTACATTCTCTGAAATAGTGACTGTGGTTTTGTTCACACCCTTGGCCTCCTTGGGAATTGGTAGTTAAATGGAATTCTACTCGTGGAGAGCATCACCAATTTTGTACTTACTACTATCAGTAGGTATAATCTTGTATGTTTGTTGAAGATGGATGACTTTCTTTTTCCTCTTGATTCCCAAGAGATTGAACTTCAGTAAAAGGATACAGAAAGTGTCATTGAACCGGGCAACTATGGTGCATATTAAAGTAAGAAAAGTGCATAATAAAGTCAGAAAAATAACAACACTAAAACATGAGCAAGCATTACTTCCCTAAATAAACAGATGTAATGGAGAGAGAGAAAAGGAAAAAAAAAAAAAAAAATCACATAATGCATACTAAAGAAGGCTTCATCCAGAAAACAAATTTTTATACCTTTATTTCACATTCCCTGAGACATAAATAGCCCTGTCAATAAAAATCTGTGGTATTCTGGGGTCAAAGTGGTCAACTGAAAAAGATCATTAAGAGTTTAAAAGGGAATTGGAAAATATACACACATAGGCAATTGACAACCAGATGAATTTTGTGAACCTCAGAAATTACAAGCATTTCCCGGGCCCTGCAAGAATCAGGTGAAATTGTATAATGATACCACTATTCACATAAATTATCTTAGGAGAAAGGGGTAGCCTGTAATGCCACCTGAATCATCATCCAATACATACATACATATGTATATACACACAGAATCTGCATATGATAAACATGAAACATGGCACCTCTCCTTGAACGAGTATAATTAATTTTCCAATATTTGGAATAAATGGAACTTTAATATGTTTCGAAATGTTCTCGGTGATGAAAGCAGTAAGGTTGAGAATAGCAAAGACCATCTTGAATACCATAAGGAAGCAATACTTCCTTTCTATAGCTCAAGTTGGAATGATTCAATGCCTTCATAACAGCCTAATCCTTACCAGAGTGGAATCCAGTGGAGATTTTCAAAATGGGCCCTAATAGGGATCCTTTTCATCTCAAATGTAGCTCTGATAACAGTACTGCTTGCAGGACACTCAGAAAATGAATAGAAGTGTAACATCCTGCTCTGAGGAAAGCACAGGCAGGATCCTTACCACTCTGCCAGGCCAATGCCAAGGTGTCAAAGACAAAGGGAGCTTTCCTATTACTGGAACATACAACTCATGCCAGTCAAATGCAACCCCTAAAGCTGATTTGTTGTCCCTCATGCATCAGTGCACTTACAGTCCAATTCTTATAAATAGCCATTTCATTAAGGCCCAGTGTAAATATGGACTTGGCTTAGTAGCTAGCCAAGTTATGAAACAAATATTTATTCTGAGAGGTAAACAATTCTAAATAGCTCCTTGGCCTTTATAAACATAGTATTTGATCAAAACAGCAAAACCACCAAAGTAGAGCCAAATAAGATATTTTCATTTAAATTCAATGATTTATTCTCACAATGGAAAACACAGTAGTGATGTTGATATAAAAGCAGAATCCGGTAGAATAATCAAGTTCTTAATCATCATGAAGACTGTTATCTCAGAATCTTAATCAGTTGATTTTGTACTTTAATTTTACAGTAATGGAGATGACTTGACTGATGTCTATAGTCTTGTTGTCTTGTGACAAAGCAGCATATGGAGTTTAAATTAGCCTTGATTTAATGGTACAGAATGTTGCCGTGGAATAAAGTGAGGACATGAATATATCTTCATAAAATGAAGTGATCTGGAAATTTCTAAATCAATTTGCTTTGATTAGGAAAGTTATATTTCAATAAATGATCAAGTATTTGCTGAATACTTATTATATACCAAAAATAAGAACCCTGAAATAAGACATAGTTCATTCTTATTTCACTTGGGACAATGCACTATATAAATGGGAAAAATTACATAATTGGCCTTCGTAGAGGTCAGGTTAGACATGGATACAGGAAGGAGGGGATCATTATAACACTTCAAGTTGTTTTAAAACACTGATTCAAAAAAATAAATAAAATAAAATAAAATAAAACATTGATTCCACCATATTATTTATTTCTTTTTTAAAAAGGCTAAAATGTCTCCATATTGTAAACAGGAGGAATTCCACGTGTCTTAGCTTATTATTAGAGGCCATTACCTACCATATTATTTATTTCTTTTTTAAAAAGGCTAAAATGTCTCCATATTGTAAACAGGAGGAATTCCACGTGTCTTAGCTTATTATTAGAGGCCATTACCTACCATATTAGAGGCCATTACCAGCAACACTCACAGCCATGAGGCTTGTGTTTGCACTGGGGTATTCAATAGGCTGGCTCTGGAAAAGCCCAGTTTCCCTGAATCATTGTAACTCTAGATGACTCAGTCCAATTTCCCTGAATCACTATAACTCTAGATGACTCATCTTGGCTCAAGCATGTGAAGCTTTGTTACAGCAATTTTCCTTTCAGTTTTTATTAATAACAATAGTGACAATAATAAAGGCTAACATTTATTAAAGGTTTATTATATGTTTTGTGCAACGTTAAGACTTGCATGTACACCACTTAATTTATACTCACAAAGCATCAATTAAGTATGTACTAGTATCATCCAATTTTACACATGAGAAAATGAGTCATAGAGAGATTGAGTAAATTGTCTAAAGTTACAGGAAGTGATGGATTCAAGATTTTAACATAAGACAGTTTGATTCCATAGGATACACACATGATTATTGTCCTAGTGTCCCCCAAAGAGCATACATTCTAAAAAACTAGGAGGGGACTGGTATTTTGTGTATACCTCAGAGCAAAGACCAAAAACTACTTGGTGCCATAGTAGGGCCTTAATGATTGTTGAATAAATAAATGGATAGGCAAATGGAAGAAGAAATGGAGAGACACGAAGGGCACAAATGAATTCAGGGATAAGATCTGAGATTTTTCTAAAGGAAAAGGGAAAGAGAGGATACTTTGAGAGAAGGGCAAGACCTGAGAACTGAGTAAATATGAGAGAAGAAGAAGCAAGAGAGTAGAAAATGACTTAAAATGTGAAGCCTGGGAAGCTGAAGAAATGGCGGCAAGTAAGAAACATGAGTCAAGTTCTAGACCATATAATGGGTTTGGACATGCTGTGATATGGCTGAGATTTGCTCATGAAAATATCAGATATTCACAAAGTTGCAAATGTGGGATTTTAAAACACTGAAATGAATGATTTTGTTTTATGTTTTTCTGGGGGTCATAGAGAGTTGCCGCTATGAAAAGATCCTCAAGGTTATGAATGTGGGGAGACGAGGGACAAGAATAAGACACATCTACCATCACATTTTAGGAGGCAGAGGAGGAAAACCATCAAATTATATGAAGAGTAAAGTATCAAAAAGTAAGAGATAAACAGAAAAGTACAATGCCATGAACTTTATAGAAGTAAAGTATGTGAGGAAAATGATGTTTAACAATATCAAATAAAAGGCTTTAGGAACCCCCCTCCCACCAAAAAAGGTAATTGTTGACTTTGGTGAAATTTTGGGAGAATTATGGTTTTAGAAATCATATTGCATTATGGATGGGGTTACTGAAGGAAATTAAAATGTTAATCAACTATTTTCAAGCTCTTACCAGGTACCAAATAGTGACTTTCGTAGTCTATACAGATTAACTCTCTGAATCTACACAGAAAACAAAACAAAAACAAAACCCTGAGTTTGATACTGTGATTATTCCAGCTTTAGGAATGAAGAAGCCGGGCCTCTGGGAGGCAAAGTGAAATGCTGAGGCATATGGCTACAGAGTGAAAGATTAGGGACTGGAACTTGCATCTGACTCACACATGCTTCAGTATACGATTTGGCAGATCTGAAAAATGTACTGGAAGAGACAGCAATACCCCCAGATGGCATGTGCAGTATGAAGGAGATAGGCCGATAGAGATGGACAAAGTAGAAATGATAGCTGAGAACAAGGGTGAATATGAGATTCTTTGGGATTGAAGAAATAGTGAAATGAAAAAAGAATAGCCCTGGGATGCCTGGGTGGCTCAGTCAGTTAAGCGTCTGCCTTCGGCTCAGGTCATGATCCCAAGGTCCTGGGATCAAGTCCCGCATTGGGCTCCTTGCTCAGTGGGGAGCCTGCTTCTCCCTCTGCCTGCTGCTCCCCTTGCTTGTGTGGGTTCTTTCTCTCTGTCAAATAAATAAATAAAATCTTTTTTAAAAAATAGCACCGCCTCTAAGACAAATCAAAGAAATAGAAATTAAATATAGCATCTTCTAGCTATATTCCATCACTGCCTTGGGCCTGTCACTTTCTCTTTACTTTCATAACCAATTCAAGTAGTTACTTTTGATATGGAGGCCACTTTTCAAAGAGTATCTTTGTTCTTATTACTGTACAGGTGATACTCCATGAGCTTTGCGCAGGTAAATTAAAGCACAACAAAACCCATTTTGATGTTACTGCTGAGCAGTCAGCTAGGCTCACTGCCTATATACAATTAGCTGAGTGTAGACTGAAATTCTTGCAAATGACAGATTACTTAATTTGCTGCATGAAGAGTTCACAAACCATGGCTCGCAGGCCAAATCTGTTCTGCTACTTGTTTTATAAATAAAGTTTTGTTGGAACATAGTCATGTACATTAATTTACATGTTTTCTATGCCTGTTTTAATGCTACAGTGACAGATTTGAGTAGTTTCAACAGAAACTATATGGTACTCAGGGCCTGAAATATTTGCTATCTGGCTTCATACAGAAAAAGTTTCTCAACTCCTGTCCTGGAGTTTTGAGGTTGCCAGCAAATATTTATATTGTTAAGAGTAAATCCCCAAGTCCAGATGGTCTCCTGAATTACCCTGACAGAAATGTATCCTATATCAAATTAGCTACTCTTTCCCTCTCCCCATTATACATAATTCTGCAAACTAAAAGTTTGGTAGGCCATAAGACAGAGACAACTGGAAGGAAAGGAGAAAACATCAGTGGGATAAGAGGGAAGGGGCTACAGTCTCTGGATTTACTCTTAGATAAAAAAAAACCCAACCTGGAACATTTATAGTGATTTTATGTGAACAAGGAATAGATTTTTATTCTGTGAAGCTATTGGGAGAAGAAAGTTTTGTTATATTAGCTAGCATTAATTACTCTGACTAATTCTGTCTGTAAGATAAGCATTCTTTCCCCTCCAAAAAATGGTAGCATTATATTTTTAACCTTTATAATATAACCATCAGATCATAAGAAGATAGTCATTAAATATCTTAATATGTAAAGCCTGAGTCATGTCGAGATGCCTCTGCTTATAGTAATTATCTACATCTATCTAAATATGCTCTACTTCTATTTTCTCTATTTCTGTGAGTGATGTATTAATTTGCCAAGGCTGCTGTAGCAAAACACCACAGACCGGGTGACTTAAACAACAGAAATTTGTTGTCTCACAGTCCTGGAGGCTGGAAGTCCTAAATCAATGTGTTGAGAGTTTGGTTTCTTTTGTAGCCTCTCTCCTTGGCTTGCAGACAGCTGCCTTCTTGCTGGATGCACACATGATCTTTCTTCTGTGTGTGTGCATTCCCAGTATTTCTGTGTAGCCAACTTTCCTTTTCTCCTAAGGACACTAGTCAAATTGGATGGGGGCCCACCATAGTGGCCTCATTTTAACTTAACAACCTCTTTAAAGGCCCTACCTCCAAATATAGTCACATTCTGTGGTATTGGAGTTAAAGCTTCAAAATGTGAATTCAGCCCGTAACCGGCACCAGGAATCATCCAGTCTTTGACCCTTGATGCTTTCCTTTGCATTGCCTCACATATTTGCCAAGTCTGATTACATTTATTCCAGAATTATCTTTCATTTCTGTCCCTTCATCCCTTTCTACTGCCACCTAGTCTGTGACCTCATTGAGTCTTTAGTAACTGTCTTCTAAATTGTCCTCCTGTATCCACTTCTCTTCATCTCCAATCCATCCCACCAATTTTTTGAAAATCAATAGTCTTTCAACTGTCCTATAAAATAAAAATCATACCTTTATGCCTGTCATTCAAGAGCCTAGGAGATTGTGTTTTAAACTCATGTTTCTAGTCCTCTATCCTAATACTTGCTTTCATTCAAATTTGACCATGTTTAGTCCCCCAAATCACATCTGGTTTTCCTAACAGTCAGCATTTAATCTCTCCACTCACTGCTTCTGGAACACCTGTGCTGTCATACTGATTAATCTTTAGTCAGTGTACCTTTTAACTCTCCACTAGAATGCTTCTCATCTCCCAAGGTGTTGCATAGAAATTCCCCTCTGAACTTCCACAGCAACTTGGGTTTCATTTATACTAGTCGTATTCTATTTTGTATTGTCATGATTATAATAATTATTATGTTAGGTACTGTGCTAAATGTGTGACATGTTACCTCATTTAATCTTCAAATTCATCCCTGATACCTACAAATACTTACCTTGTTTTACAGATGCAAAAAAAAAAAAATCTTACAGAGTTGCATATCTTCCTCACAGTCAACAGCTAAAAAGCGGAAAGCACACACTTGAATCTGAGTCTGTCTGCTGATTCTAGGGATTTTAAACATACAGTATATAACCTCTGCATATTTGCACAGAAATTTGTCTCTCTGTGAACATCTCACTTATGCGGACGCCTGGGTGGCTCAGTCAGTTAGGCGTCTGCCTTCGGCCCGGGTCATGATTCCAGGGTCCTGGGATCAAGTTCCCCATTGGGCTTCCTGCACAGCGGGGAGACTGCTTCTCCCTCTGCCTGGAGCTTTCCCTGCTTGTGCTTTCTCTCTCTCTCTGGCAAATAAGTAAATAAAATCTTTAAAAAAAAAAAACAAGAAAAAAAAGCCCATCTCACTTCTGGACTTCATGGTTGTAGTCAAAGCCATTTCACAAAACAGAAGCACATCAATTCTGCCAGCTACCAGCAGATAGTATGTGATGCAGTTTCACCTTAGTCTCTGCATGTCGTCAGCATCCAGCTCATCTTCAACTGATGACAAAATCATGTTTCAGTCACCTTTGTAACACACATAGTGTCTACTACCTAGTGTGTGTTGCATATATATATATCAAACAAAATGATGCACAAATCAAATGGAGAAATGGTGACTATTACCAGCTTTATCCAAGAAGACTATCATGCTCACATACTAAGATGAATAGCCATTTACTGAAAAAAGAAAAGAAAAATTATCCAAAATTAAAGTTTGTGTTATATTTTCACTCTTGAGATATATATATATATATGTGTGTGTATATATATATATATATATATTTTTCACTCTTAATCATTTTTCTCTTCTTGCATCAGATGTCAGACATATATAACTATCAAAATATGTTTTGCTTCTTTTTTTACAGAGTGAACAGATTAAATAAAGTTCCTATAGCCACCAATTATTCAAATTACCTATTCATGTTTGTTTGACTATATATATACATATATATATGTACACACATATAAATACATATATATAAAATTAGAAACTATACATATATAAAATTAGGAATTTGAAGTTATCTAAGCTAAGTATCTGAAGAATTATACATTTATTTATTCATTTAAAAAAATCCTGGCCATCCCTTTTAATGCCATGATTTAAACCGTATCTACACCAAGTAAAGTAAATAACAGAGGTAGTCATCTAAATAATTCATACCAAGTTTTAGCACACAATATTCAAACAGTTTTCCTTTCTAAATGATCCTGTTAATTGTACTCTGAACTTGACTTTACTTGTGTAGAAATAGCATTATTTCTAAATCAATATTACTATTAAGTCTGGATCATTAATTAGTAATATATTTTCTGAGTTCAGTAAAAAATTACACAGTGAGGTGGTGACCATGTGCTTAAGGGGTTGGCTCTGTTGAAAGACTAATTTTATGATCAATGCAGTAACAAAAAAATCCAAATGGTTATCCAAATTGATTTAGTTGAAGCAACAAAATTAGATCTGCATAAATACAGTTGAATCTCACTTTTTCCATGGTGATCTTAGCAAGTGAACAAGAGCTAAAGACTCCATCCATAAAACTTCTTTTCCTCAGGTGTATTTTGGGCAGTCTATACAAGGAAAATTAGTCTCTGGGCCCAAAGAGAAAATCCTTACATTTCCAATGAACTGTCTTAGTTTGACAAAAATGCACATGGGCAAAGATGTATAGGGCTGTTGCAGTAAGTTCTTCAAAATGAAGAAATGCTTACAGTGCATTTAGAAAACATGTCGGCGAAAGGCAAATGAGACCTAAATTTAGCTTGAATGGTGGCGAAGTGGATAAAGAGTGATTATGGCTGTTTGTTTTGATGAGGTTAGTAGCTTGGATCATGACCTCTCCAGAAAAATAAGATAGAGTGTTCTAATGGATTTTTCTTAATCTAATGTAGAAATGACATTGAATGATGGTTCTTAATTAGCATCCTCCTCTTCACCTGCATTTGGCGTGACACCCCCACATTTGCCTTTATAGTCTGAGTAATGCAAAAGGCAAGCTCCCTCACTGCATTGAGGACACGAGAATGACAAATTTAAATTGGTTCTGTGCAAATGAAGAAAGAGATGTTGCTTCCAATTTTCCACGTGTAACTCAAATTTGTATTAAAAGGTCATAAGAATACTAGACAATGGACACAACATAACACATCTAATTCCTTTAAAAAATTCAATTATTTACTCTTGAATCTATTACTCATTAGAAATATAACATTAAAAAACACACAGCAGAAAAATCATGGTAGTGAATGTTGATCATTTTCAAAGGCAGTAACAGCCCCCAAGAGTCTATGCATATTAGTACATCTTATGCTTAATGATGTAAGGAAAGGTGCAGATTTATTTTCTCCTTATTGCTTAAAGAAACAGCCTGTTGTTCAACATTCCTCTTATGAAACAAGAAAACAAATAAAAGGACAAGATAGAAAATAAAATTTTGAAAGTCCTTTCTCAATTAATCTAGTGTTTTCTTCTTGACCTTTGGTTAACATAGTCTCTTACTCGGAAGTGTTTAAGTTACTTCCAAAATTTTTCTAGAGGAAATCTACTAAAAACCTCAGAAAGATACAGATTGTTTGGTGGTGGTAGTTGAGGTGGGGGGAGGTGGTGAGGTGAGGGGGCTTGCTGCTCTGACCCATGTTTTAAGATAACCTCATATCAGGAATTGAATTCGACATTCAGAATCTCTATTCCAATTCCTTATCTTTAAAACCACCTAGAGCTGGTAATTCGGAAAAGCTGGATGGATAAATGGAAAACCAAATTCTGATTTCCTCAGGAGAATCAGCTTATAAATCCGTGCTGGATCATGGAAATTAAGCATTTCCCCAAACCCACCTTTTCTTTTGCCCTAGGATAACCTGATCAAATTTCTTGGCTTCATTTTCTCTATTGGGCTAGCAGTAATGTGAAACTGCAGAAGCCTTGTCAGATCTAAAGCCAATTTCAAAGAAAAGCCAGTTCCTTGGGGGAAAGGTGGTCATGCAAAGGCAAGATTGTGCTAATAGTTAAATCCTGTCTTCAAATGCCACCAACTGTCTTAAGAGAAAATGATATAGTGCGAGAGAAAAAGAGAAGCAACCCGAGGAAAAAAGCAGAAATGAATGAGAATAGCATAAAAAGGAAACAGAGGGGAATCAGTGGAAGAAAGCAATGAAAAACAAAAGCTCCTGCATGTTTTGGGAAATATGCTAGCCTGGCATCCACAAGCTAAATATAGACTAGTTTTTCACAAATAATTGGAAACATTTTTCATGCTGTTTGGTGAATATGTGAAAGAATTAATTCAAGGTGATATTTCATACCGCCTTTCAAATGATTCTAGTCATGTGTGTGTGTGTATATATATATATATACACACATACATATAAAATAAGACTCACTAGGAAAAAGCAGCTATTTACTTCATATGTCAATTTATAATACTAACTTTTTTTTATGATTTTATTTATTTCTATGTCAGAGAGAGAGAGAGCACAAGCAGGGGGAGTGACAGGCAGAGGGAGAAGCAGGCTCCCCGCTGAGCAGGGAGCCAGATGTGGGACTTGATCCCAGGACCCTGGGATCATGACCTGAGCCGAAGGCAGATGCTTAACCGACTGAGCCACCCAGGCGTCCCTATAATACTAACTTTTAAAATTGTTTGTAATTTGGGGGAAAAATTAGCTGATATGTTCTGAGAAGTGTTAGTTTTTTTACAGTATCGACTATTACAGATTACAATGTAGCAGATTATTATTGTAGCAGATTACAGACTATCATGAAGTATTATACAGAGACATGTCTGGCAAAGAAATTTTTGGCATTACATGAATATGTATGGTAAAATATTATTGAGAAAAGGTACAGAATAGAAATATTCTTATTTAAAGATCTTTATCTGGTAAAATTAGCTTTGAATTAAAGATCTGTAAGGTATATGAAGGCTAATCAAAAATATGGGCATTGTTAACATTGAAATTACCTAATGGCAAATCATCTGTTTTTACCTTGAGTGGCCATAAATCCAAATAAATGCAAATTAAAATATAGCAGCATTCATGTAGAAATTATTAAGAAAATTGTTGACTTAGGAAACTTCTGAACATAGCTTACTTGAGCTTAATTAATTACGAAATTTCCAAGTAACCAATGGAAAAATGAAGGTTTATTTTTAGTTGTTTAATGACCCAAGTTATGCAATATGCAGAAGACACAAATCACCATTTTATGCCCAAGACCACTTACTTCCTCATGCTTAAACTAGGACTAGGAATAGTAAGGTTTGTAATTCTTTTTTTTTTTTTAAGTAGACTCCATGCCCACCATGGGGCTCGAACTCACAATCCCACAACCCTGAGATCAACTGACATGCTCTACAGACTGAGCCAGCCAGGTGCCCCAAGATTTATAATTCTTTATCTCTCTAAGTCCCATATGTTTTTGTTTGTTTGTTTGTTTTAAGGAGCTTGTTTTCTTTGTTTATACTGAATGAGAACATCCAGAATATCAAGTCACGATGATAGTAACTGCAGATCCTCATTGGTCATTCTGGGTCTCCTAATTAGGTGGAACAATGGTAATGATCCTAAATTTTCATCTATTTCAGCATCATTTCCATTCTTAATTCATTATGGCTATGCAGATAGAGTCAAGTATTTAACTGAAGAGATTATCTGGATAATGCAGGCAGAAGATATCTTGCATATGTGCTTGTGTGTGTGTGTGTGTGTGTGTGAAAGAGAGAGAGAGAGAGAGATCCAATCTTGAATATCAAGTTTGTCTTTCAAATTAATCAAATTTGCCAGAAAATTGCTCATTTGATGGCTATGTGGTTTAGTGGAAAGATCATTTAATATCCTTTTGATGACAATGAGAAAAGACAAAGCTTACATTATTTTTTTAAAGGAAATTTATTGGCTCATTTATTTTGGAATTCCAATAGAAAATCCTGGCATTCAGGCATGGTTGGATCTATGGACTCAAGCAGTAAGCTTTGGCCACTATCTCTTTCTTCATCCCTTAAGAATTTATTTTGCTTGGCTTTACTTTCTTGTTCAGACATTCCCTATGTGATGAGCAAAATGGTCTCTGAAGCTACAGACGCATAACCTACCATCTTAGCAATCCTGGATAAAGGTGAAACCAATAGTTATAACAACAGTAATAATAGCTAGAATTCAGCTATACTTACTGAAAACTTTCTTTATGCCAAGACATTTTTAAGTTGTTTAATATTCATTCCTAATCAGAAGAATGTTATGAAGAGGTTTATTATTCTTCATATTTTACAGATTAGGGAAGAAAAAATATTTTTTTGCTAAGTCCATTAGAAAATTTGGGAAATCTCTAATTGACCTGGTTTTCCTAAATTCCTGACACAATTTATATCTAAGGCAGATTTTATACAACAGGCCCAGCCCAGTTCAAATTCTACCCTTATGACCAGGGAAAATGTGCAATATTCTCAAAAGAGGAAAATGTGCTAAAACTACCAATCCTTTACAGGTTAACAATTGAATCGCATCATGATCCACATCTAAATTTCAGTGGCTAAACTTGAATTCAATAAATCACTGACTGTCATTACTAAAACATTGCAAGAAAGGCATAAAAAATTAGGAATATAATTTGTACTTAGATTTTTTTTTTTTTAAGATTTTATTTATTTGGGGTGCCTGGGTGGCTCAGTCGTTAAGCGTCTGCCTTTGGCTCAGGTCATGGTCCCAGGGTCCTGGGATTGAGCCCCATATCGGGCTCCCTGCTTTGCGGGAATCCTGCTTCTCCCTCTCCCACTTCCCCTGCTTGTGTTCCCTCTTTCACTGTGTCTCTCTCTGTCAAGAAAAAATAAATAATATCTTAAAAATAAATAAATAAATAAAAATAAAAGAAATGCTCAACTATAAAAAGGGTGGTAGCAATAACACTTTCCACTACAGAATGACCTCTAGCTTTCCCGTACCATTAACACTGCTACTCTTCCAAGATACATAAGCATGTGGAAAAACTTGTCAGCTTTTGCCAGGGCTAGGAGATGAAAAATAGAGCATGTCCTGATTAGTTAATTTGTGACTGTAAGCTCAGTCGACATCTTGGGGATGGACCCATAAAATCTGGCCAATTTGTTTAACATCTGCAAACTACAGAATTCTTTAGCCCTTTGCCACAGTTTCTGCTCAATATCTTAAAGCTGGACTCAGTCCCATCTGTGACTCATCTCCTCAGGGTTGAGGGTAGGGGTGGGTGCTAGTCATCAAAATCTGGAATGTCATCGGTAGGAGTAACCCCAGTAGCCTTTGGATGCATAATAGGAGATGCACAGGTGGTAAAATTCTGGCAGGAACACCAGGATGGTAATGATCAGGGCAGAATGGCCCCGTCTGCCATGCCCCCTGCCCTCCCCGCCTCACCCGCCCCCAGCCCCGCTTTGTTGATAAAGCCAGCCAGCAGGAGGGAGTCTATGATGAGAAAGGCGCCCATCCACAACAGCAGTGACCTCAAGTGGGATCTTAGGAGGGTTTATCTTAAACCCAAGGTCAATGTAGCCATCATCTGCGCTGGAGAGCCTTAAGTATTTCACTTTACTACTGGGGATTCCGGTAACCAGGTTGGTAGGAGACAGCATCATCACCCGCGGACGCACCTACAGTCAGAGCAGCGCACCAGTCCGCCCCCGCACCAAAGGCTTGCTCACGGTTGGCAGCAGAGGCCCGGAGGCTCATGGCACGCCTCACCCAACTGCCATCCCACCCGCCAATATTATCAATATTTTAAAGATCATTTTAAATTTGCCTACATCTGTTGGGTACATTGATATCTAGTGCATCCTCTATGAGTATATCTAGCACTGTGATATTTTGCATAGTATCTGAAAACACTAGGAAGCACTTATGTGCCAAAGTTCCCAGAAAGGGAGATATCTGGTTCTGGCTCTGTATGGATACGACAACCAGTCCAAGGGCTGTAGCTTTTACTCTGCATCCTGTTGTCTGCAGCATTCTGTAGCACTCTAAACTCCGATTTGCAAAGGTGAAAAGGGTAATGTTACCAGAAAGATTCAAAGAAATTTTGCATCAATTCGTTAAAAAATCAATTTGCAAGCACAGAGAGGATATCAGGTATTAGTAAGAGCCAACTCTTATGTATCAAGCTAAGTAAATCCTTTTTTTTTTTTTACTATCAAAGAACAAATCCTGCAGGTAGGGAAATTTCAGAGATAAGAATTCCTTTGATTTTTGTTTTGTTTTGAACCTACCCTCATATGAAGTTTTCACTTACAAAATGGTTAAGGATATTACTTTTGGAATAATTCAGAGAAAAAAAACGCTAGTATCTTTGTTTACAAGCACATATATGCTTATATATATAGACACATAACAACTTCCTGGAGTTTTCTGGAACTTTCACTCAGTTTTTCAATTCTATGTTACCTTGGATTGAAGGTGAATAAGCAAAAAAGATAAGAAAGAAATATAATAATAATACATATAACATAGTGTGGTATACTATACTATACTATACTATGCTATAATAAATATAACATAATTCAGTAGTGGGAACACTTAAGCACATGCGTGTAAATGAGCACAATTGTAGCTTATTTATTATACACTGAGAACAGTGGGTCAGCTGACATTGAGGGATGTGTTGAAGAGTGATAGTAGGAAGAGAGGCAGTCAATGATGATGAGTATTCAGAATGAGGCAAAGGAATTTGCATTTATATGAATGTTAGGGTGGGCACTCATGAAGGACTGGAGTAACAGAGGAAGTGACGTAGCTCCAAAAGTATGACCTTCCATGATGAGTAAGATAGATTTGAAGAGAGAGAAGAGCCAAGAAATGAGCTAGGGAGATACTGCAATGATCTAAGCATGATGTTGCTGTGGCGGCAGGATGGGGATGGAGGACATGATGGCATGATGGATTGGAAAAAATACTTCAAAGACAGAATTGAGAGAAACTGGTGTCTTTATCCCCTATATACAAAACCTAAATTAAGGATTCAAGCTGGCATTACAGAAAATGGGAGAGAAGTTCTCATAGAAGCACCGACTCTGAGATTTTGGGCTCATTATGTTTTTCCTTGAGACTCAATTTTTACATCTGTAAATCACGTTATCAGTAGAGGCTTTCAGCTCTGAAATTCTGTTTCTGTACTACAAGACACTGGAAGAATGGCTAGACTAAAATGGACTGAAATGAGATAAAGAAAAGGTAAGAATGGGTAGTGGTTTGAAGAATAATGCATATAATTGAGCATTTAATATGTACCAGGAATTGTGTTAATTTTTAAAATACTTATTGTCTTGTTCAGTTCTCATAACAAACCAATAAGAGAAGAGGCAAATAAATCAAAGAAAGAAAGAAAACCAGAGAGAACTACTTGTCAAGGGAGGCAGCAAAGTATCCTCTGGAGAAAGACTGGATAAACTGGAAAGGGTAGGAATCTGAGGGTTTTGGGGAATGTGGAAGTCTCCGTTGAGTTTGGCTCAAGTGGCTTGGGGTTCAGTTTAATATGAACTCAATGATATCTTTTGTTTATTTAACTCCCAATGGCCCATCTGCAGAGAAAGGGCAGCGACACCCATCTTAGTTTGCAGTTACCAGCAGGGCTGTGAATCCTCTTTTTTTTTTCCCTACTTGCCAACCTCAGACCACTAAATTCCATTAGCTGCCTCTTTACCACACCATTTCAGCAGCAAATGCATTGTTTTGCGCCTCTCTTGACCAGGAGCAAAGTAGGGAACAATTCTTTAGACGACATTAGCACTTGAGCTTAGATTAACGATGCCAAATCTGATTTCTATTGTCTCTCCCCAGCCATATGATCTAGCATTCTCCCTGCCCTTTCAATGCAGCTGTACATTAAGCTGCATGCTTTAGAGGTTTTCTCCAACAACTCCCAGCCCACTTTCCTAATCAGTATTCAGCAGTATCTTTCCTTTCAGCAGATGCACATTATTTCCTTCTCCCTTTGTTCTTATATTTATTCTTCTAAGGTTTATCCACATCAACTGCTTTTGCTGTTTGTTAGCCTAATTGTAATAATGACCCCAAGACCTATAAAAATATACATTTAAGTTGCTTGATAGCAAAACACACCAACCTGTTTATAGGAAAATTAAGAGATAAAATTTATGAGGCATGCCTAAAAAAGACATTGTTCTTCAATTGGGTGATCCAATATTGACAGAATTTATAAAGTTTCAAGATTTATGGTAGAATTTTGTTTTAGCCCCTCTTAGAAAACATTGTATTTGAGTGCATATAATATCATTTTCATCAAAATAGGGACACTGGCTTCAATTTATTTTTGGAAGAGAAAGAACTAATGCATTCTTGCTTTATGAAGTTATTACGAGATTACTTTTTTAAAAAAAGGTCTGTATATTATTTTTTTAAAGGCAACATTGCAAAAATGTCAGGGAGTTACTCTTAGATATATATAAATCATTTTCAGCTTTCCTGATATGAAAATGTGAAAGGCTCAATGAAAGTCGAAGAATATGAGATGTTGGTTAAAGATAATAATCTTTTCATTCTAGGCTCGCAGACTGTGCCAGGAAGAAAACAGGCAAACAAAAGCATTAAGTCCCCAGGCTTCCAAATGAGGAATAGTCATGATTACAATCCATCAGTTCACTCAAGTGGTGTTCGCTGTGACTCACCAGTTGAATTCTGGCTCTAATTGCCATTACTCAAACTATGCCTATTGATCACCAGACAGGACAAAATGGCTGTCTTTGTAGCCCAGCTTTACAGCACCACATTTGCAACAATCAGCACTTGCGATTGTTCTCTATTCATGCCTCCAAGAATACAAATTGCACTGAATGGTGAGAAATAGCAAGATGAGTAATGCTTAAATTCTAAGTCAATCGGATTATGCATGCATGCATGCATCCATCCATCTAATATATGTATGCTAGACATTGTGCTAAATATTGGGGGAGTAAATGGTAATTAGGCAATTTCACTCTCATTTTGGTTGTGTTGAAATTAGAAGGATCCCCGAGAAGATATACTTGGACTGAGCTGGTAGGTCACATTGTGACCCAATCACTCTACAAGGAGTGTGGTCTTATGTGAATAACCTGAGGAGGTTGGAAACCAAGTTGTCTATCAGCCTCTTTACCTCTGTGACCACAACACTGGTTCAAGCTTTCATCTTCTTTGCCTGCATTACCTCAATGTCTAAGTGGCCATCCTTCTCTCTTGTTCCCATTCAGTCCAATCTCAATAGAACCACCAGAAGGATCCCATTAAAATATGTTAGATCATGTTACCCTTGTGTTCTTCCAGTGGTTCCATCTACCTTGGAGTAAAAGTTAAAGTTGTCACAAAATGCTTATAATGTTCTAAGAGACTTTCACTCCTATCCTGCTGTTAATGTGTCTAATATCGTTTCCTCCATATCTCCTTCACTTTCTTCTCTTCCCGCCACCCCTATCCCAGCCACCTTGCTGTTCTTTGAATAGGTATACTCTTGACTCAGGATTTGAACTTGATGTTCCATCTGCTGGATCACTCTTTCTCCCAGATATCCACTTGCATGGCTCTCTTATTTCTTTCAGGTTTTCACTCAAATGTTCCCCTTCTCAAAGAGACTGAACCTGAGTAGCCTATTTAAATCTGTACACAACCTCATTCATCAGGTTCTTGCTAGCATATCCCTCCATCCTGGTTTCATCCCCTCCCCCCCACCCCAAACACATGATGACAATTGAAAACATGACTTGCTTTATCTTTTATTTTTATTTCTTATCTGTCCCTTCCAACTAAGATTTCTTTTTCTTCTGTGTTGTTGTTTTCTGAATTCCCAGTGAATAACAAGAGTGCTTGATGAATCATGGGTTTTCAACACATATGTGTGAAATGCATGAATCTTGGGCCACTATCCAATGTTTCTGTCCAAGGAGTCCAACCAGGAAATTTCTCCTTCAAGTATTTTGTGGTTAAATCAAAGCCTATTTGTTCTCTAGCTAGATCATGTCCTCTCCACATCAATTGCATTTCTTTATTAGATTCATTTATTCATTCAAGATGCATTACTGCATCAAGCATTTACAAGGTGTCAACTATGAGATTAACTCCATGTCCTATGCTGGGAATTCAATCAAAATGTGCAGATTCAGCCCTCAAATATCACAGTCCTGGTAAAGACTTACCTATACACTATAGGTGTGGAATAGTATACAAAGTGTTATTTTGGAGGTCAGCCTGCCACTCCTGGAGTGCAGGAAGAAACTAGTTTGGGCATCTAGGAAAGACTCCAAAAAGGAAGTTACTTTGATATAGGCTTGCAGACTAGCAGTTAGCAGCTAACTCCAGACTGCAGATGTATTTAATGCGGCATGTAGAATGTTCTCTTTCTCCATTGAAATAATTAAATGAGTAAATATGTATATTCATACACCCAGATTTCAAAATGGGATGCTTCATATTAAACTATGGATTTCTCATTACTCCTGATAAAAATTTAAAAAGGAAATAGAAGATATGGCAGTCCTGTAGCCATATCCCACATGGCAGTGATGAACCTAGGCTGATCATTATGTTTCTATCAAAATTCTTTTGTCTAAAAGAATAACCAAGAATAGAGAAAATATTAAAAAGGCATATGGAGCATATCTCTTGTTGCAAGTGTTATTTCTATGTGTTTAATATGCATCCACCAGCCTGCTCCTCTCATTTACATGGTTTCCCTGTCCTTGTAGGCATCTGAGATCGTTTGATGTGATGTAGACCTTGAAAGATGAGTCAGGAAGGACACTGCAGGCAGAGAGGGAACAGGAAGGTCGAGAAGAAGTTGTTATGCTCAGAACACATGTGTTGCCGGAGAGAAAGAGTATAGGAGAAACAGTGAGGAGTAAGGCCATAAACAAAGGCTGTGACCAGATTAGGAAGGCCCTTTTATAAAATGCTAAAATATTGAGATTACCCTTTGGGCAAAAACTGAGACGAATGTGTTTCTTAAGTTGTGGAATGAGTTAATCATTAAATCTGTTAGGATTGTGAATGAAAAAGTCATAAATAAAAGTTAAAATGAGGGTCTGAGGGATTTCCTGTAAATTAAGGGACATGAACTTGATTAGAGCTCTTTCAGCTGCTCAAAGGTGTTTGCTACTTTCTGGTGCAAGAGTATATTGTGGTACATTTGAAGCTATGGGAAATAATGAACTCCAGATTAGTTTTTATATTACATTTATCGTACTAGCATTAATTCACACTTCAGTTTGCAAACTTAAATCAAGATGCAGTGAAGAGTAACATACAAAGATACATATGCACTGCATGTACACACTATTGACAGGTATTCAAAAGTTATTCACAACCCCAGGTTCCCTTGCTGTTCTTACACCAAGGTTGACGGTAAATATCCACCACCCACTTGCATCTCTATTTAGGGGAGCCCAAGTGATGCAAACAAGTGTCTTCTAGGAAGACATGAGAAGATATTTGCTTCCCTAATAAAAAGGAGACGCATATCTGGCATAAACTTCCTTCTTCCTCTGTCCCCTTGTTCCAATAAAATGCCAGTAGATGACTGGCATTCAGCTTTCTTGGCAGCCGTGAAAATTTTCAGCTACTGAACCTCTCTCTGGCTTCTTGTTATGTGAAAAAGAAAAAGCTCTCTTTATTTAAGCCAATTCTCATTTCTGGCTGTGGTAGGCCATCTCTAAGGTGTCCCTCAGTGATCTCCACTTCGTGGTATTCAAATGCTTCTGTAATCTCCTTCCCTTGAAAGTAAGTTAGACCTAGTGGTTTGCTTCTCAAGAACAGAATATGTTGGGCACCTGGGTGGCTCAGTTGGTTGAGTGACTGCCTTCGGCTCAGGTCATGATCCTGGAATCACTGGATCGAGTCCCACATCGGGCTCCCTGCTCGGCAGGGAGTCTGCTTTGCCCTCTGACCCTCCCCCCTCTCATGTGCTCTCTCTCATTCTCTCTCTCTCAAATAAATAAATAAAATCTTTAAAAAAAAAAAAAAGAACAGAATATGTTAAAAGTGATGGGATGTCACTTCCAAGATTAGGTTACACATGACTGTGGCTTTCATATGGGGTACTCTTTCTTGCTCTCGTGGTCACCTACTCTAAGGGAAACCAGCTGCCATATCGTGAGCTGCTCTTTGGAGAGGCTCACATGGCAAAACCCTGTCATCTCTGGCCAAAAATCCACAGGGACCAAGGCTACCCAACAACCATGTGAGTGGGCCCAGAAGCAGATCTTCCCCCAGCTGAAGCTGGAGATGATTGCAGCCCAAACTGACACCCTGATTAGAGTCTTGGGACAAAGGCCAAGCCAGAAACCAGCTTGGCTGTACCTAGATTCATGACTGAAACATGCAAGATAATAATATTTGTTTTAAGTTGCTAAATTTTTGGGTAATTCGTTACGCAGCAATAGATAACTGATACAGAGGCTGATATTAGAATGCCTAAGGGAACTTTTAAAAATACCTATAAGTGGCCCTGAAAGAGACCAGTTTCACCAGAAACAGAAAGAACTAGAGCCCAATATTCAGTCATTTTCAATGCTATCTGGGTAATTCTAAAATCAGCCATGTTTTAGAACAACTGTTTCAAGCTATTTGTGGTTGGTTTTCTGCTTCTTGCAGCTCAATGGATTCCTAACCATTACAACTCAAGTAAACTCAATAATATCTTATTATGACGTCTAACATTAAGTATATAATTAAATATTTTGTTAGGCATCATTTCTTAATTTATTTCTCATTCTTCCTTTTCATTTAGCAAAATGCTTAACTTATGCTTGGTTGTTACCTTATCTCATTATAAGTAAGGATTGTGCTTTTCTTCACCTATTATTCATCTTAATACATCAGTTTTTAAGAGGGGAGAACCTGTTCTCTTCTCATAATAGCTATGTTGGTCTATGTTCTTTTCTTTCTTTCTTTCTTTCTTTCTTTCTTTCTTTCTTTCTTTCTTTCTTCTTTCTTTCTTTCTTTCTTTCTTTTTCTTTCCTTCTTTCTTTCTTTCTTTCTTTTTCTTTTTGTTCTTATCCTTCTAAAGTTTAGAATAGGGATAGAATGAAATGTCAAGTTATAAGACTATATTGGGCACTGCATAATGACAGTATAAAACCCCTGACTTTGTCTTCTTCCATTCTGTAAAAAGATACCACTGAAGCCACATCTGGATGGTTAGTCCCAATTCTGTGCTCAGATGGATTCTGCCCTTTCTCAGTTAACGTCAAGTCACCATGGTTTTCTGATTTGTGAAGATTTACAAAGTACTCAGGCAAAGTTTGTTTTCTAACTTTAAATAAAGACTACACACTTGAGGCTGCACTTAGTGCAAGTACATGAACCATGGACCCAGAAGGAACTGGTTTTGAATTCTCCTTTGTTCATTTACCAACTAATTCATATTGAGTGAATTCTTCTTGTATGCAGCTCAATTTTTTCATGTATAAATAATAACAATAATATGTACTTAACAGAATTATTGTGAGATTCGAACATAAAAAAAATATAAAACTCTGGAGTACCTGAATGGCGCAGTCAGTTGAGCATCCAGCTTCTGGTTTCAGCTCGGGTCTTGATCTCAGAGTCCTAAGATTGAGCCCACATCAAGCTCTGCGCTCAGCACAGAATCAGCTTGGGATTCTCTCTCTCTCGCTCTGCCCCTCCTCCTCGTGCTCTCTCTCTCTCTCTCTCTCTCTAAAATAAATAAATAAATAAATCTTTAAAAAAAAATTTATAAAACTCAAATAAAGCCTGGACATTAAATCAGTGCTCAGGAAATGCTGATTGCAGTTGCGATCATCAGTGTTTTTATTTTTAATAAAAAAAGAGAATAATTTCATAAAATATAATGCTATGGATAACTCACCAGAGACAACAATGATAATAATCCTCTTCTAATTTTCTGGAAATCTCTTAAGAGAGGGGGAAAATGTTTTTAAAAATCATGTCTTTGTAGAAATTATTGCCTTGTAAAAACGTTCTGTTCAAATCTGGGGCATAAACTTTAAAGAATCTTGAAGATGGTACAACGAATATGGTACATAGTTTAAGGTAAGAGTCCGCAGATACCTTTAAAACTGTGAAAGAACCTAGTAGAAATTAACAGGTACTAGATATTTAAGTGAGGCAAGGGAGCTGGACTAATGAGTCCCATGAACATATTTCATTAGGATTTATGTTTCATTCTGTTTGGATTCTGCCAAAGCAAATTTCCTATAATGGAGAGTAAGATGTTTAACAGAGATTACAGTGTAATAGCAAAACCACTGGAGATTTTACAGGTAACTTTCTGTAAGAGTTGCCTGAATTCAGTTCATATTTCTTCAAAAATTAACCATAGTCTGGACTGTCTTACATAATTAATCTAGATATCAGGGTTATGAACATTAAGAGGTAATAAAAATCACAAGAAAAAATAATTGGAAGAATATTGAAAATGCTGACATTTTATAAAAATTAAGGTAAGCTTTAGTTCCTGGCAAATATGACCAAAGTTAGAGTTGTCTCAGCACAGAGAAGATCAATAAAAACAGCAAATTTGATATCTTCATGAAGCTTAGAGTCTAATGGAGAAGACAGAGTAGAATAAATAATGCAATGTTCAGTGTAACCACGTTCACTGTAACCTGGTTACAGTTCATTGTAACCATGAAGAGGCATAGAGTGCTAGCTGGAGAAAAGCATAATAACCAAACCTAGCCAAATTGGGGGCAGAGTTAGTATAGGCTTTCTGGAGGATATGGCTTTTATACTCAGATCCAAAGATAAAAATGCTATTAACATGTAGATACAAAAGTCACAGGTGCTGTGACAGTCTTTTCCTGTACAAAGAATTACTAAAATTAAAGGAATTTTAATTGGAAGAAAGGTTGGAGATCATCCATGGTAGATGAGAATCATGAACAATATGTCTGGGTCCAGAAGAAATTGGTAACCGCAGTCATGCAGTGAACAAAGCTCTGGAAAGTGATATGAGTGGCAAAGCACAAGAACTTTCTTGTTAGGTACCTGGGATAACTAGAAGAAGAATAGATATGAAAATATTGTGAGCTTGGTAACTAGGTTGTCCCTCCAAAGCCCTTTCTGTGATAGTGATCTGGCTTTAAGGGGGCATCTGGGCTTCTCTGCTTAGAGCTTTTTGGTCTCAAGGATATTTTTACTGGCTAAGAGCTTTTTCTTTCTACTCGGTGCCATTTCATCTAGGTGGAATGAAAAGCTGTATAAACTTAGGCATCTGAAGAGAGTGTAAGTAGGCATGCACTGGAATTGGTGAATATGGTGAATTATAGCTGGGCACCAGCTACAAAGTACTGTCTAGTTCACCAAATCATTGAGCCTCTAGTAGCAAATACCTATATAATGCTTACAGGGCTTAGGTAGTGCTCCAGGAATTATTTGAGGATCTTCGTATCTATGAACTAGCTTAAGTCTAGTTTGGGAAACAGGTTAAACAACTTGTCTGCTGTCCCACAGTGAGTAAGTGTGAGAGCTACATGACAACCTGTCTCACTCCAGGATCTTATGCTCTTACACATCTCAAGGCTGGGTTTTCTTGCTCTTCATGTTTTGTTTTGTTTTGTTTTGTTTTGTTTTGTTTTGTTTTTAATTGGTAGATGAGGTGTAGTCTGGAGAAGCAAGGTAATCATTATCCATGGTGATATGAGAAGCTCTAGAGGCCTTTGGTAGTAAATGGATGAGTCATTTCAGGATCGTGTTGACATTCTTGGACTCCATCAGATACCTGTGCAGAGATGATGTCTGCCTGCAATTCAACTCTGGCCAGCCAGAGTTACAGGCTAAATTCCATAGCTTTGCAAAGTGGAACTGCCAAAGGCAGGAGGTGATTGTGCAGATCAGGGAGTCATGCGGGATCAGGTCTCTAAAGCAGGTGAGAGCTCTTAAAATAGATGGGCAAAATCTGCCCTTGATACGTTCAATTACAAGTTTCAGCATTTAAGAGGCAAAATTTCATAACATCCCTTGAGGAAAATAAACCCTGGGATTTATGGTATTGTTATTTCTCATTATTATTTATACTGTTATGACAGTCAATATAATTATCATTTTTTATGTTCTTATCATCACTGCCTCACAGATTTTGCCCCGTCATGGGAAAGAATGCAATGCATCTGCTTTGCTCACCATTGTAGACATGGTGTCTCACAGAGTTGAAGTTTAAAAAATATTTATAAAGTAAATGTATCTTAGTAGAGAGAAATATTTACTTAAAAATCAACTCTAATTTTGGTGGGTTATTTAAGAACATAAAATATGAATTAAAAATAATATGAATTAAAATATGTACTTAAAAACAGTGGGGGAGGAGAATTGTTTGCTGGGCATAGAGTTTCAGTTTTGTAAGATAAAATGGTTCTGGAAATTGATTGTAGAACAATGTTAATATACTTAACATTACTGAACATACCGTTAAAATGGTTAAAATGGTAAATTTTATATCGTGTTTTCTACACAATAAAAAAAATTTTTTTTAAAAAGAACATTGTCATAAGAAACATTTGCAGAGTAAAACTAAAATAAAGACACTGGTAAATTAAACCAAAAATAAAAACATACTGATTGTTCCAGAAAAATATAGGCAAGCCTATCAGAGATATGATTCTTTAATAGGCTGATATTAATTTTTTTTCTGTGTATTTCCTGCTAAATGTTTGCTACTAGGACTTCCCTTGTCTGCTCTCAGATTCCTCATCTGTGAAATGAGATTCATATCTGAGATTCATAATTGCAACAAATTTGTCCCATATTCTTAGGAGACGGGTCTCTATCATGACAAGTATTGCTGGTGCTTTTGGGGGAAAAATGTCTTATCTGCTTTCATGATAGAGACTTTACAAGACAATGCTTCTGTACCTATAGCACTTCCTTACTTTGATCCTCAGCTAGGGTCAGGTTCATAGTGTGAGTATGTATAAGCCTATTCTTTACCTGTGGTGCCAAGTTTTGCGGCTCACTGATGACCCACCTTGGGAGAGGTAATCTGCTGTGTGAATGTTTATTATTACATTTAACCAGCTCTGAGTGCTTTCATACAGAAGAGATTAAAAACAAAATAAACTACTGTACATTGAATATTTGGGTCTCCCTAAAATTCATATGTTGAAAACCTAACGCCCAAGGTGATGGTATTAGGAAGTGGGACCTTTGGGAAGTGATGAGGTCATGAGGTTGGCATCCTCAGGAATGGGATTAGTGCCCTTATAAGAGAGACACCAGAGAGCTCGCCCCTTCTACTACATGAGGATACAACAGAAGGTCTGTGACCCAGAAGCAGGCCCCCACCTGACTATGCTGGCACCCTAATCTCAGACGTCTAGCCCCTAGAACTGTGAGAAATAATTTTTTCTTATTTATAAGCTCCCCAGTTTGTGCACTTTTTTTTTTTTTTTTTTAAGATTTTATTTATTTATTTGACAGAAGAGAGGTAGCGAGAGCAGGAACACAAGCAGGGGGAGTGGGAGAGGGAGAAGCAGGCCTCCCGCCGACAGGGAGCCCCATGTGGGACTCGATCCCAGGACCCTGGGATCATGACCTGAGCCGAAGGCAGACGCTTAACGACTGAGCCACCCAGGCGCCCTGTGCACTTTTGTTATAGCAGCCTGAATGGGCTAAGACACAAGCAAATAACCAAGCACAGCAATGCTGACTAGGCAAGACCACTGAACTCGGAAGCAGACCATCTGCACTAACATTGAGTTGGGTTGATGATCTAGTTCACATTCTTGCTAAATCTCACTTTTTCTCCCACCCCAAACAGAATTGCTCTCCAAACCAGATTCTATTGTTTCTCTGACAAATGTATTCTGACATCTGAAGCAGCTGCCTGAAGATTTTCAGGGTTTCATTTCTCATTTTGCCAGAAAAGCTTTTGTCCCCCCTTTGGCATGCACATCTACACACTGCACATGCTTCATGCATACACAGACATATGTATATAATTGTGTGTGTATATACTAGGTGAGAAGTTGCCTGTGCATTTAATTTCAGGAACTCTAGGAAGGGCCCTGTCTTCCTGATATCACAACCTGCAATGCCTTTCTGCTCTTGATATTGACTCTGTTTGAAACCAAACCTTCATGTAAGTAGTATCTACTCCAACTCCATTACCCATCAAGGTCTGGTCTAGGGCTTTGGTGGGATGGCTTCAGGTGTGGAAGGCTAGGAAGGAGAAATCTACAGGCAGCATTCCATGGGGATCCCAGTGGGAAACAGAAGCCAATCAGATGATTTAAGGAAGGAACTATTTACCAATGCACAGATGAGATTACTGGAAAGGACACTGGATGCTCAGACCTAAAGCCTAGCAACAGCAACAAGCCATTAGCACACGTAGGTTTGAAGTAGGAAGAGAAGGAAATGACATTGTTGGAGAACAGACTGGGATCAACCATGCAGCAACACCAGACAAGATGAGCACTGTAATTACAGAGGCATGCAGCCTTTGTTGAAAAATGCAGTTCAGGGAAAGAAGCAAATGTAGAAAGCAAAAAGCCTACCACTCTGTCTGTATGTAGGTTTCCTGACAGTACTGGCCACTGGCCAAACCATACGGCAGCAATTCCCAAATGTTAACATGCATCAGAATCATCTGAAAGGCTTGTTGAAATACAGATGGCTAGGCCCCACCTCTAGAGTTCTGATTTACCTGCCTCTGAGTGTGGCCCTAAAACTTTCAGTGGTAACCAAAAAGTTCCCAGGTAATGGTGATGCTGCTGCAGTAGGGATCCTACTCTGAGAACAGGGGTGTACAGGAAGCCAGCTAGCAAGAGAGCCCAGGTGCTGCACTGCATAAGCAATCATCTTCCTCAGACAGGCCCAGAGCAGAGAGATGAGTATGAGTCTGGAGACAGCCAACAGAAAATAACCAGAGCAGAGAGAGACAATCAACAAACATGGAAGAAATCCAAAGTACAAATACAATATGAAGTTTGTATAATATGAAGTTTGCATGTATGAATTTAGTAGCAGAAAGAAGGAAGAATTCCAAAAGTAACTGGGAAGGCTTAGTTCTTTGAATGAACTTGGGGAACAAGGCAAGATCCCAATTCCCAGGTTGGGGACAGAGATAAGGATCGGGTGTACCAAGAATAAGAAATCCTCAGTGCAGGATCCAAAATGGTGAGATAAAGGGGAAGGGGCTTGGGCAGTGAGTTATAAGCAACAGACAAGAGGTTATAGTAGGAATGGTATCGAGGATTACATGATGCTCAGCTTTGAGCTACTGACTTTGGACTTCTTATTCTTCCCCTTACCATTGGGCAAGATTGGTCCCAGTGTATGGTGGGGGAAGTTCAACTGTTCCAGCTTACAATAGAATTGACAAACTGAGAACATGGATCCAACCAAATGAGTAAAAACCACTTTATACACACACACACACATGCGCACACACACACACACAAACTAGTATATATACACACACATACAGAGTTAATTTTCACCCTTATTTGAATTAATGCTACTCTCATTGTAGACACAGGACCTGTACCATCAGTGTGGGAGCTTATTAAAACTGCTCGGCCCCCACTCCAGAGGTACTCAGTCAGCATCTTTGGGAATGCGGTTCACGGATTTGTAGTTACCAAGTCTTTCAGGTGATTCTGATGCACAGTGAAATTTGAGAAGCATTCGTCAAAATCACTGATCCTCAACTTAGTTGCAAATTGGAGTTACCTAAAATGGTTCTTAAAATATTACTGTCCACGCTCCACACCCAGAAATTCTGATTCAATTGGAATAGGAGGTAGAGTAGATTGTTCTCAAAGATGCTGCAATATTCTCCCAACCCCCAGTGCAAGACCATTTGCCACTCCACACATGAAGAGGTAGCATTTATTCTTTCACCCTTAAAATCCAGACTTTATCACGTGACTTCTTTTGTCCAATAGGTTATTAGGAAACATGCTACGAGCAGTGACTTGGAAAGACTTGCACCTTTGTTCTTGCTCTTTTTGGCTCCTTTCAGAAACCTGAGATCATACTGTGAACAAATCCAAACTAGGCTATGAGAGAGGCCACAGGCAGGGGGAATGAGGTGTGCTTTTCTGATGATTTGCCAACCACCGGGCATGTTAATGAGGCCATATACAGTCATTCAGCCAGATGACTACATGAGTGACCCCAGATGAGAGAAGCAGAAGAACCAGCTGGGTGAGCCCAGTTCAAACAGCAAATAAATACGGTTTTCATTTTAAGACAGTAAGTTATAGAATGGGTTGTTATGCAGCAATAAATACTGACACAGGGCGTGACCTGAGCATTTGGGAATTTTAAAAGCTCTCCAGGTGATTTTAATGCATAGCACAGTTCGAGTACCTCTGGTCTAAATTATCTGTTCTTCCACTTGGTTGTATACTGGAATCATCTTCAGGCTTTCAAAACTGATAGCCGGGCCTCACCCCCAAAGTTTCTTATATGATTGATAAGGGTTATATCCTAGTCATTAGAATTTTTAAAAACTTCCCACGTGATTCTAGTATGCAGCATAAATTGAAGACCACTGCTGTTAAATGATAAGACATTTTTGTTGATATGGAAATACACAATCATTTGTACAATCACTTAGTTGTAGAGGCACCATGGGTACGAAGGATAGTGAAAACAGAGGTAAAGCTCCACTGGCCAAGGGCTAGCCTTACACACACTTACAGCTCCCCCTTTCTCCTCCCATTTTAAGTAGTCTCCATGCCCAGTGGAGTTCGGGGCTCAAACTCGTGACCATGAGATCAAGATCTGAGCCAAGATCAAGAATCAGACACTTAACCAACTGAGCCACCCAGGCACCCCTTATAGCCCTTTTTTAACAAATGCCCATACATCCTGCCCCTTCCCCTCCTGCCACTTCCCTATTACTGCTGCTTCTGATTCATTGTTTAGGTTACTTGTCAGGGCCTCTGTGGGCAGAGGATATTTTGCATTCTCTGGTAATTCTTTTCTTGACTTCCCAGTAGGTTACATTTTGCTATTTAATTCCTTTATTTCTTGTATGGTTATCTTCTGGATTATAAGGGCAAATCTTCCCTCTCCAGGTAGATTGCAAACTCCTCGAAGCCAGAAGCATTGTATAAACTTCTTTGACATCTCTGAAAGGAACTAGCAATGTTAGACAAACAGAAGAATGCTTAGTAAATATTCATGGGAATATGGTTGAACAACTTGGAAGAAAGTGGTCATTAGTAACTTGAGTCAATTACACATCCCCTTAATTATAATTACTATTCAAAATTGAACTGATGGTTCTGGAGCTTCACAAAATTACCATGTTAGAGCAGCCCGAATTGGGGAAATAAAAATCATTTCTAAAGGAGGGAAAATGATTCACTAGCAAGTGCTTCCTGAGGGTTGTTTGCATGACATATGCAGTGTGTTAAATTCTGGTAAGCTATTTCCAGATACTAACTTAATTAATCTGCTTCTGCATCCTCCATCACTGTTTTCAAATCATATGTCTTAATATATCCTTTTCCTGCACTTCAGGTCAAATAATAAAGAAAATTCATTAGACAGCAGCTTGCTGTGCTCCTAAGTGTACCTCTGCAAGAGAATTTTAATAATCAAAGAAGTTGCTGATGTAGGGATATGATAAATTACTTTGCTACAGGGTAATATAAGCCTTAACTAGTATGATGAATATTCCTGCTTCACAAGGAAAACTGAAATACTGCAAACTATTTAAATATGTGCTTCCTGATAAATGAAGACAGTCATCGGCAAATATTCTAGATGAGACACAATATGACTTTCATACTAAAGTAAAATGTCTCTTTAGGAAGAAAAAGGCTCAAAGGAAGACATTTTGAGAAAGGAAACAGAACCATGAAAGTATTTAATATCACCAGTGTATTTTGTGGAAACATCTTTAGAACAGTGATTTTTCAAAATTCATTTTCCAATTTGTAATTATCAAAGTTAAGAATAATTGGCTTTCAAAACTCTTTCTGAATGCTAATTTTCATGGCTGATAATGAAGAAAGGTCTTTAACAACTGAAATCCCTAGGGTTTAAAAGTCATTAACACAAAGAACACTTGTTTTCTAAGCTTTCCTCATATACTGATATTAAAATATGGCAAGAAATAGTAGTTGAGTGGTCACTGTGCTTGCTTCTGTGTACAAGATATAGGCTAGCAATATCCTGACATCTCACAAAAATATGGCCAGTGGTGCCAGCAAATTCAGTAGGTAGATAGAGATATTTGTTCCTGTCAATGTGCAGCTGGTGTCTCTCTCATATTCTTTTTGGGGTATCCCATCTTATTTAGTGTAATTAATTTATGCTTTTACATTTATTAATGCCTCCTCACTCTTATTCAGTCTTTCTTTGCTGTTCTCCTACTTTGTTGAACATATATATATGTGTGTGTGTGTGTGTGTGTATATATATATATATATATACATTTAATCTTCTCTTTTTAAGATTTATTTAGATGTGTATACTTGTTATAATCCTTCAAGGCATGATGTTTGGCTATTCTTTACTTCTTAATTGTTCATTTTTATTACCTCTTGATTCAATTACCTAGCCTATATAATTTCTGCTTTGGAGACTATATTGAGATTTTTACTTTTGACCTAACACAAGAGCATTTCTTAGCTAATGGTTCATGTGTTTAAAAATATGTGTTATGCCTCTTTTTTAGAGTTAAAAAAAAATCTAGCTATGAAGCTTGTCAATCATATTTTTCATATTCACTTTTTTTACTTATTTATATTGTCAACTTGATATGTCAATTTTTTTAAAAGGGAAATGAGTTTCATTGTGTTTAGTCAAGTCCTTTTATTTCTATTAGTTTGTCAAACAGTATTTCCATTTTATGTGTTCGTTAAGATTCCACATTACAAATGGGATATAAAAAATCAAAACTTGAAAACACTGAGAAGGCAAAAGAAAGTAAAAATAATTCAAAACCACGTTGTATGTAAAGTAGTAAAAGTGGGTGAAGACTTACGAATGCTTAGTTTATAGTTGATAAGACTAGGTGAGGGGATCGGAAAGGTGAAAAAGAAACCATCCAAATCCAAATACATTGTATTATCTCGTGACTGTGATATGGTTGTAGCCATCTGGGTCCTAGAACCATGTCTGCCAGAGAGAAAAATGTTAACAAACATTAAATAACTGTTTGTTGTTGTTGTCTTACCAAATGAAATAGGAAGAGGGATGCCACAGTGAAAGTCAATACACCTTGGCTTTGACTGCAGTCTCTTACATACTAGCTGTGTGATATTGGGCAAGTTTCTATGTCTTCTGAGACTCAGAGTCTTTTTATTTTATTATTTTTTTAAGATTTTATTTATTTATTTGAGAGAGAGAGAGAGAGAGACCACAAGCAGGGGTAGGGACAGACTGAGAGGGAAAAGTAGACTCCCCACTGAGCAGGGAGCCCGACACAGGGCTCGATCCCAGGACCCTGGGATCATGACCCAAGCTGAAGGCAGCCACTTAACCGACTGAGCCACCCAGGTGCCCCTCAGCCTCAGAGTCTTAAACTAAAAATAATAATGCCTTTCTTGTAAGGTTGTTATGAAGATGAATGAGATAATTTATGTAACGAACCTAGTAAAGTGAATGTGTCTGGCACATAGTAGGTAATCAATAAAGGGCAGTCTCTGTACTTATTGTAGTAAAACTAATAATACTAATTTACTTTTATTACTTTTCATGAAGCTTCTTAAGGAGGATTATCATTCAAACCAGGCTGTGTAGTTTATTAGTTATTTATTGCTGCATAACAATATTACTACAAATTTAGTTGCTAAAAACAACACACATTTATTGTCTCACACATTCTGTGAGAATCAGGGCACAGCTTAACAGGACCCTCTGCTTCAGGGTCTCTTACAACCTACAGTGAGGTTGCTGGCCAGGATTAGGATCTCATTTCAAGCTCAAAAGAGAAGGATCTGCTTCCATGCTCATGTGTTTGTTGGCAAAATTGGGTTCCTTTCAGCCTTCTGTTTCTTTTGGGCTATTGATAAAGGCCACCATGTGGCCCTTTCCGTAGGGCAGCCCACAATATGGCAGCTTGCTTCTCAAAGTCAGTATGGAAAAGAGTGTACAAGCAAGATAGATATTACAATCCTAAATAACATAACCACAGAAGGTCATCCCATCACCTTTGCTGGATTCTTCTGGTTAGAGGTTATAGGTTCCACCCACACTGGAGGGAAGAAATTACACAAGGATATGAATATGAATATGGGATCATGGAGACCATCTTAGAGTTTTTCCACTACAGGTAGAAACTGTAGGGGTATTTGGCTTCATTTAAGGGATATTTAAAAACAATTATAACTATTCAAAGAAGGAATGGCTATCCTATGGGGAAGTGTTCCCATTGACTAGATGAGTTTGTCAAAGATATTAGAGATTAAATGTAGCATGAGAAAAATGCTAAAGAGCTCATTTCCAAGGTATCTCCCCAATACGATATGGTTTCTTTAGAATATTGCTGATAGTGCTTCACTATTATTTTTCTTGAATCATGTTCTAATTGTTTGCTTAAAGGAGACCAATGTCTTCTCAAGAAATGGGAGTTCAGGGGGAAAAAAAAGAATAAGATGGGCTAGCCCAATATCTACTCTCCATTATCCCCAAACATCTGTGAAACTTAAATATTCTTATAAAATTCAATTGTTTTCCCTGTTATGTCTCTGAGAAGTCATTGAATAAGAAATAACCTAATAAAATATAGTTATATGGTTTTAAAAAGCAAATTATTCTGTTGACAAAAGAAGTCTAAACAGAGTCCTAAATAATGAATTTAATGACTGCCAGTCCCCATTCCATGTTCAGAAAATAGTAATTGAGCTCATTAAATATTTGTTGAATGCATAACACATTCTGCTTGAAGTCAAGAGTGAAAGCATAGAATCCCAAATAGCCAAAACAATCTTAAGAAAGAAAAAACGAAGCTGGAGGTATCACTAATCCAGACTTCAAGATATACTACAAAGTTGCAGTTATCAAAATAGCATGGTACTGGCACAAAAATAGATACATAGATCAATGGAACAGAATACAGAGCCAAGAAATAAACCCACAATTATATGGTCAATTAATCTAAGACGAACGAGGCAAGAATATACATTGGGGAAAAGGCAGTTTCCCCAACTAATGGTACTGGGAAAACTGGACAACTACTTTCCAACATCATATACAAAAATAAATTCAAAATGGATTAAAGACCTAAATGTGAGACCTGAAACAATACAAATGCGAGAAGAGAGCACAAGCAGTAATTTCTGTGATCTCAGTGGTAGCAATCTCTTTCTACATATGTCTTCTAAGGCAAGGGAAACAGAAGCAAACATAAACTATTGGAACTACATCAAAATAAAAAGCTTTTGCACAGTGAAAGAATCCATCAACAAAACAAAAAGGTAACCCACTGAATGGGAGAAGATATTTGCAAATGATATATCTGACAAGGGGTTAAAATCCAAAATATGTAAAGAACTGACACAACTCAATACCCAAAAAAGAAACAGTCTGATTAAAAAAATAGGCAGAAGATCTGAATAGACATGAGATATCTCCTCACGCCTGTCAGAATGGCTAAAATCAAAAAGACAAGAAGTAATAATTATTGGTGAGGATTTGGAGAAAAAGAAACCCTCCTGCTTGTTGGTAAAAAATGTAAATTAGTGCAGCCACTGGGGAAAACAGTATGGAGTTTCCTCAAAAAATTAAAATAGAAATACCATATAATCCAATAACTCCACTACTGGTTTCCAAAGAAACTAAAAATACTAATCGCAGCATTATTTACAATAGCCAAGCTATGGAAGCAACCTAAGTATCCATCAATAGATGAATGGATAAGGAAGATGTGTTTTATATATATTATACAGCCTCAAAAAAGGATTAGATCATGCCGTTTGTGACAACATGGATGGACCTAGAGGGTATTATGCTAAGTGAAATAAGTCAGACTTATTGAGAAAGACAAATACCATATGATTTCACTCATATGTGGACTCTAAAACAAACAAAAAGAAAAACAAAAACCAAAAACAAATGAATAAACAAACGAAAAGCAGAATCAAACCTATAAATACAGAGAACAAACTGATGGTTGCAAGAGGGAAGGGGATGGGCAAAATGGGTGAAGGGGTGGGGGAGATAGAGGCTTCCAGTTATGGAATGAATAAGTCACAGGAATGGAAGGCACAGTATAGAGATTAGTCAATAATACTGTAATAGCATTGTATGGTGACAGGGGGTGGCTACCCTTGTGGTGAGCATAGCATAATACACAGAAAAGTAGAATCATTATAATGTACACCTGAAACTAGTGTAATATTGTGTGTCAACTATATTCAAATTAAAACAAACTAAATTTACTTAGGAAAAAAAGAAAGAGTGAGGCTTAGAGTAAGACTCTAAGAGTAAGTTACTCAATTACCATGTATCTCAGTGTCATCATCTGTAAAAGTGGGGGTAATAGTATTACTCCTCAAATACAGTTGTTTGAGGATTAAATGAATTTATTCCTGTCAAGCTTTTACATGGCATGTCCTTTGTGCTTATTAATAAGTATTGGCTGTTTTCATAATACTATCTAGTCAACGGATTAAAAATAGAGACAAAGGATGGCTTTTGAAAATTAAATAGTTTTTTTTAACCAATGAACTCTTGCATGTAAGTATGTAAATAGCATCATGAATTAAACCTTCACACTTCTATTATATCAAGTATTTGATAATTTATAGGGCACATATAGAACTAGCCAATTCCCTTTTGTCATAGCTTGATTACAATGCTTTTGTTATTCTTAATGAGAACCTTGGAGGAGATTAAAATGCAAGAAAACAGGTGGTTTCTCACATTTTAATAATAACAGGGTAATGAAGCCTTTGTCTTCCAATTAATAAATTGTCCCCTTTTGATCCAAAAGCAGTAATATCTTTTGGTAAATAATCAGCCTGCCAATATTTGTCAAACATTTCACACTAAATTGCTATCATTTGGATTACAGACGTATGTGGTTCACAAACCCTCCTCCTGGTTTTTTCCCAGGAGCAATGTGCAACTAAATAAGCTCAGAAAGAACATGAGGATTTGGAAAGAACTCATTTGAAAAATTAGAAGACATTTCACAAAAGTGATAGTTTACATTCTTGCACAGACTTGAGCAATGCTAAGAAATTACTCTATGGAGGCTGTTTCCTTCCCTTTCCCCTTTCTTTGTATGTGGGGATTTACAGAAGAAAAAAATTTACATTGATGGCAGGAGAGTTTCAGAATTAACCCATAGACTGAAGCAGTGTAGCTTGCCCGTATGCCTTCACCATCTCTAGTTTCCTTGTCAAACAGAAGGCATTTATGTTTAATCTGTTGAAGTCACAATTACCATGAGGCTGTAGACAGATATTGGACACCTGTGGGATGAACCTCACAAATACTTCTGTTCAGAACTAATCGGACATTAATCGTTTCTAAGAGATGCTATTCTATCCTCCATCTCTACCTTGCTATTCTTTTTCTCAGATAGGGACATATTTTTGCATAATTACAATTATACATCAGGAAAGATACAGAATGGAAAACAATTTGGAGGTTTCTTACCCAACTTAACATAGTCTTATCATATGCTCCAGCAATCACACTCCTTAGTATTTACTTAAAGGAGTTGAAAACTTATGTTCACCTACACATGGATGTTTATAGCAGCATTATTCATAATTACCAAAACTTGGAAGCAACCAAAATATCCTTCAGTAGGTGAATGGATACATAACTGTGGTACATCCAGACAACAGAATATTATTCAACACTAAAATGAAATGATGTACCAAGCCGTGAAAAGACCTAGAGGAACTTTTAGGTACATATTACCAAGTGAAAGAGAAGCCAGTTTGGAGGCTAAATAATATATGATTCCAACTATATGACATTCTGGAAAAGGCAAAACTATGGAGATAATAAAAAGATCAGCAGTTGCCAGGAGTTGGGGGAGGGAGAGATGTGAATAGACAGAGCACAGATTTTTAGGGCAGTGAAAATACTCTGTACGATAGGATAGTAATGGCTATGTGTCATAAATTTGTCTATACCCATAGAATATAAACACCAAGAGTGAACTCTCAGGTAAACTACTGACTTTGACTGATTATGATGTTTCATTGTAAGTTCATCTTTGGTTTAAAAAAAAAAAAAGGACCATTCTGGTGGGGGATGTTGAAATGGGGAGGTCATGCATGTGTGAAGATAGGAGACATATGGGATATGTCTGTACCTTCCTCTTAATTTTGGTGTAAACCTAAGAAATTTCTTAAAATCAAGTATTTAAAAAGGAAGAAAGATACAAAGGCAATCGTTCATAAAGCAAAAAGAAGAGGAGCCTTATTCCACTAATCCATTATTCCAGACAACAGAGACCTCTGCTAAGGGTGAAAGTATTCAATTTATAGTGTCCCCACTTTTCCTCCCCTCTCACCTCTTCTCTGTGCCTGCTAACTTAAATGCCCATTAAATCTGTGCCCCCTATTTATTTGTAATGTGAGCACCTGTGTCTCAGTTACTAGACCAAGACAACCAGCTGATTTCACATACCATTGAACAGCAAATAGACAACATTATTGTCACAAGCTATAAATTTTATACACATACGCACATGCACATAACTCTTGAAGGAACAGTGTGTTTGTCAAGCTAGGAAAAATAAGAGAAGAAAAGTCATGAAGGACAATAGAAAATTTCTTTTCTCAACATGTCCCAACTTGAATATAGAGAAGTAATATAGCCTAAGAATACTCTGGGTACAGACTGTCTGATTTTGTTTTATGGGGGCCCTTAGGCAAGTTATTCAATGCTTGGATTTTGATTCCTTAGTTTCCTCATCTGTAAAATGGGAATTATAATGGATTCTACATCACAGAGTTGTTAGGATAATTAAATGAGTTAATATGAGTGAAGTGCCTAACACAGTATCTAGTTCATTATAAATGACTAATGAATACTAGGTAGAAGAAATTTGAATGGTTGTAATAGAGTAGTAGCATATGCAATAGGACTACCTTTTACTTTCCTGAGTCCAACAGGATATTTTATATATAAATACAAAATTCTTAAAATTGCAAGACTCTGCCTTTCTCTATCCTACCACTCAAATTAACTTAAAAAATAAAATTTTGGTTCATGTCAATGGCAAATATTTCATTGAAAGTCCTATTTTGGGGGTCATAATTTACTTTCAGGAAACAGAATATCCTTTGGTCCATCAACTGTGAGAAACATTGCTTTCGAACAAGGTATGAGAACTGTTGAAAGGTACACTGAGGCACATTTAAATTTTCAAGAGTTTGCTTGAGCATATATAGTTCAAATAGGGACAGTACCAAACCAGAGGTGATTTGGAATGCTCCACCAACAGAAGCGAGGGGCAAGGTTTTTATAGAGAAGACACTAAAGGAAAGCAAAGCAATTATTTGATTGTTGTTGGCAAACAATTTGCCTTGTTTGAATTGACATTTTTCTGATTTGCTGCTCTTAAGTTCTGTTTTCTTGGATTCCATTGCACTGATTCTGGCTTAGGTTTTGGTTAGCTTACATAGGTTAGCAAGGCATTAAAGCCACCTTACTGTAATGACCTCCTTATTTAAATACTTTAACCAAATTTAAAGCTATTACTATGGTCATACAAACTCATTCTGGCAGAGAATCCATAGTGCTTCGCATGTGGTCCTTTTTGATTAAAGCCACATTTACCACCTGTGAACACAACACATGTAGAAAAACGACTTACAATTGGCCCTTTCAGAACCAATTCTGAAATTAATGCGTTTGGAAGGATTTCGCATGTATTTTTCTTCATTAACATTGGTCTTGCTGTAATGAACTTTTACATTTAAAAAAGTTATTTGCTTGATTTCTTTTTGCTTTAAAAAATAAAGACACCGAAAAACATGAGCCAAAAACAAAGTAACACATTAGATAGACATAATTTACTATTATTTCTCTCTCTTATATCTGCTTGGGAACACTGATTAATGAAGTATACTATTATTATTTGATTATAGGTGTTTCTATTGTTATAGCTAATGTTCATTGAGCTCCTACTATGGGGCAGATGATGTCAAGTGTTTTCTTAGAGAGAGAGAGACAGAGAGAGAGCACGTGAACATGACCCTGAGATCATGACCTGAGCCAAAATCAGGAGTCAGATGCTTAACCAACTGAGCTGCCCAGGTACCCCGATGTCAAGTATTTTTATATATATGTTCTTAATCTCCTAGTAAATCTATGAAGTAGGTGTTATAATAATTCTAGTTTTACCGATGAAGACACTGAAGCAGTGCAGAGGTAAGTAGCTTGACCCACACCTTACTTATTGTAGAGGATGGACCAGAATTTAAATCCAGGCAGTCTTGTTCCAGTATCCCCTTTACCGTCTCCCTTCTTTGTTGAATGCATTGTTCTGCCACTAAAAATAATAGTTTCTGACATTCTCCTGATACAACTTGTCTGGTGATTCTGCATCTTGTGGGTGTGGAAACTGAGGCACAAAACGCATGAGTTATTTGTTCAAAGTCAATCGGCTAGGAAAAGTGAGGAGCCAGGACTTGAAGTCTGGCTCTCCTGCCTCAGCTGGACACACGGCTATATGTTCTGTTCAACAAGAAGACTTAGTTTTTGAGTGTTAGCTTTGCAAGATAAAAGAGTTTTGGAGGTGGATGGTCGTGGTTGCACAACATTATGAATGTACTTAGTAACCCTGAACTGTACACATAAAAATGGCTAAGATCATAAGTTCTATGTATGTGTATTTTATCACAATTTAAAAAACACATAGGGCGCCTGGGTGGCTCAGTTGGTTAAGCGACTGCCTTCGGCTCAGGTCATGATCCTGGAGTCCCTGGATCGAGTCCCGCATCGGGCTCCCTGCTCGGCAGGGAGTCTGCTTCTCCCTCTGACCCTCCCCCTCTCATGTGCTTGCTCTCTCTCATTCTCTCTCTCTCAAATAAATAAATAAATAAATAAAAAATCTTTAAATAAAAAAAAAAACACATAAAAATGGTTAGTTTTTGGGTAAAGAAGTATTTTCTGCTTGGACTGGCTTTCATTGCTAGCAGAGTAGTTGAGTCTATCAGAATTATCTTGTTTTCTAAGTGCTGGCCTTCTAAGTCTACCTGGCCTGAAATGCCCACCATTTGTGTCCTTTCTTAACGTTTAAGGCAGGGTCACTTTGCACCTAACCCCATCAATAGAGTACCATCCATTCATCCATTAACATCCATTAACACATCCTCAGGGAATACCTGTCCATAGCTTTAGAAAACTGCGTCCAAAGAAAATGGGTCATAGGACTCATGAATTTCAAAAAGTGTTTGGTGGAAGAGATAAGGAAGATTGCAAATAAGGCTCAATTCCTCCCTAGGTCCTGAGAGAGCACTGAAATGGGAAGAGGGGAACGTTGCTAGGAGAATCAGGACCTGGGATGTCCCAGCTGAAAGTGACCATAATTTTACGTCCACCGAGTACAGAACACCCAATCTTCCTCACCTTAAATCCTCCCCGCTGTTGCAGATTAGCAAAACCCTCGTGTTTTACTGCACTTTCTCTGATAATGTTTCATCTCTTAGACACCAATAATACCGAGAATACAAATCTAAATGAAGTCTGCAGTGTGGCTAAATTTTTTGCATGAGTTCAGAAGATTTGCAGGAGAATGAAGAGGAACAAAACACTTTTAAGTCTTTAGTTTTAAAATGATAATGCTTCAAATTGGAACAATAATGAGGTTGTATACAGGAAATGTGCATAAATAGAGAGTATTGTTTAAGTGGTTTGGGAGAAATATTGATGTTTGCCAAATATTATTTTGCCACTTCTTTAGTGATACTCTGGCCTACGAGGGGTTATAGTGAGATGTGGCTGATGAATCCACAAGCAACTCGGGGAGCTGTGAGGGGGACAGCACAGGCCCAGAGGTGACTGAATGCGCTCAATGACTGGGGAATTCTTTAAACTTGCCAGAGTGCATTGAAAGGGAGGAAAACCTTGCCAGCATTTTAATTCTATGAACACATTTTCAATACACTCATCTTAAGTCATTATTTCTCCTTGTTTGTGGAAGAACAGAGATCTTTTGTGTGCTGGGTTTAAATTGGAATGAAAACATTAGTAAGAAGGTCTAGGGATTTGAGCTTCGGTCTTCTAATTGCACGTTCGGTAAGGGTCTCCAAACCCAAGAAAATGAAGTTATAAATCAAAAGCTCAACTGTGTGAGGAATAGTTATAATTGATACATAATAAACACTTTTTGAAGTGGTATGAACTTGACACTACTCATATTAGAATCTAATTTCCTCCTAAAACAAGCTAACTCTAGGAAAATTTAAAAAAGATAGTACCTCTCCTTTTTGGATTTTATTATTCTTCCATTTTGTTTAGCCTGGGCACTCATGAAAGAAAAAAAAACAACTCTGTAAATATAAAGAAATGAGATAAGATCATAAATCTTCTATACCTGCTAAATTCTGACAGTGATTAAACATTGAAATAGATTCACTTCACTGGAAACACACACACACACACATACACCCCAAAGATCTTTGCAAAAATAGAAAGTACTGACTGAGAAGAGTTAATAGTTTCAAAGCTCTAATAAGTAAATTCCCATAATATAATGTACTGTATGACCCGCTCTGTAATGTTATAGCTTTTTTTGATGTGATAAATTGCTATTGTGTGTGAAAAATAACTCAGATTGCTGTAAATTATGGCTACATCTCTTTCCTTTTATTATTATTTGTTTATTATTTATTATTCCTTAAATTATTATTTATTATTTTATTATAATTTATTCTTTACATATGACAACCAGCCAATGTTGAAAAATGAAGACTTGTTTCCTAATACTTGTGAGATAGATATCAATGTGAACTATGGAAATTGTCACATCTCTAGATAAGCTGAGCCTTACTCTAGTGCCCTTCAACATATTATCATTATTAAAATGTGCCTCTCTCTCTACTATCTGAATGACTTTTTGACACTGAGCTGGCAAAATAAGAGCAATCTGAGTAAGTTCCACACTCATTAGTGTCACATGTTCAAGAAAAACACATATTTGATTTTTTTCAGGAACATATGGAAAAATATGAGATTACAGAAGTTTTATACATGACACGTTTTGTACGTGAATACAAGCTGACATTGTGTTGTATATTGTGAACACATAACAACAGAGATAAATTGGAATTTCAAAAGGTGTTTCAACTCTTTCTCTTCCTCTTTCTCTTGTCCTTCCCTTCCCTCCCCCTTTCTTCCTCTCTCTCTAGACAATTCAATCTTAAAGGCTTTGGTAGAGTACAACAAAGTGCGTGTACCAAAACTGGGAGGGGACCACAGCGATCCAGTGGAGGATGTCAAGGAAAGTAGAATATCCACTAGGAGGGTTACTCTGTAGAACACATTGGAGCCTTATTGGGGTAAGGAAGACATCAGTGCAGTAGGGTAGGCTGGCAGGGATACTGGGGCCCACTTGAGGTAATGAGGATGTTCACATAAAGGTTGCCATGCCTGGGTGTCTCAGTCCTAGTGGATTGAGGAGAGCATTCATCTGGGGGACAGGGTGATGGCTGGGACAGGTTATTAGTTATATACAGGAGGATTGATCAAATAAGTAAATAAATTTAAAACAACAGGAGCTAGATTTCTCACCATCAGAGAAGGGGAGATATAAATAAGGAAAAAAAAGGAGAACTAGATTGAACTCTTTGGTGTTAGATTAAAACTGCAAGTATGAACTCGTGGTTTTCAATGTATATATGATGGATACGGAAATAAATATAAATAAAATTGTGAATGTACCGTGTGTATACATATGTATGCTGCCTGGTTCTGTTCAGTAGAGGTCCTGGAAATAGTGACTCACCAATAGCAATGAGCACTCTGAGCACCCAGATGTTAGCTTCTAAATACCATTCTGGGGTTCCTTAGAAAAATGTCTGATTTCATGGCTGAAGTGGCGCGAGCCAAGCTACTCATGCTGTTTGACAAGGTCCAAGTATGGGGGACGATCCTGAAAACAGGAGACTCCACAGCTGGCTCCTGCTATTCTCTTTCATTTTGTTTATGGCAATCTTTATAATTGTGGGAATATTTCTGGGCTGGCTCCTGCTATTCTTTTTCATTTTATTTATGGCAATCTTTATAATTGTGGGAATATTTCTGGGGTTTCATGATAAAGTGACTACTCATCTTAGTTACGCCTATCTAAGCAATCATAATGAAACTAATTCCACGAAGAATTAGTTTCTATAGAACAAAATAACAAAACAGTCACGCTCTGTCTAGCACCTTTCTCTTCGCGTACTGTTTTTTAGTTTTAGCGAAAGTCAATAAGCGGAAATCAATAAAGGTCATGTTAATCATTACAAAGGAAAAATGAAAGAAGGCTATGGCTGTAATCCAGAAAATGATCTAAGATTTGGAAAAACAAAAATATCCTAACATATAAATAAAGTTCCTCCGATGCTGTCAGGAAGAGATGCTTGCAACCTGACCCTGTGTCTGTGTCTCCTCATTCGCCGACGCCGTCCTTTCCTACGAGAGACTCACCCCGGCTGGAGCTGGACTCCGGGACTGAAGGATGGAAATAAAGTACAACATGACCATGGAATATCTTGTTATGCCAGAAAACATGAAGGCACTGGAAAAAAATGTCCAGAGGGTGTGGAAGTCAGCTAGAAGGAATTCTCACTGGCCAAATGAAACAATAGCACATCAAAATAAATAAACATAACAATGAATTGTAAGCTGCTGAATGAAATAGAAAACCATGAGTCCCTTTTACAGATATAAACAAATGAATTAATTAATTGCAAGTTTTATGAGGTACAGGCTATTTATACAATTTCTAAGTACCTCCCAGTAAAAATAACTATTAATTACAAAGAGAAGTATATCTTTACATTAGAGAAATCTAGCAGACATCATCTTAATCAAGTGTTTAAAATGAACAAATAGAATGAGACAAATAGAAATCATGTGCTATGTATGGATGCAGTGAAAAAAACACAGCTTCGCTCTGCTGATATTCTGCTAAAGATGCATCACCTAAATCTAATCATGAGGAACATCACACAAACTCAAACTGAGAGACAGTTTATAAACTACCTGGCCTGTGAGCTTCAAAAGTTTCAAGGTCATGAACTGAAGGAAATATAGACAGACTGCTCCAAACTCAAGAGCATCTAAATCACACGCAAATGTGGCTTGTGATTCTGAACTGGATTTGTGGCTATAAAGGACATGAATTAAACAGTTGGTGAAATTTGAATGGGATCTGAGGATGAGATGGCAGCAATGTATCAATTCTAATTTCCTGCCTTTTTTTTTTCAGATATTTTAATTTTTACTTAGTGATTGGATCTAATTTCCTGCATTTGGTCAGTGTATTGTGGTGATGTAAAGGAATGTCTTTGTTTCTACGTTACTAGGTGATACTATGGCATAGCCCCTGCAATTTATTTATTCTCAAGTGATTCAGAAAAAGTTCTCTGTTACTGTATTCACAATTTTTCTGTAAGTCTGTGGTTCTTTCAATTTTTTAAAAAAATGATAAGATCTTTTGTACGAGTCCCTCACAGCAAGATATGTTATTCTCCCAATTTAAAGATAGTATAATAATTCTGATTGCTTTTACAATCTCTGAATTTTAATGGATGTCATAGATTTCTACCACCCTAGAGAATTTCTATAAAATTCAATTATTTTCTAGCTCAGTTTATATCTCACTGAGATGTGTTTACACGTTGTACCCCGGGACCTAAGGATAATATGGAAAATCAATTGTTTAACAAAATGGAATGTGGCCCTATGACAGCATATATTGTTCTCATATTTGGTTTCAAATGTGCGTATTTAATTCCATTTTAGAGTGAAATCAGATAAAGTTAAAATTCTATTTAAGTATTCTCCAGAAGTTAACTGAGCCCCCAAAGTGATTAGCCACAAAGAAATTTTAATTAGTTCGATGAAATCTGCCTTTTAAGCAGTTGGAAATTTGGAGATCCAAGAAAATGATCTGTTTTTTTTTACTTTTAAAAAAAAGAAAAGAAAGAAAGAAAACACAACCTGGGGAATTAAAATTCTTTGTCTGAGAGAAGCAGAGAGGCAACTCCATGCCAGCACAGCACAATTTGTATGAAACCATGTTCCTCCACAGTTATCTCTGTCTTAATGTGTGTGTTGGGTTCCAGATTACCAAGAGGCTAAGGTAGGCATGATACCGTAAGCTGAATAACGGTATTAAGACAAACAATATGGATTATCGACACTGTATTTTACATAATGCCAGAGAAAACAATGTGCTTTGCATAGCAAATCTGTGCTGAAAAGCACAACCTTATCACATTACCATGGATCAGTGTGACTTTCCTTTTCAAAGCAGAGTTCCAACCAGGGTTACGAGCCAAGTTTTTTTTCGAACTGTGTATATGCAAAGACTTCATTTCAGACACCTTGGGCTGGAGCAGCATGTAAATTGTCAGGAAAAAATACTGATACCCTGAAGCTACCAATAGAGCCCGTTGCACAGCCAAATGTGCAAATTTGGCAAACCAGCTGTTTTCCCTGCTCAAGGAATTTTCATGTGGTCTTCCTGCTAAGCAAATCAAACAAGCATTACATCAGTGGCTTTTATATTACAGCAAAACCTGAGGCTTTCGTGCAGATTTAAACAAAGGCTACTCAATATTTTCTCTTCTGGTGCTGATTATTTCTTCACTTGCTTTTTATGTACAAGGTCCAGATATTGAGAATGACTAGCAGACACAAAGTTATCCCCCATATCGGTGTTTTTAACTACCAGTAAAACAGAGAGAGAGAGAGAGGTTGGGATTAAGGCAGAGAGAAGGCTGAGCAGGTTATAAGAATACAATGTTGGTTTTTTTGTTCCTTTGTTTCTACAGTGATAGAACCAGGAGGGGAGTGATTTTTGTCTATCTAGTTCACTATCTTTGAATTAACAGCACATGCAAAAATGCCTGGCAGATTTCTGAATTTAAAAGTGCTAATTCCTAGGGTAGAAAAAAAGTGAATTATATCAAGTTCTCACTGTGGGTTTATTGGAAGAAGGTTAATTCTGGGAGGATAAAACCTCACAAGATGAAAAAGGAAAACTCCTCTTATTCCTGCTTTCTCTGAAAATACAGCTTTCTAATTGAGTCCCCTCGTCAGGTCAGAACACAGTGCAGACCAAATGTTTCTTAGAGCATCCTTCATACCTTTTTAAAAAAAAAATTTATTGTTATGTTAATCACCATACATTACATCATTAGTTTTTGATGTAGTGTTCCATGATTCATTGTTTGCGTATAACACCCAGTGCTCCATGCAGAACGTGCCCTCTTTTTTTTTTTTTTTTTAAAGATTTTATTTATTTATTTGAGAGAGAGAATGAGATACAGAGAGCATGAGAGGGGGGAGGGTCAGAGGGAGAAGCAGACTCCCTGCTGAGCAGGGAGCCCGATGTGGGACTTGATCCCAGGACTCCAGGATCATGACCTGAGCCGAAGGCAGTCGCTTAACCAACTGAGCCACCCAGGCGCCCCTACAGAACGTGCCCTCTTTAATACCCATCACCAGGCTAACCCATCCTCCCACCCCCCTCCCCTCTAGAACCCTCAGTTTGTTTTTCAGAGTCCATCGTCTCTCATGGTTCGTCTCCCCCTCCAGTTTCCCGCCCTTCATTCTTCCCCTCCTGCTCTCTTCTTCTTCTTTTTTTTTTCTTAACATATATTGCATTATTTGTTTCAGAGGTACAGATCTGTGATTCAACAGTCTTGCACAATTCACAGTGCTCACCATAGCACATACCCTCCCCAGTGTCTATCACCCGCCACCCCATCCCTCCCACCCCACCCCCACTCCAGCAACCCTCAGTTGGTTTCCTGAGATTAAGAATTCCTCATATCAGTGAGGTCATATGATACATGTCTTTCTCTGATTGACTTATTTCGCTCAGCATAACACCCTCCAGTTCCATCCACGTCGTTGCAAATGGCAAGATCTCATTCCTTTTGATGGCTGCATAATATTCCATTGTATATATATACCACATCTTCTTTATCCATTCATCTGTCGGTGGACATCTTGGCTCTTTCCACAGTTTGGCTATTGTGGACATTGCTGCTATAAACATCGGGGTGCACATAACCCTTCGGATCCCTACATTTGTATCTTTGGGGTAAATACCCAGTAGTGCAATTGCTGGATCATATGGTAGCTCTATTTTCAACTTTTTGAGGAACCTCCATACTGTTTTCCAGAGTGGTTGCACCAGCTTGCATTCCCACCAACAGTGTAGGAGGGTTCCCCTTCCTCTGCATCCCCGCCAATATCTGTCATTTCCTGACTTGTTAATTTTAGCCATTCTGACTGGTGTGAGGTGGTATCTCATTGAGGTTTTGATTTGGATTTCCCTGAGAGCATCCTTCATTCTTAATTTAGTCATTCATTTAATACATATTTATTATGTATCTACTATATGTCAAACACTGTAATATGTGCTGAAGATTTAAACATGAAGAGACAATGTCCCTTTCTCAGGAAGCTCAGTGAGAGTAGCTGAAAGAAAGAGATTTTGCAGTACAGTGTAGTAAGTACTATAAAATGTGAAGTACCAAGATGTAACCTATGACCCAGGTGATGCTAATATTCATAGGGAATGAACATAAAATAATATGAGAGGAGTCTAATAAAACGGAAAGACAGACAGGAAGGCTGAATTGTTATGATACTCTAAGGATAAAAGTCCTCAGGTGATTTCCTGCAGGCATGCTAAATTCTTTCCTTTTAAAAATTTAGCTCTTAATGGATGTGAAGGTTAAAACATCACTGTTTGCCACAGATGAGTACTTTCTAAAATAAAGCATTTACTGGCAATGTTGCTCTAAAAAAAAGTAAAATAAATAAATAAATAAATAAATAAATAAATAAATAAATAAATTCTTGAAAAGTGATGAGATACCTTCTGACTTTATTCTTTTGGTCTGAGGTCACAGTCTGCTGGCTTTGTGTTCTATGTGTCTGAAATCTCACTATCAAACTCTTACACTTCCCAAGCTACTTTTTATTAGACACTGTACTAAGTGTTATACATACATTAGCTTATTGATTTTTATCTTATTTTTATTTATTTACTTATTTTTAGTTAAGTAAGCTCCATGCCCAGTGTGTGGCTTGAACTCACGACCCTGAGATCAAGAGTCACATGTTCTACCAACTGAGCCAGCCAGGTGCCCCTGTCTCATTAATTTTAAAAAATATTCTGTAAATTAGGCATTTCTATTCCTAATATACAGAAGATGAAATTAGGGTTCAGAATGCTTAACAACTCAACATTTTACATCTAGTAAGAGTCAGAGGCGGCATCACTCAGTGGTCTATGACCTTCCTAACTGAAGTAATGCCCTTTAATAAAATGACCATATTCATGCCTATTCTGTTTTGGTATCAATAACTGCTGAATATTCAGATTTTCTCCAACCTGAGCAATCTAGTTTTTGTGCCACTGTTTCTACCGGCAATTACCAATATGGGATTTAAGGCAGAACTTCTGTTTTTGTGGATACACAAATTGCCGAAAAACATGTTGAAATGAAATGTTCTGAGCTCCAGTTCAGTCTACTGAACAAGAATTTCAGGGAGTAGATTCATTAAGCAATACACTTACCAAGATAACCAGGTAATTTCAGTGCAAGTGATCTGTGGACCACATTTTGAGCTGCATTATTCAGTTATTTTAAGATGGTAGTTGGAGTGACCCCGATAGGGTGGGATAGGACTGTTACATGATCTGAATGTTCTTAGCAGCCCAAGGATAAGGAATCTACAGTCAATTTTAAAATCAGGCTTTATAGGACTTTCTAGTGTATGATTTCAACATATATTTACTGAGCACCTATTAGGAACCAGATGCTGGCTGGCAATAGAGATCAAACCGAGAGCAGAAGAAATAAAGTATCTGCTCACACAGAGCTTACATTTTTAATCATGAAAACAAATAGATACAAAGAAAGAATAGATACAAAGAAAGAAAGAAAATGTCAGTGACTATAAGTGCAAAGAAAGAAATAAAACTGTGTGAAGTAATGGGACTTGGCGGGGGTGGCTATTTTTGAATGAGTGTTCAGGGACGCCTTCTCAGGGGAAATGGGCATTTGAGTTGCAATTTTTTAGATAGGAAGAAATCAGGCAAGAACCATCACAAGGAACAGAGAAGGAAATATTCAGTGTGTAGGCCACTTGGTGGGAAACAAGCTTGGCACCAACAGGGAACCAAGAGAAGATAGCGTGACAGTGCAATCCGGGGAGAGAACAAGTACGCTAGAGGGAAATCATGCATTTAATGGCAGATTTGGATTGATTCTAAGTAAAATGGAGGCCGCTGAAGGGTTTTAAGTAAGGTAGCAAGATAGCCGGCTATGTAATTCTTTAGAATAACATGTGCAAATACATCTATTGAGCTGGATGAGACAGCATGCCATTCATTCATAAGTTAACAGAAGACCCACAAGTTGATCGTTCTTCATGTCTTCTTACTTAGAAACTAATTTATCACTAAGTTTTTACAATTCTCTTATTAATGATAGGAAACTTTTACCTTCACACCTTGCTCAAACCCAACTACATTTCTTTCTTTCTTTTTTTTTTTAAATTTATTTTTATTTATTTATTTGAGAGAGAGAGCACAAGCAGGGGGAGCTGCAGAGGGAGAGGGAGAAGCAGGCTCCACACTGAGCGGGGAGCCCGATGTGGGGCTCAATCCCAGGACCCTGTGATCATGACCTGAGCCGAAGGCAGACACTTAACAGACTGAGCCACCCAGGCGACCCCCAGCTACATTTCTAATCCCATCTGCTTAGAATTTTAGAATTTTGGGGTCGTCCATGCCATTCATATGTTCACAGACCTCGACTGTGGTAACTGCCTTTGAGGAGTTAATGCAGAAAATGTCGGTTGCTTGTTCCTTGCATGTCTCGAAGAGAAGCTGAAGCCATGATCGGGAAGGACTCCAAAACCTGATATATCTGGACTCCATCTGATGCATATCTTTCTTCCTGCTGCTTTTACTCCGTAGAGTTTGCTATAATAAATTTTAGCCAGGACTATAACCTGTTACTGGGTTTTCTGGGTCTTTTAACCCAGTCACTGAACTTGAGTTCAAGTAACACCATTGAAATGCTGCCTACTGTTTGTTTCAGCTGATAGACATACTACAGTGATTTTAATCTGTTTGTTAATTGATCTTGATTCTCATTTGGTAACCACTGCTTTCTTCATAATCTTTCCTGATAATACCACTATGGTCTAGTTTTATATATAAATATATAAAGGAGATAAACACACACACACACATAGCACACAGATTTATACTTATTTATATATGTAAACTTATACTTGAGTATATGTTGCATGATAATTTGACTGGCTTTTGTCCTTGGTTACTGGGAGTAAGACTTAAAATCCTTGGAATTTCCCAAATAATATGTATTTTTGTTATGCATGACATTTGGATCACACCTCAGTTTATGCCAAGAACATAACTCCAGATGGAGTCTGGTCACCACAAATACCAAGCTTGTGCTTAGAGGATGGAGCTTGGGGCTTGGAGCCAGCTTGACCTCCGGGGACGGGTGAAAGTGGGGGGTGCAGTATGAGTTCACCTAGATGGCCAATGATTGTATCAACCCTATGTAATGCAGCCCCAATAAGAGTCCTGGACACAAAGGCTTGGGGGAGCTTCTTGGCTGATGAACACATCAATGTGCTGAGAGTGATGTGCCCTGATTCCATGGGAAGAGGGAACGGAAGCCTGCATTTGGGATCCTTCCAGACCTCACCCTATGTGTCAGTTGGCTTCAGTTGGCTGGTCCTGATTTGTATTCTTTATAATGAAACTGTAATTGGAAATACTTTCCTGAGTTCTGTGAGTCATTCTAGTGAATTATTGAACATGAGTGGAGGTCGTGGGAACTTCCCAGTTCTGTAGCCAGTTGATCACAAGCAGTGTCCTGGGAACCTCCAACTTCACTGCTGGCATCTTCAATTGGAAGGCAGTCTGACTGGGGACCATGCCCTTCAACATGTGGTAGTCTGATGCTAACTCCTATTGGTTAGTTTCAGAATGAATTCCAGTATACATATATGAAGGATAAAGGTCTGGTGCCATAATGATATATGTATATAAATGTAATTTTAAGATAATGCCTTGTTTATAATGCCCAATATTTCACATGCTTAACTACTGAGCCACCCAGGCGCCCCTCACATACTTTTTTTAAAAAGTTGTTCAATACTCTTTGAGAACAAGGTACAATGAAGCCCAGATTGGCTCTGTCCATGGTAGAGATTTATAACCAGTGCCTTTTACTTCTTACTTTACTTTACTTACTTTACTTGAATTTAATAATTAAGTGATTTTGGTACTTACTAAATAATACATATATAAGGTACCTAAGGAAGTGTTCTCTACATATTCAGTGGTCTATCCCTGTTGGCTTTCTTATTGCCCAACTTTTTTGATAGCTCAAAACATCTCTCTCTCTCTTTTTTTTCCAAAGCATTTCTTACTAGCACAGACTTTGAGAAAGTAAATCCTCTAGTGATGAAAAAAATCCCCTTTTCAATACCTGTTCTGAAAACATATTACCCTCAGTGGAGGACCCCAATCAGATCAGAGGAGTTATCACCATAGACATATACTATAAATGGATTTGTCTGCACTCTTTCTGTTCTCATTCTGGTCCCCACAGCCCTACATCCAAAGGAAAACAAATGTTTTTTTTTTTTTCTATTTATTTTTTTTCTGGCACTGGGATCAGGGATCTTAGAACTTATTTCATGAAACCATTAGTGCTTCACTAAAAAATGAAAGACTGGGTGTTAGAGACATGGGTATTTGGCAGGAGAAAGGCATTTGGGATTAACAAACATGAATAGGGTTAGGGTGGTAAATTATTACCAGTATCTGGGGAAGGACTTTAGCCATTATTTGGATTAGATTCCTTTTGTATTAGATGACAATTCTTTTATGAACAAAAAATGGTTTCTTTGGAATTCTTTTTGCCCTAAATTCTTTCCATCTTTGGTGTTTCTACTCATTTGCATGATTGGCCTACAGAACAATCTATCATCCCTCTTTTACACATCTGATTTTCTAAAGGTCGCCTGGCAAGTCAGGGATGACATTGGGCATATTCTCTTGGGTAGCTACTAATAATTGCAATTCCTCCCCAATGCTTTGGGTGTCTGGCACATTTGTAATTGACAGAAGGATAACAATGCAATCTGGCTGGTTTCCAAGGCCACCCTCAATTGGAATTGGATGGTATGGGGGTGGCTAAACTGCCCATATCTATCCCTTAGCCCTCAGGAAGGCAAGCTGAAAGAACAGGAAGAGAATTAAAAAAAAATCCAAAGTAAAGAAATTCTCTGATCAAATCATTGTTTGTTTCTCTAATGAAAAAAACCCACACATTTAGTTAACTATGAAGCTATAAACAACAACAAAAAAATCCAAAGTAAAGAAATTCTCTGATCAAATCATTGTTTGTTTCTCTAATGAAAAAAACCCACACATTTAGTTAACTATGAAGCTATAGCATGAAGCTATAACTATGAAGCTGCAAATAGCAATAGAAATTTGAATTTGCTACTTAATCTCTCTCTAGCTATCTTTAGAAATGCCCAACTTGTTTTTGTCTATGACACCCTATTCTTTCACCAGAATTTGTGCACAGAGAGAGAACTCTGCTTGCAGCTAAAGGCTATGGGCAAGTGTACTGGTTTCTGAGTGGTGTTTAACCAGGCTCATCACATAAGCATGCCTGTCTCTGGAATGATCCAGGAATGTCAAAGTGGAGAGAATTTCACCTGTCACATCTGTGATTAGAGTGGGGGAAAAAAGTATCAGTCATCCTCTCCCTTTAAAGTGTGGATAAAATAAGAAAGGTGATATTTCTGTAGCCAGCAAGATAATTTACAAATAGACACAGAAGATATTGACATTGTTTTGTTTAATACCAAGGATTTTGTTGTTGTTTTATATAAATTCAAGGTGTTATGATAATGATGATGAAAGAATATTTATTCTGCTTCTGAAATAGTTATGAACAGATAAGCACACAATATAGATTTTAAAAATTAGAATATTTTTTGTTTGCTGAAAGTTTGGGTAAAAGATAAGTATACAAATCTGATTAATTATACTTCTTCGAAATTGGGTCAATCATAGTATATAATATTCACACAGTCTTTCAAACCTAGCAAAGTACTTTTATATTTTAACTGTTATCCTAAATCTGGTAGATTCTCCACCCCTTCTGGTATGCATGCCGGTCTGATTGCTTTTTGCCATGTGGCCCCACAGTGGTTCTGACTTGGGCCATGTGGCTTCCTTTGGCCAAAAGAATCAGGCTGGAGTGCATATATCCATAATCTGTGCCTAGACCTCGGGATATCTTATGGGTTTTTGCTTCTGCCCTTAGGCTTCAGCTACCACCATGCAGAGGACATTCCTAGACTAGCCTGTCGGTTCCAGGAGATGGATGAGGGACACACGGAGCAGAAATGTCCCACAAAGCTCTCCCAACCAAGCCAAATCTAAACAGAACCCTCAGCTGACCTGCAACTACATGAACTACAATAATAAATAATTGTTTTTTTAAGCCCCTGAATTTGGGCGTGATTTGCTATGCAGGAATAGCTAAGTGATTCTATAGCATGTAAGGCTGGAGTGTTGTGCTGTTCATGGTTTCCTAAAATCAGTACAGAGATTGCAAATGGTTAAATGGCTTACTCAAAATCACTTGTAATTCAGCATTCCAATGGCTTTAAACACGTCTCTTGATTTCAAAGCCCCATGTTCTTTTACTCTGAGAAGCCCTTCTAGAACTGAGAATGATGATTTTTAAAGTGTATTAAACCTCAGAGTGGACATCTATTATTGTGATTCAGCCTCTCTGCTGCCTCAGCCCTCTTGCCCCTGGAGTAGAGTAAAGCCATGTGATCAGCATGTAGAATGCAAATTCCCACATCCTCCTTTCCACGTTCCGTGCCCCATCTCTGTGAGTACACACATGTCTTGTCCTGAGCATACTATACAGGAATTGATTAGAACATTTAATTTTGCAAATGGCTGAAAAACAAGTGAGTCGTGGTACAGTGGTAAAGACTTTAAACACCCCCTCCCTGTTTCACCCAAATTTAACACTTTCCTGAGCTGTGATGAAGAGCTGTTAAGTTTGAAATGATGAAGAAGCCTGGCTTCCTGGTTAGTAAATCCATCCTCACCACCTGGAGCTTGGACAGTCCCACACGGCTGGAAACATTAAGTCCACCCTTAGAAGAAATTCCTCAAGGCTCTCTCCTAATGCCAATTCCAACATAAAGGTTTTATAAGGGACAATGAAAGATACAGAGTTGAGGCAAACTGAAACAACCTATATTCATATATGGTAGGGAAAAAAAAACCCTACAGTAGAGTACTGGAAATGTATCAGAATTCAACCTCTATCTGGACATCATGAATGTTTGGAAGAGCAGTAGGGATTGCTGTTTTATTTTAATTTAAATTTAATTATTTAATATAAAAAATTTTTCTGGGGGCATTTATAGAGACTCTTATTTAGACCCTGTTGAGGTCTTTGAAGACCCACTGAGAGGCTGAAAGCAATAGAGCTACTTTGGCATCTTATAACATGTTTTGCAGATTCAGCTAACTGAGCAGGCCCCCGTGGAAGGAGGCTTTTAATTGTTGGGCTTCCGAAGTTGTGTGTGCACTGACAGGTAATATTCATGCACATAAATTTGACAATAACAATCTCATTGCTCTCATGGTTTTGTTTTTTTTTTTTAAAGATTTTATTTATTTATTTGCGAGAGAGAGAGTGAGTGAGAGAGCACAAGCCATGAGGCGGGTGGGAGGGGGGAGAGGCAGAGGGAGAAGCAGACTCCCCGCAGAGCAGGGAGCCCGATGCGGGACTCGATCCTGGGACTCCAGGATCATGATCTAGCCGAAAGCAGTTGCTTAACCAACTGAGCCACCCAGGCGCCCTCATTGCTCTCATGGTTTAAGTATCACCTACGTGCTGCTGACTCTTTTTTTTTTTTTTTAAACTTTTAGTTCTAGCAGAGACTTCTTCTGTGAGTCTCAGACTTCTACATTCAACTGCCTTTTGGCCACCTGCATGAGAATGCCCCAAGGCACCTCCAAATTAACATAGGCAAAGCTAAATGTATCATATTCCTCTTACTACCTTTTCTTTCTAGCTTCCCTGTCTCAGTTAACGGCATCATCATCCACCCAGTCACTTAAGTTATCATTCCCAGTATCATCCTGGATTCATTCTATTTCCACACTCTTCACTCTCCTTGGGCACAAAGCCCTGTCACTTTTATCCCGTAAGTATTTCTGAAATCAGTCTCTTCATTTATAATTCCTAGCTTCCCAACATTTCTCAAAAGAAGTATTGCACCTTAAGTTTTACACTGTTCAAAACTCTCTTTAATGAATTGAAAGCTGACCAAGTGGCTCTCACAACTGAACAGCTTCCAGTATTCTACGTTCTAAAATTTAAGTTCTTGGGGCACCTGGGTGGCTTAGTCGGTTAAGTGTCTGACTCTTGATTTCTGTTCAGGTCATGATTCAGGGTCCTGGGATCAAGCCAGGTGTTGGGCTCCATGCTCAGCAGGGAGTCTGCTTGTTCCTCTCCCTCTGCTTCTCACCCCCCTCCCCCCCCACTCATGCTCTCTCTCTAAAATAAATAAATAAATAAATAAATAAATAAATAAAAATTAAATTCAAGTTCCTTGGCATGATCTTATAGGGCCTGAGGAGTGTGGTCACTGCCTTTCTCTCAAGCCCCATCTATATAGAGTGGACTCAGGAGGCTGATGGGTTCCTATCCCACTTTGCTACTCACTGGTCGTGTAGCCTTGAGCAAATTTCTCAACATCTTTGTGCTTCAGTTTCCTCTTCTGTAAAATGGGATTATAATATTGCTTATTTTTAAAAGGTTGTTATGGAGTTAAAGAAGTTAATATAGTAAATAACTTAGAATACTACTTGATACATAATGACTCTGTAAATATTTCTCAGACCCCAATTTTGCACCTTAGACATTCATGTCTACCTGTCACTTCCTACATGTGCCACGTTGTATCCTATGTTCATGCCTTTCCTTGAACTGTTTCCTTCACCTGTATTAAAATTCCTCTTTCTTTGATTATCTCCAATCAATGCTCCATTTCATCATTGAGTCATTTGTTCACGCCTTCATTCCTTTATTGAGCTATAATTTATTGAATAATGACTCAAAAAAAGGTGACTACAAACAATATGGCACTCTGGCTTTAAGGAACTTGTGGGAAGATGGCGTTGGGGGATGGATAAATACATAACCATGGTCACTTAACTAGAGGAGCGTATGTGTGTGGTGAAGAAATGACTAGAGAATATATAAACATATTTGAGGGACACTAATACAGTCTGAAGGAGGCATTTCAGATATCCCCTCCTCTAGGAAATGTCCCTGATGCCCAGATAAGATCAGGTTTTCCTATCCTGTCTCAGAGCATACCTGGTATATTAGTCAGCTTGGGCTACAGTATAAAATTACCACAGACTGGGTGGCTTACACAACAGATATTTATTTCTCAAAGTTCTGGAGGCAGGAGGTCTAAGTTCAAGGCTCCAGCTGTTTCCTGGGGAGAGCCCTCTTCTTCTCTTGCAGATAGCCACCATCTCCCTGCGTCTTCACATGGGTGAGAGAGAGAGATCTGATCTCTCTCTGTCTTTTTATAAAGGCACTAATCTCATCATCCTCATGACTTCATCTAACCTAATTATCAAAGGCACCATCTGCAAATATCATCACATTGGGGGGTAGGGCTTCAATACAGTGAATTTTGGGGGGACACAAATCAGTCCATAGCACCTGGCTAACTTCCCCAAGAAACCTTACCTTAAGTTACTGAATATATGTTCCCTTTTCTACTTTTGCTTTTAGAATACAAGTGACTTGAGGGCAGGCCCTAAATCTTTTAGTTCTGTGGCTCCAAGCCCAGGCACACTTATAGACGCATAGTAGGTGCACAACAAATATTTGTTGAACCAAGCTGGGGTTTTCATACAGGGTGGTACTGTTGTTGGCAAAATTTTTGTTTTATCTGAAGCTAAACTCCATAATATCTGTTGAAGTGGATGCCTTAGGAAATGTATTGTAATCTATAAGTGACTTTGAACACATCATTCCCCTCTGCCATTGAGCTTCAGTGTTCTCCTTTAAAAAAATTAGGATCTTTGAGCGAATAACCAAAGTCTTTCCGCCTCTCTGAATACTACTTGATACATAATCACAGGATTCAACCCTCCAGTCACACTCTTTTGGCTTCTTGTAATCAATGTCCTTTCTCCTTTTGGCTCTCAGGGAACTTCCCCATCTGTTCCTCCATGTTTTCTTCCCACTCTGTCACCTCCCCTCCTCGGTCTCCTTTGCTGATTTCTTTGCAGGCTCCTCTTCTCAGTAATGGGGCGAGTCCTTTCACTCCTTTAATCACTTTCTCAGGGGACCAGGGGGACAAACTAAGACCAGAGACCAGATCTGCCTTTGCTCCCTGTTTCTGCAGAGAGAGTTATACCGGAACACAGCCACACACATTCATTTTCTGTTGTCTGACTGCTTCCAAGCTACAATAGTAGAGTGAGTACTTGTGACAGAGGCAGTCTGGCCAGCAAAGTCTAAAATATTTGCTATCTGGTCCATTACAGAATGTGTTTGCTAACCTCTGCTTTAGGAAATTTCATCCTGTCCTATGGCTTTGATTATTATCTATATTCTAATGAGTCATACGTTTCTGTCATTAATCTTGACTTCTTTCCTGCACTTTGCATTCTTATATGCAACTTATATGCTACTTGATCCTGAATAGGCATCTCAGAATAGGGTTGCAGACAAGATGATGATTCTGGAGCCAGGCACCTGGCTTTGAATCCTACCTTTCCTAAGTGCTAGCAGTGTGGCCTCAGCAAGTTATTAACCTCTCTCTGCCTTACATTCCTCATTTGTCCAATAGGAATGAAGATCATAGTAATAACATCTCATAAGGTTGTGATGATGATTGTATTTATCAATATATGTAGAGCACTTAGAACACTGGTTGTGGACTCAGATTCTGGTAGTTATCACTGACCCTCACTTTCCCTCATACTCCACATGGAGTATATAAGCAAGTTCTCTCAAGTCTATCTTTAGTTTTATTACTCAGCATCTTCACTGCTACTATTCTACACTAAACTACCATGATTTATATCACCTCAACTCCCGGAATCTCCTGATTATTCTTTCTGTATCTTTTTGGCATCCCTTCGATGTTACCTAGTTCTCCACCCAACAGTAGTGCAATCTTTTAGAAATAGATTTTTATCACAGCACTCCCTTGCACAATATCATCTAATATCTTCCCAACACACTCAGAATAAAACCCAAAGTCCTTACCATTGAGGAACAAAGCCCTACATGTTCTGTCTCTGACTTCTCTCTGAATATACTCCTTCATTATTCTTTTCCCTCATCCTGGCATTCTTGGCCCTCCTCAAGCATGGAAAGCTTGGCCATGCCTCAGAGCCTTTAGACTTGATGTTCTTCTGCCTAGACTGCTTTTCCTCCAGATGTTCTCATAGTCCACTCCCTGATTTAAATCAAGTCTCTACCTATATGTCATATCCTCAGAGTATCCTTTCCTGCTTGCTCCATTTAAGATCTACCTTCTTTCACTCTCTATTCCCATTGACTACTTTTTTTGGTCTTTATAGCATTTATCACTAAATCATGTTACATTATATATTTATTGAGTTATTTGTTTGGTGTGTTCACTGTATAAGCTCCAAGAGGAGAGTGATTTTGCTTCTTGGTCACTATTGTAATTTTGGTGGTTAGATGAGTACGTCTTTTTGTATGCAGCCAATAACTATGTGTCAAGTGAATGATAATATTCTTCTCCTTTATAACTAATCTGTGCCAAATCAGGACTAATATATATACATCTATTAAAACCTCATGGAGATTTTCAGCATCATGCCACAATAATGAAACTTTAAAATTTATACAATAAAAAAGAATACATGATTTTATATCACCTGTCCTGACAACTATTTTCTCTGAAAAGATGATTTCAGACCCCCAGACAAAATATTAAGACTTAATCAGTGCTAGATCTACTCTGAATATTTTTCTTGTTTTGTCTCCTCCATCTATTTTTTAATTGTATGCAATAAATGTATTGCATTTTGCTGAAATTGGGACTATAATGTGACAATAAAAACATCTTTGTTTTTGTGTTTAAGGAATTCTCCCCAAAATGTCTTGCAGTTCAAAATGAGAATTACAATGTAAAAAGGTCTAACTTGCCCGAGTAAAGCCAATTTTTAGATATGCCTCTAATCCTCCTTTCGTCTCATCCTGCCATTTCTGAAATATGGGGGAATCAAATTGAAAATAAGATTTCTCAGGGCTCAGATGGCTTCCCAGGGGAATTCTACCAAACATTTCAAGAAGAATTAATACCTATTCTTCTGAAACTGTTCCAAAAAATAGAAATGGAAGGAAAACTTCCAAACTCATTTTATGAGGCCAGCATTGCCTTGATCCCAAAACCAGACAAAGACCCCATCAAAAAGGAGAATTACAGACCAATATCCCTGATGAACATGGATGCAAAAATTCTCACCAAAATACTAGCCAATAGGATCCAACAGTACATTAAAAGGATTATTCACCACGACCAAGTCGGATTTATCCCTGGGCTGCAAGGTTGGTTCAACATCCGCAAATCAATCAATGTGATACAATACATTAACAAAAGAGAGAACAAGAATCATATGATCCTCTCAATAGATGCAGAAAAAGCATTTGACAAAGTACAGCATCCTTTCTTGATCAAAACTCTTCAGAGTATAGGGATAGAGGGTACATACTTCAATATCATAAAAGCCATCTATGAAAAACCTACAGCGAATATCATTCTCAATGGGGAAAAACTGAGAGCTTTCCCCTTAAGGTCAGGAACGCGGCAGGGATGTCCACTATCACCACTGCTATTCAACATAGTATTGGAAGTCCTAGCCACAGCAATCAGACAACAAAAAGAAATAAAAGGCATCCAAATCGGCAAAGAAGAAGTCAAACTCTCACTCTTTGCAGATGATATGATACTTTATGTGGAAAATCCCAAAGACTCCACCCCAAAACTGCTAGAACTCATACAGGAATTCAGTCAAGTGGCAGGATATAAAATCAATGCACAGAAGTCAGTGGCATTCCTATACACCAACAACAAGTCAGAAGAAAGAGAAATTAAGGAGTCAATCCCATTTACAATTGCACTCAAAACCATAAGATACCTAGGAATAAATCTAACCAAAGAGGCAAAGGATCTGTACTCAGAAAACTATAAAATACTCATGAAAGAAATTGAGGAAGACACAAAGAAATGGAAAAACGTTCCATGCTCATGGATTGGAAGAACAAATATTGTGAAGATGTCAATCCTACCTAGAGCAATCTACACATTCAATGCAACCCCCTTCAAAATACCATCCACTTTTTTCAAAGAAATGGAACAAATAATCCTAAAATTTGTATGGAACCAGAAAAGACCCCGCATAGCCAGAGGAATGTTGAAAAAGAAAAGCAAAGCTGGCAGCATCACAATTCCAGACTTCCAGCTCTACTACAAAGCTGTCATCATCAAGACAGTATGGTACTGGCACAAAAACAGACACATAGATCAATGGAACAGAATAGAGAGCCCAGAAATGGACCCTCAACTCTATGGTCAACTCATCTTTGACAAAGCAGGAAAGAATGTCCAATGGAAAAAAGACAGTCTCTTCAACAAATGGTGTTGGGAAAATTGGACAGCCACATGCAGAAGAATGAAACTGGACCATTTCCTTACACCACACACAAAAATAGACTCCAAATGGTTGAAAGACCTCAATGTGAGACAGGAGTCCATCAAAATCCTAGAGGAGAACACAGGCAGCAACCTCTTCGACCTCAGCCGCAGCAACTTCTTCCTAGAAACATCGCCAAAGGCAAGGGAAGCAAGGGCAAAAATGAACTATTGGGACTTCATCAAGATAAAAAGCTTTTGCAAAGCAAAGGAAACAGTCAACAAAACCAAAAGACAACCGACAGAATGGGAGAAGATATTTGCAAATGACATATCAGATAAAGGGCTAGTATCTAAAATCTATAAAGAACTTATCAAACTCAACACCCAAAGAACAAAGAATCCAATCAAGAAATGGGCAGAAGACATGAACAGACATTTTTCCAAAGAAGACATCCAAATGGCCAACAGACACATGAAAAAGTGTTCAATATCGCTCGGCATCAGGGAAATCCAAATCAAAACCTCAATGAGATACCACCTCATACCAGTCAGAATGGCTAAAATTAACAAGTCAGGAAACGACAGATGTTGGCGGGGATGCAGAGAAAGGGGAACCCTCCTACACTGTTGGTGGGAATGCAAGCTGGTGCAGCCACTCTGGAAAACAGTATGGAGGTTCCTCAAAAAGTTGAAAATAGAGCTACCATACGATCCAGCAATTGCACTACTGGGTATTTACCCCAAAGATACAAAAGTAGGGACCCAAAAGGGTACGTGCACCCCGATGTTTATAGCAGCAATGTCCACAATAGCCAAACTGTGGAAAGAGCCAAGATGTCCATCAACAGATGAATGGATAAAGAAGATGTGGTATATATACACAATGGAATATTATGCAGCCATCAAAAGGAATAAGATCTTGCCATTTGCAACGACGTGGATGGAACTGGAGGGTATTATGCTGAGCGAAATAAGTCAAACAGAGAAAGACATGTATCATATGACCTCACTGATATGAGGAATTCTTAATCTCAGGAAACAAACTGAGGGTTGCTGGAGTGGGGGGTGGGATGGGAGGGATGGGGTGACTGAGTGATGGACACTGGGGAGGGTATGTGCTCTGGTAAGCGCTGTGAATTGTGCAAGACTGTTAAATCTCAGATCTGTACCTCTGAAACAAATAATGCAATATATCTTAAGAAAGAAAAAAAGAAGAAGAATGTAGCAGGAGGGGAAGAATGAAGGGGGAGAAATCGGAGGGGGAGAAGAACCATGAGAGACGATGGACTCTGAAAAACAAACTGAGGGTTCTAGAGGGGAGGGGGGTGGGAGGATGGGTTGGCCTGGTGATGGGTATTGAGGAGGGCACGTTCTGCATGGAGCACTGGGTGTTATGCACAAACAATGAATCATGGAACACTATATCTAAAACTAATGATGTAATGTATGGGGATTAACATAACAATAAAAAAAAAAAAAAAAAGATTTCTCAGGGCTCAGATCAGAGCCTATGAACGAATTCTGATTCGGCCTCAGGAGGACCTGACATGTACTCATCTTGTGCATCCGTGAAAAATTGTTGCAAGGGTTCTATCAGAGCAACATTTTCTTTTGGAAATAAGCCCAAACTCCTGGGTTTGCATTTTAACAATGATAGTTCTTTTTTTCCTTTGAGTTCATAAGTAAAGCATTTTGTTATGAAAAAGCAACCAATACAATTATGTGAAAATAATAAAATATCTCTATAACTTTGTCTCCCAAAGATGGTCGGTTATCATTTTAGTATATTTCCTGATAGTGTTGTTTCTCTGGACACATAAAATACACCTTTTTCATCACGTAAGACCAAAATGTTATCTAAATGGGATCATATTATATCTACTGTTCAATAAACTACCTTTTCAATATAACCATCCATTGTGAATATTTTCTAGACAACGTGATTCTAATATCTGCATAGGGCTTTGTGGTTTAGCTGTACTGCAATGAATTTATATGTTGGAGAACTAGGTTGCTTCAGTCCTTCTTGCCATGTTGCTTATAGTGGACTTGAGTTGTTTTCTGTCCTCCCCAGCATCACCTGTTTGAGGGCACTACCACTCCATTCATTCTGGAGACATGTCAGTCACCGTCCATTGCCCATCCCTGGCTACAGGGACCTTGGATTAACCAATATTGTATCTCTTGGAAAAAGCAATTTGCCTAATATTGAGAATATACCTCATACAGGTAAAATCAGAGCCCTTCCAGAGAATGGTATGTAGATGTTAGGGATGAGTTGAAGGGAAAGGGAAGTTCTTTCTTTTCCTTAGTGTTGCTTCATTGTAATGATACAAGCCAGGAGCTCCCAGAGCTCTCCTCTGAGGTCTCTTGGGAGAAACCCACCTGTGGTTAGGGAGAATCAGGATAAGGCAACAGTGAAGATTGTTTGAGAAGCTAAAGAAGAGAAAAAGAGCCCTCAGTTGTGGCATCAAGCTATGCCTAAAGCTGTACTATTCCTGAACTTCTCACTTCCATGAGCCAATATAGTCTTTTACTTTTTATTATTATTATTTTCACTTAAACTAGGTTTGGGCAGAATTCCTCATAATACCTAAGCAATAATTCTAATACTGTATTCTGCTAAATTTTCCATGACAATTGAGAATCTCTTCATCTCATTTTATGGCATTACTATTTTGTTGTACAATTGATAACTCTATCTTTTTTAACTTGATAATGATGTCCTTAAAGAAACCTGGGAAACACAGAGTTCATGAGTTATATTATTTTTTTATACTGACTTTCCCAGACAGAATAGGTTTTACTCCTCCAGACCACTCTTTAAGAGCTGTTAAGTTCCTTCAGATGAGTACAGTACATGGTAAATGTACAATAGAACTGTGATGAGTAGATTATGAAATGATTGAATTTGCTGCATGAGGAGCCCCAAGAGTTTTGTAAAGGTGCATTGATTCCCTCAGGTTATGATCAAACACTGTATCAAACACTTTGAAATGTACACTGATCTCTTTGGTCGTTCAATTTTATATGGTCGTAAAAAACTGCATTGTGTTTGTTCCAATTTTTCAACATGAAATGTAAGTTGAACTTTAAAAACATGAACTGTGCTCCCAGGGAAGGAGCTATAAAGTCTCACTGAGATTTAAACATAGATGATGGAATTATTTGCTAGTTTTATTGGGGGGTTTGAATTCTAGATATCCACAGAAGTTCTGACAGTTTGACGAAAGCATAATTTGAAGGAGGTAGAGAGCTTTTTGACCTATAAGATCATATTTAAGGTCATAAATATAGTGTTTCAGGTCTCAGAAGAACAGAATAAGGAGAAAGATTTTCACAGTCTATTTTGCTCCTCCATCAGAGGGTAGCCCTCATCATGTTTTTTTCCTCCATAGCATCCTGAGAACTCTAAAGCTTTCCTGAGAATGTCCAGGAAACTGAGACTTCTGTCTGAGATTGACTAAGAGGCAAAGAAAAAAAAATCCCATGAGGCTTAGCTTTAATCATAAAGTTTAGGTCCATTTTGCTATCAGAATCAATAGTGTCACAACAACTAATTAACAAGGCAGGTGTCAAAACTAAGGCTAAACAAATGGCAAAAACAAGGCAGCTGGCAGGGTATAGCAAACTTATAATGGATTGTTCTGCTCCTTTCCAGCATACTGACCAACAGGCTTGTCAACTACAGCAATTTTTTCTTATTGTAATGAGTTTATTTTGGTATATCTCTTTTTGATATTCCATTTTCTTCCTGGTCTTCTACCAGTTTGTTATAGCTGAGTCAAATATGCTATTGCTATAAGCATGGTCCTTGCAGGCTGCTACATGCATAGGTCCAAAGAGGGTCCACTCTCTGCAGGGCTCCACTCAGTAGGGGCCAAGCAGGTGCCCACAACCTCAGAGGAAGACTATCCTTCATTAGGACATCTTGCCTCCAACAGCATGAATCAAGTGGGAACTCCAGAATTCTTCCTTCTGGCAATGGCCCCTTTTATCACTCTCTCTCTTCAATGCTAGCTAGCAATCTCTTTTTCCCTCTGCCTTGGGACCACTGGGACTAATCATCATGCCCCTCGCTGGGTTTAGGTTTACCATTATGGGATGTTCAAGATTTTCATATTGTTGCTCATCCTCCAGACTCTGTCCCCATTGCTGTGACTCTTATTCCTTTCACCCCATCTCCTAAGACACTTTCATGAAGCTCTAGGTCAGTCATTAGTAAGCACATATTCTCAGTCTCATCAGCAAATATTTGCTTCTTCTTGCTCAAAATCTGTTCTCCTCCGATGGCACTACTTTCCCCAAAACACTTTCAAGGAGTGGTTTATTTTTCTCCTACAATTTTCTTATCAAGGCCTCTGGAGGCACAATGGATGTCTTACTACTCTGCAATGCCACTTCCAGACATTCTTTCTTGAACATTCCTTCTTATTTTCCATCCACCATTAGATTATCCTCCCTCTTTCTTTAGAAATTTTTCTCCTGGCACACTTTACTTTCTTTGACACTACTGATAATGATAATTCTAGATAATTTCTGTAGCCACACAAATGATCTTTCCAATGCCCTCCTCTCAATTTCTTGACCTTCCCTGCTCTAGTGATTTTGTCCTACACTCTATCTCAGGCAGTCTATATCACTGCCATATGCTTGGCCATGTTACTTACTAATAATGGCATGACATTCCATTCTATTTTTCAGTTCCCTCCTTGTAGTACCTAAGCTCCAATAATACTTCAACCCCTCCAGAATATCTAATACATCAGTCCACCAACTTAACACTGTTCTTCCCTGCCTCCCCAAGTCTTCTTTTCCTGCTATATTCCACTCAGATTTCATGGCTGGTTACTATTATCTTTTACAATTAATCTATTATTATAATCATTCTCTTGCAAATACATCACCCTTCTCTACTATCTTGGCAAAACCACACCGCTGGTTAAATTCATCTCTTTATGTACTCAAAGCTTCCACTAGATCTGCTGAACTTGGCTGGAGAATACACAAAATATTCTGATTGCTCTCATTTTAAATTCATCAGTAATCTTAAGGTGGCCCTTATTGCTGCTGGTCAAGCATAGTATATACCCTTAGTCCCTTCTTTCTTAGCCTCTAGTCAGTGCCTATCAAACTTTAATGGGCAAAAATAAAATCACCTGGAGATTCTTGTTAAGATGTCCATTCTAGGGCGCCTGGGTGGCTCAGTTGGTTAAGCGACTGCCTTCGGCTCAGGTCATGATCCTGGAGTCCTGGGATCGAGTCCCGCATCGGGCTCCCTGCTCGGCAGGGAGTCTGCTTCTCCCTCTGACCCTCCTCCCTCTCATGCTCTCTGTCTCTCATTCTCTCTCTCAAATAAATAAATAAAATCTTTAAAAAAAAAAAAAAAAAAAAAAGATGTCCATTCTAATTTTTTAGGTGTATAGTGGAACCTGAGATTCTCCATTTCTAGATAATAATGCTGCTGGTACATTAAGAAGGAAGGGCCCAATGAAAATTACAAATCCTTCTTTCCTTTCTCAAAATTCCATTATGTTTTTCCCATCATCACTCTCAACCATTGACCTTGCTTCCTACTTTACTAGAAAATCGAAGCAATTGCAGTAGAAATTCTATAAGCAGTACCCATCATACTTTCCCACATTCCTGCAATTGAGGTCATGCACTTACCTTATGTCCTATTAGTAAGGATGGACTATTCAGGGCTCTCACCGATGTTAAACTCTCTACCTCATACACTAAATCTAGACCTCTTTCTTTCTATTCTGCTCTCTCAGGTCGCTCTGGCAATTCTCCCATCTCAGTTTTAAAACATTTCTAAAATATCTATTGGAACATTCCCTCAATCATACAGATATGTTGCCATTTATCCCATATTAAAGAAAATTCTCTCCCTGGACCTCCCCTGAAACTATCACCTAATTTATTTTCCTCCCTTGAAAAGAAAGCTATATGCCATGTGACCAATTAATCTACATCCATCTCTCTTGCCACTACTATAATCAGTTTTTTACTTTACCACTCCACTGTAACTGGCCTCTGAATGCTAACAATGACCTCACAGTTACTAAATCCAAGGTCACCTCTCTGTCTACCTATTATTTGCCACAATCGATCTCTCTCCTTGAAAAGTTTCAAGACATCTCACTTTTCTAACTTGCCTCCTACCTTTCTAATTACTTAGTCTCAGTCTCTTAGACTGGCTCTTCTTCATTTCCAACTTCTGCATTTTGGAAGAACCCAGCATGCAATCCTAGCGCCTCTTCTGTCTCTGCAGTCTACAGTCACTCCTAGGTAATCTCAGCCGTAACATCCCTTTGAATATTTATCTCTATGCTGATGTCCTCTCAATTTCTATCTTCTTCACAACCTCTCATCTGAAATCTGCGTTTGTACCTCCCACTACCTATTTGTCACCCCCACTTGAATACTTAAAAGGTGACCCCGATATGAATGTAACTAAAACTGAGCTCATTATGTCTTCTTCTCAAGTTCCCTTTTCCTCTGTCAAAAGTTCTTTTTGACAGGGTTTTTTTCCTCTTGGTTAATATCTATTCTTTTATTTCAGGCCCCAAACTTTGGTATCTTCCTTAACTCTTCTCTTTGTCTTACACCCCATATTCTATCTAATCAGCAAATGCTCTCAATTTTAACTTCAGAACCTATTTGGAATTGATCCCATTTTCATTGCTCCTACAACCACCATCCTGAACTAAACCACTACACCTAGATTCTTGCAATAATCTAATGGATAGCCCTGCTTCCACCTTGGCCAAATCTGTTTGGCACAGTAGCTAGAGTGATCTCATTAAAAAAGTAAGTCAAATTCTATCAACCCTTTGCTTAAGCTCCTCCAGAGTTCTCACTGCAACTAGACTAAAAGTTCCTGCTATGATCTCAAGGTTCTACTTGCTCTGACCCTTGTTATCTTTCTAATGTCATTGCCTCATCCTTTCTCTGTACTGCCTTCTATTCCAACCATGTCAGCTCTTTGATGCCAAGGGCAGCTTAGGACCTTGGCACCTGTCTCCTCTAACTTGGAATTAGCTTCATGAACAAACTGTTTGGCTCAATCCCTCACTTCTTTCACAATTTGCTCAAAATTCCCAGTCTCATTAAGGCATTTCATGACTACCTTTACTAAAATTTCCTCCAGCATGTCCTGATTTAAGCTCTTCTTGTGCACTTAGCACTATCACACATCTTTTATTTAATTTATTGTCTACTGGAATGTAAGTTCTATAAGGGTAGTGATTGTTGTTTTTTGTTTATTGCTTCCCCAGTACTTAGATCACTGTCTGACATATTGTAGAAGACTGAAAAGTATTTGACGAATGAACAACTCACCTTGAGTTTTATGTAATAAGCAGTGAGATAAATAACTTCTTTTTTGCATCTATCTCTTTACTGGGGGAGTTCTAGACAAATGCCAATAAGGTGTTAAGGACAAAAGTTAGGATTGTCACCCGGACATCACCAAGTTTATCTCATGCTAACTTGAATACCCTCCTTGATTTCTCTTTTATTCCTTTTTTTTTCCCCCAGAGAACAAAATGGTGGACACGAAGTAGCTGCCATATTCAGCTTTGCTGAGGGTCGGGAGGTTGTATGCACAAATGAATTTGCTTCAAAGCAACCCTATAGGTGTTGCAAAGAACCTGTTGATATTTTTACAGTAAAGCTACTCAGACTTGAAATCATCATCTGCTTCTTGAAGCCCCGATCCCTGTATCACCCTCACCAGTATCAACCAAAGACATCTGCTCTAATATTTTACCCCTTACTCATGGTTCTCTATGACCCTCATCCCAGTAAGAAGGACAAATGTCAGAAGCATGGGTTTTTACATTTGTGTAAACTCTTCTATTATCAACAAATTATCCAAGAACTTCACTTGTTCAAAGAATTATCCATATGATTATAATGAATTTATTACTCTCAATCTTACAAACCTTTCCAAATGAAAAATTTGTCGGAACTTATTCCAGTTAAAGTTCTTATTCACTTTCTCTTTCTGGCTCAGTTCCTAGCATTCACATTATACCTTGTTAAGGAGACCACAGGGCTCCCAAATTGCTGCTGAGTGCATAGTGTTTGTATAATAAATATCATTTGAATGCTTCAAATGTGCACTGAATCATAGAATCTCAGGTTGTAAAAAACATTAAATCATCTAGCTCTGATACTCATCATGGCTTGATTTTTTTCTCTAATGCTCCCTTTTGAACACCTCCTGAGATGGAGTACATACTACCTCTTGAAGAAATGTAAGAATAGGTCTGTTACTGAAGTCTTCTATCTTGAGCTGTAATCTCTGTCCCTTTCATTTATAACATTCATCCTGGTGCAGTTGCCTGGCAGAATGGTACAAGAGAAAAAGCTGTGGGTTCAGAATGAGGTGGCCTGGGGAAAAGCACACAAAAGCTTGCACATAGGAGATTGTGTGTGTGTGTGTGTGTGTGTGTGTGTGTGATGTGTAGAAGTGGCTTCCGGTTCTTTCACTAATGTTCCATTGGCTAGAGAGCCCAGTCATAGGGCCACATTTAACTTCGGCTACAGCTAGGAAATGTAGCCCCTGACTGGCAGTCACTTCCTAGAAAAGGGAAACACGAACTTTATGGTTACCTGCCACAGCTGTCAAATAGGACAGTAATAACTCACAGGGTTGAGAAGACAGATACATAGTGGTGTTCTGTAAAACAGCAATTATTATTTTCTGTACTTTGCTTAAAAACAGAACGAGCTCCTTTTGTCCTCTGTGTAGCAGTCTTAAAATGTTTAAAGCCAACCATCATCTGTCATTTGACTATCCTTTTCTCCTGGTTCAATAATTCCCCATTCATCCTACTATTCCCCACAAGACATCTTTTCAAGCTCTTTACCAGTTATGGTTTTTTTTCCAAAGATTTTATTTATTTGACAGATAGAGAGACAGCGAGAGAGGGAACACAAGCAGGGGGAGTGGGAGAGGGAGAAGCAGGCTACCTGCTGAGCAGGGAGCCTAGTGTGGGGCTCGATCCCAGGACCCTGGGATCATGACTTGAGCCAAAGGCAGACGCTTAGGACTGAGCCACCCAGGCGCCCCCCAGTTATGCTTTCTTTCTTTGCACAGGCTGAAAATGTGACATACACACCTGAGTGTAACACTCCAGGTAGATGTGAGCAGCATAGAGAAGAGATGGGCTGTTTCTTCCCTTGTTCAAGATTCGATGTTTCTTTCAATGCAGTTAATGATGGAGATAGCTTTGCTGGAAGCCTTAGCATAGTGTTGATTTATATTGACCCTGCAGTTGAATAAGACCCTTACGTATTGCACTCTTCTGTTGCTTTGCATTTCAAAGATGTTCTACTGCCTTTTGTCTGAAAAAAATATCTGATTTTCACGTCAATACGAAAAGCACTAAATGATCAAGAGAATTTGGGGCTTATCCAGTGAACAAAGCTTTGATGAGAATGTACAGCCATATAACACAGTAAGTCCTCCTGTTTACTGAGCTGACTCCTTTTTATTTTTGTCATTATTTTAATTTTTTAATTATACAAATGTTGCATTAATACAATATCATTTTACAATAATCAAACAATACAGGTGAAGTGAATGCCCTCTTTGACTCCCCCACCAATGGAGTAGTTATGCTGTCCTACTTATATATGTACATGAGGACTATATAGTTTTGTTTGTAGAGATTTCAGAATTACATTATATTATCTGTGCATAAATCTTTGCAATGCACTTTCAGTTACTAATGTGTTTTTAACATTTGTGTATGTCAGTACATATAAATCTACCTACTGTTTCTCATTAGGAATATTTGTTATTTGGATATGGATAGTCCATTTAACGAATAGTTTGTTAAGAGGCATTTAAATTTCATCTGATTTGTTTCCATTATTATAAACAATACTGCAGTGAACCTTTTGAATTTATCTCTTTGTACATCTCTGTAATTTTCCTTTACATTTAAATGTGTCATTGCTGGGCCACGCTAATGGCACATTTTTAATTTTAGGAGATAAACACTTTTTTTTTTCCTAAGGAGTAATACCAATTTCCAACCCCCCAACAAAAATGGAAAGTAGGGTGCCTGGGTGGCTCAGTCATTAAGCATCTGCCTTCCGCTCAGGTCATGATCCCAGGGTCCTGGGATCGAGCCCCGCATCGGGCTCCCTGCTCCGCGGGAAGCCTGCTTCTCCCTCTCCCACTCCCCCTGCTTGTGTTCCCTCTCTCGCTGTGTCTCTCTCTGTCGAATAAATAAATAAAATCTTAAAAAAAAAAAAAAGGGAAGTACCTGCTTCCCTACAGCTCTGCCAATATAAGGTTTGATGTCTCTTTTTCAAGCAGTTAATGACTGAGATAGTCTTTCAGGTAGCGTCACCATGTTGTTAGTTTTTACTGCCAGTGTTCTAATTTTTTCCAGTTTTGTGAAAAAAGTCATAAAGTTAATTTATACTTCTCTGGTGAGCACTGATTTAAGCGTCTTTACAAATGTGTACTGGCCACTGGTTTGTTCCTTCTTGTATGTAACAAGACCCTACTTCTTGTCTGTTCTTGGTCTTCTGAGTTTATTCTTTTACTAAACTTTGATCATTGAGGGAGGATCTGGTCTCTACTTTGTCATCACAGTCTCTACAGTGCCTAATGCTATGCCACCCACTCAACAGATGTTCGAGTAAGGCTTGTGTCTTGATTTTTCTCTTCCTCTCACTCCCCATGTCTAATTTCCCAGCAAACTCAGTCAGTTCCACTGTCAAAATGTATACCAATTTGTTGTATGCTTATGATTTCTCTCCTTCACAAAGAATTTAATTTCCACATGAATAAGGACTCTATCTCTTATGTTTATGCACCTATTCCCAGTAATCATAAGCATTCTTAGGCTCTTGGTGACCTATCTTCTCTCTTTTGATTGGTTTTACTACTTCTCCTATCCCAAGTTGGGGAGAAGAAGCTTTTGGATCCGACTTTTGGAGACAATATAGACAAAGAAATCAATGGATTGCCTCTATTTTGGCTTCCAGAAAAATTGTTCTCAATCTTTCTCTGAGCCCTAACACCCTTGTGGGACCACATTCCCACATGTGGCACTATGGAAAGCCAAACAATACCCTTCTCCCCGCCAAAGTTGGCCATGTCCCAATACCCAGTACCTGTGAATGTTATCTTACATGGCACAAGGGACTTGGCAAACATGTGGAAGTTAAAGATCTGGAGCTGAGGAGAGTGGCCTGGATTATCCATGTGAGTCCATAAGGTAATCACAGGGTCCTTGTAAGAGGCAGGCTGGAGGGTAGGTATCAAAGAAGGAGATGTGATGACAAAGGTAAGTTTGGAGTGATTCCAGAAAGAAGCCATGAAGCAAGGGATGCAGGCAGCCTCTAGAAGCTTGAAAGACAAGGAGAACAGATTCTCCCCTAGAGCTTCAAGAAACACAGCCCTGCCAACCCATTTTAGAATTCTGACCTCCAGGGCAGTAAGATAATACATTTGTATTGTTTTAAAGCAATAAATTTGAGGTGATTTGTTAAAGCAAAAACAGGAAACTAATATAGGCGTACATCCATTGATAAAGAATTCGCATCTCAGTCTGCTGTATAGATAAGAGAGGCTGAGGGTTTTATGAAATTTCCAACTGATTTTCTAATACTCTCATTCCTTTGTTGTCAGCTGATCCTCATCTATCCCACAGCAGTGAGACTGGGAACTGTTAATTCAGAGGGTCCTGGTATCCTTGCCAACCGGTTAGGTAACAGCGCATATATGAATCAGCGTTCTCCAAAGAAACAGAATCAACAAGATGTGTATAAAGACAGTTTTATTTTAAGGAATTGGCTTATGTGATCATGGGGTTCCAAGTCCAAAGTCTGTGGGATAGGTTAGCACCTGGACCCAGGAAAGAGCCACAGTCCGAGTCCAAAGGTGTTCGGCTAGCAGAATTCCTTTTTGCTCGAGGAGGTCAGTCTTTGTTCTATTCAGGCCTTCCACCGATTGGACAAGGCCCACTCACATTAAGGAGGGCAGTTTGCTTTACCCAAAGTTCACCATTTTAAATGTTAATCTCAGCCAAAAATCACCTTCACAGAAGCATCTAGCATAATGTTTGACCAAATAACTCATAAGACATTAACTTTTCCCCTCACTTGCTAAAGTCCAAGCCCTATCACCTCTGAAGTCTTCTTTCCCCAATTATTAGTTAAGCTTCTTTTGGTTTGAATCAGCAGAAATTAGTTCTTTTCGATGGGATTTATTAAAAGAGTAATAACATTGTTTTGAGAATCAAAAGAAATCACCGAACAAAGCAGCTTCAGTAAGAGCAAGAATGGAAGCATATCCAGAGAATTTCAGGACCAAGTCTCTGGACTCTCTCTAGAACCCAGATTAATTGCGTGAGGAAGCTTTGGTGACTTTCAATCTGTCTCTTCAATATTTTACATCAGGTTAAATTTAATTTTAAAGTAAAGCCAATCTTACCATCTGCCTGAATCAGAGAGCACACCTAGGTAACAGACCACAAGAAGGAAGGCTCCTACAGCCGAGACATAGCCACAGATAACCCCGACGTGGGTGTCAGGGCTATTCTACATAAACCAAGTTACTTGGTCACCACCCCCCCTCCCGCCCCGAATGGGAACTGTGTTACATCAAATAGGGTTGGTGGCTGCCAGGATCTTGCACAGATGCTCACCACTATTTTAGTGATGACCTCGGAATCTCTGCGATGCCAGATACTGCATGTCAATGATGAATTGTAGCATCTGAGTTGTCAAAGGTAAATGATGTTCTGTTACGGCATGTGGGAAGAATGCCTCTCCCTACTTTGAGAGTTTCACTCTGTATAAAGTGTCTCTAAGAACTGCTGCTTCTCCAAACATCCTGGAGGATCTAAGAGTTTTTCCTGAGAGCTCCCCTTCCCTCCTCCCGTGTGACTCACGCCAGCGGTCCAAGAGGTGGGGCCAGAAGAGAAATCTAAGGACAAGCCCCTGCACTGGTTTCACAATCATTTGCTTTCTCGAGTGAGCAAAACTGTTTTTTTGGTTGATGTTTTGTTTTTTGTTTTTAACTGGCTCCAGAATACCATGCCCGCCCCAGTCTCCTCTTATTATGACTTCTCTGCAAGCAGGCGCCAGGTCTCCTACACAGACTCCTGGGAGAACGGCCCCCCCATTCAGAAGCCATGCTCACTCAGACAAGCCTGAGCCCTGGTGATAGGCACAGTTTCCATGTCCCTCGCCCCCCTGGTAATGCTTCACCTTTGCACCGTGCTGCTCATTGCACAGAGCAGTTCACCTATGTTATCTCATCTGATTCTCAACGTGACTCTCAGACGGAGCCAGGACAGATAGATTTAACTCCATTTTACACTCGCAAACACGGTCTTATCCAAGTTCACACAGCCACTAAGTGGGTTAGATCAGGCTCTTTTAACTTCAAGCCAATGCTCTTTCTATTTCATTCTACTGTTTCCTTTAAAGGGGGCATGGATAAATTTATTTCCACATGAGAAGTTATCAGGACAATGAGCAACCAGATGACAAACAATGAGGATTTGCTATTTATTATGCAGAGCAGCAGGGCATTTTGCTTAGTGAATAGCAGGATTTCACTTGTTGCTCATTTCAATACCATGGTGAATTTATATCTTTTCCTTTTTTAAAAAAATTAAAAATAGTATTAAATAATGCATTGCTCATTGTTGCATATAGAAGTGCAGTGGAGAATTTTAGCTGCTTACAATAAAGTGTCAGGGCATCCTTAAGACCTGCTGAGGAACCAAAATGAAAACACTGGGTCTATATTTTGCACAAAAAAACAAAACTTTGCACAAAAAGCCAAGAACTCTTAAATGGATACCGATTAAGCCTAATAAGTAAGGAAACCAAATTACATGCCTAGATATCCCCACAAATACAGTGCCAACAGACAAAATGGAACCAACAATATTATCTTTTTTAAGGATCAAAAATGGTCTGATGTAACAAGAAACTTTTGAAATTATTCTGAATCTATACCACTTACTTTTTCATTTCAAAGTATTCACAGAGAAGACATGACATTTTCCCACCTCTTTTCCAACTACAATTCATGTTGGAATCCTTTATTATATTTTATTAATGGTTCAGAGTCCCACGATTGTTGAATTGGTGAGGGCAAAGATATCAGGCGATTTGCATGTATTTGAGTCTCATTACCAACTCAACTTGGGGAAGACTGCGAGCCATGGAGAGGAGAATGCCTGGCATTTAGGAGTCATTCGATAGATAACATTAAAAAAAAACAAAACCATACAAAGTCATGTTCATACATACAGACTTATGTATGCATGTTAACTTGTATATACATTAACTTGTTTTATTTCAGCATCAAATTAAAACCTCTGAAATTCCATTTTAAACTGTGATAATTCTGTAGGTATATTGTACCTTAAAACTCTTTTCTCAGAATGTGATTTCTTGGACATTTCCACATAGTTTTTCTCAGTCCTAGCCAGGATCAAGCACTCTTCCTATTAACTCATACATCTTTACTTCTCAATTAGTCTTTTTGATATGTGTTTTACAAAGAATAGTACTGATATCTCTCCACACGCAGTTAGCCCATTTGGAAATCGTTTGATTTAACAATAGTACTACTAATAATAACAATAGCAACAATAACAACACTTATATTTAGGGAGTGCTTTCTCTGTTTTAGGAATTGTGCTCAACTACTTTACATGCATCACTGTATTTCTTCTCCCTGTCAACCTTATGAGGTAGGTTCCATTATCCCCTCCACCACCCCCTGCCCAAATATGAAAACCCAGGCTTAGAGAAGTTATCAAATCAGTCCATGGGCGCATAGATAGTAAGTGATTGAGCCAAAATTTGAACGCAGGCAATAAAGCTGGATTCTGTATACTCATATTGAACATGCTGCATTTCAAAGTTTTAGTCTTTAAACTTGTGTCATTAGCATAGTTACAGGAATAATCTAACACAGAAAATACAAAATTCCACATCAAGATCGCTCATTATGCACTCTAGTGAAGGGGTAGACGATTCTTCAAGGTAGGAGTGGTATTTTTTTCTTTGCAGCACCATTGGCCATTCCCATGGGCTAAGAAAATACAAGCACAGTTTAGTAAAATGTAAACCCCAAATTAAGATTCAAATCCAAGCTTTACAGAGGTTGAGTTAACTTCAGATAAGAAGAAAAGACAGCATACACGAAGAAAACATTAAGTTTCAGGCCTGTCCCAAACCAGCTGTGTGGCTTTGAGCTAATGTACACCCTCCTGGAGTCTCAGGGTCCAGTTCAAGAAATAAAGATGGCTTGTGTATCACCCAAAGCCTCTTCCAGCTGTGTGAGCCTCTGCTTCTATCTGGTCAAGTTACTGGTTACCCTTTCATGGGGAAATTTCTGGTAGAGATAGCGTAGGTCTTAAGCTTCTCCATATCCTGCGCTTTTACTCATATGATACTCTGAAGCAGTGGTTTTTAGGGCAGGGGACAAGGGCTATTTTGCCGTCAGAAGGACACCTGGCAAGGACTGGAGACAATTTTGATTGTCAGGACTGGGGCGTTGCCGCTAGCGTCTAGTGGGTAGAGGCCAGAGATACTGCTACACGTACCTCCTACAATGCACAGGACGGGTCCCCACAGCAAAGACTCATCTGGCCCAAAATATCAATAGTGCCACCGTTGAGAAACCCTGTGTTAGATTAGACTTGAATATCACTGTGCATTGCAAAATGCTCCTCTCACATTGTTACATCTCATCAATGATAAATAACTCTAATGCCTCTTTTTCGAGTTCTGCTTTCTATTTGTGGGATGGTGCCAATAATGCTATATAATTTGATATCCCAACTGCCATTGCTAGTGTGTATCGTTTGGTCATGTAATTATCATTAAGAATAGAAGTGCAGAAGATGAACAAGTCTATTGCTGCCAATTTTATTTTTCCACCTAAGAGTAAAAAGAGATAGTTATAACTCCCTTTGCACCTGGTGTTTTCCTAACCCTGAATGTCTTTTCTTTCAAAATGTGAATTCATGGTCAAATGCTACTGTGGCTTAAACATTTCCTTCTCAGAGAATTTAACACTGCAAGATATCACAACGGTGCAGCTCTTAATGATGCCTTATTTTATCAGCACAAAAATGAGAATCATGAGTATAAAATATGATTAAAACAAAATAACTTATGCTTTTCAAAGTGTCTATTTTAAATTGGCAGCTAAAGGCCCACATGGTTACAAGGATGAAGTAAATTCTTCCAACCCTGAAACAAATTTCAAACAAGGTTTGCTGTGTCTCTCTTTGTCTTTCATAAAATTCATACAGATAAAATGGAGGCTACTTATCATTGCTCATAAAAATGAGCCCTTGGTAGAGACAGAAGCAAGTGTTTGAAATGTTAACAAGGATGTTCACAGGGGGAAAACATATTGAAAAGAAGTCCTATTCAACCACTTGGGCCAAAAGGTGTTGCCCTCTGTTCTAAAATTTGAACCGGGATCTATAATACAAACATGTTTCAGAGATTTCTGTGAAACTTTAAATTGGAAATCTAAAGTATTCCAACCTTCCTCCACTCCAGAGAACTGTTCATCAGTCAACCCCTTTGTTTTTGTTATGAATGACTATAGAGTCAGGCTATTTAAAGCAACTGATGCATTCAGTTGTCAGTTATAAATGTCTGTGGAGAGTCCCACAAATGAACCGCAGTTTGATTTAAATCTTTTTCCTTCTTCACCAAAATGGCCAGGTTTGAAAGAATACAAAACGTACATCTGTTATGGTGACAAAGGCTAGGGAAAGAACAGAAGGCAAAAACACCTGCAAATAGGAGTGAAAGATCTTTAAGAGAGAATGAGAAAAATGCCCTCCTGCTCATTTACTTTGCTAAGCCAAAGAAACTTGGGACTTCCATAGAAAAGAAGGCGTAGCCTGAATCGAGTATTCAAGTATGTGATACCAATTGCATCATCACCACATTTCGCAAAGTAAACTTTTCAATAATTGGCTCTGTTCTTAACCTTGCAGTGAAACTATAGTTACTCTTAGTTGTAAATGGACTTAAATGCAATTGAGGAATTTTCTTCAACTACCCTTCCATCTGCTAACATATCCAACAAATGTTGACTGCCTGCTACGTGAGACGTTCTTTTTTGTTTTATTTTATTTTATTATGTTATGTTAATCACCATACATTACATCATTAGTTTTTGATGTAGTGTTCCATGATTCATTGTTTGCGTATAAGGTTCTTTCTTAAGGACAGTTAGTAGTGCATGGATATTAGCTATCTATCTGCTGCTGAATACCAAGTGATTCTCAAACTTAGCAGCTTAAAGCAAAAAAAAAAACCAAAAAAACAAAAAAACAAATACAGTCCCAGGACAAAGTATATGCTCAGGAAACACTTGTTGAATGAATAAATGACTGACTGATTAAATGAATAAATATAAGAGAAGAGCAGCTTTTGCAGTGTTCTGCAAAATGGCAGAAATGTAGACCACAATGGTATGAAAGTGACGTCAGTTATCTGAAGTATGGAACACAGGAAATTGGTGATGCCTACGCTGCATGCACAAATCTCTAGAGAACCGGTTATGGATTTGACTCTAAGGATATTCCTAGATATGAGATACAGATAGAAAAGCTGACTCATATGATAAATAGCCAAGAGGTATTCTGGTCTCAATGCTACCTACAGGCTCTCAGAGTCTTTTGTAAAAGGAATTATTCCACAAGATGCAAATATTTACATTCATTTGTTGCTTCGGGAAACAGCTTTTGCTGCTCTCTTATGCTTTTTTATGCAACATCTGCATTTTGTCAGTGGAGTTTATAATGACTGACTCTTTTCTCTAAATTCCATTCCTTTGCAGTCTCTTTTCCTTGCAGGGTTTTAACTTCTTCCCCAGATGACCGTTTCCTCATTGACATTTTCCTCTCTCCACTTTAAAATTTGAATTTAAGAAATAGACATAGTAAATACTCTCTACAAAGCATGTTCACCTCGTCAGAGAAATAGTGTCATGGAAACATAACAAATGCATGAAATAAATGAACATGATGCAGTTGCACATCAGATATATTAGTATCATTTATTTTAGATTTTAACCATCTAAGCAATAAAGGTCACTGAAGGGTGGATAGGAAGACAATTAAGGTCATCGGGATTTCCTAGGGATTATTAGCTTTCCTTAAAACGGCACCAGACGTAATATCGAGCTAGGACGGCAGAGTGGCGAGAGTTATTTTTAATTATTAAAAGTAATTTCACATGTGATTTAACAGTCATAATTAGAATTTTGAGTTATGCTTTCCTTGGTAACAACCCATTTCCTTTGTTTGGATAAAACCACAGGCAGGGCGAGATGAAATACGATGTCCTTTAATACGTGGGACTTTGAGACATTGTGTTTCACTGGCAGGCGTGCAGCATTTCTGCAGCTGAAATGGAATTTCCGTAAAATACAATAGAAACTAGACCCCATCATTAATACGTCTCCCTTGCCAGTTTCTGGGGCGTCAGTAAACAAAGGCTATCGGCAAAACAGTGCGAGCTATTCTTGGAGAACCCCCAGAGTCCTCAGGAAGGACTGGCAACCTCTGGCCGTCATCCGCAGTGGCTCGGTGGGTTGTGCGGAAGCTGGAGCTCCTGGGGGAACAGCAGACGCAGATGGGCGGCGGCTCCTAGTTGTGTGTGTGTGGGGGGAAGAAGCCCTATAGGCCCAAAGCCCAATATCCATCTGACAGAACCACCACCACCACCACAAGTGGAATTGCTCTTGCCACATCTGTCTGGGCTGAGCTTCTTTTCTTTCTGTGCCTGGCAAGATCCTACTTAGCCTTCAAGGCCCATTTCAAAACACTTCATTTTCTTGTGCTGCCTTGGCTGATTGACAATGACCTGAATTTCTCCTTTCTCTAGATCCTTAGGGCCATTTACTTCCTACACAGTGATGCTGCTAATTGTCGTTCACTCCCTCATGCATTAAGTACAAGCTTACTGAGGACCTACTGCAGATCAGGGACTGGCTAAGGATTTCTACGCTTTTCCTCACCACAGCCTTTTGTGATAGGTACTAGTGTTTCTCCCATCAAATAGATGAAAACACTGAGGCAGAGAGGGGTGAAGTCATTTACTAAAAGCACACAGCTAATAAGTAGTTAAGCTGAAATTTAAGGTCACATTGGTCCTATCCTAAAACCTAAACTTTTAACTCATAGCTTATATCACCTTAACATGGCATTATCTTAGATGATTTTATATTATTTTGCATTTATTACGTTTTATATGTATATTGTATACATATATTTATATATGCATGCATGTATACTAACATGAGCTATGATATGCTATAATGTATTAACATAACAATATAATACAATGCAATATATGGTCAGTTGGGGCTGACTCGTCCTTCTTGCAATAACCCATCTCTTCCCAACTCCAGATTCTATGACATCATGTTGGGAACTTAGCATAGGTCATGGTATGAGTATTTGTCTACACCACGGCAATTGCAAATGACACAAATGAGGTTATTTTTCTTGAAGATCTGGTTAAACATTTACCAACACTACTGATCGTGTTATATTATTTGAGAGTTACTGATATAACAGTCCACGTCACACTTAATTGTGAGCTCCTCAAGTGAAGGGACTATATTATAACGACATCTTTTTTTTTTTTTTTCAGAGCTTGTCCATAGCACAGTGCCTAGCACAGAATGGGTGATCAGGAAATGGTTCTAACATGAATGAGTGAATATTTTACAGCATCTTTCACAGTTTTTACAATATTTACTCCCATTAGTCTAACAGTCACAGTGTTTGTAATATCACTGCTGTGGGTTGCCAGGGGATAAAACATATAAAGTCTGAAGTGCAATTCCTTGCTTCTCAGCTGAATTGCTTCACAGGGAAGGAACACACTGCATCACAAGTACCTAACACTTATTTCTACCTGGGAGGCCTGGAAAGATGCTCAGGGGGACTAACTGGGGTCTACAGCAGCTCCAAACAAAACGATCCTAAATACACAACTAAAATACAAATGTTTGAGTTACTTATGTGTGCTGGCCTCTTATTTTATTTTATTTTATTTTATTTTTATTTTCCCCTTTTTTCCTGCTCTGTCTTAATGTGACTTTGAGGTGATCCATACATTAAAATCCTAGGTTCTTGGTATAAAAGAAAATCTTTCCAAAATTATAAAAAATGAAATCTCAATCACTTTTCACGAACGCTGCTGGTGTTGCTGATTTAGTCCAGAAATTCCATTTTTTATAGAAAATATTCCAGAAACCATTTTTATCTCAGATCAACACAGGCTTTGGAATCTGAAAGACTGTTTATGCATCCCAGCTCTGTGCTGACCAACTGTGTGACCCTGTGCCTCAGATTTCTCTTCTGCAAAATAGATACAATGTACCTACTTCAAAGGGATAAATCCAGGTAATATATTGGAAGGACTTTGCATAAAACCTAATCTACAATAAACATTCAGAAGGGGGATAATTTTTTTTTTTTTTTGGCATCTAGCACACTGCCTTTAAACTAATATATTTTGAAGGAACCACTGAATGGGAAAAATAAAAACAAAAACATAACAAACAGCTCCTGAAGTTTTAAACCTTCATCCACTTTCTTTCAGAACTGTGTATCACTTTCTGTGATGTGGGAATTATATCTATCTATTTGCACTGTCCCATAGGGTAGCCACTAGCCACATGTGACTATTGAGAACTTGAAATATGTTCTCATTTTAATGAGATTTTAAATTTATATAAATTTAATTCACTTAAATTTGAATGCCCACATGCGGCCACTATATCACCACAGTTTAAGGATCAACTAGAGGACAGAAACTGGATCTTGGATGCAGAACAAAATGTTCAGAAAGTACTACTCATTTTTTGCAAAACAAAATAAATTACTCCTTTTGTTGGTCCCTTGTTTATCCTGCTCTCACCCACAAAACTGGAAATGCTTGTGGAATTTTCCACTTTTGAGAGACAGCGTTGTGTGCGACAATGATAGCCACCGCCCCACGCCAATCTCCCCCTTCCCTTTTTTTTTTTTTATAGCCAGGCCTTAAAGATCCTACCTGCCTGCCTGGAAATACTTAAGTTCCAAGGATTTCTGACAGGCACTGGGGTCACTAATCAGAATAGGGTGGGAGGTGAAAAGAGAAAGTCACGAGTGGCCAGGTCCACGGTCTGCAAACCTCCCTCAGAGGTCCCCCACGGGGTGGCAGTTAAAGGTGGCAGCAATTATGCTGTGTGTGCTGCTGGGAAGGGCGACCTGGCAGCCCCACCAGCTTCATTTGTTCTTAAGTATTCTATGAGGGAGGAAGGCATACATTTGTTTGAGGTAGTGCCTTGAGTAATGAGAAAAGATGCTACGTGAATTTTAAAAGTGTTGTGATAAAGAGGTGCTCTAAGCATTAATATTTGCAAACATCTCAACCACTAAATCATAAAGCATAATGACCCTTAGAAAACATCTGACTCAAACTGTTTCTGTGACAGTTGAAAAAGCTAGAAGGGACCGGCTCAGGGACAGCAAGATAGCAGCATGGCTAAGACTGAAACCAGGGTGTGCAGGTTCTCAGTGCTCTTCCTTCTATACCCCACAGGCAGTTGCAAATAGAAAAGGGAAAACAACAACAACACTGAATCTATTTTGAAAGACTGTTGGAATGTCAAAGCACTGGTAGGCTAAGAAAAGTTATATGCAAATGTATTGTAATGTGATACTGGGAAAGTGGTGGGTGTCATTTATGTATTTTCCCTAATTTTGCTCCCCCCCCCTTTCTCTGCAGGCACACATTGACTGGGATTCTCTCTCGGAGGACATAATACCCTCTTGGCGTAAATTAGGCAGGTTGGAAAATTGCATTAACTCTTTCTACTCCCCAGGGAGCACATTTGGCAAATCCCTGCTTCAACGCACTAATTTTCCTCGTGATGTGTGGCTAATGCACTGGGGGGGGGGAGGGGAGGGGGCTTACTGGGTGTGCCGGGGAGGTCAGGGACCATATTATCACGACTTTATTGCCAGTGAGAGGAGTCCAAGCCTCCCACATGTAAATCAAAGAGTTAACAATGGGGCCGGGGCGGTGGGGGGGGGGGGGGGCACTGCGATCTGTCATCTTTCCGACACTTGGGTTTAGCAGCCACTGTATTTTGCAAACCATCAGTTGTGTTTCCACAAAGCCCAGAACATGGTATTACACAGCCTGAAATCACTCAATCTTAGGACTCACTCTGCTCCCACCACCTAATCTTCCATGGGAATGGGAAGCCAAGGTGAGTTCAGAAATCTATGCAGTCATTATTTGTCTGTCTTTCCAGTTCCCTACTTTGATACGGGCACAACTGTGGACCCTGAACCCAGCATCCGCTTTCAGATTAGAAGCTCAAATAGCTTCATTTCCCTCCTTTACAAAAGAAGAATGACTTCAAGATTATATGTGAATATAACACTCTTCCCCACTGCTGCCACATTTCTACACACACTCATACTTGTCTTTTTTTCCCCCCCCAGGAAAAAAAAAGAATCAAAAAACGAAAACTGTAATTCTACTAGAAAAGGGGAGACTAGCAAGCAGCCATTTCAATTCCTAGTGCAGAGGTTTTAGAAAATAAAATAAGAATTTGCAATTCAGTGAGTGGAGTTATGTGCATGGAAAATTAATTCAAGAGGGTAACTCAATCAATATTAACCTTCTGAAATCTTCTCCATTTTTCCACTGGCTGCAGGCTAACATGGAGGGATTCTGGGAGACCGGGGCTTCTGAGCATTCGAGTTCATTAGGCATGCATCTCATTTTGGCAGGAAGCCACCCTCTTTAAGCAAAGCCCAGTCACAGATAAAGGGAGGGCAGTCAATTCCCAACTAATAAATGCAAGGCTGCCGAGACAGGACTGCCAATCTTGTGTGAAGGGGGAAAAGAAGGGGGTGGAGGTAGTGATGGTGCTTTGCATCTCTTCTGATCCCATGGCGTACAACACAGCCAGAGCAGGAAGAAGCCCCAGACCAGCTCTCAGAGGCAAGATGAAAACCGCCCATACAAACAGAAAAATAGCACAGTGTGTTTGGCCTGAGTGATGCATTTGTCCCTGCGAGTTTAGAGCATCTTACAAACCCTTTCTATTAAGTCTCTGTGGTGTCCTTGGGAAAAGACGTGAGACCAGGACTGCAGTAGAAATTGGGATACTGAGGCACAAGGAAGCCTGGGGATTGGGGTGACAGGGGTCCCAGTGAGGTAGGTAAGAGTGAAACAGAGGACTGACAGACCCAGCACCAGTTTTCACACATGACGGGGGGAAGAAAGCTAGAATGATGCAGTTGGCACACTCTGGTATAAAACACTGAAATGTTCACTGGTGCCAGGAAGTAACATACAGGAAGGGTGTATAATCACAGGGAACAGTGAAGACTACACTCAAGAGCACTTACTACACTGGTTCTTTTTGGTGGAATCTCCCAATTTATATACACTGGAAATTGAATAGTTTTAAAAGATAGTGCAAGCCAACAAAACATGTTTTATGTCCAATCCAGCCAACAGGCCAGCATTTTGTGCCATTTGGCTTGGTTAATTAAATACACCCACACGGTTCAAACCTCCCCATTCTCCGGCCTGAATAGATATGGCAAGATTCAGCTTCAAAGCTGAGTGAGTGAAGCATGATGGCACTGTGGTTCATTCTGAACACACAATTTGTAAACTTGGTTAAGAAGCTGTGACAGCAGGGACTCCTGGGTGGCTCAGTCAGTTAAGCGGCTGCCTTCAGCTCAGGTCATGATCCCAGGGTCCTGGGATTGAGCCCCGTGTACCTACTCCGTGGGCAGCCTGCTTCTCCCTCTCCCACTCCCCCTACTTGACACACTCATACTTGACAAATAAATAAATAAAATCTTAAAAAAGAAAAGAAAAGAAAAGAAAAAGGCTGTGACAGCAGCGTGATCCAGGCCCCAGAAGCCAAGATGGGAAGCAAGGATGCCTTGGGGAGGATGCCCAGAGGACGTGGGGCCCTCTTCTTTCTTTGTAAGAAAAGCAAAGGGCTGGCCACCTCATTAGAGAGTCAATAACAAAGATCTGTCTGTATCTTTCTAATTATAAGGCTAATTGTCTAATATTTTGAGGCCCTCTCTTGCCAACCAACTCTCCACAAACTTAGTGTATGTCTACCCCATGACTCACACGCTTCGTCTATCCCTTAAATCCCTGCGTATCTGTCCATCAAACAGCTGTCTGGGTATTCACATCTTCGCTAATGTCCTAGAGAGGCTAATCTGTGGGATTCTTATAACCCCTGGGGGTGGGAGAAGGGTAAGCCGACTGATGAAATCCCTTCTGCATTAATGGGCGATAAAGTAAAATCTGATCCCCAGGGGTCATGCTACAGAAACACTCTGGTCCTACTTTTATGTGGGTCATATATCTTAATAGGTTTTCAAGCAATTTAGAAGACAAGACAAAGCAGCTGGTCAGGGGCAATTTACAAGGCCTCAGTTCCCCAGCAACACAAAGCTGCTCTGTTACAAAGGCCCAATCGGAGTCGTCAAGCCGTTTCCAAGTATGAAGACACATACGCACATCTGAGAAATTCCTCTTTACCCGAACACACTTGCTTTGGTTCATAGACACATCACTGTCTTATTTATCCAATGAGCTGCGAGGTCCGTTCAGTGTTTATACTCTTTCTTAGCAATTTCAGAATGGCCACTCTGAGCCCCGTCAATTCTAGCTGTTTGCTGTGTGTCTGTGCGGACAAGTGCAGAGAAATAAAACTGTACAAACTCTGAATGAACTAGCAACCCATGGACTACCTCCTTTCTATTAGTGGTTCCGTGGCGACATTTTCACCCATTCCGGAGGTAAGAAAGTGATCACGGATCCTACGTGTGGCAGTAACGTAGCTTAGCAATTTCACATTTACACAAATCCAAGGCAAGCTGTGCTTTGAGGTGTGCCCGTGGGGTAGGGTATGGCTGCATGAATCAAGACGGGGTAATCCGCAGGGGGAGAGAATGAGTCTTGCTCTTCAAGGGCCTTCTGCTCTGGAATACATACAGGAAAATTAATCAGTCACTAACATCACCACGTTATTCTCTCTCATTACAAATCAGAGTAAACAATTACTGCATTAAGCACTCACTGAGAGGTTTTGAAAGGCCACTGGTGCTTACTGCTGATTTTCATAAATGATCTTCAAGGAGCTCCCCTGAGGATGGGAGATCTCGGGAGGTCTAGGGAGAGGTTAGTGAGAAATGCATCTCATTACCATGGTGATGAGATGCAACATGCAGCCTGGCTGTGGAATCAGTTGCCATGATTTTGGCTGTGGGTTTGTGGTTTTCTGGGGAAGTGTCCAATTTTAATTGATGGCAGGCTCCCTGGGCCCCCAGTGCTTTTCTTCTGAGCACTGATCATAAGAGGGTAAGCCACAGAAGCAGGATCCAGGCTCCAGCACTTAGGAACTGCATGACTTTTGACAATTAGGTTGAAATAGGACAGTATCGTCTATACTTCAACGAGCTGTGGGGATCTACAGACAGTAAAGCATTCTGAGTTAGCACTCAATGAGCAGTCACTATTTTATCCATTTATTTATTTTGCCAAGGTCTGCCTTTCCCATTAACTGGATATATTCCATGAAAGCAGGCAGAGCACTTCTATCTTGGGCCTTGCAATATTAATGGTACCTTGCAAAGTGCCAGCTCTACAGTAGGAACTCAGCTAATATGTTGCCAGTGAATAAAGAAATGAAGAGAGAATGACTATTTTCTTTGAAAAGGGGAGCCCCTTTCTCTGCTTTATTTATAGAGACTAAGGCAGAAACCTGAAACTAGGATTGTTCAACTTTAGAAATTCCCCTAATATCCCTGGATTCTACCAAGAGGAAGAATTATGGACAAGAGACAAAATACAAGAACACTGATGTGTTGGGACATTCTTGAGTGGAGAAAGCAAACACAATGAACTGAGAGATAGGAGAGAATTCCTGGAGAAGTCACAGCTTTGCCTCATGTGTCCTCTTCCCTTTCTTTGGGGCATGATTGATAATGCCTGTCCATCTCTCTCCTGAGGCTCCAAGCTGCAATGATGAGACAAGTGCAGAACTTGGAGACTGTTGTAGGAAGAAGCTACAAAATCAATGATTTTGCTTATTACTTCTGTGGCTATAGGGCAGAGCTTGCGCTCAGACAAGCATATCAACAGAGAGAGGTGATAGAGTGTGATTTTAATACTGAGTGAGACCTGAGAACACACCCCCCTGGGTTGGTGAACACCCTCTTCTCAGTCTCACAAAGTCCCGCCTACTTTTGTATCGAAGGCTAACTTACATTATTCTGGGAATGTGAATGAAGGTGTGGGGTGAAATGTGCATCATCTACGTTGAATCCCAAACTGACTATTGTACCCCACCAACAGACAGCCCATTTTGGCCTGGGAGAGCAAGCCCTCCTCTAAATCAAAGTGGTTTTCTAATCACAGTGTGTAATGAAGGCTGCCTACAGCGGCTCATGGGCAAATAACGCCCTTCTACTTCCCAGTGGAACAGAAGGAAGATCAATGAAATGCTTAAATCAGATATTGCTTTCAGAAGAGAGAAGGAGTTATCAGTAGGTTTATTTTTCCTGACCAAACTTTGTAATAACCTCTGCATTTATTCAACTGCATAGTTTGTGAATCAATGGTATTTACTGAGTATTTACCATGTGTACCTTACTGGGTCTCACAGGAAAAAAATGCCCACTGTCAGCCAATAAAAGCCAAATGCCTTACTTAGCTTGTCATTGAATGACATCAATTATCTGACCTCTACTTACCATTTTGGCTTCAACTCCACACACTGCTACCCCTGGAACGCAATCCTCCAATCACTAGAACTACACCTGCAACCTGATTGCACCATGACTGTTTCAGGATCGGAGGGTCTTGGAAATGCCTTCCCTTCCTCCTCGACTGACTAATGAAAAAACTATTCATAATTAAGCATTACATTCAAGCATGACTGCTTCAAAAAGCTTTCCGCATTTTCTACACCCTATCTTTTGTAACTTATGTGTGCATGTGTGTGCTTGCATGTGCATGTGTATGTGCACATACTTCAGTAAAATGCATTGTGGTAGGCATAATAAAGGCGCCCCAAAGATGTTTACATCCTTAGCCCCAGAACCCGAGAATGTGTTATCTTGCATTGTTAAAGGATCTTTGCAGATATGATTAAGTTGCAAATCTTAAAATGGGGAAATTATCCTGGATTACCCAAGGTAATTGTGAGGGTCCTTAAAAGTGGAGAGGGGTAGTAGGAGTGTTGGAGTTAGAGAAGGTGTGACAATGGAAGAAGAGGTTGAAGTGATGTCATTGCTGGCTTTGAGGATGTGGGGTGGAGGGGCAATAGTCAAGGAAAGCAGGTAGCATCTAGAAATGGGAAAAAGCAGAGAAACAGTTTTTCCCCTGGAGCTTCCAGAGGGAATGCAACCCTGTTAAAACCTTGTATTTAACCCGTTGAGACCTATTTCAGATTTCTGACGTCCAGAATGGCAAGATAATAAATTTGTGTTATTTTAAGCCAGCAAGTGTGTGGTAATTTGTTATATTAGCAATAGAAAACCAATATACCGCCATAACATTTTATTGATTTCATTTCCATGTCTTTCTCCTTCCACAGAACTGCATGTTTCTTAAAGTAGTTAAAAGTAGCAATCCTATATCAAAGGTGTCCATGTCAGGCCCTGTCAAAGTATATGCAATACCTATAGCATCAGATTACAGAACAATGGGTGCTGGGGTTCAGTGCCTCATACTGGGCCCCAGACTGCTGGGTTATCAGCTTCATCATATATAGTATCAGGACTTTGGGTGAGTTATTGTTTCTCTGCCTCAGTTTTCTCATCTGCAAAATGGGGATAAAAATGATGTGTATCTTATAGGGCTGTGATGATAATTTGTTAATTAGTCCATATAAAGGCATATTTGTGTCTGACATATAATAAGCAATATGCAAGTGCTAAACAGCAGAAATTAGTATCTCCACTTTAGAGATAATAAAACTGAAGCCCAGAGGGCTTAATGTACTTGCCCTGCAGAGCAGGGATGGGAAAAAAATATAGCCCATCCACTCAACTTGAACACACGAGAGGAATACATGTTTCTTGACTGAATACACCAACAAATCCATAAACTCTCTACCTAATGCGAGAAACAGAATTTACAACAACATATCGGAAAGAATGAAACATTGGGGCACCTGGGTGGCTCAGTAGGTTAAGCGCCTGACTCTTGATTTTGACTCAAGTCATGATCTCAAGGTCGTAAGACTGAACCCACATCAGGCTCTGAGCTCAGTACGGAGTCTACTTGGGATTCTCTCTCTCCCTCTGCCTCTGCCCCCTCCCCCTGCTCCTCGCGCCCCCACCCAGTAAATAAATAAATAAATAAACAAATAAATAAATAAAATCTTTAAAAAAAAGAATGAATGAATGAAGCACTGAGAGTATTTATGAATGTTGTAAGGAGATATGAAACAGGGGTTATAGTTTGATGAAAGTGAGAGAGACAATCACTGGTATAATTTGGTAGGTACATAAGTAGTGGTCATATCACATTAGAAAATAATGTACGACAATGCCAGGCAGGTTTTATGCTGAGAGGATGATTGGCTTGGAAAGATTAATACTTATTAAAATAATGGTTCACTCTGGAAACATGCTAAAGAGTCAAAAATCAGAACCACGAATAACGGCATTTTCACAGACTTTATAGAAAAGCATGTATTTCTGTTTATGACCCGAGTGCATCAGACTGCTGGGCCCCACCTCCATGCATTTCAGATTTAGTAGGGCTGGGGTCAGGCTGCAAAATCTGTATTTCTAACAATTAGTAGGTGATACTAATGCTTCTGGTTAGGAGACTACACTTACAGACCCACTGATCTATAGCAATTATTTCCCCACTGCCGTGGTTCAAGATTACTTCCAAAAGGTTCACAAAGGGAATTTAATTGTCTCAATCTAACATTTCAGGGAATTGAAAGGGAAGTCCTGTCTGAGTATTTGTAACAGCATGAAGCCCATTAAAAGTACAAGACTCTAAGAAAGCAAATCGGCTTTATTCAGGAAAGCTTTTAAAGGACTTGCAGCACCAAGGGAATGATTCTAAGGCAATGGCTACGTCAAAGACTTGGTTTTCAATACATGGGCCGTGTCATTCTATGGCAAGTGGCTCCTGCCTTAACTAAATCTCTTAGGCTGCACTTCCAACACCACCCCCATCAATCTGTCCACATTCGAGGATGGGATTTTATGGACATAAGCAAGAAATCTTTAAGAGGTTTTTAGTTGGTTTTCTGTGTTAGTACTTTGGTAAAGAAACATTTTCAAGTAGCATAGCACTGCAGTCTAGGCATAGAAGGCTAATCAACCAAAGAAGATTCATTCCTAAAACAGATGCGAACTCAACACTTCTTGCTTCATTCTTCAGTTTGGCTGGGTTTCTCTCTCAATACAACCGATATATCAAGAGGAAGAGGAAAGAGATCTGAGTATTTTGCAAACTTTTCTTTTATCTCTTCTTAAAATTTCTCATCTGGCTAAGAAATAACTTTGGGCTCACACTGAAAGTGAATAAATCAAGTGTTTAAATTAAGGTGATGAAATATTAAAACACTACTAGTTAAGAAGAAAAAGTGAGAAGGTTATCTTTGATCAAAATTGAGGGCAGTCACTGAGCAAGATGAGCGGAAAAGAATGAATGTACAGTCTTGCAAAAGTTATCTCAGTCATCTTTAAAATTAATCACTCATCAAAATGCACAGTATTGGAGGATGTGGGTCAGGAAGAAATATATCTATAACCACGGAAATGGAAATGACCTTCAAAAACTCTTAATTATGAATAACCATATGGTTAATGTTCAGTGTTTGGTAAGAAATTATTATAATTTTAGAAGTTAATAACAAAAAAATAACAGTGTTTTAATAGAAAAATGGTAAGTATTTGATTTATTGGAAAAACCACTCCCTACAATTGTTCCACCCAGCAAATTCTAAAAAGGAAGGTATAACTGTAGGTGTGAATCAACGCAAACATTGAAAACAACATAAACAAGAATGAACTCATATACAGTACCCTCCTTATCTACACGGGATACCTTCCAAGACCCCCAGTGGATACCTGAAACCACAGATAGTACCAAACCATACAAATACTATGTTTTTTTCCTATATATTCATACCTATGATAAACTTTAATTTATAAATTAGTCACAGTTAAAGTTTAACAACAATAACTAGTAATAAAATTGAATAATTCTAGCCTATTCTAAAAAAAGTTATGGGAATGCAGTCTCTCTCTCTCTCAAAATCTCTTATTGTGCTGTCCTCACCCTTCTTGTGATGATGCAAGATGATAAAATGCCTGTGTGAGAAGATGAAGTGAGGTGAATGATGTTGGCATTGCAATGTGGTGTTAGGTTACTACTGAACTTCTGACATACATCAGAAGGATTACCTGCTTCCAGACCATGGTGACTGAGGGTAACTGAATCTGCAGAAAGTGAAACCTTGGATAAGGGGGGCCTCCTGTATTCAATTTAATTGTCTCTTAGCTCAAAGATGAGTATTTCCTACCAGTAGATATAAATTGATGGGCAAAAGTACAATTTCTCTCTCACTTTGCATGGGTGGAGATTTATTCCCTTCTCAGTAAAATAAAAATACGATGCTAAAAGGAAAAACCAGACTGAATGCCATTAAAATGTTCTTATCCGTTAGGATATATGCATGCCAGATCTTCCAGTTTGTTGATTCATCTTCGTATTTTTCATAGCACCTTGTAAATAAGGGCCCTGCCATTACTAGCTTTGTGACTTTGGACAAGTTAGCTTTATCTTATTAGTTAAAAATCCTTAACATGTGCCAGGAATGCTACCAAGTGCTTTAAAATATTAACTTACTTTATAACCCAACAGGAAGGCATTATTATTATTCCCAATCTATAGATGAGAAAACAGAGGCACAAAGAGATTAATGAATTTGCCCAAGGTCACAAATTTGACAAGCCGGAAATCCAGAATTTTGTTTACTATAAAGCTAGAGACACTTCTGTGTCTCAATTTAGAAAACAGGAGAACCTACTTTTTGGAGCTGTAAAGATCCAAGAAGTTAATTTTGTTAAGCCTTTAGATGAGAATGTGGCCTCTAGTTATTGATGAAAATGTGTGAGCTAAAACAGTGGTACAAAATAAGCACTGAATAAATGATTTTTGAATGAGAAGTTTGACTTTGCAATAGTGACTGAACCATTACAAATATAACAAAAAATAATTAAATACCACTTAGTAGATAATCACTCTCACCAAAGAGAAGTTCCATTTCTTGATAATCATCTTACTAATTGTCTCTAATAAATTTCCTTGTATGGATAGTACTGAGGAGTACATATGTGGAGAGCACTGTCGATTGGAAAGGTTTTCACGTATTTTTCTGACTCAGTTTGGAATCCAAACTATTAAGATCCAAGGTTGAAAACAATATCCGAGATTGTCAAATGGACTTTGCAATGAGCTCTGAGAAGGATGGAAGGTTGCAGGTTGAAGCAAAAGCAATTAGTTACCCATCATGTGGCTATTGATCTTCCTGTCTTTTTTGTTATCAGGACCTCAGAGGCGAGATAAAAGCTGTGACTTCAATACATCACAATTTGGAGTAAATATTAATAACCTTTAGAACATAGGGGCTGTATTTTTCTATAAGATACAGACAGTAACTAGCTCTGACCCCTACAAAAGGGAAGTAATTGTGGAATTCAGATGACACCTTTCAAGGACGGGTACTTCAAAAAATAAATTAGAGGAATGAAAAGCTGCTTGGAATAATTGAACTGAATTAAAAATAACAATAAATATTCCACCTCTGCCACTCAATTTTAAAAGGCCTTTTAACCTCCATTTTTCTACTGAGGTTTGAAAACAGAGAGATCCTTTAATCTAAGTGCTCTTATCAGATTTCCAGTTTCTATACCTTGCACATTTCGGGTAAGTATTTGAACATAGACGCTTACTGGAATTCTTAATAAGGAAAGTAAAATGGCTCTTAAGAAAATATAAGTCTAATTTTGTGTTCTTTTGAAGCCTCCATTCCTAAGTTGAATATATTTTTGAAGAGCAGTGAGAATTATCATTCTATGACCATATATATATAAGAGGGGTAGGCAAACTACAGCCCACACCTGTTTTTTTGTAAATAAATCAGTATTGGAATACAGCCACACTCATTCACCTATAAGATGCCTATGGCTGAAGACAGTGTGGCCCACAAGGCCTGAACTATTTACTAACTTTGCAGAAAAAGTTTGCTACCTTCTAACATATATTATAGGAATTTAAAAAAAAAAAAAAAGTAAGTTGGGGAGATATTGTAGAGCCATCAGCATAACTTGGAAAAGTTGTTTAAAAAGTTACCTTTTTAAAAAGGACTATCATTAGTCTCAATGAGAAAACATTTTTTTAAATGAAAATACATCACTACGTTAAAATTAAAAAAAAAAAAAATCTCTGGCTTTTCAGCAATGGCACCACAATCCACTCAAATGCTTGGGACAAAAAAGGAGGATTCATTCTTAATTTGTCTCTTACTCCGACATTCGCTTCATTAGCAAATCCTGAATGGCCACCTCTATTACTTTCAACAGGTGTTGTGCATCCACGCACCTCCCTCTGACACTAGGGCCGCGATCCTCGTGCAAGGTAAAATCAATTCTCAGCTGGATTTCAGCAATGACATCTTCACAAATTTATTTTTTGACCCTGCTCCAAACAATTAGCCATCCAATAGCTAATAGGATTTTTGGGGGGTGGCTAATGGAATCTTTTAAAAACTCAAGTCTGATTACGTGTATCTTCTGCTTGAAAGTTTCCTCTGACTTTCCATTTCCCTTATAGGAAAATCCAAACGCTGTCTGCATCGCCTCGACACACATGGTCCAGCTCCCTTCTGCCTCTGCACCGCTGCCTGCTTGCTTACTAGGTTCCAGCCTTACGTACCATTTTTGTGTTCCTCAAAGAGGTCAACCTGGCCTTGCCTCGGGGGCTTTTGTGCTTGTTCTGTCCAAAAGAATCTGCTCCTAGATCACTGCGGTGTCTACTCCTGTGATTCCGGTCTCATTCCAAACACAATCTCAACAAAAAGATTTTCCCGAATTCTCTCATATGCCCTGCTTCATCCCAGCAATCTCCTGCTAACACATCATCTGGTTAATTTCTTTGAGGACTTACCATTATCAGAAATCATTTCATTTAGTTACATCTCATTTCTGTCATCTTTCTTATTACACCTAGGTCTATGATAGCAGGGAGTATGGCTGTTTACGGGTCTATCCATATCCCCAGTGTAGTGTCTTGTACAAAGGACGTGCTCAGTTTATATCTGTAGAATAAAGAACATGGTGGGGAGAGGGAGATTATGATTTAGTGGAATAGAAAGGTACATGATACATTTATTCACCTAAAATCTAAGAATTATTGTATGTGATATAAAGGTCAGTGACAAACATGGTTAATAAGGTCCATAGATCAGAACACGAAAAATACATAGGTTGGCCTGGGCAGGAAAGATATTCTGCAGGAAAAATAAGACCCCAGTTGAAGGAGGAAATGGGCGAACACTGAGACAAGGATCGGTACTTGTGAAAACAAGATAAAAAGGCAAGAAATCCTGGAGACTAACCAGATATGAAATTTGCAGAAATAACAGAAACTTTATTGACCATAAAATCAAAATTAATGAGGTGGCTGAAAGCACATCACATGAGGAAGAAAGACCATTTCAAATCAAATTACTTAAGTACTGCAAACTCTATACCAGAATCAAAAGAAGAGATGAGGAAATTTTCTCTTGCCAAATTCATAATGTAGGCACATGTAGACGGTTCACTAACGCTCCTGCAAGTAGAAAGATGTGGGATTGGATCACTTGTGTGGCTGCCCTTTCTCCTTTTTCCACTCTTCCCATGGTTGCATAAGCAGTTTTCAAAGGGCTCTTACCCTTCCAAGGGACAGACTGCCTGATACCGGGTCTCTTTCTCTTTAATTTAGGCTTTCACCCTCTGCAACACACTGGCTAAATATTCCAGGCTGCAGTTAAGTGTTTTGTTCCCAAAATTTCTAAAGCAATTCCAGTGTGTTCAAATTTAGGTAACCACTCCCCTTTCTTCTGATGCTCCAACCTTCTTGTTCTTCTTGTCCATTTACCATAAGCATTCCCTGAATCCTGTACTGCTCCTGCTGTTCTTGGGCCTGAAACCTCTTTCTCTTGTATTCTCTGTCCTCCCTATACCCCTTCCTGCCCATATCCAAACTTACCATGATTTTAGAAGCTCAAAGGCTAGTTTCATCTTGAAATCTCAAATTTTTACAACCTATTTCTCTTAATAATAGCTTACAGGTGCAAAGTGCTTGCCATGGGTCAGAAACTGTGCATAAGTGTAATGTATGTAAATATGTTACTGCATTTCATCCTTGTGCATCTTTAAGCATCATTACGCCCATTGTACAGATGAGAAAACTGAAGCTGAGAGGAGTTAAATAAACAAACAGTTCTAAGTGTGAGAATCCGATCATAATTCAGGTCTGTTTGATTCCAAAGCCTGTACTCATAGTAACTGAACTCTAAGGCCAACTCAGCATTGATTACTTTCTTCCTTAAACTCAGGTCCAATTACTCAGTCCGCAATTACCACTACTGGATGATAATGATATCCTTTCTGACCGTCCAGGCCTTTGCTCTGATTGGTCTATGCCAATGCTGAATCCATCATTAAATTCTGAATATATGTGTGCTTATCTTTTTTTATATTATGTCATTTATCCATCTTTATAATCTTTCCAATACTTAGAAAAGTACCATAATCAGATGCCTGCTTATTGTTTTTCTAAGGAAAAAAGACAGAATGATTAAATAAATAATAGATATTTTAACTTTTAATAATTTAACATTTAATTCTCCCAGGTCAACTTTAGGGTTCTTGAAAGATGTCCATTCATTCATTCACTGATTGTTCATTTATCAAACATTCTTCATACAGGGAGCTCAGTATTTTCCTGGTAGCAGTCAAGGTGCTTGGCAATAGGGAATAAAACAGACCTGGTCGTTGGCAGACAAAGCTTACAACTTGTATTCATGGGTCTCTGTTCCTCTTACATCTGTTACACGATGCCAGGCATCAACATACAGTGACTGAGGGGGAGTGATGAGTTCATAGGATCTTATTGAAAGTCTGGGCACAATCAAAGAAAAGCACAACTTATGATCATGGGGAATAATTACAAATGCCATAGAAAACCTTTTTTTTTTTTTTTAACTTATAAGACAAGTGGTCAGCTAATAGAAGTTTGTTAGAGCAGGGAATAAAAAAAAATTGAATTATACATGCCTGACACATTTGATTTTTAGTTTGGAACATAGAAAATGCAATACAATCTTTTGGTGTAAGGCCAAGGTCTTTTCTTTATGCACAGATCATCTGCTCAGCGTTCCCTGTCATCTCCCTTATATAAACCACACTCATAATGGATTATCTATAATTTCCATTTTCAATTCCTATAACAAGGAATGAGAACTTAAAGATATTTATGATATATATCTTTTTCTGAATCATTTACAGTTGTCTCATCACATACAATGGAACAAAATTTCTCTAGCAATTTTTCTTTATTGGGTCTTTCTGAAACATTCAAATTAGTTGCCATAGCAACACAACACTTTATTTTCACACAGATATTTCATCAGTTTATATTATATTTAATTAAATTATGTAATTATAACAACAAGTAAATAACTTAAACAGGTTTGGGAACAAGTGGCATAACAGATTCTTGGTAAACATTCAATTAAACAGGGAACAAAAGTGCATGAGTCACTACAGAGTTTCTTTTAGGTATCCAAAAATAAGGAATAAGGTGACCAACTATCTGGGATTTCCTAGCACTGATGGTTTCCTGGCATTCAGGACTTTCAGTGCTAAAACCAGGATAGATTTCGGCAAACCATGTTGGTTGCTCACCCTGTGGGTGTCAGTGACTATTCTTCATAGCAGAGCATTGGTAAAGCTGATAAATTAATTAAGTGGAGTTTGATTGACAGAGTTTGTGCACAGTTTGTGCATAGACTGAAACAGAACTTCAGGATCCCTTACCCAGCCACAGTCTTGCTTTATTCCAACATGCCTACTTATCAAGATGTAGTTTATACCCATCATTGGAATCACTCTGTTTATCCCTGGCACTGAGGCTGGGCCACAATAACCCATAACCCCACAAAGGAGAGAAGATTGTAACTTATGAATTTCTAAAGTTGAACGAGTTTATGTCCTGCCCTCTGACCCACATCTCTATGGGTTGATTGCTAATGAAACCAATTATTTCTTTTTAAGCATGCCCCACCCACCCCACAAGAGTATGGTTGGGCCTAGGGCCCCAATGAGAAAATCACACAACCTGGTATCTATGCATTCCTCAGAGTAGTTTTAGATAATATCTGGAGGGGAATTTCAATAGTTTAGGACAGGTAGAGCTTCAGCAGACACAATCTAGTTTTTCTGACATGTTTTCTTATCAAGGGATCAAGATGTTGGAAGGTCAAGTTTTGCCCATTCTCGCCTTGTTACACCTGGATTTCTGGTTGTCTGAGAACAGGAGGCAGATTTTAACAGCTCTACCCCTGATAAAACTAATATTTGTGTGGTTCTCCCTTTCAACAGCAGGGCTATAAATGAAATCTTAAGAAGAATAGGAATATTCTTAGTCAGAGAGAAGTCTGTATCTTTTCCTTCAGCTCTCAAAAATTAGCTAAATATTCAATGTTTACTGCCATGATCAAACATCCCTCAAATAGGTATCTTCTGATGAATGCAGGGAGATAAATATTCTAGCTCAGACTGAAAACGGGAGAAAAGGGGAGCATGTAGAATCTCTAAGCACATGCTCCTTTGAGTTATTCAGAAGAGGAAACTCTCATTTATTATTCAGTTGATGAAAGCTGCTGACAAGTATAAGACATTTCTACCAAGGGCTGTCTTGGGATTTAGGGAAATCAGATAAGGGAAACCCTACCCAAGATTGCTATCATTTTAATAACCGTAATTCTATGAATCAAGCCTTAGTTTGAAGTTGTTAAAAATGGCATTTGTAGGATAATCCAAATAAATCAGTGTTGCATCTCTCTCCCTGGAGGTTCCCCAATTGGAGAGAATTACATCAGACTTCATGTTCCTAAAGGTTGCTTCTCAGGTGTTGTACTTTAAGAAGGGACACTAGATTTTGGTGCATCTTATATATAAAGTCCTTTTATAATGGCTCTATGTATTGTAAGTTTAGTGTCAGACAATGTCTTCCCATGTCTAATGTATTTGCTGCTATTCTCAGTGCTCCCATTGTCAATAAAAATCATGTATATGTCAAAGTGAGGAATGAAAACATTGGCATATTCTTGAAAGACTGAAGGGCCCTGTCAGAAGATCTGGTTGGTTGGTCATCTTAGTAGACATGAGCTGTGGGAAGAAAGCCGTGAGCAATGCAATTTCACAGGGAACATATGGGCAGAAATTTACAAGATCCTTGGGGAGAGACTTCTGTTACCCAGATGGTTGCCAAAATTCCTGATCCTTGCACTCTGGAAATGAGACTGGGAGAGTTAATCAGATCAGTATGAATGATGATGTGGGAACTTCGATGTGTGCCACCTCCCTGGTTCATAGACCTCTAATGAATGCCTTCATTATGGTCTACCTCTTCTGGAAGCTCTTAAAGTCATGGAGATATCTTCCTAGCACCACTAGGTAGTCCACTCATTTGAGTGGATCATGAACACGTACAGATCTTAATGAGCCAAGTCCAGTAGAAAAATAATTAAGAACAATCTCTTTCTTTAAGTGTCTGATGATAATTTTTTACAGCTTATGGTTATAGTTGCTATCAAATTGTTATGGGCAAGTATAATATTTTTGTTTATAAGTAAAAGCCTAGAGAATCAGAACCAGGTTTTCGATTTGGTAAAAATTGTGAAAGAATGTGCTGAAAGAAAAAATTAATCTGAGTAATTGGAATTTATTAGACATTTTCCAGGAATCATCTTATTGCATTATCCCTATGACCCCCGAATTAAGCATAATACTTGCTATGTAGTAGCAATTAATAATTTAAAAAAAAAAATTAAGCTTCCTTGGCCCTTAATCATTATTTTTAATAAAAATCATAAAATTAGGGGTGCCTGGGTGGCTCAGTCAGTTAAGCATCTGCCTTGGGCTCAGGTTGGTCATGATCCCAGGGTCCTGGGATCCAGCCCCGCTCAGCAGGGAACCTGCTTCTCCCTCTTCCTCTGCTCTTCCCCATTGCCCCCCCCACTTGTGCATGCTCTCTCTCTCTTGCTCTGTGCTCTCTCTCTCTCTCAAATAAATAAAATCTTCTAAAAATCATAAAATTAGACATTCCTTACTAAATTGTACATATTTTTCCCTTATACTAACAAAATAAGAAATTGGAAATTACTGTATTTCTCTAATTATGGTTCACCTAATGCATGAAAGGTATATTCAATTAACTGAGAACCAGGAATCTCGGATTACAATCCCTGTTCTCCTCTTACTTGCTATGTGATCTTAAGCAACTAACTACAGTAGAAAGATCTTGGTCTGGCATTAGAAAGACTCATTAAGCCACCTTAATTCGTCCCTACCATTCACCATTCTGAAGTTTAGTGTCCTCATCTGTAAAGTGGCAGCACATAATACTTGATGTCAGAATTCAATAATGTGAGGATTTTTTCCCCATTGAATTAGCACAGTTCTTGTCACACAGTAGGATGGGATACCTTGTGCAAAACACTTACTATATGCCAGGTATTGTTCTAAATATATTACACACATTAACTCAATCCTCATAACAATTTTCCATGAACTTGGTAATTCTATTATCTCCATTTTATGGATGGAAGAAATGAGAACCAGAAAGGCTAAGGAACTTTCCTAGAGTTACAAAAATAAGTGACCATGAGAGGATTTGAACCGAAGCTCTTCTCCAATTTCATAGTCTATAGTCTACTCCACTTCTCCATTTACCAATAACAGATGTACATTAAAGGTTAGGGTTTTTCCTGTGATATTCTACCTGTGATATTTTATTCCTACAAGTGTTTAGAAAAAAATACTTGCATTCTCCTGTTTTCTGGAAAATCATGAAATTTCCAGAAGGAAATAAGGTACAATCCAATCAGGCTTGGTATTGGTATTTGGATTTGATAGTATCTAGGAAAAATTTCTATCAGAGCTCTCTGCTTGGCAGATCTTCAGCTCTGCAGGAGTCAGGTAGAGAATGTACACACAGCAGATTGGAATCTGATCTCCTCAGACAGACTGGATACAGACCTACAGTGATTTTCAATTCTAACCTTACTCTCTTGTCCTGGGATTCTTAGGACCATATTGTAAGCTGAGTCCTACCCCACAGTTAAATTCAAGACTTTGCCTGAGACTAGGGCTAGGTGCCAAGTGAGTAGCTGCTTTCGCAATATAGACACCTGTCTCCTAGCAAACTAAATGAGATCACCAACTCATTAACATAAACCAGCAGATGGGGAAGAGTTGCATTTGTTATCAGTTTTGGCTGGATTTCAACCAATTACATGGATTTAAAATGTTTGGTCTTTCATTGCCAAACTTCTGAGCTATCTGCTCCCCAAATACATTTTTTATAAACATAATTTTTAAGACTCACTATATTAATGGCATCTGCTTTACATTTTTCCCCTAACTGGCCGATATATTAGTTGAGACACTCATACTACTATCCCTTTCTCATAAATCTTTTTAACCATCAATAATTCCACCAACGATTTCTAAACAATAAGACTGTTACTCTTCTTGCACCATTAATTTTTTTTAAATTTTATTTATTTGAGAGAGAGAGAGCAGGGGGAGAGGGAGAAGCAGGCTCCCCACTGAGCAGGGAGCCTGATGCAGGGCTCAATCCCAGGACCCTGAGATCATGACCTGAGCCGAAGGCAGATGCTTAACCAACTGAGCCACCCAGGTGCCCCAGCACCATTAATTTTTTTAAAACAGATCATGGCTTAATATATCATATACTTATATATGATATATTAATATTAAAATTGTGTTCACCAATTTAAACCTAGGTCCAAACCCATGGCTGGCACATACTAGGTATTCGACAGAGATTCGCTGAAAGACTGAGTAAGTGAATTAAAGAATGAATACTCCAACCGCCAGCATCTGCATATTAGTTGTCACAGCTTTAATGGAAGGCAGTGAGAATTTCAGTAACCTCGGCAGGGTATACGTAGGGAATAGCAACCAGTCATCCTCTGTGAATCAATATTTACAAAGTGTATACTACTATGAGCAAAACTCCAGCAGGGGAGCAAGGGTAGTATCTTTTTCATCTTTCCAATACAAGTTGTTAAGCAGGGGCACATGTATGGCAGAATCTCAAAAATGCTTTTAAGTGGCCACAAAAAAAGTGTAAGATTTGACCCTTTCCTCCGAGGAATGCACAATCTATGTTTTGGTGGCAGAAAGACTGTCTCCAACATCCTGTGGGTTGCTGCTTACTACTCCTGTAGGTCAAAATAAATACCAATATAATACTGACTAAAATTTCTTGACTTTTATTGAGTCCAAAACTGTTGCTAGTTAATTCCTTTACTTTTTTTTTTTTAGGAGTTTATTTATTTATTTGAGAGAGAGAGAGAGCACAAGTGGTGGGTGAGGGGCAGAGAGAGAGGGAGAAGCAGGCTTCCCGCTGAGCAGGGAGCCCGATGTGGGACTCAATCCCAGGACCCTGGGATCATGACCTGAGCCGAAGGCAGACGCTTAGCTGACTGAGCCACCCGGGAGCCCCATTTAAATTCCATTTCAAGATGAAAAGATATTCATGACATGGGTCTCCTTATGATTTTATTCTAAGATAGGGATTTGGAAAGAGGAACCACAGTTTCTTTGCATCAAAAAGAATAAAATATCTAGGAATAAATTTAACCAAGGAGTTGAAAGACATGTAGTCTGAAAACTATAAGACATTGATGAAAGAAATTGAAGACAATGCAAATAAATGGCAAGGATATTCCATGCTCATGGATTGGAAGAATTAATACTGTTAAAATGTCCATACTATCCAAAGCAATCTACAGATTCAGTGCAGCTTCCATCAAAATAGCAATGGCATTTTTCACAGAAGTAGATAAGAATCCTAAAATTTGTATGAAACCACAATAGACCCCAAATACCCAAAGCAATCTTGAGGAAGAAAAACAAAGCTGGACATATCACAAGCTACAGTAATCATAACAATATAGTACTATGAAAACAGACACATAGATCAATGGAATAAAATAAAAAGCCCAGAAATAAACCCATGCATATATATGGCCAATTAATCTATGACAAAGGAGCAAGAATATACAGTGAGGAAAAGACAGTCTCTTCAATAAGCAGTGTGGGGAAAACTGGACAGCCACATGCAAAAGAATGTAACTGGACCACTATTTGATACCATATCTAAAAATAAATTCAAAATGGCTTAAAGACTTAAATGTAAGACCTGAAACCATAAAACTCCTATAAGAAAACACAGGCAGTAAACTCTTTGACATCATTCTTAGCAGTATTTTTTGGAGCAGTCTCCTCACACAAGGACAACAAAAGCTAAAATAAGCAAATGGGATTATATGAAAATACCACGCTCTTGCACAACAAAAGAAAACATCAACAAAATGAAAAAGGCAAGCTAGTGAATGGGAGAATATATTTGCAAATCATACACTTAATGAGGGGTTAGTATCCAAAATATATATAGAACTTCCACAACTTAGTATCAAAAACAAACAAACAAACAAACCCCACACCAGATTAAAAAATGGGCAGAAGACTTGAATAGATATTTTTCCCAAGAAGATATACAGATGGCCAATGGACAGATGAAAAGATGTCCAACATCACTAATCGTCAGGGAAATGCAAATCGAAGCCACAATGAAGTATCACTTCACACCTGTCAGATTGGCTATTATCAAAAAGACAAAAAATAACAAGTGTTGGCAAAGATGTGGAGGAAAAGGAAGCCTTGTACACAGTCTGTGAAAATGCATATTGGTACAGCCACTCTGGAAAACAGTATGGAGGTTCCTCAAAAAATTAAAAATAGAACTACCATATGATTCAGCAATTCCACTTCAGGGTGTTTACCCAAAGAAAATGAAAACACAAATTGGAAGAGATATATGTACCCCTATGTTTATTGCAGCATTATTTACAATAGCCAAGGTACAGAAATAACCCAAATGTCCATCCACAGGTGAATGGATAAAGAAGATGTGAGATACATACGATGTATATATGTGATATATATATAATGGAATGATTATATATATATATATATATATATATAAAACATGAAATATTACTCAGTCATAGAAAAGAATGAAATTGTGCATTTGCAACAACACTGATGGTCCTAGAAGGTATTATGCTAAGTGAAATAAGTCAGACCAGGAAAGACAAATACCATACGGTTTCACTTAAATGTGGAATCTACAAAACAAAACAAATGAACAAAATAAAACAGAAACAGATTCACAGACACAGGAAACAAACTGTTGGTTACCAGAGGGGGGGAAGGACTGGGGAGCAGGCAAAGTAGGTAAAAGGGATTAAGAGATGCACACTTCCAGTTATAAAATAAATAAGTCATGGGGATGAAATGTACAGCATGGGGAATATCGTCAATAATTTTTTAATAACCTTATATGGTGACAGATGATAACTGACATTGTGGTGATCATTTCATAGTGCACAAAAATACCAAAAATGATACTATGATATACACCTGAAACTAGTAGGATATTGTATGTCAATTATATTTCAATTAAAAAAAGAGAAGCACAACTCCTCATCATGAGTTACTGTGTAGGAGATAAAGCAATTCATCTTTTGTCATTAAGTTGTGACATCTGCCTGCATGTGGCCTGAGTTTCAATGAGTTTGGCTTTGTCTAATTCCCTGGGTCATTAGCTACGTAATCATAATTATTTTCAGCTGTGCAGATTGGCGTTCTTTTTCTCATCCATTTTTTTCCTGCCTTTCTTCATCACATTTCCACATTGATGGAAACCATGAGAGTGCCATCTGGTACAACCTGTGCATGGGGCTAGTCAAATGAAAAGCAGCCACTGAAGGATGCCCATATTTCATTAGATATATTTGTATGCTGCCTTCAGTCTCACGCCATTTCCTGTCACTCCAGATTTCCCTTTAGGGAGTTCGAGGGCTCCCCAAAGCTGACTAAATATAGACCTCCCATCCCCAATGCCAGTGACATCTGAAGAGCCGTCTCTATTGAGGGTGATACGATTGACACCAAGTTATGAATAACTATATTTGCAGAGAATTAACATTTCCTTCATGTCTACCAACTGACTTAGGCAATTATAGAGGCAGCTGCCAAATGACTATTAACATAACTGGAAAAGCTTCACCATGTATGAGTCAGACTATCCAGGCTGTGCGCAGCACCCTCAATAGACTGCAGAGACTTTCATTTCCAAGAACAACTCTTTCATGTGCAGACAATGCCTCGTCTTGGAACAATTGCCTGGAATCCTCCTCGGTAGATATTACACTGTAGATTGTGGGAAGCAAGTGAATTAGAAAGACTCTGCCTCTACTTTTCTTTAAGCCCATACATTACCTTTAGGCAAACTGTTTGATCTTAGTACCAATAGCAGTAAAATTGGTATTTTAATCTGTTTTGGTATTTTTACTAGTTTTGTTTAGTGTCAAGAGGAGAAAATGACATTGAAAGGGAAGCCAGGACACATGGGTCCTAGTTTAGACTTTATGTTGTGACATCTGACATCCGCACCTTTGGGTTAGTCTCTCTGGGCTCAGTTTCATTATCTATAAAATGTTCCTCAAAATGTGGCCCATAGACACCTGCCTCAGAATCACCTGAGATGCTTATTAAAAATGTACATTCTTGAGCAATTTCTGCTTCTAGGAATATAGAGTAGAAATACTTGTCCCTATCTCTCCTACTAAGTACAACTAAAAAGCATGGACATTATATATGAAACAAATGTGGGAAAACTGAAGGATGGAGAGAAGAATACAGATTGCCTAGGTACTTCAAGACCCAAGGATGACCCACTTGTGAACTTCTTGGGGTTCCTCATATACCCGACACCTAGAGCTAAAGAAGCGGGCAACCTAGAAATACCAATGATCGTAGACAAAAAACAAAAACAAAAACCACAAACCACCACCACAACAAAGCAACAAAAGCTTATTTGCTTTAGCCAAAGTTCCAGTAAAGGGCCAGCCTAGCAAGATAGAAAACTTCATACAATCCCCACTCCACTCAAGCTAAACATCACAAAAACTGTAGCCCCATCCCCAACAGCAAGAGCCAAGAGAGGAAACTAGGCTTCCACCCACACAAAGCTATAATGAAGCCCCCTGCCACATCTGCTGGGCAATGTCAAAAAAGGATAACTAGGGATCTGGGACTTTCATCCCCACAGGCAAGTAATGAGGTTCCTGCCTCTACAGCATCAGTGGAAAGTACAAGAGAAATCAGATCTCCCATCCTAATCTAGTAATGGCGAACTCTACCCCGTTGGTGTCAACAGAAACTGAGCAGGAAGTTTGAACTTCTGCCTCCACTCGACTGTCATGGGACAATGTCCTCTTCTTCTAGGACATGCCAGAGTGATGTCAGAGGAAGTCAGCTAAAACAGAAGGTTTAAATAAGATCCAGGGTCTTATAATATACTGTAAAAATGCCCAGGTTTCCATTTAAAAATTTTTTCTCATTGTAGCAAGAACTAGGAAGAGCTCAAACTAAATGAAAAAAAAAAAAAAAAATTGATGCCAATCCCAAGAGGAGAAGAGATACTAGAATTATCCAAAATTTTCTAACTTGGGGCACCTAGGTGGCACAGTCGGTTAAGGGTCTGCCTTTGGCTTGGGTTGTGATCCCAGGGTCCTGGGATTAAGCCCGCATTGGGCTTCCTGCTCAGTGGGGAACCTGCTTCTCCCTCTCCCTCTGCTTGCCGCTCCTCCCCTGCTTGTGCTCCCCCTCTCTCTCTCTCTCCCTGTCAAATAAATAAAATGTTAAAAAATATTTTTTCAAGGTGCCATGATAAAAATGTTTCAGTGAGTAATCATGCACATGCATGAAATAAATGAAAAATAGAAGGCCTTGGCAAAGAAATAAAAGTTATGAAGAAGAACCAAATGGAAACTTTAGAATTGAAGAATTGACTAACAAATAAAATGTTCTGTGGATGGGCTCAATAGTAGAAAGGCAAGAGACATTAAACCTACAGACTCAAGAAGCTGATCAGATGCTGAACAGGATAAGCTCAAGGACATTCATGCCCCAAAATAATATAATTAACGTCTGAAAACTGAAGGCAGGAAAACAATCTTGAAAATAGCCAGAGATCCAGAGACACCTTTATTTACAGAGGAAAACATTTGGAGGACAATTTCTCATCAGAGATCCAAATGCTAGGAAAAAAAAAAAAGTTAAAATAGTTTCCTAGGATTTAAAGAAAAGAATTGTCAATCCAGAATCTGATAGCCAGTAAAAATGTCCTTCAGGAAGGAAGAGGAAATAAAGATATTCTCAGATGAAGGAAAACTAAGAAAATTTGTCCATCATACCTACTCTATAAGGGTGGCTAAAGGAAATTTCTTAAATACAAAGGAAACAATTATTGAATGAAACTTGGAGCATCACAAAGGAAGAAAAACATGATCAGCAAAAATATGGATGGATACAATTGTCTTTGATCCCCTCCTAAGTTTCCTAAAGTATGTTTGATGGTTGAAAGAATAGTTATGACATTACCTGATATAATTCTAAATGTATACAGAGGAAACATTTAAGACAATTCTGTCACAAATGGGGGAGGGTATACGGACATAAAAGGAGCTAGAAGAGAAAAGGCTTACATCAGGAAAGCAATAGTTTTTCTAGAACCTTCTAGCAGATTTCTCATTGCCTGGCAATACCAATATATACACCGAACCGAGGAAAAGGCAGTGATGATGTAGCCATGCATATCCTCTGATATATTTTTTAAAGACTTTATTCATTTTTTATTTGAGAGAGAGAGCAGGAACACATGCCAGTGGGGCGAGGGGTAGAGAGAGAGGGAGGGAATCTCAAGCAGACTCCCTGCTGAGCACAGACCTCTGCAGCACTCGATCTCACAACCCTCAGATCATGACCTGAGCAGAAACCAAGAATCAGTCGCTCAACCGAATGAACTACCCAGGTGCCCCTAACCGCTGATATTTCTATGAGAAGGAAAATATAAACCCTTCCCCAGGAGAGAGGAAAGCTTACCCAAATCCCTCCCCCAGGTATACATTGTCATTTCCTGTGTCTACACTCTCCCAAATCATAAGTATCTTATTTCAGGGAATGAAGTGAAACCACGACTTTCTAAACATGATGCTGGAGCACAGAACCTAGGGTGCTCTGTGGATTTCTGTGTCTGTGCCCTGTCCTTTCCATAACACTTCCTGAAGGAATTTCTTTTTATATAAACTGTCACCAAGCCCACATTCCAGGTGCTCTGACTTACTGCAGAAGTACACCCCTGACACTCTGCTTGCATCAGAAGATGTTGGAGGGGCGCCTGGGTGGCTCAGTCTGCCTTTGGCTCAGGTCATCCCAGGGTCCTGGGATCGAGCCCTGCATCGGGCTCCCTGCTCGGCGGGGAGCCGGCTTCTCCCTCTCCCTCTGCCTGCCTGCCTGTCTGTCTACTCGTGATCTCTCTCTCTCTGTCTGTCAAAAAAAAAAAAAAAAAAAAGATGTTGGAGAACTTTTTAAGCGATAAGCTTAGTGAACTCTAGTTTAAAAAAAGAAAGAAAACAGAAAAAGAGCAATAAATAAAAAACTCAGCAATGACAACAAGAGCAAGAAAAGTACTAGCTACTTCACAAACCAGAATGCTCCAAATAATTAGGATATCCACAGGGCATGGGTATTGGTTTGGAATACACAAAGCATTATTTATTTTTATGTTTTTGGTGAGGGTATCAAGTTAAAATTCAAAGAATCCTATTATATCAGATGCTGTTGGATGTCCCCCCAGGATACATTTCCCAGTCTTCTCTTGACACAACTATAGCACAGTTAAGTTGTCCACCCCTCCCCCACAGGGACACAAACAGATCTGAGTCTGATTGGTTTTAAGAAACTTCTATGTCCATCACTGGTTATTGGTTCAGAACCAGTCACAGGACTTAGCTCAGGTCAATGAGGCTTCACAAATTTTCTGTGAAAATCTACTTGCTGCTAAGAAAGATAATCTCCCTTTTTCTTCTTGACATTGCCCTTTTTGGGGATGGGATGCCTTGAACTGCTTCAGAACATCTAACCAACACAGGGAAATGTTAAAAACCAAAGTCTCTGAGGACGCTGTTGAGTCATTTGCCCCACCAAGCCTGTCCCATCTCTCAACTTCCTATTGTATAAAATCATAATTGTTCTTATCTTTTATTCCTTTTTCAGTTGTCACTGGAATCAGAAGAACCCTAACGGATACATCTAGAAAAGCCAAAATGGTAAAAAATTAAGTATTCAGGAAAAAAATCATGTCAGTTAACCGGAAAGCAACCAGGAAAATCAAAACAACAAAGTACTTTAATTTCTACCCTGGTTTTAAAAGTTTTTCCCAAACTGTATTAGCCTTCTTTCAATACTGAGAGGCCCAGTAGAGTAAATGTGGTTTACTCCTTATTTATTGATTATGTTTTTTCCGGACCTTGCAGGATCTTAGAGTATCTTTTATAAAAGTGGACAGAAGTGGTCCTGCGCTGAGCCACCAGGGACTATGTACATACTGTGGCTTTACTGATACCTAGGTGTACTTTGTCCTTTTAAAATATCCTTTTGAAATATGCTGCTGTGCTATTCTTGTACATTTGAAAGAGGGAAGGAGACATTTATTAAAATACATTTTAAAATATCTCCTCGTAGCTCAGATTTTTATTACTTTTTGTTTCTTGTTCCTCAAAGCCTAAAATTCACGGATTTCAGTTGAGTGAGGATTGCGTTAGTTGCATCTAGTTAATCCAGACATTCTCAGTGGCAAAGGAGCATAACAAAGGCTGAAAAGAAAAGCACATGTATATTTTTGGTAAGGAAGCTATTGATTCAAGAAGCGCCTTCAATGGGTCGCACCCATAGAGAGACAGAAGAATGAAAGCATGCTTCGTATATGCGCATTCATATACCAAATGAATCAAAGAGAAGAGTAAATTCTTTAGCATGGCACAAGCTGAAATTAAATTTTGACTAGAAGTAAAGCAAAGTCCTGACAGCAGAAATCATGGGATTGTAGTCACATCCCAAGAAGGAGACAAGGCATTTTACCTTAGATCATTTGTGAAGATGCAAACACACAGGGAAAATATTCTGGAAAGTTCCCATTAGAGAAATAACTTCTGTCTTGGCAAATTATTTTAACGTGGCCCAATGATTCTGTTCTTTCTCTCTTTTTGAAATAAACCGGTGAAAAAAGCGAAAAGAAAACAGTTTTAAAAACAGTTTTACTAAAGATATGAGTAAGTATGTGCTATATAATTGTAGTAAATATGCACATATTCAAAAATTTAAAATCATTTACAATGATCCAGGAAATGAGAAAGTTCTAGGGGCTTGAAAGAATCACAGAAGTCATTCAGCCCCTCATTAGCCAGATAATAACTATGATTTACTTAGCCCCCACCTTGTGCCAGACACTATAAATTCCTTTTTAATTCGTCCCACCCATTCCTGTACAGCAGACATTTATTATCTTCCTCCAAAGAGGAGGAAATTGGGTTCAGAGAGTTGAAATATCCACCTGTGATCACACAGCTGTTGAGCGTATGAGTCAGGACGTTAATCCAGTTGGTCTGGCTTATAGTTGGAAGGAAGCTCAAAGCTTTCTTTCCACTATACCACACTTCTCAGGAGGCAAAGATCCCAAGGCCCTGAGGGTGAACCTGGCAGTCACCCTCTGCAGGCGTCCACCTGCCTCCTTAGCCCATTACCTAAATGGACCACCTCCCTTAACAATCAGGTTCTAACATCACGGTAATTAGGGGCAGGGCCAAACAGGCACCTACTTTTCTGGTTGGTGGTGATTAAACTGCTTTAAAAAAAAAAAAAATGTGCTTCCCTGCATTACCTTCTGTACACGTCTTACTGTCCCCCTTCTTGCTTAATATCCTTTTATGATGGTTAAAGCCCTAAAAATATATAACCTTAAAAATTGTTGGAAAAGCCCCACCCTTCTTACTTAAACATTTGGGGAAAGACCACATGTTGCTTCTGATGGAGGGCAATCCATCTGACCTATACTTTGATTTCCTTAGTCTGGCTTCTTATGTTCCTTCCCCTACCCTGTACCTCGCCACCCCACAGTCCCCTTTCCTACCTTCAAGTTCTTTGTACTTCTACCATTGGCATGCACTCTGCTTTCTCCTGCCGTTGAGTATTCCTGCTTCTGCCCAGAGTTTTGTTGGCAAAGTCTTTTATGTCAAAACCAGTCTGACTTCTCCTTTGAGACGCCAGACTTCCTTCCTGTGATCCATGAAAGGTCAATCCTCATGCTGGCTCAGTGGGGAGGCTAGCGATATTCTTGCTTACAAATGTGAAAGAGCCACTGGCTAAATTCTGAGTTTAAGTGACCTGGTTTACAACTTTGACTTCCAGCCACCCACAATCATAAGCCAAGTGGTCCATGACGGGCACTAAGCCGAGAATTAAGGGGCAGTAGCAATTCCAAGAAAAGCCATTCACAGTATATAGTCAAAGCTAAAGGGACTGACTCTTCCTTGAGTTTCTTCCTTTCCAACTTTTGCCCCATCCTTTTGCTCTTCGCTTCCCTTAAAGACCACATTCAATGATTGGGTTGTCTCTTTCAATTGCAAATGAAAACACTGGCTCTCTAAACACAAATTCGCTCTTGGCAAGCATTGCAAAAGGAGATTTAAAAGCCGGATTCAAAGTGGCAGAGGGTTTCAAATTCTGGAGACATCACAAAATGATTCCTTATTGGTAGCAACTGGTAAAATCCATGGCTGAGGAAGCCAGACAGCCCCTTCTGGATGGTCCAGTGGAAAATGGCCTCTGAGCTTTTCCATGTACAGTGAAAATGACATGTGTTTACAAAGGTGGTGAAAATGGTTGCCTCTCTGAACCTTATAATGTCCTCTCCGTTTGAATTGGCACCCAGCTTGAGGCACTCTGGATGAAAACAACAGAGAGGGGGAACGGGAAGAAAACACTGTCTGAGAAAGATGGGGAAGCTTTGAAACCACAACAGTTTTTGGACACATTTTCACCCATGAGCAATGGAATAGTTCTCCTGGGGACTGAGTGGCAAAACTTGAGGAAGATGACACACACACACACACACACACACACACACACACACAAGTGCAGAGAAAAGCTCAACCTCGGTGTAAGAATAGGAACCAGAGGCTTGGTTCTAAAGCGGTTGTTTTGAGAAGGAATGTTCTCTCTCCTGAACTGGAATTCACTGCACAAGAACAATGCTCTCTTCAAAGATTCTGGCATATACACAGATAGCAGGAGCCTTCCAAAAATCCTTGATAAACATACACAGCCTTTTACACAGTGGCTGGAAGCAGAGTGATTTGCAGCATGAATGAAATTTTTTGACCTCGAACAAAAGCACTTCCTTGCCTGACGGTAAACTCCTGAAGCTAGAGTCCATTATAGTCTCTGTGGTCTGATTTTAATGAGGTGGACAATGTATGGTGGTTTGGCAATGGCCAATGTTCAATAATGATTTCTGTCTCTTTTAAGTTACTATTAATAACAGAATAAAACAAATCAAAACCAATGCAATATTGCAACTTGCAAAAAGTCATTCTTTGGATGAGACAAGCTAAACATAAATTTTTGGGGAAAAAAGAGAAAAGGAGAGTCCCAATGTAAACTTACAACAGTTGTGTTTTATTCAAGAAAAGCAGGAGTGAGTGCAAAAAGGCAATTCTCTTGATGTAGCTACCCGAATCATTAATGTTGAAGATGTGTGCATTTTTCAAAGCCACATTTCTGCATGGAATTCAATATTGACAGTGCATCCAGAACTGTGATGTTTTTCTCAGGCAGGAATATTGTAAGAGGCCCACTTGAAATTGGGTGGCAGGTAATCTAGAAGAAGTCTGTACCTATAAATCACCTCAGTACTCTGAAGATTGCTGTGATCATCCTTACTTCATCTCTATTGAAATCCATTCTCTATAGTTCATCCTCTATCAAGCAGAAGGCTGATTTACTAGGTGTTCTGGCCATAAGCAAGATGGTGAGGGCTGTGTAGGAAGGAAACTACCATTTCATGAGTATTAAAACACTCTCGATATTTCTTATTTTATTCAGGTTTGAGCAAGGCTGAGATGGGGTGTTTTCTAATTTTGTTTTCTTGTTTATTGCGTTCTTTGCAGAGCTTCACATAGAAATCTGGCCAACTAATATTTCTTCATTTATTTAAAAAATATTTATTGAGGGCAAAAAAATGTACCAGACATAGGGGATAATAGAGGCTAGTGATACAATTGTGAATAAGGCAGCTGTAGACCCTACCCTCATGGAGCCTGCACTCCAGTGGGAGAGGAAAGAAAGAAAGGAAGAAGAAAGAAAGAAAGAAAGAAAGAGAGAGAAAATAAATAAATTCAAACTGTGATCATTGTTATGAAGTGACTGAACCAATAAGAGGCTAAGTTACAGAAAGGGGAGCCCGAGGAGACTGCATAGGACTCTCTCTCCATTTCCCTCTGCCCCTCCCCACTGCACATGCACGTCCTCCCTCCCTCTCTCCCTCCCTCTCAAAATAAATAAATAAATCTTAAAAAAAAAAGTTGGGGGAGAATGACACAGGAAAGAGATATAAAAAGTCCTGTGATAAGAAAGGAGTTGTCCTAACAAAAGCCCCCCAGAGGAGCAATGTGGTTAGAGTATGCTTAGCTGGAGGAGGGCAGCTTGAGCAGAAGTCAGAGATGAAAGCAGGGACCAGAATACTCCAGGCAGTAAGCTGTGATTCACTGGGACTAGCATCTGGATGACGGTCAGCCTTGGAATTTCACACGACATATGGGGGGGGTAGGGTCAGGATCCCAATGAGTCAACAGGGCACATCGATGGGAATAAAGGGGTAAGTGACCCTCAGAATGCCATCTGGTCAAAGTATTGTCATCTAGTCACATGAATGAGGGGCAGTAAGAAGTGGAATTGGTGACCTGAAAGCTAAAGATCTTTTATTTTACCTGTTCCTTTATAGAAAAATTTCAAAACATAAAATTAGCGGAATGGTAGCTTGGGAGTGACTTAGAGATCACCTGGTCCCTCATTTTACAGAGGAAATATCAGGGCCAAGTGAGATCAAAGGACATTTAGAGGCATGACTAAAAACTGAATCTACCATGCCCTACCCCTCCCCAGTAAAGTGTTTAAAGCCATGACACGTGGCTAAAATGGAAAGGATAGAGGTGAAGAGAGCAGAGGAAGTTGCGGGGGCAAGGTTTAGGGTATTAGAAGAATCATTAATGGAAAGTTGATGGACAAATCTTCATGTAGCCTTATTTATGAAAGAGTGAGAAGAAACAACCTAAATTTTCATCAATAGGAGATAATTCATGAAAAGTTAGTAAATTCTTATGATGGGATATTATGCGGCCATTCAGTATGATATATATGAAGAGGTTTTATGGATGTTTGAAAGTGCTCATGAAAAACATGGGAAAAGCAGGATATACAAGTTTATACCCAAGAAATGAATTCTGAAACCTGCTGTCGCCCACACAATGGAAAAAAAGACTAGATGCACATTTGTAAAATATAATATTTCAATATTAAAGCTACCAGTTTTAATACTCCATTATTATGTTTCAGGTGCTGTGTTAAGCCTATATAGCATCTCATTTATCCCCATCAAAACACTAACAAGAAGGAGTTATAATTGTACACATGAGTAAACGGAGGCTTAAGAAGGCTTAATTAAGTCACTTGAGGTCACAAGGCTAGAAAATGTCCTTGCCAAGTGAGAAATTACATACTACTACCTTTTGAATCATTTTTTTATGGTGAAAAATTATATACTACTATCTTTTAAATCATTTTTTTCTTTTCTGCATTTTCCAATTTCACACTGTGGAAATAGACTGCATTATAATTTTAAAAATACATTGGATGTCAAGCCAACTAAAGAAATATAATAGCAACTTGTGCTTCATTGGTGATAGGATTTTTTCTCCTTCCCTCCCTGGTTCTCAACTATGTCTTGATGGCTTTCTAGTCTGTTTTCAATTCATTAAGTGCTCATTTAGCACTTACTATGTTGCTAGTATTATTGATTCTGTTTACGCTCAGAGCCATGGCATGAGCTGCTGAAAACACAAGTTCCTTTCAGTGCAATTATCCTTGCGCTAGAGAAATGACTTCCTATGCTTTTGCTTGTTCCTATTTGTTGAAGCTGGGTGGCCAGGGGATTGGCACAGTTGGAACTGGACTTCGCTTTACTTGCCCTCAGCAAATTCCTTATATTTGAATGAAAAACTCTAATTTCATAATTTCAATGCACTCTTGCCTCATAAAACTCTCCACTCAGCCAAGGAAACGAGAAGCATTTTGTGACCCAAAAGCTGCCAACGTGAGTCATGTCAGCAACATGACATGCCTCAACTTTCTGCTCTTAGAAAACTCTAGTTTTCCTCTAACTATTAATTGGGGAAGCAATAGTTTGCACAGCACTTCTATCTTTTTTTTTTTTCCTGCCCGATGGCTTTACCAATGTCTTCATAATGATTTGCTACCAATATCTTATTTCAATAAAATGTTTTAAAGAATGTGACACCTATTTTTCTGAATTTATGGTACTACTTTGGCTTTGATTATTCTGTTTGTTGTTTTTGGTAGTGTCCTAAGCTAAAAAGAAGAAACCAAAACCTACTCTTTTAATTTTATGTACTCTAAAAAATACAGTTGAACATAAAAGTTTATTATCTAGAACATAAAAATTCTTAAGTGGAAGACATTTTTTCAGAAATTTTCTAAAGACATTGGCTAAATATTTCCAACTCCTGGAACAATACACATAATAATAACCATAATGAAAGTAACAACTATTGGGGCACCTGGGCGGCTCAGTTGGTTAAGCATCTGAGTGGTAATTTGGGCTCAGGTCTTGATCTTATGGGCCCTGGGACCGCTTTGGACTCCGCACTCAGCGTGGAGTCTGAGATTCTCTCACTCTGCCTCTCCCCTCAGTCGCGTGCTCTCTCTCTCTCTCTCTCGCTAAGGTAAATAAAATTTTTAAAAGAGGGGCACCTGGGTGGCTCAGTCGTTTAATAGTCTGCCTTCGGCTCAGGTCATGATCTCAGGGTCCTGGGATCAAGCCCCGCATCAGGCTCTCTGTTCAGCAGGGAGCCTGCTTCTCCCTCTCCCTCTGCCTGATGCTCCCCCTGTTTGTGCTCCCTCTCTCTGTCAAATAAATTTTTTAAAAAATCTTAAAAAATATTTAAAAAGAGAAAGTTAACAATTATTGAGGCATTACTACATGCCAGATACTGTGCTAATATTTTTAAAATGAAAATATTATTTATTTCATTGAATCTTCCAAACAAAGTTACAAGTTAGGTGTTACTACTGACTGTTAACCCCAATGAGCAGACTGCAGCTTGGAGGCTGTGCAACTTATGCCAGAACACACAACCAATAAATAGCAAAACTGGGATTTAAGCCCAAATCATCCTCATTTGAATGCATATTTTTCAATAACCATAATATACTGCATGATTAAATCTTATTTGGCAAATGAGATGACACTTATGTTCATTCATTTTAAAATAAAACCACAGCTTGGAAAGCCAGGTACATTTTATTAATATCCAGGTCATTCAGTTCCGTTTATGTTGAGTGTAGGGGTGTTAAAGGAAAGCGGCTTCCGAATTACTGATCAAAGCCCATAAAACTCAATAGAAGAGAAGAAACGGTGGATCTAATTTATTGACCACAGGTCCCTAAACGCAAATTGATATAATCAAATCAATCACTTAATTTTAATAAACCTTGTCCCCATATCCATAATCAATAGTATGAATTTAAATGAGTTGTCTCATATTTTTACAAGTATAATCTGCAACATGTAACACTTGGTCTGCACTATACATAGTCACATGAGAAACATGCCTTTATTGTCATAAATGCCAAACTGAAATGTTTTAAATTAATCATCACTTGAAATGTAATAGCCGAACACACGTTTAAAGATCTCCTTGTAGAACCTTTAATATTAACAAAAAGGACTATTCTTAAATCAGAGACCACCATTTGCCATGCTGTATTAGTTACTCCACACATTTATCCCACTTAATCATCACAACTGTATGAGATAGGTATTATCTCCAATTCAGGCTGAAGAAACAGACACAGAGGGGCCAATTCACTTGTACAAAAACCCACAAGTGTTTAAGGGCTTCATAGCAACTCAAATGAAGATATGGTGGCTGTAAATGCGTATATTCTTTCAAGTAAGTAAGACTGCCTACTTCTGCAAGCACTTGGCCTCTGTTTCAGATGGCTTCCAAATTTTATTATTCATAAGCTGAGATATCAGAAGAAAAGTGGAAAGTACACTTTGAGGTATGTTTTTCTATTTTAATTGTTTTGATATCTTTAGCAAGGCTTTACATTTATATATTTGTTGTTTATGTCATTATAACTGCCTTATGGATGCAGGGACACCAGAAATCCAATTATAACTTTGCTTGCAAACATTTCAATAACAATAACTCATGGGCCTTTAAAAAAGATCCTTCATAGTTAATAACAAAAGAGTACTTCTCTACATTAGGAAACAGGAATGTTCTTAGAATATATATCTTCAAATAGGTCATGGAAAGAATATGTGAATGCCCGTCAATCCTCTGTTTTCTAGATGCCATCCCCTTCTGCATAGGGTTTGATGTTGGGGATTATTTTTATTTTGGCCACCTCTGGTTACTAGTTGTCTGATTAGAGACAAGAAGGTTGAATGTGCTGAACTTTAGAGGTTTTTTTTTTTCCATTTGAGAAAAAAAAAAGATTATGAAATACTAAGATTGAGTTAATAATACTTCTTTATATATTTTATTAAGACTAAATGAGGTTGTGTTGTGAAAAGAGATTTATAAACACAAATGTGAATTAATGTTCCTAGATAGTATCACAAAACAGACCTGGTTCAATCCCTTAATTTTATATACATCAAAGCCCAGATAATTTTTTAAAAAATTATGCAAGGACACACAGTGACATTTCTAATACCATGTAAGCTCTTTCATGCCAGCTTTTACGGGACATGGCTCCCAAAGTAACATAGTTTCAGGGTTGCCCCATTGCACAACTCTAGAGGGCACCATTCATTGTGTGAACTATAAACAAGGCGTGCCCTGAAGCACAACTTGAAACTCAAAATGAATGAGGCACCCAGCATTGTGCTGCCAAGTGGCATTGTTTAACAGCTTCATCCCAACTGGCTTTTTCTTTCCTCCTTCAAATCCTTACCAATAAGCTCATTGTTTGAGTATTTAGAAATTTCTGTCCTTTTCTAGTGATTATTCTTGCAATATCTTATTTTTGAAACTGAATAAAGGATCAGTGTTGTATCCCCTTTTCTCAAAACACATTGCATTTGCAGAGTTTAAATTTTGGGGGGGTGGGGTAGGCAGGGAGCTTCCACACCCTCCTGAAATCCACTTCCTTAATACTAGAACTTCCAAAAATAATGGATTCCTGACCACATATTTTCTTTTATTTTTCCCTATTACTTGATATCATCAATTTATATATATTCTTTGGCTTTCAGAAAGACTATACCCCCTTATATTATAAGTTTGTCCTGCATCTCCCTTATATTCTGAACACTTCACGTAGTCCTTCTCCACGAGCTTTTCCTCCTCCAAACCATGACTGTTGGACTCTCCCAAAGGTTAGTACTAAGGTCTCAGTTCTCTCCCATCTTTTTTTTTTTTTTTTGACCTCAGCCTCAGCAACTTCTTCCTAGAAACATCACCAAAGGCAAGGGAAGTTCTCTCCCATCTTAACCATTCAATATCTTCCACTGTCAAGGTGAAGGCTTTGGATTCAGACAAACATATATTTTGAATCCCAGCTCTGCTATCAATTATGTATGTTTCCTTTGAATAGACCTTGGCCTCCCTGAGCTCTGTTCTTTCACGATTAGATGGGATTGATAATACCATCTCATGGAACTGATCTGAAGAAATAGTATTGTGTGTGAAAGGCACCATATGTCCTCACAAACTATACTCCTGTTGTGATCATTTCTTTTTTTTTTTAATATTTTATTTATTTATTTGACAGAGAGAGACACAGTGAGAGAGGGAACACAAGCAGGGGGAGTGGGAGAGGGAGAAGCAGGCTTCCCGCTGAGCAGGGAGCCCGAAGCGGGGCTCGATCCCAGGACCCTGGGATCATGACCGGAGCCAAAGGCAGACACTTAACGACTGAGCCACCCAGGCGCCCTGCTATTGTGATCATTTCTGTATCTTTGTCTTTTCACTGGAAAGGAAGTTCTTTGGGTTCTGCAGGCTACGCCAGCTTTCATTACTAATGTGTATTAGTGCCTAGCCTGCTGCCTCCACACGGAAGGGGCAAAGTAAATGTGAGCTGAATGTAAGCTGGCACCCATGTGGCAGAGTTTCTGAGCATTATTATCGTCAAATGTACCCAGCCCAGGAGCCAGAAGCAGTGCAAATTGTAGCATATCCACAAACTTGCATTTCTTAGAGAAGACAAACTGTTAATTCAAATTCAAATTAACACTTTATAAAATTATCTTCCTTCTAATCTGCCATCTAGCTCCCATTCTTTCTCAGCTCTCCACCTTAAACTTCCCTGTAAACACTGTTATTCTTTTCCACCATTCCCCATCCCTCCTACCTCTCTGTCTCTCATGACACAGATTTACAGAAGTCTAGGAAATACACAGGGAGCAGCAAAAGGGGAGCACCTGAAGGCCAAGGACAGGATTCTATTTACCTGGCAAGGGAAGGAGTAGGGGAAGAATGGCTGTTTTTGATTAAGGGATTTTGCCTCCATGTCACCAATGTTTTCATTTTATGCAAACTCCATACCACACGTGGGGCTCAAACTCACAACCCCAACATTGAGAGTCACATGCTCTATAAACTGAGCCAGCCAGGCACCCCCCTCTATGTCACCCATGTTTTGAATGAATATATGAATGAATGCCATTGGCCTGGTCTCATCATCTCAGACTCTCTGCCTCTTAAGTCCTCTTCATTCCCTATATTCAGCAAGTCCTGTACCATGTTCGTTCATTACGAAATGTATTCTTCTAAATTTCCTTAATTGTCAATAATTCATTTATGATATTCTGTCACAAAGTAAAGGATTCTGCAAATGCCATATTGCCTAACAAAGAGAGGGTGCTGCCGGGGCAGATAAAGAGAAATGAGCTGTTATAAACCCAAGGAGCCAGTTACTGGATGAGAAACAGTTCATGTTTCCTCTCCAGATGGTGCCAGTGAAGATGTTACAAAGCAATAGAAAGTAGGATCAGAAGGAGGGAAGTCTTGACCTGAGTTTGGGGTTGTGCTGCTTGATAATATCACGAAGGGCTACTCTTTCCCTCTTGATAATAAACTCTTTGAGAGTAGAGCTTTTATTAATCTATATATTCCTGTTGCAATTCCCAAGGCATACCAACAGAGAACTAAGCATATTGCAGTTTCTCAATAGATTGACCACATACTTTGAATTCATAACATTTCACTTTATTTAGACCTCTGGTGAACAGAACAAACAATCCTCCTTAAAAAACTGAAGGGGAAAAAATGGAATAAAAAGCTGAAGGAGGATGGGCGCCTGGGTGGCTCAGTTGGTTGGGCGACTGCCTTCGGCTCAGGTCATGATCCTGGAGTCCCGGGATCGAGTCCCGCATCGGGCTCCCTGCTCAGCGGGGAGTCTGCTTCTCCCTCTGCCCCTCCCCCCTCTCATGCTCTATCTCATTCTCTCTCTCAAATGAATAAATAAAATCTTTAAAAAAAAAAAAAAAAAAAAAAAGCTGAAGGAGGTAACTAAAGATTATAGGTGCTGATAGAATCTCTCTTAAAACCCTATATAAAAAAAAAACAAAAACAAACCCTGTATAAAACCTTGCTTAATTGCTATATTATTTCATTTGAAGAGTACTGCTAACAAGTTTCATGATCATACCTGTAACATTAAAGAGGGAGAGTTAGTTTTTGTTGAAGAGCTGAATTCAGAGAATTTGACTAAAGAGTAGTAGCTGCATGGTCTAACGGAAAGATGGCAGACGTGAATCCTATCTTGGCTCCAACAGTTACGAGCTGCGTGGTTTGAAGCCAGTCTTTTAATTTTTCTTTCTTTTTTTTTCTTTTTTTAAGATTTTTTATTATTTATTTGTCAGAGAGAGACACAGCGAGAGAGGGAACACAAGCAGGGGGAGTAGGAGAGGGAGAAGCAGGCTTCCCGCGGAGCAGGGAGCCCGATGTGGGGCCCGATCCCAGGACCCTGGGATCATGACCTGAGCCGAAGGCAGACACTCAATGACTGAGCCACCCAGCACCCCTCTGTCTTAATTTCTACATCTGACTTCATTATGTGGGGATATTAGAAACAAATATAAAATATTTAAGGCACTACCTGGCACTGAGTACTTGCTAAAAATTTGGTAGTGCATTCTTCGTAAATTATCCATGTATTTTAACCACAAACTAGCAGCCCCAATCTACAAACTTAAAAGAGATACTAACGTTTTACCAAGTCAGGTTTTCTGCCACTGCCATTTGCTTTCTTTCTGTAAAGTCTGTTCTTAATATTTTGACTCTCTGCATTGCATCCTGTCTATACCTTGTCAGTTTTACCTTTCACACCCTTCTAATTCATGCTGATGTTTTTCAAGTCTTGGCTTAGTCACCACTTGGATGCAACATTTAGGTTACCTAATTGGGCCTCATAAATCAACTCCTCCTGGATTTCAGTAATTTTCTCTACTTGGTTTTGGGTTACCGATTAAGGCTTATTCGGGCCGTTGGCACAGAGTTAAGGTGAAAGCAACACGCCTTGGGTGGAGCTGTTCCCCAGACACAATGTTTCACGAGTTGTACAAAGAACTAAGAAAGCAGGACTCTCACCTCCCCTGGTTATCTTGCAAAACTGCCATTTGCTTCTGGCTGAGAGCCGACTGCTCCCCTCCCTTCCCCAGCCTCCTGCCCTTCACTTCATAACAGGGAGAACAAAGAAGGCCGCTCTCACAAGAGATAAACTAGTCAGCAGTGTTTGAGATGATTAAAAACAAGAAAAAGAGTCCTTGTGGGTATTGATATGGCATTCTCCTCCCCTCTGGTTGAAGGCCGAGAGCTTCAGTCAACATTCTGCTACTATGCACGAGGTTTACAGTAATTCTGAATCAAGCCTAACTAAGCAAAACAAAGAATTTGTTCATGCCTCGAATAATCTGAGATGTATTTGGGGGGCTGGGTGATCTCATTCCCTGAAATGGAGTGTAAAAGTGCCTTTTCATTTTAACAAGTTCATAGAATGACTTCAGGGAAATCTCATGTTTAATTTGTGTATTGACCATGTAAATATGTGGTTTTCAAAGTGCTTCTTTGCTGCTGCTGAGCCATCAATCAAATTGCATTGTAAAACTTGTTTTGGGAGTATTGTTTACTTGCAATGAGCTTTTGCAAGAATATTTGAAGAGTGACCTTTTGAAACGTGGCCTTTGAGACTGTTTTGGAAAGGTCTGTGAAATCTATTTGCACATTTTGGGGACATTCGTTTAAGTCAAAAAGTGTTTACGGAGCATACACAAGATCCTCAGACATGAATTATAGCATAAAGACATAAAGACATTATCAAAAAGACTTTATGCTTACCCTGGGCTAATGCCTTTTCCACTCTCTGGTGACTGAAAAGAAGTAAAACAGCTATTATTCGGTTCCTACGTCACTGTAAAAAATTACCACAAATTTGGTGGCTTAAAACAACACAAATTTATTCCCTCACAATTCTGAAGGCCAGAAATCTGAAATCAAGGTTGCAGGGCCACGCTCCCTCCAGAGACTCTTGGGGAGACCCTGTTTGATGTCTGTTTCCTACCTTCTGGTAGCTGCCACCAGTCCTTGCCATTCCTTTGCCTATAGTCACATCACGCCAATCTGTCTCGCTCTTCACACTGCTTTTCCTTCTACGTGCATCCTCTCTTCTGTATGCCTATCTCCAACTCCCTCTTGCTTTCTCTCACAGGAATGCATGTGACTGTATTTCAGGTTCACCTAGATAATAAAAGATAAGTTCCTCTTCTCAAGATTCCTAGCTTAATCACATAAATTAATTAGCCTATGAAGTTAACATTCACGGTTTTGCCACATAAACTGAAATCCTTAGGTTCTGGGGATTAGGACATGCGCATGTCATATCTTTTCGGTGGAGGGGGGGGAGTGGGCTCATTTTTCAGCCAAGCAGAGTCTGCCCTCTGGCCTCTACAAGTAAAATATACACTCCCCATCCCAACATCCCCTAAAGTTTCAACCCATTACAGCATCAACACAAGTCCAAATGTCATCTAAACATCATCAGCCCAAAAGCTCTGTATCTCATCATCTAAATCAGGCAGAGTTGAAACTCCGGGTACGATTCATCCTGGGGCAAAATTCCTCTTTCTCTGTGGACCTGTGAAACCTAGGGAGAAAAAAAAGTTACCTGCCTACAAAATACAACTGTGGGATGGGCATAAGATAACAACTGCAGACATTCCCATTCTGAAAGGGAGGAGATGGAAGGAATAATGGGCTCATCCATCCCAAGCAAGTTTAAAATCCAGCAAGCACATTTCATTAGGTTTCAACGCCTGATCAAAATCTTACGTTGCATGTAACTGTGCCCTCCGGGCCTGCAGCTCTGTCCTCTGTGCCCCATCTGCCCCCGGGTCTCTGCCCTCAGAGTCATTGCTCCTTTTTACAGAGGGGTAGCACATATTTGCAGCTGAGTAGCTCTCTCCTTGTTTCCTGTCTGTAGAATCCCAGAACTCTGAACAGTCTTCCTGCCTTTTGTCTCATCTCTGCCCCTTTTTTTCCAGTCTGGCGGTGTTTCTGTTTCTGCTGCTATAAAATTCTCAATAACCTTGTGAGTCTTCCATGTTTGTCATGGGTTGTCACACCACTGGGCAAGAGTGCCCTCCATTGATCTTTCCCAGATAACCCCATCTCCCCTCCTAACTTCCGCTGACTTGAGTGAGTACATCCATGAGTCACACATCCCAAATCCCTTTATCAAATTGTTGCCCAGCCATATCCTTCACTTTCTTTAAAAACATGCTTTTCTAACAATAGCTCCTCTCATTTTTGCTTTGCTTTTTTGGCAATCTGGATGAGCTGTGAATTTTTGAAATTATTAAATTCTGGTTCCTTCCTGCTTAATAGTACCTTTTTAAATTTGTTTCCTTCCTCTTGGATTTTTGCCATGAGCAATAAGAAGAAATCAGTCTGCACCATTAACATTTTGCTTGGAAATCTCCTCGGCTAAATATTCAAGTTCATCGCTTATAAGTTCTGCTTTCAATACAACTACAGAACACAATTCGGCCAAATTTTCTGTCACTGTATAACAAAGATACTCTGTCCATCATTTTCCAATAACATGTTCCTCATTTCCTTCTGGACGCTCACTTTAGCATTCGTATTTCTGACAACATCCTATTTATGACAATATATGTGTATTTTCTGAAACTATAGATTTCTCTTTCATGCTCCTCACTACCTTCTGAGCTCTTACCAGAATTTCCTTTAATGTCCAAGTGTCTACCAACAGTTTGTTCAGGGAAATCTACATACTTGTTATCCCCATACTTCCCCAAATTCTTCTAGCCACTCTTCAGTACCTGATTCCAAAGACATATCTTCATTTTTAGGGATTTATTACAGCAGATATAAAAGGTCTGTTTTAGTTTCTTATTGCCACTGCAGCAAAGTGCACACATCTGGATGCTTAAAACAACAGATTTTTTTTTTTTTTCCTCTCTCTCTCTTAGAACTCTGAAGGCCAGAAATCCCAAATCAGTTCCATAGAGCTGAAATGAAGGAGACAGCCAGACCATGCTCCCTCTGGAGGTTCTAGGGGAGAATCTATTCTTTGCCTCTTCAGCTTCTAGTGGCTACAGGGATTCCTTGGCTTGTGGTAAGTTAGTCCAATCTCCATCTCCACCTTCATATCACTTTCTCTTCTTCTGCCTTTTTCTCTGTGTGTCTGTGTCCAAACTTCCTCTACTTTATAAGGTCACATATTATATGTACGTATATGCAATGTTATAATAAAACACACAAAATGTTATTTTATACATATCTATTTATATATGTAAAATAGGGTTTTGTATTGGTTTTGTAGGACGATTATAGATATAACCACCAAAACGGGTAACATTATACCAGCAAGGCTATAGAGGTAATTGAAATATATATGTGACAAATCCAGAACTCAAACTCAGTCCTCTCTAATATCCAAATCTAAATTCTCCCTGAGCTATTACTGCTATCACTACTACTAACTTACCTTGATTGAGCACTAACTATATGGTAGGCAAAGTTACATGAGGTAAATGACTATTATCATAACCATTTATGACTGAAGAAATGAAAGTAGAGAACAATAAATAATTAGTGCAAGGTCACATAGCTAGGTATATTTGGCAACAAGTCCCAGTGTATAGAAATATAATATTAAAAGAGGACTTTGCATTTGAAGATACTATATGTGTTTGAGAGAGAACTCCCTGGCACCCATCATAGTCCTACTGGCAAATGTTTCAATGGTGGAGTATCATGTATTGGCTACTAATACAAGGTCTGGATCCAGATTTCTCCAACTGAAATCTCAGCTCTAGCACACACTAGCTGTGTGACCTTCAGCAAGTTACTTAACATGTCTGTGCCTCAGTTTCCTCGTTTCTAAAACTGAGATACTTACAATAGGTTAGTTATGAAAATTAGTTGATGATTAAATTAAAAAATTTGTCTTCCCTTATATAAGCCAGGTTTTAGTAAATAGTAATTACTATTCAAAGAAGTAATAATAATAATGACAAAATATCCAATAAAAAATAACAAATAAATGGCTGTAAGAAAGAAGAAGACTTCCGTTGGCAAGTTCCAATTAGGCCTTTTGTTAACATTTCGAGTACAGTGAAAATTAAAAAGCACAATAGAAACACAATAAGCAACTAATTTGATTCTTTTACACTTCATAAAATAATTAACTATTTGGTCTTCTATTTCCACTTAAATCAAATGAGCTGCCAATTTTCTGCTGGGTGGGACTTAAAATAGAAGCTCAATTCACACAAAAGAACCAGAATCACTTCTCTAGCATTTAAGAAAACAACACCGGGGCGCCTGGGTGGCTCAATTGTTAAGCGTCTGCCTTCGGCTCTGGTCATGGTCCCAGGGTCCTGGGATCAAGCCCCGCATTGGGCTCCCTGCTCTGCGGGAAGCCTGCTTCTCCCTCTCCCACTCCCCCTGCTTATGTTCCCTCTCTCACTGTGTGTCTCTCTGTCAAATAAATAAAATCTTTAAAAAAAAAAAAAAGAAAGAAAACAACACCAACAAGATATAAAAAAGGCCACAGGTATGATCCAGAGAAAAGGTCTGAAATGTGAACAGGTGCTCGTGAGTTGAGGGGACAGCTTTCTTCAGTCCTCCAAATCAACATTTACAAGTCCCCAAGTTTAACGACCATGACTCATCCTCAGTAAGACATCTGTACCACATCTGGTAGGACAGGAGCTTGGGATACAGAATGAAACAATTTTATAATTAAAAGGGCCATTGGTCCAAATTGGGGCAATGGAGGCCCTGAGAGCAGGAGTGAGTAACTCATACCAAATGGCTTAAAGCTAAGTCTCCAGACTCATAGCTCAGTGCTCTTTCACTCTATCACCTTACTTCATTTATGTATGTGTGTGTGTGTATGCACGATTATGCATACACATGGCATGAATATCTGTACGCGAATGTATGTGCACGAACACGTATGTGTATGCATGTATATTTGTGTATGTATGTATACACATATATCTCATTCTGTATATTCTATCAAGTACTGTCAGCTCTGTTGCATAATTTATGCCATGAATAATTGATAATATCCATGGAGGAAGTTTAGGCTAATTTACATCAAGATTTTTTTTTTAACACATTTAGCAATTTTCACAGCTACACATATAGCTAGCTGCCTGGATATAGATTTGGCTTTTGTGTGCAGGATTTTCTTTTACTGATGCTGTGCTGAACTGCAAGTACATTTTCAAAGAGCATATCTTGAGAAGCAAAATCAAATGACACTGTAACCCAAGTCTGCATTTTTGGTAAGAGCTTTCCTCTGCTTCTGTGTCATTGTGCATAAGACAAGCTGTGCTGAGCTCTGCTGTTTCAGACAAAGGAGCCGGCAAGAGAAAGGCTACAAGTCTTTGCTCTATTTCTCCTCCATTTATTCACAAATGATGTGCAGAACCAAACCCACCCTGTTTACTCTCATAATGATAGGTAATTGTAATTCGTTTCTTTAATGAAAAAAGCATGCTATGGTTTACCTTTCACTGAGGCAAAAAGCTGATGTAACTACCCAGTGTATTGTTTTCCTTAGTAAAACTCACTCATCCAGTATCAGGATAGCATTTTCTTTCATCTTAACTCTTTCTTTTCCTCTAGACAGTGAGCCACGTGGTGACAAAGATCATAAGGGTCCCCTGGCCAAGTGCCCTAATATCCTAAACCTTCCCTTGTGTGGAAGTAGGATCTGCAATTCTGGTACACTGATTGGATTGGATTTGTTTGCCTTGAAATAACTGTTTCCCTATTGCACCAGGTTGTAGTAAATTGAGGAATAATGGCCATATTCTTTCACTTTGATCTTTATTAGCCTATGATGTCGGGAATCTACGTATTGGCGATTTCAGCTTTGTTAGCAGGGTGTGTGCTGTTGTGGTAATAAAATGATCAGCTCAGCTGGCACACTCTCGTGCTATTGTGTGAAATCCGGGACACAGGTTTGAGGTGGTAAATACGATAGTCAGGCAGACGAGTTCTCTAACATGACAATGGTACAGTGCTTGGTACATCTTTGACACTTAGGAAGATGGATGAAAGAATGGGTCCCACTGGAACCATTATTTTCTTATATCTGTTGGTCCAAAATGACTCACCTCTTTTAATTTAATAAGTGTGTTACAACAGAAAAGTTGATTATACAAGTATCTTTTGGCAGTCATTATTCATTTTTATATACATAAGTATGGCACTATTAATATTTAGATTCACTGGCTTTTTCCTTCCATATACAAAGGCGAGCACATAGAGCAAACTCTGGGAAATGCTGGTTTGAAAGTCTTCAAATAATAGTCCCAATAATAATATAAAGCAGTTATCACTGAAGTACTTAGTATATACAGAGTTAGATCATTGAATTTAATTGCCAAATAACCCTAGGAGATAATTACTATTTTTCTCATTTTATAGACAAGGAAATGGATACTTAGCAAACTTAAGAAATCAATGATGCGGTAAGTCTAATAATAATAATAATAATAATAATAAATCATAAGTTATCCATTGAGCAGTTTTCTTACGCTGAGATTACAATATTTTATTTAATTCTGACAACGATCCCATGAGATGAGAATTGCTATCTTCATTAGCAGATGAGGAAACTTAAATAAACTGCCCCATCACACAGCTAAGTGGTGCAGTCAGAATTGGAGTCCACTTCTCTGTCTCCTCATATATATGGCAACCGCATCTCTATCTAGCAAAATTTGCATAATCACACCGTCTTAGTCAAAAACATATCTTATAAAAGGGAGAACGACGAGGGTTTTAGAGAGATTCTAGTTCTGCGATCTCATTCTACAAATGAGTAAGCTGGACCTGAAGTTAAAGCTCATTAGTCAGATGGGGATTTCGAATCAGTTTTCAAAAGAATTGAGCTGTATTTCGTTTTTAAAATTCTGTTCATTGGCGAAGTGGCAAACAAGCATTCAGCCTCAGTGAAATGACCAGATATTTTTGGAATGATCACCAAGCCTTGTAGAGCTGTGTGCATATAGTATGAGAGAGACTGTGTGTATGTATAAACTGAGAAGAAAATCACCCAACTCCGAGGGCAATAGAAGGTTACCAGTTGACCTTTTGCCTTCTTTCAGGAAGCATAGAACAGCAAGGAACAATTCAAGATTGGGAGAAGAGGATCCACAAAGTGCTATTTGTTTTCTTCCTTTTGATTTCTATATTCAGCTAAGCACTTCCTTGAAACTGATGCCCAGAGCTGTCATTTATCCACTTTGCCATTATCACATCTGAATCCCGCAGGCTCACTTCAAATGCAGGGGAATACAACTGCAGATTCTGAATGGATTTCCTCAACAATGCTGCCCAATTGACTCACATTTAAAAATACTTTGATCGACCCATCCCTTTGTCACATGAAGCTAGAAGCACTAGAGGAGGCTACTGGAAAGAAAGGCCTGGTTCCATGGCCAGCTATGTTGACTTCACCAAAAAGAGATATTTCTTGTCTCTTTAGAAGAAGAATTACATGCAATGGGAAGATTAATGTTCCTCTGTCAGAAACCTACCTAGGAACAGGTGCTCCCAATTAATTTTCATGAGCCACATTCACCCTGTGGTTAGATAATTAAAAAAATAACCTGGGTAAACCTTCTCATGCCAATCTAGTTAACCACGTTTGATGTAATGAAACAGCGCTTAGGAATATTCCATTAAAAATGATTTTTATTCTGGTATATATTTTGATAAATAGTATTACTGATGTTCTGGATTTTAAAATTAAATCAGAGCTATCCTACAAAACAAAACATTTATATAATGGAAAACATACAAAATATGGAAAAGATAAAAATTTCAATACACAGAAATATGAGTATGATTTTTCATTCTATTTCGGTATATATATTGACATAGATACAGTCAAACATTATATGAGATTTTATGAACTGATAACACACTCATTAAAAAAGTAATTAACCAACTAATATACATAGTCATAGCAAACTAATTGGAAAACCACAGTTAAGTGAAAATAAGCATCGTTTTTTTTTATAGAAGCAAAATATTTGACTGGTATATATATGTTATTTCTGTTATTTCTGTTTGTTTGCTTTACAATTCAAAGAATTATATTAATGTGGTAATTGATTTTTGTGGTTGTTATGGAGCTCGAGTGCCCTTGGGGAGGATTTTAAATATCATGAAACTGAGTCCCTTCCAGTTTTCTTTCTCATTAGGACTGGAAAGACCAGCCCCTTTGCAAAGATTTGACTGAGATATAAAAGAGACAATTATGTGGTCTATTACCAATTCTGATGGACCTTATGGTATTTAAATGAACAAAGCTCTCTTTGTCATTTCATTAACATGATTCCTTTTCAGAGAATGAGCAATTCTCATCTATTTCCTCCATTTTGGGAAAACAACCCAATTTTTCTCAAGCTCATTTGAAAGGGAAGAGGTTGTTTGGTCTCTTCATAATTGATTGAGAATGTATATGGCCTCTGAGTGCACCTGACTCTGACCGGCCTCTGTGGCCTATTTCAGGCTACACTAGTGCAAGAAGTGGTATGTTTTAATCCACTGGAATAACCAGAGGTTGAAAAGCACAGAACATACTAACCCTTATTGACTTCTAATTCCATGGCATTTGTTAGCTTGTTTTTCTCGTTCCTTTTCTTTTTCCTTCTTAGGAAAATGAAATGTGTAACATCTGTGACCACAACATATTGTTCTGAAAGGGTTCACATTTAATATGCTGGATTTCTTCTTTTGAAGTTTACTCCCTTATAAGGACTTTAGTATTTGCATATTATTTTTCTTTGTTCCCTTTAAAAAGTAATTTTATATGTCAGGTAGTATTACTAACATGCATACATCCAAATCTCCCATGTTTAAAAAGCAATGACAAGCAAAACAAAAATAATGATCCATATGAACAATGAGTTTTTCTAGTATTTCACTCTGGTCTATTTAAAAAACTACTTAGGCTCAGAAGTATTATTATATGTACACTGCTGTATATAATTGTATATACACAAACATATCCATTTATTACTTACAGTGTTCAATATAAAAAGCTGGAGAGGATTTTTTGTTTAGTTGATGTGTAAGGAGAAACCTCCTTATGCCCTCTTTCTTTAAAGCTCTGTGCTGCTTATTTAAGATTCCACCTTGCATAAAACATAGAGCCACAGAAGGAACCTACTCTTCCTGTATGAGTCTTCCAAAAGTGAAAGAAAGAGGTTAAGATATGGTGAATCGAGCATTAATTAAGAGGAAGGTCCAAATCTCTGCACAATTAAGTTCTTGCACAACTGAATGGGAACGAACGGAAGGAAGCAAACTTCAAATGCCCTACTGCAGACGCTCTGCGGAATTCTTTGGGATTACCCAAGGTTCAGGGCTATTTCACCTAGGAGCTTTTGCTCAAGATGGCATCTCTTCCTCTGCTGCTCATTTACCAACTTTAACTAACCCGTGGGACCCTTACCTTAGCTACCCATTACCTTAGCTAAATCCCATTACTTTAGCTAAATCCCATTTAGGAGACAGATTTTGTGGGGCCTGAAGTTTCGACTGGGGCTTACTTTAAGAAAAAATACGTAAAATTACACATACAAAAGGTATATTGGAAGTAAACCATGATTAAGGATGAGAAGAGAAGTCAAACAAATTACTGCAGGCTTGAGATTTAAGCCACTCTCTTCCAAGATCTTACAGAATTTACTAGATGCTTAAAGGGAAATGATATCTTGATTGTCTCTTGGATTTTCCCCCTGCATGTACTCCCCGAGCCCTCCTAGGGACCTTCTCAAGGGAGGGGCTGGAGACCTGAAGCTTACTAAGCATCGTGGCAAATCGGCCTTTCCCTTCAAGTCACACTCAAATGTCCTTTCCTGCTTTCCCCTTCCACAAGGCCTGCTTTCAGCATCCCCGAGCTTCCGTAGCATCCTGTGTCCACCTCCAGAATCACAGCGTTTCCCATCTTGTATTGTAAGTGCCTAATTACAATAGGAATCTTTAGGAAGAAAATCTGAATTTCTCCCCATTTTCTAGCACAGCGCTTGTAATAAAGTATGTGCTGAATAAAGATTTTCCAATAACATCAAATAATTATGTACGGCTTACTAGGCGCCAGACTCCGTTCCAAGCATTTTATATATTCACTATGATACAGCTACCAGGATTATTAACGTTAAATAGATGAGGAAACTAAAAAGTAGAGAATTGAAATAACTTGTCCATGGCCAAACTGTTAGTTCACGTTGTAGCTGAGATTCAAACCCAAACAGTGTGCTACGGCAGCCTATGTGCTCAGCCCTACGCACTGCCGCCTCTCAAAATGCATGTGGAATACTTTCTTCCCTCCTCTTTGAGTGGCATTTGAACTCTACGCCTCAAGGCATGGTTTGTTACAATGACCAGCTTCTGATTATTTAGGAATTGATAATCCAATTTGTGGGTTTTTGAAGACTCTGCAGCCTCTTCAGCCCCCTATAGCTTCTTGCCTGCAGGGAGCATTTACATGCTTGTTAGCACCTCCCCAGAGATGGAGTGGAGAGGGGGGAGGGCGCCCTGACTGCCATTGTCCTGCACACCCTCCAGTTATCCTCCGTGCTACAAGGGAATTGAACAGCTAAGGTTGCAGTAGCTTGTCAGTACGTGTGGATTCCACATAGGATGCAACCCCTGTCTACACTTAGCCTTTTCACCCCTAAAGAGTTGGTCATACAGACCAGTTCTCTCTGCGGAAAGATATGTTAAGCACATAAGTAGAAGCTCAGAATATGCCCCTTCAGTACAGTTGACACAGTTTTAGCAGGAGTGACAGGATAAAAACTATATTTAAAGAGGATTGGGAGATGGATAGCAGTGGACAAAGAGATAGAAGGCAGGGAGATCAGTGATGAGCAAGCAGCTATTCCACACTTACATTGTAAATGTGTCAACCATTTTCAGCATTGTACTTTAAAATAATTATTTGCCGAAATTGATGTTATCTTAATTTTTCACAACCCATGAGTCTCTTGACAATATATTTTGAGAAGCTTATGAGAAAAACCTTACCTCAGTTTTGAAGATAAGATATGCATATGCAACTGAGGTCATCAAAAATGGTAATTCCTATTGATGTTTCCTAGGCAGCAAGCAAAGGTTACTAAAATTTCCCTATACCATGGTTTATTTCTCTTATGTAGAATTTTCTTTTTGAAAGAGCAAGAAATATTAGGCCATGGGGAAATTTGTCTTGCAATTACAGACATCTAAAGAGGGATGGCTTTTCTAACCAAGAGATAGCTTTTGTGATTTTGTAATCCAGACTGTATATGTTTTATGCAACATTAATCTTCCTCGTTTTGCTCAGATGAGAGGTTTTATATGTCATTCCCAGGAAAAATTGGTGACCATAACTGCATGATGAAGTTGAGTTCCTAGTAGCTTATGAGCATTGGGTTCCTGAAATTTTTCAAAGCATTCATGGAGCCTGGCAGACACGAGCAGAATTATCTTGCAGTAAAATTTCATTCATTTAGAGGGCACTCATTTGGAGTTTATGATCATGTGGCAATAGCGGGAGTGACCTTTAACAAGGCACTACCTACCTGAGTTCTATAAAAGTAATTGAGGAAAGCAAACTCTTTTAAAGCATGTGTTATCACTTTAGAGACACTATTTTAAAGGCTGATAAACTAATTAAAATAACTAGTAGCTCCCCTGTTTAGCAGGTCTTCCAGAACTTACTACATATCAGGGCTATTAGCTTTGTTTAAGTTAATTTATGTTATAAACTACCACTTTGTTTTTATTGCGATTCTAGTCAATACCATCCTTTTTTGGATGCATTTTATTTTGTATTGACTTAATACAATAGATTTCTGTCCATCTAAAAAACAGAATGGTCTTTGGCAAATACTCACTGACATCATCAAAAATTATGCATTGGGTACTTTTCAAACTTTGGCCATTTTGGAGACTTTAGGAATGGGTTTTTACATAATATAGGTTTTTAGTGCTCAAGCTGGACTGTCTTTTGGTAATTATCAGGTTTTTTTGTCATTCGGTTTATTTTCCGGGTAGGAAATGCTTTTTATTGAATGTGGGATCCACTTTGTGTAGCATGGCCTAGAACTACTTGGTAGATGCTCATTGTTTTTCTTGAATGAATGAATAAATGAGTGGTTCAAGCTCTTATACGTTGTACCCTAAATCTGAATAACTTTGGAGACTACACAATCATTTGGTCAGGAAGATCCTCACATGGAATTCCAGCTAAGCAGAAGGGAGCTAGCAAATAGCAAGGTTCCAGGCAAGCAGAGATGTTGAAAATGGCAGGAGGACAGTGGGCTGGCAGCAAGTGCTGTATAGACAGAGAGGGTCCTGACTCAACAAGGAGGAATGGCACCATCAGTGAAAGTTCCAGCTATGGGCCCACAAATGTTCACTATACCCAGAAATCAGTGAAAGTGAAAAAGGAGAATATCTCCATGGAGGAAAGACTCTTCATGTAGGAAAAACTTTTATGTAGCTTTTTATTCAGTTGTTGATCTCAGCTATTTATTACATATTATTATTCACCAGACTGTATTAGCTGCTGCTTAAAACTTAGAGCTTCTGGGATTTCATAGTTGGTCAACAGATGTTTACTAAATAAAATTGGCTGAAGATAAATGGTATTCTCTTTAGAATAAGGCTGAAGTCTGGAAAAAGGGAAGAAAAGCCCAGGCAAGGTGCCCCTGTATGTAGGAACAAGCCATGGATCTCTTCCCATCTTTCTCTGTATCTTAGTAGTAACACTGAGTGTATCTGTCCTTACCCACAAAATTCTGCAATCAGGAATGCTATCCAACCTTATTTTACACCTTCTAATAGAATTTCTCATTGTTCTTTCCATTCCTAAAGTAGATGAGTGAATTTGAGTTAGAGAAGATTGCATGGCTCTTGAAGAAGTGGACTCAATATGACATAAGGTCTGTTCCCATCTGGACTCAGTAATGACTACATAGAATTAGTTATGGGTAGATGAACAAAAGAAACATACATCATGACTAATTTACTATGGCTCTTGTTTTGATCAGCTAACCTATATAATCAAAGAGTAAGAACAGGCAATCTCAAGAGCAGTGAAATAAATAGGGAATTTTTCCTTTATTAAAAGTATTTTGTTTTTATTTTTGCATTCGTACTACACTAAGCAGCCGAGTCTTATGGTGAGGTAGAAGCTATAGATCTTTTAGTTTTTCTGGTTACACCTAAGGGCTTACATGAGGTATAGGGAAGAGAACTGTCACTGTGAATCTTCAGAGCCTGAAACTGTGTTTTGCATATAAGAAGATGATCAAACATCAGTTGACTTGAACTGAATTTGAAAAATGCATATAGATTGGGAGGTGTCCCCTAAACTTCTCAGGTAGTAGAGCTCACCCAATCACGTTACCTATAGGGCACATAGTGGGGTATGAAGGGAATGAGATCAAAGATGAATCAGTCTAAGGTAGAAGAAATGTGTACTGATAAATCTTGAACTGGGATCAGAGGAACAAAGAGAGTAGCCATGGATCAAGAAGAACCAAACCAGTTCACAATGAAGGTGTCCTATTGATCAACTGACCTAACCATGTCATTAATGTTTCTGACTCTTGGTTTTGACATTGTTAACTAGGAAACATAATCTGCCAGCATTTCCTTCAAAGGGACAGCTCATATTCCTCTTAAATATGAATTCAAAGAAGACCTGAACTTTTTTTTTTTAGGTACATCTTTTTTTTTTATGTTATGTTAATCACCATACATTACATCATTAGTTTTTGATGTAGTGTTCCATGATTCATTGTTTGCATATAACACCCAGTGCTCCATTCAATACGTGCCCTCTTTAATACCCATCACCAGGCTAACCCATCCCCCAACCCCTCCCCTCTAGAACCCTCAGTTTGTTTCTCAGAGTCCATCGTCTCTCATGGTTCAAGACCTGAAATTTGATGCTCCTTTGGAGTAATTACAATAATTTAAGAATCTTGGCCATCTCTAGAAACTTCTGGTGGTTAAGCCATATCTTAGCTCCCAAATCTTGTCTCTCACGAGGCCAATAAGTACTGACAATTATTTATAAAAAAAATGTTGCTACACATTTTTATGTAGTCTATACACTTTAAAGTCAGAGGCTTCAGTGTTCTTCTTTTGAAGAACAGAATTTTCTATTTTGGAGCTTGTGTAATTAAAATATTCTGGCTCTTATGAAGAAAATCAACTACATTAACATGTTTCAAATGTAATCTGTCTGAAAATTGCCAGTTTTTAAAAAGTTTCCTTCATAAAATTTCAATGACAATGAGTACATGGCAAACTGGCTACATAACTTAGTGGTATGCAGGATACGGTAAAAAAGAAGCCAAAGCTACTACTGTAAAAACAAAAAAATGCAAAACAGTATATTATTTGACTCTTTATTGTATAGTACAGGCCAAAATTTTATAGATGTTCAGAAGATATCATGAATAAATAGTTGTAAAGCCCAGGAGTTTAACTTGATATGCATTTGGCCCCAGATTTGCTTGGGCTTCTCTGACTGCAAAGTCATTGCTCTTTTTACAGTACTCTAAAACTAGAAACGCTGGTTCAGAAAAATAACCTAACCAGGTAGGAAAAGGGAAAAAATAAATGATTAAGTACCAAGCACTGAGGTCAGAGAACACATTGTCAAGACAAACCTCAAAGGTGAGTAATTGTCTCTTTCTTAGAAAACAGAACTTGCAAAGTCAATGCTGGCATTCTGGGCAAAAAATACTGAGTTTACATTAAAGACAGACATAAACTGAGCTTTAGAAAGATTAGCTGAAAATATTTATTTTTAAGAGTCTGCTGAGGTTAATGAAAGGTCATTATTAGTGAAAAAATCAAATCAAAAGACAGTTTATACACCTCTCTTTTCTCCAGAAACTCAAAGTCTTTTATGATACTACCCAAGAGCAGAAACTGTAAAATACCAAAGGAAGTCAGACTATGAAGTGATAGAAATAAACACATGAATCATTGCTTTCTGATAAATCACTTGTATTCTTCCTCTAACATGCTCTTAATTTCAAGTACAAGGCTTTCACACAGGTGAAATGAAAATGAAGGGGAGGGTTGGGGGGACTTAAAATGGGTTCTCACACAATAGAGTAAGATGAAGGGCTATGGGGGGAAGAGAGAAAGGCAACGCAGTGACAGGCCACTAGATTTCAGAGCTTTTCCTTGCTGAACTCAAAGATGGATGCAAACAGCACATTGCCTTCTCTTGGCTCAGAAAAATGTCTAACTATGAACAGTGTTCTTGTGACAGTAGACAATTTGTCTAGTTCCTTATCTTTATGTGCACACACACACAAATACAACTTGAAATCTCCCTACCTACCCACCAAAATGCCACAAATACACAGACAGGCACACGCCCGTACACATCAAGAACATGCATACGTACAGACACACGTACCATGGGCACACACATCACCCATGAACTCATTCTAATGTACATTCCATGCACACATATATAAATGCAAGTACACTGGCGCATACCACACAATGCATGCCCATGCATGTGCACACACACACATACACACTTCATACAGGCACACATGCACACACACTCATGCATGCAACATTCACACACTTACATAATTTACATGTGCAGACACATGGGAACAACACTAACACAGATGTATACAAATGTGTTAAACAAGCACCCACATACGCATCACACGCACACAGACGTATATTCTCACATACATACATGCACACATGCACATAAACCCACATACAGATACAGTCACCCATACAGGTGCACAAAACAACGATCAGAAAATTCTAGAGAGGGGCACCTGGGTGGCTCAGTTGTTAAGCGTCTGCCTTCGGCTCAGGTCATGATCCCAGGGTCCTGGGATCGAGCCCCACATCGAGCTCCCTGCTGGGCGGGAAGCCTGCTTCTCCCTCTCCCACTCCCCCTGCTTGTGTTCCCTCTCGCTATGTCTCTGTCAAATAAATAAATAGAATCTTAAAAAAAAAAAAAAAAGTGATATTAAAAAAAAAGAAAATTCTAGAGAAATTAAATATATGTCTATTAAAAACTTTGGGAATTTTTAGGCTTAAAGAAGAGCAATGAAGAAAGAAAAGGGAAATCAACACAAGAAGGATGGAATAAACGTGGTTTCAAGCCCCTGAGACCTTCCCTGTGCAGAACGGAGATTTCCATTTTCATTCAAAAGGGACACAGTATTAATGCCATAGCAAGTTATGGTAGGTGTGTCTGACTCCCAAATGTCGTGCAGCACAGCTTAATCCTCTAAATACACAATTGAGCTCCCAGCTGAGTTGAGCAATTTGATCAAGGTCACTGGGAACAGTCAACAGTAGGAGCTTGACTAACGAACACTCAAGCCTGAACCACAGGACCACTCCCTTCAATTCACTTCAATATTTCATTTCATAAACAAGAAGGGGGGATGGATTTAAAATAGAGATTTACCCATTTAAAATTCTATTGAATTCATCATCACAGATTAGAAGTTTGACAGTGACGAGGTGCTCATAATTTATGTATGAAGCTGTTGCATTTTAAGTGTGGACAGCACACATGGAAGACAGAGATATGTGCTTATAAGCGGTATGCTCTGCATTGAAGATGTCCAGCGATCAGCCAACATACTCTGAGGATGCCCAACAATGCTACGTTAAATATGATTAACGGATGTAAATGAGAAAGAAAAAAATTTCCCAACGCTCCATCTTATATTTTAATAATGATGTTTGTGGGTGGGTGAAGAAAGAGACAACCGCGCTGTTGGTGTGGAGATGTAAAGCATAGTTCCTTACCACCCTCTTGTGGTGACTGTAAAGAATAACTTGCTGATCAGTGAATATCTTCCACCTCCTCCCCCATATTTCTAATAATGAGCCCCTACAAATCGTCTATGGTGAACCACAATTGATTGCTGATATTTAACAAGTTTTAAAATTCATGTTTTAATTCATTACGTAATAATAATATCACAGTCTATTTCACAAGATAAATGTATGAGAATGTATGAAATAGAGATGGTAGGAAAAAACTAAACATAGGTCAGGAATTTGAATTTTTCTAAGACCAGGAGCCAAAGGAAGATGTGGTCCATGGAGGAGGCAGGGAGGGGACAGAACAGCATCGGTTCCAGTGGTAAGTGTCTGTCCCCGTGTCACCCTGGGAAGCAGTCGAGGCTTGCCCTCTGCCCTGGTCTGGGTTTGAGAGTTTAGTCTGGTCAGGGGGAGATGGCTGCTGGGAAGGAAAAAACCATCTGGTTACCTACACAGAACTGGTAGCTTAGTAGGCACAGGTGGGATTTGCGGTTGAGGGAATTAGGGGTGGAAGTGTCAAAAAGCAAATGTATGGAGGAAAAAAGAAAATTTCCTCTCGCCCTGCCTCAAAAACCAAATTCTTGAAATGCACACACTTTATTCTCTCACGTAGAAAAGTCTCTCTCTGGAAGTGCTTACAAGAAGATCGTCATCAAAAAAACCTTGTGTGATAACATTCCCATTTAGCACGCTAGCGGGCATCATCTGGGACTGCCAGGTGTTTGTGGCGTTAAGGATCACAAAGCCAAACTCTAAGATTCATTCTTCTAGGCATTGCCCTTTGAAGTAAACTTTTTGTTCCAGGTAGAATTTTTCCATTTGTTCTGCTGAAGACAATTTCAGTTTTGGAGACACTGCCTTACACTTGAGGGTGTTTTTGGGAATATGGGCTTCATGCCCCACTCCAGAGACGGACAGGTCTTCTGTTCCTTGCCAGAGTATCTTCCCAGTCTCAGCATCCCGGAGGTTCATCCAATTTAGTTTGAAGCCTCTAGGGATCTCCCCGGCCCACTCCTCCTTGGCTGACATGATGAGGGGGTCTCCGCCCAAGGCTCTCCCACACTGGCCCAGGGGAGCCTCAAAGATGGTGTGCGCAGGAGTGGAGGACTGAGCCTAGTTCCTGGAGACCTTGGTGGAGCAGCAGCAGCAGCCAGGCCTGGACCAGCCTCTCCTTCCCCTCAGCTTCCACTCCTGATCCTTTCTCCTTCAATAATTTAACATTACAGACATGGTCATGTCAGATGATATAGCTGTAACGAATCCCCCCCCCCCCCCCCGCCGATTGTCCACATGTTTTCTGAACCCAAGGATAAAGCATGGTGTCATGCACTTGGATTTGTTTTAAATGATCATTCCATTAAACTTCCCTAACTTTAAAGAATTATCCAAATTGTATTGCACTCTTCCTAGCCACTTTTTTTCTATTTACCAACATGAAGTTTGGTCCATTAAAGTTAGTTCCATGGCTGTTCTATGTACATGACTTCTTTCCTATGTTCTTTATTTCATGAAGGTCATTTCCTGCTTCATCCAATACCTATTCAGTTACTTACTGCCCAACTGTACATAACTTTCTTGGATGTATCCAGCTTCTTTGGATCAGTGACTTCTCTTTATTCCAATGGTCACAACTTGAACCTAATAAATTGTCTATACTTCTTTATCTCTAATAATGTTGTTTCCATCTTCCAACTTATATATCTAACCACCCAACTACGTGCTAAAGGAGGAATATCTATCTATCTATCTATCTATCTATCTATCTATCTATCATAGAGAGAATAATGGACATCCAAAGATGTCCATGGCCTAATTGTTGAAAACTGAATGTGTTAAGTTATAGGGCAAAATATAATTGAGGGTGGGTGCCTGGGTGGCTCAGTTGGTTAGGCGACTGCCTTTGGCTCAGGTCATGATCCTGGAGTCCCGGGATCGAGTCCCGCATCGGGCTCCCTGCTCAGCAGGGAGTCTGCTTCTCCCTCTGACCCTCCCCCCTCTCATGTGCTCTCTCTCTCCTCTCATCCTCTCTCAAATAAATAAATAAAAAATCTTTAAAAAAAAATATAATTGAGGGTGTCAATCAGCTGGGGTCTTTAAAAGTAGAGAGGGAAGCAGAAGAAAGAGAGTCAAAGAGATGGCAGTGTGAGAAGTATTCAGTCCAACTTCACTGGCTCTGAAGATGCAGGAAGGAGACCATGAGATGGGGACTGTGTGCAGGCTTTAGAAACTGGAAAATTAAAAAAAAAAAAAAAAAAAGAAAAGAAAAAGAAAAGAAAGAAAGAAAGATAGACCCTCCAGAAGGCATGCAGCTTTATACATACCATGATTTTCACCCAGTAAGAGCCACTTTGGACTCTGACCTCCAGAACTGTAAGGTAAAACATTTGTATTGTTTAAGCCACTAAGTGTATGGTACTTTATGGTTACAGCAATAACAGGAAACTGATTATCTATCTATAGCTCTATACCGGCTCTAGAAGGGATGGGAGTAGCAGAAAGAAAAAGAGAGAGAAGACAAGACAAAACTGTGAGAGTCACTGTCTTGTAAGAGCTGCTATGATCTCTGGAATCAGACAGCCCTGGCTTCCATTGACTCCGCTGCTCATTCAACTCCTGACCATATTGCTTAGCCAGTCTGAGACTCACCTCTCTCAACACAAGGAGAGAAAGGAGGAATTATAAGATTTCATCCTCATAGGCTTGTTTGGATATTCAACATACAATTTTAAGTGCTAAGCTTTCGGTGTGCCAGTTAGTAAAATTTCTCTCTCCGTATCCAAATACCTGTTTTGTATCACATGGACCCTACTGTTCTTAAAGAATGGATAGTAGAGGAGGGAATTGTCAAGACTCACAATGGGTAACAAATGGAATACCTCTACCTAGATTATCAGCTCAAAGAAGAATACACATGCATTATGTTGTGTTAACAGAAGCAGCACTGCAGACTTCAGGTTCAAGTCTCAACTCTGTCCCCATTAGCTACAGTAAGCATCAGTGGAACACAAATTTTATGTAAGGCTGTGATTGCTTGAGGAAGTCATTTTACCCTTTAGGCCCTCAGTCGAATTGAAAAGACTGGAGGCTGCCTTCATCCTACCCAAGGCACTCTTGGTATGTATTTCAATTTTTTTTTAGAGCTTCTAAACATTAAAAAGAAAAACAAAAAGCTTGACTTTTAGGAAAGCTTAGGCTTCTGGTCTCAGCTCCATTGAAGCTGAAATGTAGAGAGCTTAGATAACACATTTGGCTTACAACAAGGAAATGGTGAACAAACTGAACATCAATGACTTTTCTGGGACTCTGGGGGGGCACCCAGACAGGAACACCTGAGATCCGCTTATTTGGAGCAGAAGCTGCTGGAGCCCTATACTGGTAGGAACACTTAGATGGTAATTCTGACAAAATACGAGATTGGGGGGTGGTGCTGTACTGGGGGCCCTCACACTTTACTGGGCTTTATATTTAGAAATTCCACCTGTTTCTCACTATGAAGATCTAGAAAGACCCCCTCATGGTTCAGGCGGGAGGAAGAGAAGAGTAATCTGGAAAGAGACCAGAGCTTTATCCATCAGAGAGGCTGACTCTCCAGAGGAAAAGAGTTTGCTAAAAGTTTATTTCAGTAAGTGGGCAGGACATTTCTCCCACTCAAGCTCCCTTTAGCCTTCCTGTCTCTCCTAAGAGGGGAAAACATAGTCAACAAAGATCAACGAAATAGATTGGGAATGCTGCAGCCAGGAAGGGGGATATGGGGCGGAAGGGGAAAAGCTATACCAAGAAGGTCATGGCCCCAGGATATTGGCCCCTTCAAACACTGAGATTGATTGATTGATTGATAAGGTTTTATTCATTTATTTGACAGAGAGAGAGAGCAAGAGTGAGCACAAGCAGGGGAGAGCGGCAGGCAGAGGGAGAAGCAGACTCCCACGGAGCAGGGAGCCCGATGCGGGACTCCATCCCAGGACCCTGAGATCATGACCCGAGCTGAAGGCAGATGCTTAACTGACTAAGCCACCCAGGCACCCGAACACTGAGATTTAATGGGAAGATTATATCATGCCCCCTTTCTCCTGCACCAAAAAGGTACCAATATAATGACAGTGGACTATAGCTAAAAGCGCTGCAAAACTAAGCCTTTCTTTGAAAAAAGTACTTAGGGAAGTCCCAAGTCCGAGGGGAGACTAAAACAAGGTCATCAGCTGAATTTGAAGCCTCTGACACAAAGCAGCTATAGTAAACATTAAATACAGTCTTACTCTTAGGGAGATTCCCATAAAGTCTCACATGACAGGACTATTGACCTCAGTTCCTACTACCTGACACAACATGTTTGACTTTTTACAAAATATTATAAGTTTGGCTTTCTATAAAATATTACAAGGCATGACAAAAGAGAATAAAAAAAACACAATCTAAAGAGACAGAATAATCATCAGAACAAGAACTGAGATGTCTCAGATGCTGGAATTATCAAATAGGGAATTTAAAATAAGTGTGATTAATGAGTTAAGGGTTGTAATGGAACAAATAGACAACACGTGAGAACAGATGAGTAATATAAGCAGAGTGATGGGAACTCTAAGAAACAAACTCTAAGAAACAAAAGCCTAGAAATCAAAAGCACTGTAAAAGAAATGAAGAATGCCTTTGACAGACTCCTTATCAGATTGAACACAGTCAAGGAAAGAATCAGAGATCCTGATGAGAGATCAGTGGAAATGTCCCAAAATAAAATGAAAAGTAAAAGAAAAGGATAAAAAACCCAGAACATCCAAGAACTGGGGCAATTTCAAAAGATGTAACATACACAGGGGTGCCTCGCTGGCTCAGTGGGTAGAGCATGTGACTCTTGATGTCAGGGTTGTGAGTTCAAGCCCCATGTTGGGTGTAGAGATTACTTTAAAAGAAAAAAAAGTATAACATACACAGTATCTAAATACCAAAAAGAAAAGAGAATATAACAGTAGAAATATTTGAAGCAAGAAAAAAAAAAAAACCCCTTAGACAAAATTTATAATTCTACATATGCCACCAAAGCATCTATAAAGATTTTTTCCAGAATTAACAGGTGGACAGTATGAGCACTTGTATTGGTAGACCTGTGTTTCCATGAGCAATAAGTTCTTTTCAGTTGTGGCAGATGAAAGAGAAAAGGAACCTAGGCAGATTGGGGTAAGAGCTTGTAGGATCATGAATACCAGACTATATTGTCTGAACCTCAGTCCAAAATCTGTGATGAAGTTTTTCCTTAGAAAGAAATACTAATGACATGTTGCAGAGTAAGGCAAGGCTGGGAAAACTTAGGATCACTGGTAGTTACTACAAAAATCCAGGCAAGAGGTAATGAGAACAGTGTCTGTGGGGAGAGGTAAAGAATTTTACCAGAGAGGAAACATGGAATGAGTCCTGCAACCGAACAACAAAAGTGATAACAATGCTAGATGAATAAAATGCAACCAAGGGATAGATTCAAGTTGGGAAACCTTACTGACCAGCACCAATATGAAACTGTTTTTCCAACAAAGAAGCTGGCATTTCAAATTTAGAGTTTTCAGAACTGCAAGTAACGACAGAGAAATTATTTAGAACTTCTTCCAGAAAACCCGTACAATTTGTAAATGCACAAGAAGTGCATTCTTAACTACCCATGTGATCTTGAAAATCATGACAGATGCTATTCACAAGGACAGTTCTTGATAATAGTGGTATGACTGTTCTTAAAATTTCTGACGGGCTACCAGTTAAGGCCTCATCTCCCACAAATGCAGATGTTATGGGCATCTGATTTCAGCCTTGCTGACTTCAACACTCTACCAGTTTTCTTTATGGATGAATTAGTTGAGTAGCTGTGTGATTTATCCTGATTGATTGTCATCATGGCACATTTGCAGATGGAATAGTCAATGAAATGCATTTTTAGCGGTAGCTATTCTGGCCTCCTTCAATATACATGTAGTGTCAAGGTCTGACAGTTCTATCTTGCATATTTTAGGGCAGCCTTTCTCTTATAGCATCTACGGATGATATGATATAAAAGCAAGATGATTCTATAGCCACATAGTCTTTCACTGCTTCTACTATACAATATTGTTAACAGCCTGAGCAAAGAGGTGGTAAACCCCAGATGTGTTTTGCATAGACCACACAGCATTTTATGACATTTTTAGAAAAAGATTTTATTTATTTATTTGAGAGAGAGAGAGAGAGCACGAGTTGGGGGGAGTGGCAGAGGGAGAGGGAGAAGCAGACTCCCCGCTGAGCAGGGAGCCTGATGTGGGACTTGATCCCAGGACTCTGGGATCATGACCTGAGCTGAAGGCAGACGCTTAACCGACTGAGCCACCCAGGTGCCCCTATGACTTTTTAAATAAATAAAAATATTCTTTTAAAAAGAATAGATTTTACATGAATGCTCTTTTTTTCTTTCTTTAAAGGTTAGGGAGTTGGGCAATACCAATTCTGCAGTTCTATCAACCATGGCCCCAGCACTCTCCAAATGCATTTACATTTAACCCCTGTACCTCCCTTTCTTCAATTACTTGCCCAACTCCTTGCATTAGTCAGTTCTTTTGAAGAACGAGTTCTATTGGATTAAGGCCCCATCCTTATAATCTTATTTAATCTAAGTGACCTCTTTAAAGACCTCATCTCCAAATACAGTCACATTGGGGGCTAGGGCCTCAACATATAAGTTTGGGGGGACACAAATCAGTCCATAACACTTGTGTAAGCATTTGGGTTTGTGAAAGTTTATAAGGCATCTTCATTTTTTTTTTAATCCATTTTTTATTGTTATGTTAATCCCCATACATTACATCATTAGTTTTAGATGTAGTGTTCCATGATTCATTGTTTGTGCATAACACCCAGTGCTCCATGCAGAACGTGCCCTCCTCAATATCCATCACCAGGCTAACCCATCCTCCCACCCCCCTCCCCTCTAGAACCCTCAGTTTGTTTTTCAGAGTCCATCGTCTCTCATGGTTCTTCTCCCCCTCCGATTCCCCCCCCTTCATTCTTCCCCTCCTGCTACATTCTTCTTCTTCTTTTTTTCTTTCTTAACATATATTGCATTATTTGTTTCAGAGGTACAGATCTGAGATTCAACAGTCTTGCACAATTCACAGCGCTTACCAGAGCACATACCCTCCCCAGTGTCCATCACCCAGTCACCCCATCCCTCCCACCCCACCCCCCACTCCAGCAACCCTCAGTTGGTTTCCTGAGATTAAGAATTCCTTATATCAGTGAGGTCATATGATACATGTCTTTCTCTGTTTGACTTATTTCGCTCAGCATAATACCCTCCAGTTCCATCCACATCGTTGCAAATGGCAAGAGCTCATTCCTTTTGATGGCTGCATAATATTCCATTGTATATATATACCACATCTTCTTTAGCCATTCATCTGTTGATGGACATCTTGGCTCCTTCCACAGTTTGGCTATTGTGGACATTGCTGCTATAAACATCGGGGTGCACGTACCCTTTCGGGTCCCTACTTTTGTATCTTTGGGGTAAATACCCAGGAGTGCAATTGCTGGATCATATGGTAGCTCTATTTTCAACTTTTTGAGGAACCTCCATACTGTTTTCCAGAGTGGCTGCACCAGCTTGCATTTCCACCAACAGTGTAGGAGGGTTCCCCTTTCTCCGCATCCCCGCCAACATCTGTCATTTCCTGACTTGTTAATTTTAGCCATTCTGACTGGTGTGAGGTGGTATCTCATTGAGGTTTTGATTTGGATTTCCCTGATGCCGAGCGATATTGAACACTTTTTCATGTGTCTGTTGGCCATTTGGATGTCTTCTTTGGAAAAATGTCTATTCATGTCTTCTGCCCATTTCTTGATTGGATTCGTTGTTCTTTTGGTGTTGAGTTTGATGAGTTCTTTATAGATTTTGGATACTAGCCCTTTATCTGATATGTCATTTGCAAATATCTTCTCCCATTCTGTCGGTTGTCTTTTGGTTTTGTTGACTGTTTCCTTTGCTTTGCAAAAGCTTTTTATCTTGATGAAGTCCCAATAGTTCATTTTTGCCCTTGCTTCCCTTGCCTTTGGCGAAGGCATCTTCATTTTTAATAGTGGAATGAATGACCCAGTGGAAGTCAAGATAATAGAGGAAGGGGCCTTTGATGTCATTAGCTTGACCTCCTAGCTGATTTCGATCTGAGGTCACTGTCCCTGTCTGCTCAACTTTGTCTTTGCCTTATGAGATAACTAAATAGGCTAATTACTCACTACTGTTTGTTTTCCACTGAAGCACATCATTTTGATTATCAGATAGAATCTATGGGAGAATTTTGTTTGGGTTATCATTCATCACATCATGCAAAGCCTGTACTTTGTACATTCCTGGGAAACATACTTTTCTGATAACATTGATGATAGTTGCCCTGCTGTTCTTCTGAGCAATTGGCCTGATATGTTTGTGACAACATATTTTGTATAAAAGCCCATATTTCCTATTTGGCTGGTCAATGTAAAGCTTAGGAACGAATGTGTGGAGAGGCTATGCCACTTAGAGATCACAAAGTGTCAAGAGTCAGAAAGAAAAAAATTCAAAAATTTCCCTTGCATTTGCTAAGTGATTGGTTTTGGGCAAATTACTTTTTCTCTCAGAACCCTGTTTTCTGATCTTTAATATGAAAACGTAGTAATACTAAATGCCTCTTAGTCCAGTTCTTGGCAATCTTTCCTGTGCTCAGGAATTACCTGGAGCCTTGTTAAAGTATACATTCTGATTCAGGTGATGTGGGATGAGGCCAGAGATTTTGTATTTCCCACAAGCTCCAGGTGATGCTGAGGCAGCTGGTCTGTGGACCACACTTTAAGCAGCAAGGCTGAAAGGATGAAATGAGGGAACAGGTGCAAAGCATTGAAAACACTGCCCACCATATCATAGGAATCCAAAAAGCCCTGACTCCAACTGTTCATGTTCTTCAGATGGAGCTTATAGATCGGTATAATATGCCTTTATAGGAGTACTCATTGTATCCCAATTGTGGTTTTCTTTTGTCCGTCTCCTTGCACTCTACATGAAATTCATACAATTGTGTTGTATTTTATGTAGCCTTGGAAACTACTTTAACCCATTTTGGCAAAAAAAAAAAAAAAAAAAAAGATTACATAAATTAAATACAATGATAAATAGACAAGGAAAAGATATATTTTTATAATGAATTGAAAATAATGTGACCACAAAAACTAAAACAGAGAGTTTTAATCACCTGCACTCTCTGATCAGTACTTCCAGCCAACCACACCCTAAGGCACCTGGGAGGTAATGTCGCCCTCAGATAGCTTTGTTGCGCCCCTCCTCTTGTGATTCCCTAGTTTGCACGCTACACCCCAGCGTTTCCAAACTTCTTTCAGGTCCTTAAAATGTATCACTTTTGCACAGGTCTTAACCTTCCTATTTGCTTTTCGTCTGGTACTCTTGTAACTTCCCTTCCCTTCAGTTCTCAGCTCCGATGCCACCTTCTCCAGGATGTTGCCTGATCTCCCTCTTCCATCTGAGTTTAGCACCTCTCCAGGGGCTCTCATAGCATCCTTTGCCTGCCTTTATCTCTCTGCATATCAAAATTTATTATAACTGTTTATTTACATACACTGATCTGTCTCTCCCCCCTGCCCCCCGAGATCAGTAAGTTCCAGGAAGGCAAGAGCACTACGTTTATGTACCATTATTGCCTGAGTACTTAGACGAGTGCCTGATGTATGATTGCCACCACAATAAAGACTCACTAAATATGTGATCTATTAATGAACGAATGCACCAGTGAGTGGGTGAGTGGGTGAGTGGGTGGGTGGATGGATAGATGGACGGCTAGATGGATGGATGAATGGATAACAAAGCAGATGCCCCCACTATTTTAGGATTTTTGATACAGCATTTATCAGCAACAACTTGGATTCATTTTATTAAGCCCGGGATACTCAGCCACAACCATCATCTCAAAATCTAAATACTCACTGATGGTATCAGTCCACCCAGCTGCTTCGTCCGGCTGAGAAAAATGTTTAGGAATAATAATGCCTAACTGGGTTTTAGCATGTGGCAAACATCCGTCTCTGATATCTGCTATGACAGGGTTCCAGGCAGAAACTCATTTAACTTTGGTCTGGGTCTCAGATTATAACTTCATAAGAATCAGCAATTCGACACATGTAGAGCTGTGCCCAGAAAGAAACAGGCATATACTGAGGAGTGGATCTCCAAGAATTCACCATCATTAAAGGGAAAACACCTACAAATTGTACTGGTAACTGATCATACCTTGGTCTCATCATTTTCACTATTCAAAGGAGACATGTCGCTCATGATTATTAGTAAGATAAAAGCAATGAAATTGTTTTCAGCTTGTAAAACATGACTGCATAATCCATTGCTCAATTTAAAATAAAATGAATTCTTCCTTTTTGGTTTGGACAAACTGAGAGCTTATCAGAAATGATGTTACATTTTCAGAAAATAGTACTGGGCTTAATCAACCCTCTGAAAATACAGTAAACATTCATAGAAATACCTTAAAAATATATCCTGAGGTTTTTATCTTGGTTGGAAGTATAGCACACTCAATTATATAGGACAGAAACCATTCAGCATGTGCCTTGAGGCTTATTAAGTTCTCCAGGACTTGTGATAATGAAGATAAACAGTTTAACCTTAAATTTGCTAGACTTGAGCCCTGGTTACCACAATGTCTCATTAAAGAAGAAACACACTAGGAAAAGCATAGATAAATGTATAATAAAGCACCATGCCTCTAAGTGGTGTCCCAGATCCTCTACTGTTAACACTCTAATTTTGTTTCCTCCCACATTTTGTCTATTTTCTGTATTCACAGAACAGTGCTTTTGAGAAAGATCTTTGTTACCAAATTCTCAGCTTAGGTTTTAAGAGTTAAAATCACCTACATGTTGATAGATTAGCTTGCAATACATTTATAAACTGGAGTACTTTAGGGACAAACATTTGGATGCTCCCTAGAGTTTAGAACAGTTTCTAAAATTTGGTTTGCATTTATTGAGGGCTGCATTTTTTAAAAGATTTTATTTGTTTGACAGACAGAGGCGGGGAGACAGCACAAGAAGAGGGAGCAGCAGAGGAAGAGGGAGAGAAGCAGGCTCCCCACTGAGCAGGAAGCCTACCATGGGGCTCCATGACCCGGGGATCATGACCTGAGCCGAAGGCAGAAGTTTCACTGACTGAGCCACCCAGGCACCCTGAGGACTGCATTTTTTAAAAGAGAGACAAAGAGAAGAAGACAATCAGATTGTTTAGGATTAGCAAATTCTATGGCAAAAAATAAAAGCAAAAATAATAATTTATGCTGATCATTAGAACCTGATGACAAAAACATCTTAGTGCCTTGTGTTAATATGAAATAGCAGTTGAACTAATAATGATTCACTTCCTTCTGCTTCTCTTGAACGGATTTCAGAAGGAAATAAGCCAATGGAAAATCTTGCTTCTGATCTCCACTTTGTGAGAGGCAGATGGTTCATGGAGGAGCAGGATTCAGCTACTGGTGATAGGAGAAGTAGGGGGAACATTGTAAGGCAGAGCTACAGACGGAGAAAAACATCCTTCCTATTTGGAAGGGCCACTGAGACTCCTGAACTGTATGGAGAACTTTGCTGGAGCTCAGGAAAGTCAAGACACAGCCAGATGTTGTAAGATAGATCTAAGCTTTCACTAATCCCAAGAGGGAAAAGTAAGACCAAGCTGTCTTAGAATTAAAAGTCAGGGATCCTGGAGGATCTCTTTACTGTATTATCCTGTAACATTTAAAATAGCTCAAGAAGTGGAGTTTGGAAAAACCAGACAATCATTATACAATATAATCTGGATATATTTAAAATTGAGAATGGATAGTTCTCAAGAAGGCTAAATAAGGTAAAGAGTGCCATTAAGGCAAGAATAAAGCAAGTTATTTTACACACTAAAATAAAGCAGAATGCTACCTTACTCACAATATGTCAAGTAACAGGAAATATTTTCTTTCCCTACTAGGAAATAATAAGGATAATGCAAATTAAAATTATAGCACTGAGATAACATTTCTGAAAGACTATCTACATTCTATATTGGGAAGGATGTTGAGAATTGGATATTCTCAGAGTACTCATAAGAGTTAAAATTGATATAATCTATTTTGAAAGACATTTGGCAATATCTTGTAAAACTGAAATCCATACATCCTTTGACTTATTCATTTTACATATATACCAGAGAACCACGTGTTCAATAAGGAGACATACTCAAGTGTGTATTCACTACAGCATACAGCATTTGAGGTAATAGTAAAAATTAGAAACAGCATGGATGTACAACAATAAGGAAATGACAAAACAAAGTTGGAGTATAATCACACAATAGAATGATACATGCAGCTGTTAACATCTTAAAGCAGATAGATCTTAAAGACATAATGATGATTGGAAAACAGCAAATTGCAAGATTGTAGTTACCCCATGCTACCATTTGTGTAAGCAGAAACCTATTTGTACCAATAAAATATATATAGTTTATAAAAATGCATTTATGTTTGAAAAATATAGAAATTCAGATGGAATAATATTAAATGACCCCTTGATAAAGGTTGCCTCTGGGAAGGAGTATAAGTGATGAGATTTAGGGAGTAGTCCAAGAGATCTTAATTTTATGTTAAGCATTTTAACTCCTTTATTTAATCTATGATTTATTTATTCATTTATTTAAATGATTAAATCAACAATTTAATAAATAAATTAGTAATTTCATTTACTTAATGATTTAACTAAATTACTTATTAATTTAATTCTTCAATTTAAAAATTGAAATAAAGCATTGGTAATGGAAATTGGGGCACTGGTTGTATAGATTATCAATTTATCCATGTCCTTTATATCTCCCTCGATAAGATAACAAATAAAGCATGGACACAAGCAATGCTCTCAGGGTTTTGGAGTTGTAGCCAGGGAAAGAAGAGGGAAATGCCATAAGATAGTGCAATGGGATAGCAGGATAGCATCAAACACCACCTGTGGAAGTAGAAGGATGTCAACTCAGATACTTCTACGCAAAGGAGATATGCAGGTTCCCCAAATTACCACTAGGGAATGTCATGACACTCTTGAGGTATTTAGAGAGGCTCATGGGTACTGCAAAATTAATTGCTTGGGAAAATAAAAGGAAAGGGATGGAAAGTAAGGAATGAAATTGGCAAAATGATGTTTGCTCTTGCTGAGACTAGACAGTGGGAAGGCAAACAAGCTGCTTCCCAGGGCTGGTTATTACAGATAACAGTGCTCTGAATGCAGAAGTCAGTGCACTGAATATGCAAGCAATCAATCAGTAGTCTTAAACTATAAAACAACAGCAACAAAAAACCATCCATAAGCACATAGCCCACAGGATGGTTACTGTGCTACTATTATTGACAGGCTTCTTAAAAGGAAATTAAAAGAAACTGTACTCAATTTTCCTTTTTTTTTTCTTTTTCCTTCCTCCCTCCCTCCCTCCCTCTCTCTCTTTCTTTCTTTCTTTCTTTCTTTCAAGTAGGCTCCATGCCGTGTGGAGCCCAGTGTGGGGCTTGAGCTCCCGACACTGAGATCAAGACCTGAGCTGAGATCAGGAGTCCAACACTTAACTGATTGAGCCATGCAGGCTCCCCCTCAATTTTTTTTATAGAAAATGAAAGTTACAAGGCTGAGAAGCATGCAGTGGGTAGTTTAGATAAAGGAAAAGAAAGCTGGGGTACCTGGGTGGCTCAGTCAGTTAAGTGTCAGACTTCTGATTTCTGTTCAGGTCATGATCTCAGGGTTTTGAGATGGAGCCCAGTGTGGGGCTCTGTGCTTGGGGGTGGAGCCTGCTTAAGATTCTCTCTCTCCCTCTCCCTCTACCGCTCTCCTCCCTGCCCCCCCTTTCCCCTCTTAAAAAAAAAAAAAAAGGAAAAGAAAGCTTCCCAACAAATAATATTCTGCTGATAAAAAGAAGTGACCAAATGAGAAAAAAGTTAGACTGTGAATCTTGAGAATCACATTAATTAAAATGAACTTTGTGAATTAGTGTTGTGCTTGTGTCAACAAGAGTAAGTTTTTTGTTTTTGGTTTTTTAAATAAGATTTCATTTATTTTAGATAGAGCAAGTAGGGGGAAGGAGCAGAGGGAGAGGGAGAGAGAGAATCTCCAGCAGACTCCACAATGAGTGCAGAGCTGGATGTGGGGCTCAATCCCAGGACCCTGAGACCGTGACCTGAGCCAAAACCAAGAGTTGGATGTTGAACTGACTGAGTCACCCAGTCACCCCAACAAGAGTACAGTTTTAAAGAGAAATTAGAAAGATCCAGAGTGCTGAATGACTCAGTGATTTTACACTGGGACCTTCCAACTCTGTTCATTTATTTACTGGCTATTTAACATCCTGAAAAGTGTCCGTTGCTATTGTAACACTATTGTTTTTATACTAAAAGTCAATTACAAGCTTACCTTTCAAGAACAATAAACAGGTGGGAGAGTAGAAGACATATTTATCAAAGTTAGCTTGCTGGGTATCGTGCCAGCACACCACTTGCTAGCCTTACCAGTTTGAGTAAGATGCCCAGCTAATCTGGTTCTCAGATTCCTCCCCTGGAAATAAAGAAACTAAAACAATGCTCCATTAAGCTCTTTTCTGTCCCAATATTTTAGATTTTATTATACCTAGCTAATATGCTGTGGAAATTAGAGGGAAGAAAAAAGGTATTTTGAGGAAGAAAAAGCATTTGTTAAGTAAATGGTAAATGGTAAAAGATGTATGTGATTGTATTTTGTATAAATATAAGTATATTTTACATGAATAAGATATTCCCTCAAAATCACATATCCAGAACTTACAGATGTTAGAAAACTACTGGATTATAAATTGAATATGGAAATTTCCATTTGGCATTTTCCTTTCTTTGATACTAAAAGAATAACTACAAATATTTCCCCTTAATTTCTTGGATGATTTGAAGATTGAGTGCTCCTTGCCCTCAAAGAAATGGAAAATAATTTTGGAGTTACTGATGAATTTGGTTGGCTGTAAAAAGGTTAATTTGGTGGTGGCGGGGGAAGAAAGAGTCTGAGAGAAAAACAGAAAGAATGTGTGAATAGGATTTGGAGAGATGACATAAAGAACATGGTAATGTCGTTGGGGACTATGAGAATATGAGAACATGAAAGGCAGAAAGAGACCAAGGGAGGAAAAAGTGGGAAGGAGAATCCCCTTGTAACTGAGATGGAATCAAATAGTAATGGGAGGGTTTAGAAGGGAAGTTAGATGAAGCATACCCTAGGATGCTTGGAGCCACACGACATATATTACTTAAGGCTGCAACTTAAGCTGCTGTGAAATCCCAAAATACAGTGTAGATCAAAATTATAAAATTACGGTCTTTCTCACAGAACTCCAGGGTTGAGTTTTCTAGGCTGGTAAGGGTGTTCTACTGTAACTTTTTGCTCTGTCATCCCCGAGTGTGCTGTTCTTGTCTTCACGGTCAAACCTGGGTCATGACCACGTCTGTGACCCAGCCCTTAGGAAGTGGTAAGTGAGAAAGTCCAAGAAAAACAATTTATCTTTGTTTAGAAGATGGCTTTGATGACATAATTCTGTTCTCATTCCACTGGCCCAAATTTGGTTACATGGCCACATCTGACTGCAAAGAAGGATGGGAAATGTAGTCTCCAGTGAGCAGTCAGGTACCCAGGTAATATTAGAATCCTCCCCCCAAAAGAAGGCGGAAATGGAGGCTGCCTAGTAAGGAGTCTGCTAAAGAAGGGAGTGGGTTCAATACCCTAAAAGAGCCGAGTGGGAAATCTAGCCAGGGGCACTTGAAGGAAATATTTCGGGTTTGTGACTTGTTGTGTAAGAGTCAAGTCTTTGGTGCAGAAATCCCAGGGCTCACTGACTATGCATTTCCTATCTCCTGTTTCCTGGCATAGGCCAAATTTACCCAAAGTGTCTGGTGAAGATGTTACCACCTCAGCACCTAGAACCTCTCTCACTGACTGGCAAGAGGAATGCTTAACTGGCCATATGACTTTGCTTGGGCTCTGAGTAACTTTCCCCATGTCTGGAATACTGGAAAACCCAGGAGAAAGCCAGAGCTGTGGGGCTCCGGCAGCTAGAGTGGCCTACTTGGAAAGACAAGCTGAAATGAGTAAGCTAAAAACCTGAACATAAGCTGAAACAGAATTAATAACACTCTTGTTACCAAAAGTCATATAGACATGACTTAATATCAAAAAAGAAATCTATACATATAATCTAATGAAATTTAAATGTAGAGTCAATATAGAGCAGATCAAATACTATAAAGAATAGAGAATGACAATATTTTGAAACTTCACCCTTAAGTGGGGAATTTTATTAGAAGATGCTACACTGAGGGACATTAATTATAGGAAAATTAGTTTCATTTTAATGTTTTTTTTAATATTTTATTTATTTATTTTTAAATCAGAGAGGGTGAGCACAAGCAGGGGAAGTGGCAGGCAGAAGGAGAAGCACACTAGGGAGTCCGACATGGGCTGCCCATTTCCCTTGAGACATTTTCCAGTTCTTAACTTCAGCATGGCAAGAAAGGAACATAATACACATAAAGGGTAATGGAAGTACAACGGGAGTGGAGATTAAACAGCCAAAGAGAAAAGAGATAATGGAACAAACAGTATCTGAATACATAATCACCAAGACTTTTTCAAATCTAAAGAGGTCAACAAATGCTACAAACCACAAAGACGTCAAATAAGACCACACCTACGCACATCCTAATAATATGGATGAAAACACAAACAAGAGACAAAGAAGAAAAATCTTAAATAAAGCTAGAGGGGTTAAACAAAAAAGAGAAAAGAAACAGTATTTTCACAGGACCAACAATAAGGCTGCTAATTTCTCCACAGGAGAAAGGAGGAGAGAAATGGAGAAAGCCAAACCAGGAGACAAAGAATGACCTCATTACGGTACTGAAATAACTGCGAACCTAGGATTTTATATGCAGAGGAGATACAAAAAGAAGATTTGAAAAAAATAGATATTTTGAGACAAAATCTGCGCTATTTTGTCCTCACTGGATTCCCCCTAAAAGAAATTAAAAAATGAATTTCCTTAGGCAGAAAGGAAATGATCTCTGATTAAAACACAGAAATTCAGGAAGCTATGAAGAACAGTGTAAATATCAATGTGTGGTTAAATCCATAGTGTTGCTTTTCCAAAATGATGACAATGAAAATGGGATCTTGAGGGGTTCAAATTATATGTTGAGTTGAAATCAAGGACCACAGATACACTAAAGGCAAGAGTTCTTATGTTCTACTTTCCTGATATTGACTGGGAAATGGTCAAAGAACTAATTTATATTAGTCTCTACTAAGTCACATATGCATATTATAATATCTAGGACAACCATGGGAAGAATAATAGAATATAACTAATAAGCTAATAGAAGGGAAAGTGGACTAGTAAATCACTTGATTTGCCTAGTCCAAAAAAAGGCAAATAAGAAGTAAAAAAACAGTAAGTGAGAAGAATAGCAATGGAAACATGGCACCCAGTTATACCAGAAATTAATTAAATTACACAAAATAAACAGTCCTACTACATTGCAAAGATTGCCAAATCAAATTATATACTACCTAAATATAAGTACACAGATACATTGAAAATAAAAAGATGCAAAAAGGTAAATCATAAAAACATAAATCAAAAGAAAGCTGATGTGGCAATATTATTATCTGGCAAAGTAGAATTAAAGCAAAGAAGCATTAATAATGAAAAAAGGGACATCTCCTATGATAAAAGGGTCAGTCTACCAGGAAGATATGCCTGTGATCTGATCTCAATTTACTTCAAAATTGTCTGGCATTTCCTCTCCTTTCTCTTATTTGATTTGGAGTAAACTGTTATGGATCAGAAATAAAATTATTTTTAAACTTCATTATTCTTTCAGAACAGCATCAAAGATTTCAATGTCAATCTTGAAAAAACTGTTTCAGGAGTGCCTGGATGGCTCAGTCAGTTAAGTGTCTGACTCTTGATTTCAGCTCAGGTCATGATCTCAGGGTTGTGAGACTGAACCCTGAGTCTGGCTCCACGCTGGGCGTGGAACCCGCTTAAGATTCTCTCTCTCCTTCTCCCTCTGCCTATCTGCCCTGCTCCCGCTCACGCTCTCTCTCTAAAAAGAAAAGAGAAAAAGAAAATACTGTTTCAATTTGGTACTTAGTACATTTTGTTTTTATTTCTTAGATGATTTGTTTTTTCTAGAAAAAAATTAAAAGACTAAATAACTCATACTTCCTTGGAAAATTTTTGGAGCCACAGAATATCTAGAAAAGAAAAAAAAAAGGAAAACAAGTTTAGAAATGTAATTTAACAAAAACCAGTGATTTCTTGCTCTGACTCAAAGTGTGGTATTTATCCATTATAGAACAACTGAAAATGTAAAAGTAAAAAGAAGCATATAAAATATCAAAAGTCATCTATAAGACTATCCTAAGCAGAACCAATACACCTGTTTGTTTATTTTCTTCAAGATTGTTTGAGAGAGAAGTGGAAATCATATTGTATAGACAATTATTTGTTCTGTTTTTTACTATATGGAAAGTGAACGTATCCTCATTCAGTAAATCACTTTTGAATATATCTATTTTCATGACTGTACAGGATTATCCATTTGATCCTCCAAATTTGTGTCTCATCTTTCTCACATGGCTTTCTTTCTCTGAGGCTAATCTGTGAATATCAAATAAAACAGCTCTCTAGCCCTCTGGCTTCTGGTATGTTTGGACTACAGGAAATATGGGCAGGACAACACAGAGAGGAGAAGGTATGAGGTTAGGAATTTTATTCATACAGTGTAATAGTAGTTTCAGGTGTAGAATTTAGTGATTCATCACTTACATACAACACCCAGTGTTCATCACAATAAGTGCCCTCCTTAATACCCATCTTCCATTTAACCCATCCCCCCTGCCCACCTCCCCTTCAGCAACCCTCAGTTTGTTCTCTACAGTTAAGAGTCTGTCTTCTGGTTTGCCTCTCTTTTTTCTTCCCCTCTGTTCATCTGTTTTGTTTCTTAAATTCTACATATGATTGAAATCATGGTATTTGTATTTCTCTGACTTATTTTGCTTAGCATAATACACTCTAGCTCCATGTCATTGTAAATAGCAAGATTTCATTCTTTTTGATGTCTGAGTAACATTCCATTATATAAATATAAACACACACACACACACACACACACACACACACCGCGTCTTCTTTATCCATTTGTCAGCCGATGGACAGTTGGGCTCTTTCCATAGTTTGACTATTGCTGATAACTCTGCTGTTGCTGTGAACATTGGGTGCATGTGTCCCTTAAAATGAGTGTTTTTGGATCTTTTGGGTAAATACCTAGTAGTGCAATCGCAGGATTGTAGGGTAGTTCTATTTTAACTTCTTAAAAAAATATTTTATCTATTTATTTGAGAGAGCGAGCACAAACCGGGGTAGGGGGGAGAGCAGCAGAGGGAGAGGGAGAAGCAGACTCCCCACTGAGCAGGGAGCCTGACACGGGGCTCAATCCCAGGACACCGAGTTCACGACTGAGCCACCTACGCACCCCTATTTTTAACTTTTTGAGGGACCTCCATACTCTTCCAGAGTAGCTGTACCAGTTTGCATTCCCACCAACAGTGTTAGAAGGTTCCCCTTTCTCTGTATCCTCACCAACAACTGTTGTTTGCTGTGTTGTTAATTTTAGCCAAATTGACAGGTGTGAGGTGGTATCTCATCATGGTTTTGTTTTGTATTTCCCTGATGATGAGTGATGTTGAGCATCTTTTCATGTGTCTGTTAGCCATCTGGATGTCTTCTTTGGAAAAATGTCTACCCAAAGCAATCTACACATTTAATGCAATCCCAATCAAAATACCACCACACCAGCATTTTTCAGAGAGCTAGAACAAACAATCCTAAAATTTTTATGCCACAAAAGACACTGAATAGCCAGAGAAATCTTAAGGAAAAGCTGAGGGCATCACAATTCTGGACTTCAAGTTACATTACAAAGCTGTCATCATCAAGACAGTATGGTACTGGCACAAAAGCAGACACATAGATCAGTGGAACAGAATAGAGAGCCCAGAAATGGACCCTCAGCTCCATGGTCAACCGATCTTTGACAAAGCAAGAAAGAATATCCTGGGGAAAAAAAACAGTCTCTTTAACAAATGGTGTTAGGAAAACTGGACAGCAACATGCGAAAGAATGAAACTGGACCACTTTCTTACACCATACACAAAAATAAATTCAAAATGGATGAAAAACCTAAATATGAGATAGGAAACCATCAAAATCCCAGAGGAGAACACAGGCAGTAACTAACCTCTTTGACATTGGCCATAACAAATTCTTACTAGGTATGTCTCCAAAGGCTTCAGGGAAACAAAAGCAAAAATAAACCATTGGGACTCCATCAAGATAAAATGCTTCTGCACAGTGAAGGAAACAATCAACAATACTAAAAGGCAACCTTCAGAATGGGAAAAGATATTTGCAAATGACGTCTGATAAAGGGTTAGTATCTAAAATATATAAAGAACTCAATAATATATAAAACTCAATACCCAAAAAACAAATAATCCAGTTTAAAAATGTGCAGAAGACATGAGATTCTGCTTTTTTAAAAAAAAAACATAGATCTCTCACATCTACCAACACTGCTAAAATCTATTATTTTTTCTAATGGTTTAGCTGAAGATTCTCTTAGACTTTTATGGAGATAAACATAGGAGTTATAATTAAGATTTGTTTCTTTCCAATTTAGCTACCTCTCATTTCTATATCATATCTTATTGCATTGTCTAGGATATATAATACAATGCTGAATGCAAGCAGATATAATAGGCATAATTTTCTTCCTGATTTCAAAGGGAATACTTCTAAATTTTGCCACTAAGTATAAGCTATTGTTTTAGAATACATTTCTAATTGTTGAATTATTCAGACAGTATAAATATTTTAAAGCTTTTTGGTATATATTAGGAAATTCCTCTTCAGAAAAATATTTCACATTACTGTCAATATTTTCTGAGTGCCTTTTCCCATATAATCATGCCAACATTAAGTGTAAATTAGATACATTTCATTATTTATAATGAAACAGGCTTTTCAAAGTTATGATTCATTATAATATTCATGATAAAAGCTTAGACATTATAGAGAAATAAAATCTCCCTTCCTACCTCCTGATGTTCCCATTTTTATCCTTTAGAGATAATCACTATTAGAAAAATTTGTTCATCTGTAAATATTTTTAAAAAATCATATGTGCATTTTATGGTTGTTTTTAAAAGAGATGTCATTAGTATATTAAATTATTATTTAGAAGGAAATGGTAGAAATTATAACTCCTAACTTCTTCATGGTTTTATAGAAAGTCTGTTTTTGGTCCACCCACATTAAAATTATAAAAATTGAAGAAAAATTGTAGAAATTGAAAAAATATTTAGCTCAAGTGCACAACTGAGCATTACTCTCTCATTTTTCAAAGGAGAAAACAGAGTCTCATAGACATTAGAACTTTGTAATTGTCAATTAGCAGGTAAGTCATACAATGGAGGACATAGGCCCAACCAACCCCCATAAGGACCAATTACCTTTCTTTGCCCCATAGCCACACCTAAATCCAAATTTACTACAGGAGGGAGGGGGAAAAAAGTAAGATTAAGGTACTGCTGACAATTAGTCAAGAATATTATCCTTGTAGGGGCGCCTGGGTGGCTCAGTCGTTAAGCGTCTGCCTTCGGCTCAGGTCATGATCCCAGGGTCCTGGGATCGAGCCCCGCATCGGGCTTCCTGCTCAGTGGGAAGCCTGCTCCTCCCTCTCCCACTCCCCCTGCTTGTGTTCCCTCTCTCGCTGTGTCTCTCTCTGTCAAATAAATAAAATCTTTAAAAAAAAAAAAAAAAAGAATATTATCCTTGTAGGTGGCTGACATATTCCATTTACTTTAAAACAAATGTTAACTTGCCTATTTTCTAAAGTCACGAAGCCAGATTTTCTATTTTAAAATATTTCAGAAACATTTAAATCTTTGAGGTCCAATATTCCTTCCACATAGAGGCCCTTAAAGTTACTTTAGTTTGGGTCACTTTTCTCTAACATAAATACTAGAAACTAAAATAAATAAATAAATAAATAAATTAATTAATTAATTTAATTAAATAAAAAACCATTTCACTCTACCTGCCTATACCTACCTAGTTTTTTCCAAAGTGAGATGTTTGTTCCCTAGCTGCATAAGTGTAAGTCATAAAAAATACTAAATGTTGACAGCTTTACTTCACCTGAAATTTAGATTAGGTAGTCACTGGGCTATGGAAGGCACAATGTCTATGAGAGAACTCATCAAAAATATAGATATAAAACATATACCTGCCTTTTGTCTCAGAAGGCTGCCTGACTTTTATCTCATCCCATAAATAATGGAGGCATCAGCACATTTATCTGCACACAATAACAAATCCCATCCTCCTGGTAATTGTAAAAACACTGAAGCCTGTTATTGACCTTGTGTAAAATATAGGCATGGGACAAAAAGACGAAGAAACTTTTTGTCTGTCTACATTCACTTCTGAAGCCCCATCACACACTTTGAAAACCATTAAACTAAAAGTCAGTGATGTGAAAAGGAGGAGGAAAATATATTATTGAATAAAGCAAAACAGACAAGTTAAATCAAAAGATGCATTCATCCACACCATGTCACTCAATGTTCCTATCTTCTCTGCTTAAGTTGGTTTTGAGATATTTGCATTAAGGGAAGGCTAAAACTTCAGATCTCAGAGCTATGACTTACACTGTTACTTCTCACATTCTTTTACTTTGCTTACTCATTTTGCAAATGAATAGTTTCTATGAATGTATTTCCAAAGTACAAAACCTTTCCTATGTTGTTAGAGCACACATACTCTGACTGAGTTATATTCAAAATGATCAGCAAATATTTACTGATGATGATTTGCAAATACTTATTGTGTCCTCATCTTAATCTCTGCCAGTTACCCTGGGGAGGGCTCTCAAACTGTCCCTTGCCCTGGGGGGGAAGATATACCTATATAATGGATGGATGACATGATAAATGATGAGTCATTAACTCTTCCAATGAGCAAAACACAATGATTACTGTAACAGTTTAGGGAAGAGGGAGATGAATGCAAGCCGCAGAAGTGGAAAGAGGCTCTTTAAACGAGGTAGGATTTAAGCTGGATCTTCACAGTTAAAATTGAAACAACTGAAAGGGCAACAAAAAATATTCCACAATGGACAAGGTAAAGGCACATAGTATAAGTTCAGTGATGTATATGAACTTTATATGTACTCAAAGGACAAGATGATGGATTTACTTCGGGTAAGAAAGGGATATGAGTTTGGGTAAGGAGTGTAGTGACCAGTTATCAAAGGTCTTCAAATACAGGCCAAATAGTTTGAACTTGATTTGAAAGATGAGAGTCAACAAATACTCAGAACGTGAGCCTTGACTTACCCTTCCATAGCAGACATCATTTTTTTAAATTAAGACTTTATTTTTTTTTAGAGCAGTTTAAGGTTCACAGCAAAATTGAGTGAAAGTACAGATATTTCTTACATATTCCCTGCTCCCACACACACACAGCTTTCCCCGCCCCCCAACAGTCCCTACCAGAGTAGTATATATTTTTTTCTTTTAAGATTTATTTCTTTGATGAACCATGAGAGACTATGGACTCTGAGAAACAAACAGTGTTTTAGAGGGGAGGGGAGAGGGGGGATTGGTTAGCCCGGTGATGGGTATTAAGGAGGGCACGTACTGCATGGAGCACTGGGTGTTATACGAAAACAATGGATCGTGGATCACCACATCAAAAAACAATGATGTATTGTATGGTGACTAACATAACATATAAAATTAAAAAAAAAAAAAAAAGATTTATTTCTTTGAGAGAGAGAGAACACCCATGGGGGGGGGGGGCAAAGAGAGAGGGAGAGAGAGAATCTCCAGTAGACTCCCCACTAAGCGAGGAGCCTGACATGGGGCTTGATCCCACGACCCTGACATCATCACTCAAACTGAAACCAAGAGTTGGACACTCAAACGACTGAGCCACCCAGGCATCCCCAGAGTAGTATATTTGTTACAACAGAAGAACTTACATTACTATATCATAATCATCCAAAGTCAATGGTTTACCTTGATATTCCTATAGCACTATCACTTTTTAACATAATACATAGTTCACTTAATTATTAAATTTATTTTTTATTATAATTATAAGCTCATTGCTTCTCGGACTTTTGGCTAAGATCAAGTGTATTATAATTATAAGCTCAATGAAAACAGGAATCTTTGTTCTCTTATTTACTGATACATCCTAAGCATCCAGAACAAGTCATATATTCAAAAATATTTTTGAATGAATGAATGAATAAATAATAATAATGGTAAGTAATAATGGTTAAAGCTTTCCAAGAGCATTTACTTTCTAAGAGTTAAACTTCCTACTAAGCATGATGGCATTTTTTTTTCCCATTAAACTTCATAACAAATGTTTGAAAAAACTGAGATTTAGGTTGAGTTTACATGACCAACTTTTCACAGTTGTCTAACTCTAAGACTCCAAACTCTCTCTATGGATTGCTGTGGTTAGAATATATTATAAAAATATTAACTCTGCTCTTAGTTAAGACATAGCAACATCCAAAAATAAGGCTGTAAAACAAGGAAGTTATTTGCTAGAAGGAAAGTCCTCTTGGGAATGATGTTGGAATTTGATCAAAGTTCTAAATTTTGATTCAAGATTGAATGAAACACTATAGCAATATTTCAAACCAAACAGAGGAAAGTTTTCTTAAATTAGTGACTATTTACTTCATCTTTCCATCAAAGCTAATTATGAATAAATTCATAAACTAAAATTCAAAAATATAAATAAATGAGCTTACACCAATTCTTTCAAACTCAGATTGTATAATGATTTTAGGTGATGTCTATTATATCAAGGTAAATTATATTTTAATTAAAACATTTCAATGATTTTATATTTCAAAGTTTCATTTTTGAGAAATATATACCTTTTCTGTCAAATTAATAACATACTATAACCCTCTTTCTGCCTCACTAAAATTGAGTATCAGGGAGGTCAGTTAGGAAGGTTTTAAATATGCCAACCACATCCATTAAGTTCCAGTAGCTTAGAAATCTCATAATTATTCAATCTTCTCATAGTAGTAAAGTACTGTAAAATGCAATCTTATTTTCAACACAAGCTTAAAATGAGAGGGATTGTAGAAAACAAGAAAAACCTCCAACTTATCAAAATCTCTAAACTATAAAATTTTCTCTAAAAAAACAAACAAAAAGGGGCGCCTGGGTGGCTCAGGTGTTAAGCGTCTGCCTTCGGCTCAGGTCAAGATCCCACACTGGGGTCCTTGCTCAGGGGGAAGCCTGCTTCTCCCTCTCCTACTCCCCCTGCTTGTGTTTCCTCTCTCGCTGTTTCTCTGTCAAAAAATAAACAAAATCTTTAAAAACAAACAAACAAATAACTAGAAAAATTACACTTTTAATTTGGTACAACTGCAGCATATAGCAAAATGGAAAATGGCTCTCCTGTGAAAGGCAACCTTCCCTTTGTCAAAGCAGTGACAAGCCAAAGATAATTTACCTATTGATTTTTCTCATTTTAAAATAAAAGAATTCTCTCAAGGAAACAAAACAAGGTAAAGAGTTGGGCTTCATTATATAAAACCAGTGAAGGCAAATGCAATTTACAAAAAAATATATGTCACATGACATGCATTGGGGAAAGACATAGGTTTCCTGTTCTGATAAGTAAGGACATGTATTATTGCATTTTGGAAGGCTGCTTCTTTACTTCAAAAGGAGACAGCACCATCTTGAAAATATTTTGGCAGGACTGATAATAAGGACTATTTTCTCCTCCCTCCCTTCCTTCCTTCTTTTTTTTTTTTTTAAAGATTTTATTTATTTATTTGAGAGAGAGAGACTGAGAGAGAGAGCACATGAGAGGGGGGAGGGTCGGGAGGGTCAGAGGGAGAAGCAGACTCCCTGCCGAGCAGGGAGCCCGATGTGGGACGCGATCCAGGGACTCCAGGATCGTGACCTGAGCCGAAGGCAGTCACTTAACCAACTGAGCCACCAGGCGCCCCTCCCTTCCTTCCTTCTTACCTTTCTTCCTACTTCCTTCCTTCCTTTAAAAAAAATTGTGGTAAAATATACATAACAAAATTTGCCACTTTAACCATTTTTTAAGTGTACAGTTCTGCAGCATTGAGCATATTCACATTGTCGTGCAACCATCTTTTTTTGTTACACTTATAAATAAATAAATTAATTAATAAATAAATATATATGATATAAAAAATTATCCAATCTGCTTTATCAAATCTTGTTTATCTGAGCCACACAATAGGATACAGATCAAGGGCAGGGAGAAATTTCTTAGGGAGTTCTGTAACCACATGATTTCAATTTCCTCAGTGAAGTCTGTAATATAAGAACATTGATGGGCCTAGAAATTAAGACACCTACGCTTGCCTTTACTTTTGACCTGCTTCCATGAATTCATGTGAACCACCCCACATTATCCCAAAGTGTATTCCTTGGATTATCAGTTCTGGGAAGTTCAAAGGTATTACCCAGAAAGGGGCTATGTGATCAAATAAATTTGGACCTACTATTTAAACAGGTTTCCCTTCTACATTGGTTTCTTAGAACTTGTCATTTGCTGGTATGCATTGTGACTCTGTCAGGAAGAAATATAGTAGATATTTCACCAATGAACTTTATTATCCCTTGAGAATGTTTTAGGACTATTTTGCAATGGGGGCGCCTGGGTGGCTCAGTCGTTAAGCGTCTGCCTTCGGCTCAGGTCATGGTCCCAGGGTCCTGGGATCGAGCCCCACATCGGGCTCCCCGCTCAGCGGGAAGCCTGCTTCTCTCTCTCCCACTCCCCCTGATTGTGTTCCCTCTCTCGCTGTGTCTCTATCAAATAAATAAATAAAATCTTTAAAAAAAAAAAAAAGAAAAAAAGGACTATTTTGCAATGGAGTGCACCTTGGAAAACATGAAATTTCAGTTCTACAGATCTGTCATTCTGATTTCAAAATAACTTTTGGCATAAATACTTCAAAAAAATTTTTAATTTGATATTTCTTTATCTTGGAACCTTCACTTTTTCACGTCCATCTTCATTCTCAAGTGTCCACCTGTTTCCTGCAAAACTCTGTACCTTTCTGATGTTGTTCACCCTGCCCAGCATTTTTACTCTCAATATTGTATTTGCTTTCAAAAGAGACTATGACAGGAAATACATATAAAAGTGAGAAGGAGAAAATAAATTCATTATTGAAGTCTTAAAAAATAGAAAAATTAAGGCATACTGAAAGAATCCTTTGCAAGAGAAGTAGCTCAAGAGCTTTGTGTGATAGAGAGGCACAGGGAAAGTTCCAGTGAGGCCATCTCAGCATGCCTTCTGCACACTGTCCTCCCTGGGGTCGCTACTGGACATGCATTTTCAGGGAGGGATAGATCAACCTTCTATACTGTTTTAAGCTGTATCCATTTTATCCCCACCCCCACCCCCAATCCACCACTACTTTCAAAAAAAGGTTAACTTCTCCAGAACCTAGAAGAACAGTGTTCAGTCCTCTCTCTAAAGGGGAAGATGAGTCCCAGACCTCAGCGAGTGCCAATTTTAAGAAGAGAGAAACTGAATTACCACAAAAAGCAATCTTGAGCTACTTAAGATTTCTGGCTTCTCTCTTACATTTTGGTCCTCTGCAAAGTCAACACTGAGCTACTAACACTTGATAAGAATAATAAGATTTTGCTCATTTTTGGAAATATTTATATACACTGTATTCTGTGATAGACAATGAGCCAAATCCACTGGCAATGGAAAGGCTTTCATTTTCACAAAGAGAGATGATAGGGAATATAATCAAAGACATCTTGACAGGAACACTGGGATAAGCAATCCCTTCAGCCAGAACTTCCACAGCAGAGTGCCTGCAAATGCGAAACTAGACTTATAGGGATCTTGGAAAATGGGAAAATTTCCTTCTTTAGACTATTATGGTTGTGGTTGGTCAATATCTTAGCGGTTCAAAGCCATTACAATGCTCTGTGAAAGGAAAGACAGTGGCAAGGGGATATTTACCAAAAATGGGAATTCCCTGAGTTTAATTTTTGCCTCCGGTCTTCCCATCTCTCTGACTATTGCTAAAGAAAGGTCATTGGTTCCTTCAGGGCTGTCCTATCTCTACTCATCCTAGTCTTGGAATCTATGTGTTTATGGGTGTGTGTGTCCCTCTCCCTCTCTCTCTTTGCCTTAGTCCCTCTTTCCCACTAACCACCCTCCCAGCATAGTTTCTTTTTTAAGGTTTTATTTATTTATTTTAAAGATATATATATATATAGAGAGAGAGAGAGAGAGAGAAGGGGGGGCAGAGGGAGAGGGACAAGCAGACTCCCTGCGGAACACAGAGCCTGCCGACACAGGGCTTGATTCAAGGACCGAGATCATGACCTGAAACCAAGGGTTGGACGCTTAACCAACTGAGCCACCCAGGCACCCCTCAGCAATAGTGGCAATAAGAAGCACAATCACTTCGGATGGCAAAAGTCAGAAAAACACACAAAAACATGTTGTCTAGTGGCGACATCTGCCTCCGACCTTGTGATGTACTCTGCACTAAAGACAAGGGTTTTGGATTTAATGGTGTCCCCAAAAGTAATGTTAAATCTTAATCTCCAGGACCTGTGAATGCAACCTTACTTGTAAATCAGGTGTATGGGGATGATCAAGTTAAGATGAGGTCATACTGCAGTAGGACATGTCCTAAATCCAATGACTGGTGTCCTTCTAAAGAGAGAGAGAAAGAGAGATTTGGTGACACTACGTAGACACAGGGGGAAAGGCAATGTGAAAACAGAGGCAGAAACTGGAGTGATGAACTATCAGATAAGGAGCACCAAGGATTGCCTGCAGCCCCCAGAAGATCTGAAAGGCCAAGGAAGGATTCCTCCCTAGAACCTTCAGAGGAAGTATGGTCTTGATGACTCCCAGTTCAGAGTTCTATCACTCAGAACTATGAGGGAACGAAGTCTGTTGTTTTAAGCTGCACACTCTGTGGTCATTTGTTATAGCAGCCCTAAGAAACTACGCAAATGAACACAAAGGTCTACCGACTTGCATGAAAGAAAAAAAAAATCTGGGAAGAATGAAACCCAGATTAATATCCTAAAACTTATTTGGCACATCAGGAAGTTGACTCAGGGGTACAGTAATATCTTAAAAGATACCAGTAACTGTGGTTCATTTCAGTTTACAAATTGATATTGGCTATGTCTGCTGGGTCACTAAAAGAATAAAACCATGACTTTATGCTGAAAGGGGTAATGGAGGATGCGTAATAAACACAGGACCACATGCTTTCAGTAAGTGTGTAAGGACACTTTAGGGGTAGAGAAAAAGAGAACTTAATGACAATATGAAGATCTGAAGAAGGCTTCCACAAGAAAATAAAACCTCAGTTGGGGTCCAGCAGGATGAGTAGGTGTTGGCCAAGGGAAGAATGGTACAAAGGGTACAGAATAACCAACATTAGGCAGGGTACAGAATAACCAACATTAAAGGTGTAATACGGTGCATGATGACCAATTGTGTGTTCTGAATGGGTAAACTCTAATGTGGAAGGTAAGCCTGGAGAGGCAGATAGAGACTAGGATATGAAAAGTCTCATCTGTCATGCTAAGACACGAGTCCAGACCCTACAGGGAACTGATAATAGCTATTAAACTAAGAAGTCAGGTGTTCATTTTGTATATTACAATTTAGTGAAGAAGATAAATTGGAAGGGAACAAGACCTCATGCTTAAGGACTGGCCTTGAAAACTGGCTGAGATTTCATACTGGGAAGGATGGAGGACACTGAGGCTGAGCCCAGCCCATAATACACAACTAGTAATAGCTCAGGGACTATTCCATGGCTAGAGTGCCTCTCTGTTAGGCAATCTGTGTTCTGGTAATAAGCATTCATAGCCTCAGAATAATCTGAATTCATGTAGTCCCTATTGGTCATCTCAAGGCTGATTAAAGCCTTACAGGTGTCTTTCTTTCTCCATCCTTTTGTAATGGAGTGGGTTATAGGTATTTTCTATTTGGCCACTAATCGATATCCTTAGAAAACATTAAGATGTAGCACTACCTTTTCCTCTAATGTATTCATCCATATGAACTCCATCCATCATAAAACACTCAAAAAACAGACTGAGAACTGCAGAAGACAGGATGCAGCTTTTCTATTGATTCCAAACGATTCATCAATTCTTCTCGTGGCAGAAGGCACAGGGTCACCTGACTGCATGGGTATCTTTGCACATCCAGCTTGACCTTCTGCCATTTAAGACTTTCCTATGACTGCTCCTTTTCAGTCAGGAAGGTTTGCCAGAGAGCTCAGTCTTTTTGTCCATCTTTGGACGCTCTGATGAATGTCAAGTGTGGCATTAATTTCCCATTGCCTCCTAGCTCATATCCACATGGTGTCTTGATTTCTTCATCTAGTCCTAATTTTTTTTTTTTGACTTACAGCCTCTTGAAAAGCCAAGCAAATGGCTATCCTTCACTTTGATGGTTAGATACAGAATGACATTACTTTCACTAAATACAACTTTTCTAGGAGTTATATTTACATTAAGTCCCAATCTACTCTCTTCTTACAAAGAAAGATTTGCCAATAGGAGAAATTTTGTGCAGAATAAAAGGATACATCAGTTTTCTCCTGTGTGATTTGAGCTACAATAACCTACAAAGAGCCTCAAATTTGAAAAGACCACTTTACTGTCTGTTAATGCTATGTTTTGTTCAAGCTAATAAAAACATTTTCTCTTTTTCTATAGCAAGGGATAATAAGGATTTTTAAATGGATTTTTATCAAGGGAAAAATATACTGTTAAAAAGCATGATTTGAATAATATTAATAAAGAGAAATGCGTATTAGTAAGAACTCTTGTATGTGACAGAAATTCATCTCCAAGTAGCTTAATGAAAGAAACTCCTTACCTTACTTACCACTAGAAACTCAGGGGTTAGAGACCAAAATACTTAAAAAGTCTCCAATGACCTTGCCAGTTGTCTTCTCTTTCTCTCTTTATTCCTTTATCTTTAAGCATCTCTTCTTTCTATGTTATTTTTATACTCTTTTTCTGTAAAACTGATGAGCCATATAGGAGTGGGCATAGAAACTGATTTTTTTTTTTTTTTTTGCAGTTGAAATCTTTCCAGTTTAGAGGCTAGAAGAAAAAGCATCTCTCTTCATACAGCCACCTACCGAGTCTCTGAAAAGCATTGTAATTAAGTCTGTTGGGCTCTGCGTCCATTTCTGAGCCAATCACTGTGACTATGTAAAGGGGAGAGAGTGATGAACTGTCCCATCAAAGTACCCTGAGTGGAGTAGAGGCACCCTAAAAGAAGGGAGATGATGTTGCCAAGGAGGAGGTAGAGTGCTGGGTTGGGGGGAAAAAAAGCAAAGGAAGGCTTTATTAGTGTTCTGAATCCCAGCTCAAGATAAGTCTGAGAAAAGGTGGAAATTTTTCCAAGCATAGTAAAATCAAAGGAACACAGGAGAACAAACCAATGGAGCATCCCATCCACTGTGAAAATGGGGACCTGATACAATTCTTACTTCCTGCCAAAAGTTTTTTTTTTTTTTTTTTAAGATTTTATTTATTTATTTGACAGAGAGAGAGACAGCAAGAGAGGGAACACAAGCAGGGGGAGTGGGAGAGGGAGAAGCAGGCTTCCAGCTGAGCAGGGAGCCAGATGCAGGGCTCGATCCCAGGACCCTGGGATCATGACCTGAGCCGAAGGCAGATGCTTAACTGACTGAGCCACCCAGGCACCCCCTGCCAAAAGTTTCTAACAGAGAAATAAACCTACATTTACCAACCATGTTTTTCACCCAAGCTGATTACATTCACTGAATACAATAATGTCACAAAATAAATGGTGTCTCCAGAATTTTATGGGTGCAGGATTCTTCATCCTAACAGTATTGTTCTATCCATTAGAGAGCATTGCTATTCTTTAATTCTGTTCTAAACCTAGCAAAAAAAAATAATAGAAAATTAAAAAAGGAAAAATTTACTAGTCTTTGCTGCTTCTTGCAGATCTTTCTACCACCAGAAGAGATATTGCTAGCTTCCAAATTTTCAGAATGCTTACTCCAAACCATTCACAAGAGACTTAGCACATTGTTTTGAATTCTAATTAATTATTACATCTTTACATATTCTGTTTAGAAAATTTTTGAATAAGATCTACTAAAAAGAGCAATAATAGTTAATTCTGAGCAACAACTATGAGTCAAATTGTATGGTAATTATTTATGTGTATATATGTTTGTGTACGTGTGTATATTTGCATGTGTACATATATGTGTGTGTACTGTTTGAAATACACCTATGAGATAGATTTGTCCCATTTTTAGATGAGTAAACTGTGGGTCCAAAGGTAGATTAATTTGTCCAAGATCACCTACTGATAAGAGGCAGAGCTATGATGTGAATCCCCAGATGAGTGATCCCAAAACAACTAGAATCATTTGGAGAGGGCATGATGAGAAAAAGACAGACCAATTAAATGGCTTTGTCTGTAATCCAGGCGACAGAAGACAGTGGTTTGGACAAGGGTGGTAGGAGAGAAAATGGAGAAATATAGATGGATTTAAGGATATTTTAAGGCAGCATTCAAAGGTCTTGATGTGGAACTTAAGTTCTGCTCCATCCACCAATATTCCAAACTTTTGAAAGTACTTAGAAAACATACTCTGGGTGAGAGGTTATAAGTTGGAAGAGAATGATGCTGTGAGGCTTCTCTGAGTATTTATACCTTTATCCTTACACAGCCTCTCTTGAACCAGGGAAGGTGGAAAAGGAAATTACTGGGTCAATGCCTTGGACAGTCACTGTTTCAAGAGCACAAGGGAAGTTATGAGAGGGAGAGAATGGTCGTGCCATTCCTTTAGGGATTGAATCGAGAGGCAGGATATTGGGGAGGGAATCTTCATAGATGAAACAGTTGGTCATTTTGGGGTAATTAAAGAACTCTGAAGGCAGGACAGAAGTTTCCCTATATCCCCTAACTGTGATCCCAAGAAGACTTGTGAGTCACTGGCCTGGACCACCATGAATTTGGTGCCCCCTCTGACATTTGCCTATTACTTTTGCATTTGGGTTGCCTATGGATACATAGATAATCTCAGTAAACTTCTAACCTTTTGAATGATGAATGCAAATTTAAACACGGATTTTACTTATTGGAAGGCATTTATCATTTTAAACTATACTAATGAAAACTAATTAAGGTTGGGAAAATCTTGTTAAATTTTCAAAACCAAATTTAACTTTTCTAAGACAATGATAGTCATCTGTTAAAGTGGTAGTAATTATCTATTAGTCTAGTGACATTCTGTACCACAAAAAGGTTATAAGTTAAATGGCTTCTATTCTGGGGCCCATTTCCAGATCAGAATTGGAGAAATTAAAGAGTTTGAGTCATACATTCACGGACTGAGTCCCAGATTTCCAGCAGCAATATAAAGTGCAATATAATCCTTTCCTCCCTCACCATCAGCTTTCTCTCCCTCCGTCCTTCCTTTCTCTTCTCTTCTGTCTCTCTGTCCTTCCATTCTTCCATCTTCTTTTGATTTTCTTTTTTTAATATTTCCTTATGTTCTTTCCAAAATAATCCAGCAGAGGGCGAATGTTCTTTGCTTACATTTTATAAACCCAAATGAAATTGAGTTCTTATCAAGCCCTGCCTTCCTCTTCCTGCATGTAACAAATATGGGATTTTCACACTTTCCTGGGTCCCTAAATATTCTTTCCTCTCTTGCAGTTCTCTGTAGTTAACAAAACTGTGTGAACACACCAAGAAATAATGATTTTTTTTCCATTAACAACCTGTTTATTGTTTCTAAGTAAAAATGTATTCCATGGAACATATTTTAAAAACCAGTTAAAAATGAACTAATCCTATGTCTAATTTTATGTTGCCATAAAACTCCTTCCTTTAAATGTGTAAGTAAGCATCAAACAGTAAAGTTGGAAAATCAGAGTCATAAATTAATAGTAAACAAGGAGAGACAAAACAGTATTAAACAAGTAGTTGCATTAAACTCATAGAAGTTATGACTCAATTTTAATCAGCGTAATGTAGTTGCTCTGTATTTATGTCCGTGAGCAATAGTTTTACCCTATGCAGAAATGGTTCTAGGAGATACACTATGGAATTATGTGTGAAGTTGCCAGAAGCTTTGAGTCAACAAACTTCTTTTAAACTAATCTTTACATTAGAGAAAATACAGCATAACTTTGTGTTTCTCATTTAAAAGAAAAAATAAAAAAAATTAACTTATTTGGAGTAAAATCACTTTTAAGACTCAGTATGTAGTCTGATGATATCTTGGAAGGCTTTCTTTCTTTTTATTTTTTTATTTTTTATTTTATTTTATTATGTTATGTTAATCACCATACATTACATCATTAGTTTTTGACGTAGTGTTCCATGATTCATTGTTTGCATATAACACCCAGTGCTCCATTCAGTATGTTCCCTTTTTTTTTTTATGGTTTTTACAAATTTTTTTTATTTTAATGAAGCTGGTACAGACAATGTCCATTTAAAACCCATATCCCAGGCCAAAAAGTACAAATAAAATAAAAAAGAGCAGTGTTCTGTTGAATACACTTCTGCATGAATAACTTTATTAACTGCTAATGAAAATTAGAACTTTTCTGAGATCTTTTGACAAGACTTTTCTTTTAATCTTAAAATGCTTTCTCTTCAGTGAAGCCGTCTTTGGAGTTAGTCATTACTCTCACCATCTCTGTCTCGACTCCAGCCTATTTCTCTTCTTTTGGTCCAGACCCTCAAATTTTAAAAGTAGCTTCACGTTAATGAAAGGTCATTTTCCACAGTTCAGTTCTCTGAAAAACTTCCATCTCCCACTGAAAGTCATAGTCCAGGAGTGAAGCAATCACATGCTAGAACTTCAGGGCCAATTGGAAAGTCATCTTGAACACTCGCATTGGTCGATCTTATAATTTATCACAAACCTGAAAATGCACAGTCCTAGAAAAGGTGGCCTCTCTGTGCACACATGTAATTTTTAAAAAAGAGAGGGCAATGTGAAGGGGGCTGAGGTTTGATCACCAAAAATCAGCACAATGAAAACGAGTGATAATGAATAGTGGGCACTAGAATTCAAATTACCAGATGTTTTAAAGAGATGGAGTGCCAGTTTTCAATTCCGTTTTGAACACTACATTACAAAAGAACTATTTTTTTTTTAAAGATTTTATTTATTTATTTAACAGAGAGAGACACAGCGAGAGAGGGAACACAAGCAGGTGGAGTGGGAGAGGGAGAAGCAGGCCTCCCGCGGAGCAGGGAGCCCGATTTGGGGCTTGATCCCAGGACCCTGGGATCATGACCTGAGCCGAAGGCAGACACTTAACGACTGAGCCACCCAGGCGCCCCACAAAAGAACTATTTTTAAAAATAAAAAAGGATTGAGGGTAAAGAAAAAAATAAAAAGAATATCTAAATCATTGAATGACCCCCTGTTTGTTCCTGATAAACTTCAATCACATCTTCTTCCTCCATTCCCAGTTCTTTTGGAGTGTGATTATCAGCAATTCTCTGACCTTCAAAGAGAAACCTGAGTGAATTCATTGGAACTCCCTGTCTTTGAGAGTATGATTCTTTGAGTTTCTTGAGATGTGTTGTCATTTTCATTTTGAAGTGAATCTCACTGCTATCCTGTCCAATGACTTTGAGTTTAATGTATTCTCCTTCCTTCTTATCCCCCAAGTCCTCAGTTGAAGGTTTTGCCTCCTGGTCAGACATGGTGACGGTGGCTTTACCCAGGGTCTCCGCACGGCAGTGGCCTCGGGTAGACAGCCAGTACGTGCCCTCTTTAATACCCATCACCAGGCTAACCCATCCCCCCACCCCCTCCCCTCTAGAACCCTCAGTTTGTTTCTCAGAGTCCATGGTCTCTCATGGTTCATCTCCCCCTCTGATTCCAGCCCCCCTTCATTCTTCCCCTCCTGCTATCTTCTTCTTCTTCTTTTTTTAACATATAATGTATTATTTGTTTCAGAGGTACAGGTCTGTGATTCAACAGTCTTACACAATTCACAGCGCTCACCATAGCACATACCCTCCCCAATGTCTATCACCCAGCCACCCCATCCCTCCCACCCCACCCCCCACTCCAGCAACCCTCAGTTTGTTTCCTGAGATTAAGAATTCCTCATATCAGTGAGGTCATATGATACATGTCTTTCTCTGTTTGACTTATTTCGCTCAGCATAATACCCTCCAGTTCCAACCACGTCATTGCAAATGGCAAGATTTCATTCCTTTTGATGGCTGCATAATATTCCATTGTATATATATACCACATCTTCTTTATCCATTCATCTGTCAATGGACATCTTGGCTCTTTCCATAGTTTGGCTATTGTGGACATTGCTGCTATAAACATCAGGGTGCATGTACCCCTTTGGATCACTACATTTGTATTGGAAGGCTTTCTTAATCCAAATGCTTATTCCTAGGGGCTCCTGGCCAGCCAGTTGGTAGAGTATAATACTCTTGATCTCAGTATCATGAGTTCGAGTCCCACACTGGGTATAGCAATTACTTAAAAGAAATGCTTGTTCCTAGTGTTTTAGGGAGATTTTTTTTTTTTCTTAGTTATTTGTTAGGTGGCTGGCTAATAGGTTGGTTTATTTTATTTTATTTTATTTTATTTTATTTTATTTTTAAAAGATTTTATTTCTTTGAGAGAGAGAGAGAAAGAGCAGGGGGAGGAACAGAGGGAGAGGGGCAAGCAGACTCTGTGCTGAGTGTGGAGCCCAACACAGGGCTTGATCCCACGACCCTGAGATCAATACCTGAGTCGAAATCAGGAGCCGAATGCTCAACTGACTGAGCCACCCAGGCACTCATGGTTGGTAGATTTTAATTGCATGAGTAGTACACAAATACAGTGTCTTAAATTTCTTTATTTTTTTTTAAAGATTTTATTTATTTATTTGACAGCGAGAGAGACAGCAAGAGAGGGAACATAAGCAGGGGGAGTGGGAGAGGGAGAAGTAGGCTTCCTGCTGAGCAGGGAGATCAATGTGGGGCTCGACCCCAGGACCCTAGGACCATGACCTGAGCTGAAGGCAGACACTTAATGACTGAGCCACCCAGGTGCCCCTTGAATTTCTAACTAAAGAGAAATATACAGTGTAAGGCAAAAACCATTATTAATTCATTTATTGGGCAATAACTACTGAGCTTCCACGTACCTGACAAGTACAGCACCTAACGATGGTTGTCCTGGTAAGGAAATGGAGACAGAGTCCCTCTCATGGAGCTTTCAATTTGGATGTTCTTCACTCTGCTCCCCACATACCAGTTTGGGGTAAAGCCTTTCATATCATTTGGTATCCTTTCTTTTGTGTGTGTGTGTGTGTGCATATGTGTGTGTGTGTGTGTGTGTATGCATATATTTCAGTTTCATTGATGTATACTCAACAAATAAATTTCTGAGATATTTAAAGTATACATTGTGATGATTTGATATATGACATCCATTTTTATACATATGTGCCCTTTTTAACTATGTGTGTTTTCACATAAATGGGATTCCACCCTTTGTGTTGTGCTATTCCTTGTTTTGTTTTTTCCCTACTTCAGCATATGCAGCCTGACTATATGATTATTATCTACATCTTAAATTATGGATGTATTCCAATTTACTGCCCTGTCCCCTACGGGTAACATATAAGTATACACATATTTTTACTATTGAGAATAATGTGGTAAAGAACATTCTACCTCCTAGTATGCTTTCTACGTTCCAGCTAACTCCCTATCTTACCCCAAGGTCAACACTTCTGTGGACCCCATGGGGACCTGCAATCCTTCCATCATGGTCACCTGAAGTCTGCTCTTTCCCCCTTGCCCTGTTTTCACTCCAAAGTCACTCATTAAAATAATTTCTTCTGCATACATCCTCACTCTCATCTCCCTTGTGCTTCCTCAGTTCACCTTATCCACTTGGCAAAGACTAACTGTGGGTAACTCCAAATCTCTACCTATTCTCTGCCTGTATCTGTGCAGCTGAACATGTCTGGGGAGGGACTACAACCAGACTGAACAGCCTCACTTGGAATTCATGAAGTCAAACCTCAAGCAGACCTTTCGGGCTGCCTGGCTCTGATAATGTGTCTCTTACTCAAATCACTCTCCAGGTCTGCCAGGTGACTATTTCACTCCTTCTTCTGTCTTTCACTCCTTTCCCTAGCTGAGATATTAAAGCAATCAGAAGAAAACTAGAAGACCTTCACCCAACCCCCAGCCACTGTATTGAGCCACCTTTGAGGATCTATACCTAATATTCTTTCTTACTTCCAGTATCTACTGTTCTCCCTCTTTCCACCGAAGCCCAGCTCCTTTTGTACTCTGGATTCCAAAATGTACTTCTATTTTTCAAATGCTCCAACCTTACTCCTGCCTTACAGTCTTTGTGTTAGATATTACTTTACTAAGAAATATTTTTTTTAAAAAGATTTTTATTTATTTACTTGCCACGCATTCCAAGAAATCTCTTTTTTTCTAGATTACCACATTGTTCCCCACTCACCTCTTCCACAGGCATACCCTCACTATCCCAATTAATATTTGCTCCTCCCATGCAACCATGCTAGATGCTCATTAGCTTGCACTATATTTCTCCCATAACAATTCTCCTGTAAATTGGTATATCACTCACCTTTTTAAAAAAAATTACACTTAGGGCACCTGGGTGGCTCAGTTGGTTAAGTGACTACCTTCGGCTCAGGTCGTGATCCCGAAGTCCTGGGATCAAGTCCCGCATCGGGCTCCCTGGTCAGCGGGGAGTCTGCTTCTCCCTGTGACCCTCCCCATTCTCGGTTCACTCTCTCATTCTCTCTCAAATAAAAAATCTTTAAAAAAATAAAAAATAAAAAAATTACACTTATTTTATTTATCTCCACACTAGAAAGTAAGTTCAATGAGGACAAGAGTTCTTTATTTTGTGTTTGTCTTTTATTCTTTGATACATGTTACCAGTTTCTAGCACAGACCTTAGATAGAACGGATACTCTGTTAACACTGGTTGAATGATCAAATATCTCTAGGTACACATGTACAAAGATTTCTCCAAAAGGAATCCGTAACAGGGGAATTGCTGGTTCTGATGGTATGTCCACTTAAAATCAGATAGTTTCTGCTAAATTCTCTTCTAAACTGACTAGATCAATTTGCATTCCTATAAATAGTACATGAAAACATTTGTTTCTGGGCGCCTGGGTGGCTCAGATGGTTAAGCGTCTGCCTTCGGCTCAGGTCATGATCTCAGGGTCCTGGGATCGAGTCCCGCATCGGGTTCCCTGCTCAGTGCAGAGCCTGCTTCTCCCTCTCCCTCTCCCTCTGCCACTCCCTCTGCTTGTGCTCTTCTGTCTATCTCTCTGTCAAATAAATAAATAAAATCTTTTAAAAAAAAAAAAAGAAAACATTTGTTTCTGTACAATTTAAGGACCATTGTATATTGCCAGTTCGAGTAATTTTTTGCTAATCTAATAAACCAAACAAATCTTACTTCGTTTTAAGATGCATTTCCTAGGTTACTTGTTGGGTTGAGCACAGTTTCATAACTCCACTGGCCATTTGTATTTCTTAATGAGTAGCCTGACTCTCCAGGCAATCTTTAAAAATTGCAGATTTTTGCATTTTTGTCTCTTACATATGCTATAAATGTAACCAGTATATTGAATAAACAGGACTCTGAGGTTTTAAAGTAACCATTTCCTCTCTTGCTTTTTCTTTGCATTTGTTTAATGAAACTTGTTCTTCTTCTGCCCCAGGTTAAAAAAATGTGTAACTTCATTTCTAGTTGCTTTTAGGTAATACAAATAGCATAGACTTAGAACAAATAGTATAAAAATAGTAGAGATTTAGAAAATAAAAACATATACAGATTGCATGCAAATAGTACAGATTTAGGAAGTTCACTTTCTCATTTGATAAGCAAAACTCCAAAATTGGCTTAAAATTGAATCTCATCTGTCTCCGTTTGAACTGTAGAGGGAGCCTCCGGTTAGGAAAGAATGATGTGGCTGGCTTTTTCATCCTTTTACTCTGCCAGCTTTGTTCTTCTCCCAGCTTTGCTAAATTTAGTTTCTGGCCTATGTGGGGTTTGGGTTTTGGGGAGGGGAGAAAGGGTGTTAAGGAAGGGGGTGCAAAAAGTCCTAATTGATGGATACTGCAATAAGATGAAGTGGAGTTTTCACTGCCTGGCAGATATTTAAAACAGACTCTCACATGGGGCTTGCATAGATCTTGTTGGGATCTCTATGCTCTGACCTGTGTGAATGCCAGTCAGCTCTAATACCTCTCTGCTGAGGTTCATTCAGCCTTTCTGGATGGGTCCTGAAGCAGCATCACTCTGCCTATTTCCAGAATAGGACCTGGATTCTGATCACTCATGGATCCTGACACACTGTCCTGACACATTCTGGGAGAACAAACGAATCCTAATGCAACAGTGACTTCTGTGACAGATCACAAGCCTGTTTCTCAAACTTGACATGTCTCCAGTGAGCATCAGGCACACCTGTCACCTTTAAATGCAGCAGACACTTAGCAGGCTCCCCCCTTGATTCATTAGTCTTCTCACTGGTCCTGAAATATGCATTTTGTCCCTGAGGGGAATAGGAAGAGATGTTTCAGCCTTCCAATAGTTCACCTCAGATATCTGCTTTACAAACACTCCTTCGGGCCCTTCCCTCCTCATCCCCCAGATCCCTTTATGTTTGGGTTAGGGGATTGAGGGTTGTATAACTGGTTTTGAGATATCTCCATTAAACTTTTCCATTTGGCTTGAAACTTTATTTTTTGAATGTCCGTTGTAGCTTGGTGTTGCTTCCGCACCTCCAACTTATTAGTGTGTTGCACAAATATTGTTTCTCTGGGGTGTAACTTGTCTTTTTTGATGTATTTTTATCATACAAGATCTTCAGATCTTTTGCAGAATTAAACTTTCCACTATTTTCCCTGGGGTATGTATCTTGTTCAAGGACACCATCCCTAAGTCAAGATAATACAAATATCCTTCTCTATTTTGTTTTAAACCTTTCGCCTTTTACTTTAACTACTTTAAATACAATAATACTTTGGTGAATTTTGCAGTACAGTTCATTTAACTTTATTTTTTTCCAAATGAAAGCCAACTGGTGTTGAAATGACCATGTGTTTCCCACTGATGTGAAGCACCATCTTTATCACATATTTAATTCCTAAGTAGGATTCAAACCTGACCAAGCAGATATTTTTTTCTTATTAAATGGCAGGCAATCTACATTCACAAAGCAGATAATCTGGTTACTTCCCTGAGCAACAGCTCTATTTTTCATGATTCCATAAATTCTACAGAACAGGCAGAATTATCGCAACTGCCTTACCAGCTTCCCGGGTTTGTTATAAGCTTAAAGATAAAATTAGATAATACAGACAAAGGTTTTTGGAAAATTATAAAACTATTTACAAATTTAATTATTTTTTAAATCTTCTATTTAAAAAATATAATCCTGAGTGAACTGTCATTGTAAAACATAGCCCTAAGGAAACAAGCTTCCCATCTATTTCCAGACATTATACTCAACAGACATTATATTCAATGGATGAAAATTATCCACTGCAAACTGCTCATTTTAAAATTAGTTTTATGCAAGAAAATTATATAGGGCATACTGTTTTGTTCTAGCATTATATAATTTAATAAATGTCAATTCTGTACTTCTCTGACATATCTACATTTGGTTTAAAATAGCAAAAGAGAAAAAAATGCATTTCAACAAATTGGTCTCAAATTCCACTGAGTCTGCTGAGTTGTGATAATGGAATAACATGATGGAATGACATAAATATTGTCAAAGCTGCAATAAATAGGATCATGTTTTCCCCTGAAGAGGGAAAAACAGAGGATGGCAATATCAGAAAATTTTATTTTTGTCATTTTCACTCTGCAGGTAGCTTTTATACATTTTTATATTTTAAAATATGATGCACAATGAATGCACTGAGCAGTTCTTATCAAGCCCAATAGTTAAAAAAAGTGAAACATGGGCACCTGGGTGGCTCAGTGGGTTAAGCGGTTAACCCAGGTTAACCCAGGTCTTGATCTTGGGCTCCCAGAATGAACGCCCCCCCCCCCCAGCAGAGTGGCGAGCTCCCTGCTCAGCAGGTAGCCTGCTTCTTCCTCTGTCCTCCCCGCCTGCTTGTGCTCTCTCTCTCTGTCAGATAAATTAAAAATCAGTAAATAAATAAAAAAGTGAAACAGTACCAATTTCATTTTGGTAAACCACTATAAAGGAAAACTATACTTATATTAAAAATATAATGAGACTATTGCACAGTATGCTGTCAACCACATTTTTATTGAATAACAAATCCTTGTAACGATGAAGAGTTAATTAAAAATTACATAGCAATCTGTTACCTTGAAGTTTCAGGTCAGGCTTGGCAGATAAAAACTCAAAAGTTCCTTTACCATATGCCTGCATTACCATATGGTTTCGGGAGGAATTTATTTGACCGCTGATTGCATATATTTCAAAGGAAATACAAGAGGGATTTAGGAAAGCCGGATGGAGCCAAACTTAGTTCTTCAACAATCTCATTTAAATGAAGGTGAAAGTTCGATGTTCAAGTAATACTGGTTTGATGATTATGGGAAGAAAGGTGGGGAAAGGTAGTAGACAGGCAAATGAATTCCAAATTTTTATACATATTTATACCTATTATGTTTTAATAAGCAAAGACAATTCCTAATTGGTTCTTTTTTCCTCTAAAGGAGATAAAACCTTATAAAATCATATCGGGTCTCTTCTTGGACAGGGACAAAAGAGAAACACATGCCTCAGACAACCTTTAGTTTTACTCTTGAAGGTGTTTTGTGGACTAATATCAGACCTCTACACATAACACAGAGCAGCTGTCTGCCCTCTTGGCTCCCTGTCTTCTGTGCTCCAGCCAACTAAGAGCTGCCTTGTGCTCTCCTGTCAAGTCAAACTCATGGATCTGGTTTGTGTTGGTCCTGTTGTCTCCTAAGTCTTGCAATGACTTACACAAAGTATGCAGGCCAGAGGCTGTGCAAAAGCAATAATCATGAGAGAGATACCAACAGTAAAAGCAACTAATATTGTATTTATTGTGTACTTAATGGATGCCAATGATTCTGCCAAGTGCTGTTTAATTGTCTCAGGTAAACCTCATACTTTATGAAGCAGGCACTCTTATTATTCCCACTTTTTGAATGTGGGGTACATCCCAGGGTGGTACAACTTGTAAGTGACAGAGTCAGTGGAGGAGCCTGGGCCCCTTGCTGTGAACCACTGAGTTTTCCCGCTTTTTCCACGACACTGGAAACTATGGTGAAAAGGGGATGCTACGTTGCACCTTTGTACCACTTGGGCTAAAGGACAAAGAGGCCCGGGGCAGAAACTGTGCTAAATGCTATTCTCTGATGGTAGGAACAAAGGTAAGAGTAATTATGGCACCCAGCTTGTCACTTGAGGAAGGAGATAGATTAGCATCGAAGAAACTCCCTGAGGAGTCCTGTGAAGCTAACAAAATGGCTTCTACCTTCATGCCCTATCACCATTACAATCATATTATAGCTTCAGTAATACTTCATAAAAGTCAGGTACTATAATTATCTTTTCAGAGTTCAAAAAAAAAAGTTTCAGAGGCACATCTGATTTCACTACAAAGGCTCTGAATCCAAGTTGCAGAATGATGGAGATTAAATTGGCACCAAATTCAAGACAGATTTGAAACTTCTCAGTATCCACCTAATTTGAGAAAATATTGGGAGTGACATTTGGCAGTATTTGGGCAAAATAAAAACAAGAGGAACAGAGAATGAAAAGAGTTGAGCGTTGACTTTTCCTAAAATTGTACTTCAGAAATTTTGATTAGTGATTCAACTAGAAAGGCAGAATTTCCCTGAGCTTCTAAGTTAGATTGAGATAAGATAGAATTTACCCATTGGGCCCTATTCGCTCATCATTCATTCATTGAACAAACATTTCTTGACGGCCTCCTTAGCAACAGGCCCTTTTCTAGGTTCTGGGAGTAAAATTGTGAATGAAACTGATAAATTCTCTGTTTTTATGAGATTATAGTAGAAGAGACAAGTAAATAAACAAGTAAATGAGGAAACAAAATACCTTATGGGAACGTTTTACAAGATAGATTACAATAAATGCAAGGCAATGATAGATAATAGCTGGGGGCTTAATTTCAACTGAATGATTGGATGTGGGGGCTATCTGAGTTGGTGACATTAAAACTGAACTTGAATAAGAGATAGGATTCATTACAGGGAGCTCTGGAAGAAGAGCATTCTAAGAAAACTCTTGGGCAAAAGCTATGGGGTGAAGAAACAGAGCCAGCAAGTGTGACTAGGGCTGAATGAGGTAGAGGTATATAGTGCAGGAGATGAAAGCGAGGAGTAGTCAGTGCCAGATTATGTTATAGCACATTAAAGTTCAGAGTCAATAACTGCATTTGATTTTAAGTACAATTTGTAACCAATGGAAGGTTTTAAACAGTGATCATACTTTTCCCCCCAAAGCAGCATATTTTTTTAGGAAATAATGGTGTTTTTCTTAATTCATACATCAGGATAATAGGTATAAACTGGGACCACTCTAGATAAGTGGGACAAATGGTCATACTTGTTTTAAATAGGCATGTCATTATAACTTTTAAAAGATTCCTATGAGTGTTGTATGGCCAATGGATTTTGGGGGGAGTGGCAATGGAAACAGGGAGAATAATTAAGATGCTTTTTATTAGCCTAAAAGTGAAAGAGTAGTAGCCTTGATGAGTGTGGTATTAGAGTTGATTTCATTTTATTAAACAAACACATATGGTATATTCCAGACAATGAGTTATATTCTTGGATGTAGAGGCAATAAGGACTTGCTAATGGGGAACAGGAAGCTCTCAGCCATGACGGCTCATGGACAGAGAGCAATGAACAATGACTCTTAGTTTTTGGCTTCAGCAAATAGGCGGATGCAATTACTGTTTACAGTGATTTGATTTAAAAGAGCATCCTAGGTGGGGGGAAATGAGAGCTCTATTTTGTCCATGAGAAGTTAGTTATGCCTATTTGACATCCATCTGGAGATGTCAAGTAGTCACTTGGAATATGAATTTAGGAAATGACAGGTTTGGAGGTATGTCTTTGCGAGTCATTGATCTATAGATAGTATTACTGCACTTGCCTGATCTTTGCCTTCTTAAAAGCCTCCACTAATCTTCAGGATTCTCTAGATAAGTTGAAGGTCAACATCTTACTTATTACAAGATTTCTGAGAGTCTGGTCCTCCAAACAGTCAAATTAGAATCAACCTTGGTGTTTGTCTATAATTCAGCTTTTGATGCCCCAATGCCAGAAACTTTTATTTGACATGGCATATGGTGGGGCCATAGAATCTGCTTTGTGAATGAGCTCTCCAGGGATCCCGATGCCCATTAAGTTTGCAAAGCACTGCCTTCATTGTTGTCACGGTGTCCTATAAGTAGTGAAAGAGGCAGAGAAGTAGGCAGTTATGCTGCCTGAGCTGGCACCTTCTGATGATGGGGGTGGGGTGGGGGTGACAGAAATATGACTGTATCATCCCTTAATGTCTTAATTTCATCACTATTATTATTGATGTTTATTTTAAGCTCTTGTAACTTTATTATGATTATATTTTGTTTTACTTTAATGCAATGTAATACTGTAGTTCTCAAAGCTGGCATACAGAGGAACTACTGTATTCGTTTAATAAAAATGTGGACTCCAGTGATAATTCGGATTCAGAGGTTATCTTTGGAATCCTTATTTTATGAGCACCTCAGGTACTTCTGAAACTATGGTTACTAAGTGATTCAGCACAAATTCCTGTTTTACATGGAAGTTTCCACATGAGGACTTCCAGTTGCTTCATGTTTAAGCTCCTATTATTTGGACTTGTTCATGTACAGTGTGATTTATATCACATTACAGTTCCACAGGTTTGTTCTCTGTAATGTTTTTTTAAAAAACTATTGAGAGTAAACAGCTGGACTCTACACTCAATTTCTGAAAATTAAAAAAATTTATTTGGTTTCATAGAAACATTATTATGGTCTCAAGAAAAGAAACTCTCTACCTATTAATCTTTTTGTTCCCCCCCATGGTCTTAATAAATTTAATTTCACTTGATTTTATTTTTGACATACAACAACCTGTATATATTTGATGTATACAACTTAATGAGTATGGAGATAAGTGTAAACCCATAAGATCATCACCACAACGTATGCCATTAAGCCATCCATCACCTCAAATAGTTTCTTTCCACCTCTTATTTATTATTATCTTAATTAAAAAAAAATTTAGAGAGGGTGGGGGAGACAGGGAGAATCTTAAGCAGGCTACACACCCAGCATGGAAGCCCATGCAGGGCTCAATCTCACAACCCTTGAGATCATGACCTGAGTCAAAATCAAGAGTTGGATGTTCAACCTACTGAGCCACTCAGGCACCCCTTATTATCTTACATTTTCTAAAATTAAGGTACAGTTGACATATAATGTCATTCTGGTTTCAGTGGTACAACATAATGATTCAATATTTGTATATATTGCAAAATAATCACCACAATAAATCTGGTTGCCACCCCTCACCGTACAAAGTTAACTTTCAGGATTTATTCTTTTGGTAACTTTCCAGTATGGTCTACAATATTATTGACTACAGTCACCATGTTAAACATAACATCCTCTTCACCTCTTTCACCCATTTTGCCCACCTCATAATTCCTCTTCCCACTGACAACCATCATTTTGTTCTCTGTATTTGTGCTTTTTGTTTTGTTTTAGATACCACATATAAGTGAAATAATATGGTATTTGTCTTTCTCTGTTTGACTTATTTCACTTAGCATAATAGCCTCTAGGTCCATCCATTTGTTGTAAATGGCAAGATTTCATTTTTAAAAATAGCTTAGTAATATTCCAGTGTGTGTGTGTGTGTGTGTGTGTGTGTGTATCACATCTTCTATATCCATTCATCCATCAGTGGACACTAAGGTTGTTTCTGTATCTTGGCTATTGTAATGTTGCAATGGGCATAGGCTTGCATATATCTCTTTAAATTAGTGTTTTCATTTTCTTTGGATAAAAACCCAGAAGTGTAATTACTGGATCAGAAAGAGGCACCTGCACCCCAATGTTTTTGCAGCAACGTCCACGATAGCCAAACTATGGAAAAAGCCCAGATGTCCACCGACAGATGAATAGATAAATAAGATGTGGTATATACACAATGGAATCCTACTCACCCATCAAAAAAATGAAATCTTGCCATTTGCAACAACATGGATGGAACTAGAAGGTATTATGCGAAGCGAAGTAAGTCAATCAGAGAAAGACAACTATCATATGATCTCATTGATATGTGAAATATGAGAAATAAAATAGAGGATCATAGGGGAAGAGAGGAAAAAATAAAACAAGACAAAACCAGAGAGGGAGACAAACCATAAGAGACTCTTAATCGTAAGAAACAAACTGAGGGTTGTCGGGGGGGGGGGCGCGGGAGGGATGGGGTAACTGGGTGATGGATGTTAAGGAGGGCATGTGATGTAAGGAGCACTGGGTATTATATAAGACTGATGAATCACTGACCTCTACCTCTGAAACCAATAACACAGTATATGTTAATTAATTGAATTTAAATAAAATAAATAAAAGTGAATATTTTTGAGAGAGAAAAAAGAAACTACTAGTGCTGAGCGAAATAAGTCAAACAGAGAAAGACATGTATCATATGACCTCACTGATATGAGGAATTCTTAATCTCAGGAAACAAACTGAGGATTGCTGTAGTGGGGGGTGGGATGGGAGGGATGGGGTGGCTGGGTGATAGACACTGGGGAGGGTATGTGCTCTGGTAAGCACTGTGAATTGTGCAAGACTGTTGAATCTCAGATCTGTACCTCTGAAACAAATAATGCAATATATGTTAAGAAAAAAAAAAAGAAGAAGGTAGCAGGAGGAGAAGAATGAAGGGGGGGGGAATCGGAGGGGTAGACGAACCATGAGAGACGATGGACTCTGAAAAACAAACTGAGGGTTCTAGAGGGGAGGGGGGTGGGAGGATGGGTTAGCCTGGTGATGGGTATTGAGGAGGGCACGTTCTGCATGGAGCCCTGGGTGTTATGCACAAACAATGAATCATGGAACACTACATCTAAAACTAATGATGTAATGTATGGGGATTAACATAACAATAAAAAAATTTTTAAAAAAAAGAAACTACTAGATCATATGGTAGTTCTATTTTTAATTTTTTAAGGAATCTCCACAGTTTTCCATAGTGGCTGCACCTAATCTTTAAGTATATTTTCCCAAAATGTGCAGACATGAAAAAATATCTCAAATGAAATGTTCAAATGAAAATATTTTTCAGTGTTCCATAATAAACTGCTGTTCATTGTTAGCTTTACTCACTTCCATCAGATTTTTCTAGTTCTAAATATAATAATTCTGAAAGTATGATAAAACCTGAACAGATTATCTAAAGGAAAAAGATAGATGCAGAGATGGAAATAACCTACTTGATATAAGTGGAAAATTATGCTTATTATTATTAATTCTATTTTTAGTCCTTCTACAATTTTAAAAACTCATACATATCCATTACCTATTTGTTTCTTATAGCAGCCTTGTAAGGGAGGTAAGAAGGTAATTATCATTTCCACTTTACAACCAAAGCCCTAGGAAAGTAAATGACTTGCTCAAGTTTGTGTATAGTAGTGTTGAATCAAGGGCTTAAACTTAAACCTTTTTACTCCAAGTCTGGAGTATCACCCAAAATACCTAAGTTGTCTTGTCATAATATATGTGACAGTCTTCCCTGACATTTTGAATCAGAATCTACCCCTCTTTGCTAGCTGTTTCTGATGTGCTTATAAACAGCCTTTTAAGAGCCTTCCTGAGTGTATCAATCTGTTTCTCAACAAAATTAGGAAGTATATTACTCATGACACTTTTGATGCCAGAGACCAAATCCCATCTCAAACTGGCTTAAACAGAAATGCTACTGTTGGGGGAGAGGTAGAATTATTGTCTTCCATAAATGAACACTCAGGCAATAGAAAATCTCCAGGTAAAGCTACATCCAGGACAGCAAATGATGTCATCAAGACTAGGTTCTTCTCATGGGATGCCTGGGTGGCTTACTTGGTTAAGCATTCAACTTTTTGATGCGGCTCAGGTCATGATCTCAGGGTCCTGAGATCAAGCCCCACAGTGGGCTCCGCGCTGAGCCTGGAGTCCGCTTAAGATTCTGTCTCTCCTTCTCTGTCCCTCCCCGCTCACGTGCTGTCTCTCTCTAAAAAAAAAAGAAAAGAAAAGAAAAGAAAAAGACTAGGTTCTTTTCCATTGCTTGATATATTCCTCTCAATGATGGAGCTCGGATGTCTTTTCATGATGGTGTCCAGGAGTGTTAGTTTTCATCTTCAAATCCCCATACCAGGGAGGAGACATGGCTCCTCTTTCCCTCGCGTTCCAGCAAAGGTTCTGGATTTACCTTGGGTCAACTGAATCAATGGCCTAGAGAGGTTACATTGTTCTGACCGCTTAGGAAGGGCAGCTCCTTCCCATGTTTGCCCATCAGCTGGAGGCTCCAGCCCACCATACACTGGGAGAAGGAAGGGTGGGATACTGAGTAGCCAGTTCACCTTATGTTCTACCTTAAGAACAGCAAAGAACATTTAGCTTATTTTTCTTCTAACTCAGTGTTCCCTGAGAAATAAATGATATTAACTTGTTTTATTGTTTTGAAAATAATTTAGAAGTTCTAAAACTTGGCAGTATCAGTGGGCTTTTGATTGCTAGCCTTCTATGTTGAACTGAGTGAGCCAAACATTTATGGATTAACTGACTTTTCAATTAGTTTACCTCTGTTTAAACAGGTGAAGGAGATAGAAGAGTTCGAACTTAGAAAGTCCGAGGAAATTCCAAGAGCTCTAATGCTTTGAACTTAGACTGTGAGGGGTTGTTATACTCAGTCATTATAATAAATTTATTATACCATGGTGCTTGAACATGTCCATTGCCAGACAAAGTCCAGATTTATGGGCTATCATACATTATGTATCAGATATAAAAAAAGTTTTATGCTATTGCACTAAATTTCAAGAAAATATAAATCCTGACAAAGAGGAAACTACTCTAAGAAAAAAATCTGTGGCTGATGCTCAACCCCTTGCAGTCACTTCAGCGACCAACTGTGAATTTGTGTTTGGATTCTCATAAAGAATGTTCAGACATTAATAGTAGTTTTCAGAAGCAAAGTCGTGTCTAGAAGGAAAAAAGCTTTTAATTCAAACAAAATTGAGACAATTTTTCATTTTAAAATCATGAAGGCATTAGTGTTACTAAGCCCTAGAACCACCCTAACAGAAGAACATTAGTCCAAAGTAAAAGCACAACTTGATTTTTTTTTTTTAGTTGCATAGTAGGGAGGAAATACAAAAATGAGAACCAGATTTTTAAAAAAAATCTCTATGATCACTACAGAATAAAGACTCACATAATAGCTGACCTAAACTTTTAAAATGATTCTCACCTTCCACCTAGGGAGGAAAAATAAGAGCAAAATGAGATTAAATACTACTTGTCACCACAAATTCCTTGCTGAGTGAGTCACTGTACTTGAAAAGTAAAAACAATTTAAGACTAGATAGAATGTATTGTCCTGGACCACGAAATAATGTACAGATGAAATTCAGCAAGTTCTCAAAGGGAATCTAATACTAGTATTTGCAAAAGGTGGGAAATACATATTTTTTTCTTTAGAGAGAGAAAGAGCACATGTGTACAAGTCGGGAGGGGGGAGCAGAGAGAGAGAGAGAGAGAATCTAAAGTAGGCTTCAAACCCAGAGCGGAGCCTGATGCAAGGCTCCATCTCACCACCCCGAGATCATGACCTGAGCTGAAATCAAGAGTCAGAGGCTCAACCGATTGAGCCCCGCAGGCGCCCCTGGGAAATAATTTTTTAAAAGAAATGGATCAGGGGCGCCTGGGTGGCTCAGTCGTTAAGCGTCTGCCTTTGGCTCAGGTCATGATCCCAGGGTCCTGGGATGGAGCCCCGCATTGGGCTCCCTGCTTGGCGGGAGGCCTGCTTCTCCCTCTCCCACTCCCCCTGCTTGTGTTCCCTCTCTCGCTGTGTCTCTCTCTGTCAAATAAATAAATAAAATCTTTTAAAAAAATAAATAAAAGAAATGGATCATTATCAGAATGCCTACTTTTAATACTTTCTCATATTCACACACTTTTTCAATGTGAAAATGTGTCACACACACACACACCCCAGTATTCATTTCCTCCACCTGGTAGAGAAGGCTAACATTTAGGCAATAATCTCTTTTCTTCCATTCCTTCCAATCCCTCATTTCCTCTTTCATTCCCTGTTTCTTCCTCTCTTCTACTTTCTTTATTTTAAAACATTCTCTTTCTTCCTCCTTTCTTTATTTTAAAATTATTTTATTCATTTACTGAATATTTATCTAACATTGGCTGAAAAATAAACCAATGAATTCACCTTCAAAAAGCAATACAATATATTCTCTGCAAATATTTTGAAAGATCTTTTTTCTACAATAGGAAAATACTATAGCGTATGGTTGAGAATAAAGGTGCCAGAATATTTGGTTTAGATTATTTTTTAACTTAAAAATTTTTTAACTTTGTATTTTGAAATTATTTCACACTCAGAGAAACATTACAATCAGTAAAAAGAATTTCATTATGCTTTTCACCCAGATGCCCCAAATATCAACATATCAATCTTTTACCACATTTATTTACTCTCTCTTTTTTCTGATATGTTTGGGAGTAAGTTATAGACATGATGACCCATTATTCTTAAATTTTTCATGCATATTTCTTAGAAACTAGGCTATTTCTCATATAACCATAGTGCAATTATTAAAAATAGGAAATTAACATTGAAACATTACTAGTATCTAAACTATAGGCATTATGCAAATGAAATTTAAAATTCAAACTTCTCAATTATCTCTGTAATGCTGATTATGACTAAAGAAATACATATTTTTTTTCCTATGCAGGATTTCATCTAAGGGTTCACATTACATTTTATTATCATGTCTCTTTAATTTTTTTTAAATCTGGAACTGTTCTTTAGGATTTCTTTATTTGTGACCTTAGCGTTTTTGAAGACTATGGACCTTTATTTATTTATCATTTGTACACTGTCCCTCAGTTGGAGTTTTTCAAATATGCCATATGATTAGATTCCAGTTGTGTTTTTGTTGTTTCTTTGCTTTCTTTCTCTTTTCTTTTCTCTTCCCCTCCCCTCCCTCCCTTCCCCCTTCCTTCCTTCCTTCCCTCCTTCCTTCCTTTGCAGGAATACTTCCAAAAGATGCTTTGTGCTTCTCTGTGCATCATATTAGGAGGCACATCACCATTAACGGTGATTTTAACTTTGATCACCTGGCTAAGGTAGTGTCTGCCAGATTTCTTCACTATAAAGTTATTATTTTTTTCTCTTTGAGTTTAATAGTTATCCTTTGGAGAAAATATTCTGCTTATCATCAAATTTTTACTCAGTAGTAGTTTCACTGACAGTTGATGATCCTGTCCCAAATGATTTATACTTTTTTTCCAAATGATTTATACTCTTGTGTTTGCCAAATAGTGATTTTCTAATTCCATCATTGCATCTATACTTACTAGTTTATGTCTATTATAAGGAAGAATTCTACCCCATTCATTCATTTATTAATTCATTTTTAAAAAGGTTTTATTTATTTATTTATTTGACAGAGAGAGAGAGAGCACAAGCAGGGGGAGTGGCAGGCAGAGGGAGAAGCAGACTCCCCACTGAGCAAGGAGCCCGATGTGGGACTCGATCCCAGGACCATGGGACCATCACCTGAGCCGAAGGCAGACGCTTAACCGACTGAGCCACTCAGACATCCCTCATTAATTCACTTTTATCATTATGGATTCAAAGAGTTATTTTATTATTTATATCATTATCTTAATGTTCACATTTTCTGAGAGATAATCATTTCACAAGAGATGCATGTATCAAATCATCAACATTGTACACTTTAATCTTACACAATGTTACATGTCAATTATATGTCCATAAAGCTGGAAAAAAATTGTGAGAGTTGGCCATATTTCAAGGGAATAACATAACTACACTCAAGGGGATGCAGGGGGGAGCCAACATAAGTAAACTGTGAGCACAGAATTTTGATTACACACCTTTATGTTAAAGACAAAAAAAATTTAAGCAAGTCTTGAACTTTAACTTGTAGATTTTTTTTATTCTGATATCAGTTAGCAATTCTAAAACTACTTCATGTGATTCTAATTTTAAACAAATTGATTCAGGTTATTTATAGTGTGCATTTGATATAGAAATATAGATACATGTGTGTATGGTTGTGTGTATAGATGTATATATACATGTATGTATGTTGAATCTGAGTATGCCAATGGCCTGATATAAAAACACAACTCTTAAAATATTGTGTATTCTTTACATGTAATCTCTCTAATACTCATAGCAAATAACAAAGGCATCAAATCAGGGTCTTGTTTTCATTCTAATTGTAAAGTTAAGAGCAGACAGGACATCACATTTGTTAAATACTATGACATCATTCATTATTGATCACTGTTTTAATTTCTTTCTGGGCCAAAATAAGGTGTTCTTAGGAAGTTGGAAATGAGGAAAGTTAACTGACTCTCAGAGTTAAACCATAATAAACTGTAAAATCAACCCTCCGAAGATCAAAGAAAAAAATGTGTAAATCTATCTCATGCCAGCAGGACTTGATTGCAACTTGATGGGATGTGTTAACATACCTAAGAAGAGAATATATGTAACAGAATATACAACTGGCAGAGAAGCAGTAAGAAGCAATTATAAAAGCACCAATTGTCTGTTACCATCCTCAAGAACTGTCCAAGAGGGGAAAATGCCACTATATATGTGTATATATATATATATATATATAAACATCCAGGACATAAAAGCTTGAGTCTCCGTGGACGGCATATCCCTATAGTTTGAAGACATACATATTACAAATTTATGTAAGATTGAAATCTTGTAACCCACATTTTTCAATTCCACACTCACCAACTGACTTTTAGATCTCAATCTGTCATGGGAAATGGAGCCTGTGAGCCAGTAGACAATACTGAGACAGCGTTAAACAATCTCAACAGTTGGAGCTCTCATTGTAAGCTACTATATTTGCAGGCTTACTCTACACATCACTTTCATAGGTTTGGTTACTGTGAATCTGCCCTTCGGTAGCTACACTACCATGTTCTGCTGGTCAATCAGGTGTCTAGCTACAAGACCATGAACCAGGCGAAAGTCCGGGGTAGGAAACAAGCCAGCCTTGCTGAAACATCTTTGGCTCTCCAAATTAGGCAAGGTATGGTCTTAAGTGTTTAGAGCTGTGAATAACATTATTTCAATAACTTAATTTACTGAGTACCTGCTCTTAGCCAAGCACTAATTTAGGGGCTCTACCAGCAGGATTAGATTCATCTATCTTACATATCAAAATATGTGATATCCATGCTCACTTTTATATATTGTGACATATAATCAAAATAAAATTTATTTTTTAAAAAAGCAAGTAAATAGCCATATTTTTACAACAGGAGCATAAGTAGAATCTGACTAATGCACTTGCTCAGTATAATTCCCTGCCAGTCCCAACAGCTTGTTTTCTACCTAGGAACTAATTTTGATAATGATTTTAAGCCAAACTCTCTGGGATCTTGGGTAATTCTTAAAGAATTATTTTTGATAACTATTTGGTTCATATTGTTACTGCCAGAAAGAATTATTTTTTCTTTTATATGAGCATCTTTAATGCCTTTTGAGCAATTAAAAACAGACAACCATTTAGTGCAACAATCTTTCTGCTAAGAATTTACCTCACAAATAGATATATTTGCAGTTTGTATGCTTAATATATGAATTGGGATGCTAGGTGCAGCATTATTTCTAATGGCAAAAATTAGCAGAAAAAAGTTGAATGTTTACGACGAGTAGATTAGTAAAATAAAATGTGGTATAGTCATATAACAAAACAAGGCTTCTGATAAAATGAAGTCGATCTATCATGGAATCATAACAAGCTTCTGAAAAAGAGTACGAAATGAAAAAAAACTAAAGAACAAAAGAGTATATAAACTAACATCACCATGTAAAGAAAATCTCTATAATAAATATAAAAATATATATAATAAATACTTTATATGTATACACACACACACATACACCACAACATTTGTGTGTTTTTTTTTTTTTTTGCAGAGATACACCAAAACTTAACATTTTTTAATCTTCCTGGGGGAGGGGAATTGGAAGTGGAAGGCTTTTGTTTGTTTGAGTTTTTTTTCAGTTCTCTACTGAAAGCTAAGTCTTGTTGATTGCTGTTCCTGGCACTTAATACACCTAAAATAGAGTCTGGCACAGAGAAAAACACTTAATAACTCTTAGATGAATGAAGGAAAGTTGAAAGAGTGAACTTTATTCCTTTCAGTATAATTTGAGTTTTCCAATCATCTGTGTGTATTTTTTAAATTAAAAAATGCAATAGGGATTATCTTAGTTGTGTTGCATGCCCCTTCAGCTGTATCATTTATAATTAATTGTAGTTTAAAACTTTTCTGTGTTATTTAAACTATTGCTAGGGTTTTAGCCATTCTGCCCCTGCTCCAAATCACCTCCCCATTCCCATTTTGTAGAGTGAGAATCTCATGTCTCTTACTCAGACTAAGGTGCTCCACGGGTAGCATAGTAGTCAGACATGGTGACATCTCCTCTATTTTTAATAGACTCTCTACTGATGCCCAGTCCTTCTGCCTTTTGCTTCACTCACTCTTTTGGATATTGCTGACCACAGTCTATTCCAACAGAGCATTCCAGAATGGCTCATCCAGAGTGATCTGTCATCACCTTTCCCCTGTTAACATTCCCTCTGTCCTTAGCCCACACAAGCAACTATACTGATAACTGTAAATGTATATTCCATCTCTTTCCTGGCTCTTTCTTCTGTTTTTGATACCAAAAGACAAGATACAAAAATCCAAGACTTGGTCCTCAGCCATTTTATCTTCTCCATCTATACTTCCTCTTTAAGGGAACTGATCACTGATCTCGGGTTAATTAATTAATTAATTAATTTTAAAGACTTTATTTATTTATTTGACAGAGAGAGAGAGACAGCGAGAGCAGGAACACAAGCAGGGGGAGTGGGAGAGGGAGAAGCAGGCTTCCCGCCGAGCAGGGAGCCTGATGTGGGGCTCCATCCCAGGACCCTGCGATCATGACCCGAGCCGAAGGCAGGCGCTTAACAACTGAGCCACCCAGGCGCCCCTGATCTTGGCTTTAAAAGCTAAGACACAATGATTCTAAAATTTATATCTCCAGCCTTAACTTCAACCTGGAACTCCCAATTTGAGTACCCAAGTGCTGTTTTCCACAACTCCGCTTGGATGTTCCATTGGCATCTCCAAATTAATTTCCACACCAAACCCATCAGTTTTTCTCCATTGCAAGTAATGTCAGTGCTAATTATTTAGGCATCCAAACCTAAAACATGGCATTATCTTAATATCCTTGTGTTCCTTCAGACTCCACATACAATCAGTTAGCAAGGTCTGGTCGATTTACCTCCAAATAGGTTGAGAATCCTAGCACTTCCACCACCACCAACCTGGTCTCGCAATAATCATCTTTCCCCCGAACTACTGCCTTGTCTCCTTCCTGTTTCCACCCCAGCCCTTCACTGTATTCATTATTCACACAGCAGTGAGACTGCTTCTCAAAAATAGAAACAGAGTATATTGAGTTTCTCTTTAAAATTCTCTAAGGGTTTCCAATTATGGCTAGAATAGAATTAAGGTTCTTTCAGTGACCTTTCATTGTCATTCCCTATCATACACCTCAAACTCCCACCCCCAACCTCCCCTCCCTGCCTCCCATCAGACAAATAGGTCTTCTTGTTTTTCTTCAATTAACCAAACATGTTCCTTTTGCATGAAACACTTTTCCTCCAGATTCCTTTTCATCCTTCAGGTCTCTGTTAAAGTCTTATTTCCCCAGAGAGGTTTTCCCTGACAAACCTAGCTAAATGTGAACCTTTGTGGCTATTTACCATTTCTTCTTCTTTTTATTTCATTTTTCACTGTATATAATTGCATTATAAATTTGTCACCTTCTTTATTCTCCCCTAGAATGCAGTTTCCCTGAGGGTAGTTACACTGAAGAAATGTCATAAGTATTCTTTGAGTGTTGATTGTATTGTTCTCTGAACCTCTCTACATATTCCCTGCCTGTATCAGAGAAATAATGCCTAAATGTTTGAATAGCTGAAGTATATAATCTATAAAATAGTCCAGGAGTATATTTCAATTTTCACCAGAGAATTTAAGAAGTAAATTTATTCTCATCTATGTTCATTTATGACTTCTCTGTCCTTTTAACTTCCAGCCCTATACACTTGCTATAATGTATTTCTTGAACAGACAAGGATAAAAAAAAGCCACCATATTATCCCCAAATATTGAGGTCCATTAATTTTAGATTAGTCCAACTAAAGACATTTGAAGTTTTAATACTGCATGGATTTCTTGGACAAACTAAATTTCAGGTCACAAATAAGTGATGTTATTGTTTTTATTTGTTTGTATGTAGAGGGACATCGCACCTTTAAACTTGACAGGACATTTGTCTTGATTAATGTTAATCTCCTTGAAAAGAGATCGTGAGTCAATAGTCATTAACACCTGGCTTATGTGTAGCTGAAAATATTTACTTGCTTCAAAGTTCAAGAAACTAGAAATTCAGATATTTCAAATTCTAATCGAAAGTAAGTCTCTTTAACACTGTATGTCCATATCAACTATATATCATTTCTAATGCAACTGAAAAACTTCAAGCCATTTTGCATGTTCTGAAACAGCCTAAGATTAGAAGAAATAATTGTAGCATCTCAGCACATATTCCATATTTTAGGTGAATACTGTTGATTTTTTTTCCACCTAGGAAATGATAGCTCTACTTCTGGGTAAAAATTTAAATGAAAATAATGTATGTTACAGATACTTAAAATAAAAATTAAGGAAAGACAACAAGATGGTAGAGATTCACTTTTCCCTGTACCTCTCCTGTAAATACAACTGAATGCCCTGGAAACAACTCAAAAGACAATGACAAAAGGACTCTGGGAGCTAGGAAGTAGAAGTCAGACTGGTTAGGGTGCTCAGAACTTCAGGAAACACAGTATTGTGAGTTTTTTGAGTTTCACTTTATTGCTCTTATTTCCCAGACTTCACACCAGAATTCCCAACATACAGACAAGAAAACAAAGAATGCCTACTTTCTTCAGCCGAAGACAAGAAAAGAAGAAGTCCAACAGAGACCTAGTGGGAAGTCGTGAGCCCCGTTCCACAAGCAGGGCAGTAGTAGGTGGGCTGATTTGTCTGCAGGAGCATCTTCAGAAGCCCAGGTGAGCTGACTCACTCCCCACTCCAGTCTGGGGCCCTGCTGGGCAGTGCCATCCGCTCTCTCAGCAGTAGCAGCGGTGGTAAAGCTCTGACAAACCATCTACACACACAGTCCGTCTCTCCACTCTCAACTCAGTGGCACAAGGAGATCCAGACGCAGTTGCTTTTGTCTCCCACTATAGAAGATGGCACAGAAATACAAGGGAGCCCAGGAAATCAACTTCCGCCCTGTAGCACCAGCAGCTATAGAATAGAGAACAGACCCAACCTAATATGCCAAACTCTTGTTCTACAAAGGAGCAAAAGCAACTCCACAGAGGAAGGAGAGCCTTTTCAACAAATGGTGTAGAAGCAACTGAGCATCCATAGGCACCCCCTGCCCTACCCCCCCCCAAAAAGGACAAAAAAACCCCACCAAAAACCAAAACAAAAAACAAAACCGAACAAAAAACTTCAATATAAACCTCATATCTTATACAAAAATTAACTTGCTATATAAAAGGAATCATGGAGTTAAATGTAAATGTAAAACTATAAAACGTCTAGAGAATATCACTGGGACATAGAACTAGGAAAAGGCTTCTTAGACTTGACACCCAAAGCATGATCCATAAAAGAAAAATTGGCAATTTGACCTCATGAAAATTAAAAAAAAAAAAAAATTTTTTCCTTGTGAAAGTCCCTGTTAAGAAGATGAAAATTATAAGCTCTAGACTGGGAGATAATATGTGTAAATCACACATTTGACAAAGGACTAATATTTAGAATATATAAAGAACTCAAAATTCAAAATTAAAAATCCCAATTTTTAAAATGGGTACAAGACACGAAGAGCCATTTCACTGAAGAAGCTCTACAGGTGTGCACACAAAAGGATGGTCAACATCTGTAGTCATCAGGAAAATGCAACGTAAAACCACGGTGAGATCAGAGTATCTAAAATAAAACATGGTGATGATACCAGATGCTGACATGGGTGTGAAGAAACTGGATCGTTCATTCATTGCTAGGTGAAATGTATGGTATAGCCACTATGGAAAATACTTTGACAGTTTCTTTTTCATTTTTTTTTAAGATTTATTTATTTATTGGAAAGGGGGGCTCACATGAATGGTGGGGAGGGGCAGAAGGAGAGAATGTCAAGCTGATTCCCCGCTGAGTACAGAGCCCGATGTAGGGCTGGATCCCAAGACCCTGAGATCATGACCTAAGAGGAAATCAAGAGTCGATGCTTAATCAACTGAGCCACCCAGGTGCCTCCTGGCAGTCTTTTAAAAAACTGAACAGACTTATGGAGCACCTGGGTGGAGAGTCAGTGGAGTGCCTGGATGGTGAGTTGGTTGAGCACCTGACTCTTGGTTTCGGCTCAGGTCATGATCTCATAGTTCTGAGGTGGAGCCCTGTCTCAGGCTCCACACTCAGTGCCGAGTCTGCTTGAGATTCTCTCGCTCTCCCTCTCCCCCTCCTGCTCATTCTCTCTCTCTCTGTCTCTCAAATAAATAAATAAATCTTTAAAAACTGAAGAGACTTACCAAACAACCCAGCAACTGCACACTTGGACATTTTTTCAGAGAAATGAAAACGTATTTTCTCACAAAAACTTGTATATAAATGTTGACAGAAGCTTTATTTGTCAAAATCAAACACTGGAAGCTGTCCTTATGTCTTTCAATGGGTGAATATTAGAGGAACTATAGTATATCCATACCATGGAATACTAATTACCAGTAAAAAGAGTAAACTATTCATCTACGTGAAAAAGTTATGCTGAGTAAAAAAAAGCCAATATAAAAAAAAACAACCGTATGACTCCATTTACATCAAACTGATGAAATTCCATAATTATAGGGATGAAGAACAGATTGATGGTTTCCAGGAGTTAGAGTGAGGGGGATGTCAGTGTGGCTGTAACGTGGTATGACAAAGGAGCCTTGTGTAACGGTGCTATAGGTAAGTATCTTGATTAATGAAAATTAAACGAAGCATGCATGTGATAAAATTGCACAGAGGTATACGCTCATGCACACACACTCATACACACCAGTGCCTACACAACTGGTGAAATCTGATCAGCTCTGTGTGTTGTACCAATGTCAATTTCCTGGTTTCGATATTGTACTATCATTACGCAAGATGCTAACATTGATGTTAATTGGCTGAATGAAGGGGCATAGGATCCTCCTTTGACATTTCCTAAGAATCTGTATCTACTTCAACATAAAAAGTTAAAAAACGAAAGAAAAATAAGAGTTAGGAAATACAGAAGCATTGCCATGGAGGAAGCTCTATCAGATAGAAAATGAGATCAGAGCCAAGAGCTTCACATTTATTAAGTCTCATTAAGCTACTGTGTTTCAGCTACAGCATAAAATCTCACTGAGCCTGGCCCAGGTATGCAGAACACTTCATCACTACAAGACAGTGTGTTCCACCTTTATTGATATCAACATAGTACAAACGGGGCACTCTACATTCAGGGACATGCTTTTACAGTTTTTTCACAGGTGAGGCATTGAGTGTGACAATGTTAGACAACGACTTTAAACAAGTAAAAAAAGAAGAGACAGAAAGGAGAAGAAAAGGAGAGCTTTCCATAAAGTTCCAATGTATCACTCCACAAATTAGTTTTTAATGACAGAGAAAAATGGACCTTGCAATAGACAGACCTGACGGTCCTGACCTTCATCAAGTTATCAAATTAGCAACGCTTATAGTGGAATCATGGGATGTGATCTGTTTCCTGAGAGGATGCAGTAATACTTAGTATCATCTATGTATCAAGCTGAAGTCTTTAGCTTAGCACTAACTATGAGAAATTGACTAGAAAATTCAGAATGAGAAACATCCCACAAAAAAATCACAATAACAATGAACAAACAAAAACAGGCTCGGGCCCTTAAAAATGTAATGTCATGGAAAACTAACAAAAACTGCAAGGAAACCATTCTAGCTAGATTAAAAGATAAAAAAATTCCATGCATGACACTTGACTGATATTGAATCAAATATTAAAAAAGAAATAGCTATAAAAACCATTGGCAACAACTGGGAGAATTGTAAATAACCCTTAAATCAGATTTTATTTGTGCTAATTTTCTTCTTCTTCTTCTTTTTTTTAAAGAAGTCTCCATACCCAGTGTGGGGCTTGAACTCATGACCCCGAGATCAAGTGTTGCATGCTCTACCAACTGAGTCAGCCAGGTGCCCCATAATGCTAATTTTCTTAGGTTTGATAATGGTATGAAGGTCAGAGAGAATGTCTTTTCCTTAAGATATGCACACCAAAGTGCTTAGAGATAACAGTTTTAATTCTTGCAAACTGTTTTTGTTTTTTTTTTATGGTTTAGTAGGCCAAAAAAAAAAAAAAGTGGATGAGTAGATAGACAAACATGCAGAAGGGTAGGTTAACAACTATAAATCTAGAGAATGTATGCAATGTTATACTATTTGAACATTTCTATGGAGTTGAAAATCTGGAGATAAAAAAAACGTTAGGAAAAAGGATTATTTTTTAAAAACTACAGTGTACGATATAAAGGATTATGTTCTATGCAGTATTTTACTTTATTATAAATTATTGTTCAAGAAATTTCTGATTAAAGTAACAAAGCAAACCAGTGTAAAAAATAAAGAAAAAGTTATTATTATCTTTTGCATGACATAATTTCACTGCCAGTGTTTTTGTCTGACATTTGGACTCATTGGGTCATAATCGTCTGGAAGTCTAAAGTTTGTACCTTAGATCCTATGTTTCTTTATGCTTAAAATAACTCATTAAAATTTGAAATATTTATAGTTTCTGATTTAATAATAAGAATATACATACTGCAAAAATACTTGGGTAAGTGACCAGAGCATATAACTAAAATCTTATTAGGGAAACAAAAAACAATAGGTCAATCTTAAGGAAAATAATTAGTTTAATTTCCATCAAGGGCTTAACTGATTCTAGAAGGTCCTTGACACTATTAAACCACACCTCGTGTGAACAACTTTTCTCTTAGACCAGGGCAAATACTGGCGCATGTTTAAAAGCCACAGGACCTGGGAAAAAAAGTGATGTCCCACCTTAAGTCAGACAGCTCAGTCTCCAGCAATTTCCACACCTGGCTGTGCAACAGAAATAACAAAGAAGCTTACTAAATAGACAGAATGCTGGGCTACTCCATACCTGTTTTCTCAGAATTACGGAATTCATCCCCAGCAATATTTACCATTAAAAAAAATCCTTTGGATGATTCTAAAGCACAGCTAGGTACCAGGAACCATTAAGCCATTACCATCACAAGGCTGAAAGTTTCCCTAGAAAGAGCTGATTTCTGTATGCTTAAAATATTTCATGAAAAATAAAAGTTATTCATATTTTTGACTAATAACACAATAAGAATAAATCTAATGCATTAAAAAAAATCGAAGAGCTGTTTGTGAATTTTTCCCCCACTTATAATCTATGTAATGCCAGACAGATAATGTTACTTCTCAGGGCCCCTCTGTAAAAAGGGGGAATAACCAGTCAGTCTATCAGGCAACGAACCAGCAATGAGTTATGTTACTATATATGTTTGTGACACACAGTCTTTTTAAAGATTTTATATTTGGGGAACCTATATCAAAAAGTATATGTTGGGGTGCCTGGGTGGCTCAGTTGGTTAAGCGACTGCCTTCGGCTCAGGTCATGATCCTGGAGTCCCTGGGTCGAGTCCCGCATCGGGCTCCCTGCTCGGCAGGGAGTCTGCTTCTCCCTCTGACCCTAACCCCTCTCATGTGTTCTTTCTCTCTCATTCTCTCTCTCTCAAATAAATAAATAAATGAAATCTTAAAAAAAAAAAGTATATGTCAATAAGTATAGACGTTTGCAGAATAAGCAGGCACAGTGCTGTAACATAAGTAGAATCAAAATTTAAATCTGCTTGTAGAATCTGACAAAAATAAATGGAAACTGTATTTTCTTTGGCTTCTTCTTTCTTATTGTTTTCATTTGAGGGTAAAAAAAAATACTCTGGACTCTCTGTATAAACCTGAAATAAAATCACTTGTTATAAACACATTAAAATATACTAATACCCACTTCTCTGTGATTTATTTACAGTAAGTCCTAAATGAATATCATCACAAAAATGAGTCAGGGGCCCCTTGCCAAATCTGCCTGTTCAACTTAACATCTGTGGAAGCTTGTATTTAGCTTTTTTTTTTTTTTTTTTTAAGAGAGAGAGAGAGAGTGAGCGAGCAAGCAAGAGAGCATGAGCAGGGGCTGGGAGGGGCAGAGGGGGAGTGGGAGAGAATCTTAGGCGGGGGGTGAGAGGAGGGGGAGAGGGAGAGAGAGAATCTTAAGCAGGCTCCACACCCAGCTTGAAGTCTGATGGGGGCTCAATCTCACAACCCTGAGATTATGATCTGAGCCGAAATCAAAAGTCAGATGTTTAACCAATGGAACCACCCAGGCGCCCCAAATTTAGCTTTATTCTGTGTAGTTTAAAGTTTCATCTGTTTAAAAGGTAGAATAGTAACAGTTTTGCTACATTTAAAGAGAGGTTATTAGGGAATAAAGGAATGTTTTGCTCTATAAGGGATGCTGTTAATTGTAGCCTAAATATCACTGGTTTAAATATTAAAGCTATTTATACTTTTTAACAGTTTTGCAAAGTTAACTATGTTACTACCCCAAATTCCTACAGGATTTTAAGAGAATTCTCATGCAATTAACTTCCATGCATGCACAAATATTGAATAAAACAAATCAAATTTCCTGCATTCTCATGATGGTTAAAGAACCATCAGATTCCTGAGAATTCAAAGCTAATTTTGAAGGAAAGCTGGGTGCAAAAGGAGAAAAATAAAGTTTATATGAATATAAAATTTGCTGTATTTTGTAAATATGCAAATGAATTTTGAACAATCGACTCTAAATGAGAAAGTCTTAACACATTCACTTATTAGAATAAATTGCTTATTAAGTTAAGAAATTAAATATGTGCTTAAAGACTAGGTAGTGAGGAAGGAGTTGTTTAAACTTTTAAATACTGTGTAAAACCATTTTTGATACAAGCCAATAATTCTCAGCACAATTAAATATAGAAGATGTGAAATTTCCTATTTTGTGGAATGTTTTCTTTATAACCCTCTCCATTGCAATCTATGGTAAGGCATACACATTCTCATCCTTGTGCCCTGTGGTTTATGGACCTCATCTCAGCAGATGCTTTGCCAATCGTAAATTAAAGGAAGACTTTATTGCCTCTCATTTCTCTGACATTATTAGGCTTGTCACAGCACTGGATGCAGCATTTTATGAGATGTACTAAATCCCTCTTGGTTTTGTTACATGAAACTCTATTTCTTTGCCATCAATAACTTCTTAAAATACATATACACACAACCATGTGTGCACATGTATGTCTGCACGTGCATCATGATTAGAACAAATATTGCAGGACCTATACTTAGGAGAGCTAGTTTATAGGACTATATTGAAGTGTGATAAAAAAAATCTAAATATCTTTGATCATGTTGAAATTGCTACTTGAATGCCAATTATCTCTATGAAAACACTCTAGCTCTATTCTCTTTCCCTTAAAGTTTAATGAATATCAACATTTGTAATTCTTAGAATGCTTTCACTTCCATTATTAGATTTATTGGAGTCAAAAAAGAACAAACAGAATGCATTTACTTTTGAAAACATTTGTGTTCAAAAAAAGTGGGTAAGATTTTTATTTCAGTACTTTACCCAAATAATATGGCATGGGACATGATTTGTGTCAAAACTTTAACTTGCTGTCTGAATGTTTTTAATTCTAGCATCAGAGTATTCTTAAGAGGTTTGGGATATGAAATATTGTTATTGACTCAAGAGGGTCAGAGGGTTTTAAATAGAATTGATTCATGATTATTCTATTGTGAACACTCCAAGGTAGTTGTTTTCTCAAAACTTTATCCCAGCTTCTTCAATTATTTGCTACTTATTATTTTTTTTCCTTTATTAAGTGGTTGATGAAAACAGGAACCCATCTATGTCTTTATTCCACGATCTGCTAACACACTTACACCATGATCTGTGTATGGAAAACACATGGAGACATACTACAGTGCTTTACAGTGAGTTGCTCATTCATGTCTACACTGCTTTACTTGGCACATGTGTTTCATCTCTGTGTGGACATTTGTTCTTATTTCTCTAAGGTAAACACCAATGATTGGGTTGCCAGATCATAATGGCAAGTGTATGGCTTTAAGAAACTGCCAAGCTGTTTTCCAAAGTGGCTGTAAAATTTTACATTCCCAGCAACAATGTCTGAGACATCTAAGGGCTCCACATTCATCACAACACTTGGTATGGTCAGTCTTTTGAATCTTAGTCATGAAAGTGGGTGTGTTATGGCAACTATTTATGGTTGTAATCTGCATATATCAAAAGACAAATCATGTTGAACCTTTTTTCTTATGTCTGTTTGCCATTCATATATCTTCTTTTATCTTTAGTTCAATATGTTTATCATGCTGTCCATTTTCTTGGTATAAAGTTTTAAGAATTCTTTATGTATCTTGGATACAAGTCTTTTATCAGAAATATGATTTGTGAATATTTTCTCCCAGTCTGTAGCTTGCTTTTTCATTTTATCTTTCAAAGAGCAAAATATTTTCATTTTGATGTATTCCCAAATTATCATTAATTTGTGGTTCATTCTTTTTGTGCCATATCTAAAAATCTCTGCCTAATCTATAGAAATTTAGCATTATGCTCTTATATTTATGTCTCCTGTCCATTTCTTGTTAATTTTAAATATGTTGTGCGTGATAAGGGTCTAATTTCATTTTGTTGTTTATGTATACCCAATCATACCAGTAGTAGTTGTGATTAAATTACTCTTTTCTTACTGAATTTCCTTCACAACTTTGTTGAAAATCAATCGGCCATATATATGTGGGTCTCTTTTTAGATTCTCTATTCTGTTCCATTAATCTATTCGTGCTAATACCACACTGTCCTGACTAATGTAGACTTATTTTGCTATAGTTTTGCCTTTTCTAAAGTTTTACATAAATGGAATTATGTAATATGCATCATCAAGTCTTTTTTCCCTGATTTCTGGCATTATGGTTTTGAGGGTAATACACAGAGAGTTGCATAGGTCTGCAGCTTGTTTCTTTACGTTTTTGGATCTACCACAGATTGTTTAGCAGTTGTAGAGTTTTTAGTTCTCTCTCTCATCTTCAAGCTTCCCCCATGGCAGTTGAAAGAAGCAGAACACAATGGCAAATGGCAAAGTAGGTTTCACAATTCCTAGAAATTGTCCTATAAGATATACACTCAGAAATCAAAAAACAACAACAAAAAGAAATCAAAGAACAAAGAAAAAAAAAGTATTGTTCAACAGTAGTGAAAACCTGGTGGATACTGAATTGCATGAACTTACAGTGAATTACATCTTTAAGGCACTGTGACTGTTTTCCCTGAAAGTCTGGTTAAAGGGTAAGGGAAAAGTGTATGGGTCAAGTGTCAATCAAATTTCTACAGGATATCATTTTCCTTCTGCCTCAGAAGAATTCCTCTGCCTAAAAAGAAATACTTTATTTCTAGTAGTGCAGATAATCTGGTAATGAATCCTCCCAACTTTTGCTTGAAAATGTCCTATATCACTTTCAGTTTTCAAAGACATATTAACCATAACATGTAAAACTCTAGATTGACAGGTGATTTTTTTTTTTTCTTCAATTTTTCAAACATGCCTGCCCATTACTTCCTGGCTTGCATGGTTTCAGATGAGAAGTCTTCTGTCATTCTTATCTTTGTCTTTTTTTCTCTGGCTGCTTTTAAGATTTTTTTTTTTTTTTTTAGTCACTTGTTACCAGTGATTGGATTATTATTCATATTGATGTGGTGTTCTTTGTGGTCTTTATGTGGTCTTCAGTTGGTTCCAATTTTTGGATCTGTGTTTTAGTTTTCATCAGACTTGAAAATATTTTTACCATTACTTTTCCTTATATGTTATTTCTGCCTTCCTCCCTACTTCAGGGTCTCCAATGACACATTCAGCAGCAGATTGATTTTGCTCCACGACTCACTGATGTGAATGTCCCCAGCTCTGTGTGAGCTCTGAGAATTGTTCAGTCTAATGTTTTCAGTGTTTTTTCCCTGGTCTTGGAAAACCTCATCCCACTCATGTGCTGATCAGTTCTCAGCCAAGGATTCAAAGGGACCCTGTGTGCAAATCTCTAGAACTGCCCCTCCCTGCACCCACCTGTCTTTTATCCAAATTCAACCTTCTATTCTCTCAATTCTACAAGACTTCCAGGCTCGGTTCTCCTTCCTGCACTGTGGTCTGAGAATTGCCTTTAGGCAATAAGCTGGATCAATCACAGGAATCATATCTCATTAAATTCTTTTCTCTTAGTGATCACAGTCAGGCACGGACTATTGTCTGATGCCTGAAAACCATTGTTTAATTTATTTTTCCATCTCCTAGGTGTTTATCTATGCATTGATAATTCTGTTGCAGTTTGTTTTCCATAGAAAGATATGGAAATGGTGTTGCAAGTATTTTTAAAGAAATACTTGAAAGAAGAAAGGTAAAATAGAAGTTTAACATCTTGCTTCTTTTACTTCCTCTAGATGGGACCTGGGACTGGCCTGGTGAACATTCTGCTTAACTGAATGATGCCCTCATACCTGATTCCACTCTCTGATTTCCCCCTTTATGGTAGATTCTAGAATTGGACAAGACATTCTCTAGATGATTCATTGACACATCAATGGTCATATGGGGTCATTAATATCTCAGTATTTCCTACCCATAGTCATTCAAGGATGGACAACAATAGCATCCCGTTTTGAAGTCTTGGAAATAGAGAAGAAAAGTCTGAGAAGGATGGCTGTTTATTCCTTTCTGTTGTCCTGAGATTTCTCCCCATTCCAAAGCAATGGGTCACAAAGAACTTGTAACTGGATTTGTTCACATGGATGTATTGGGCAGGGAAATGAGCTATTTACACCGCTGAAAAAATGAGGCCTAAGCCCCTGAAATCTAAGGAGAAACATTAAAGCTACATTGAATATACATTTGGCCATACACCAAAAAGCCAACAACAACAAAAATCAAATCAAATCAATATTGAACAAAGGCTAAGGTCTAAAACAAATATCACATCATAAAATGAAGTTCTGGAATACAAATTTAATCTAAATTTTATTTAAAAACATGATCATTAAGAAAATTTATTAGTAAGTATTTTGGCAAAGTTTAGTCCTGCAACTTTAGATGACAGCAATAAACATCTTTCAGTACTGGGATCACTATACTACCCACTTATAATATTAAATAGCAGGTCATTTACACTTGAAATTGTTGGAGGCAAATATATTTTTTGGCTAAATCTGCTGGCATTATATACTGCTGATGTTGCTGTTTTCAGCTAATTATTCAATTTTTCTCCATCTAAATAAAATAGACTTAATATAGTAGATTAAGGCCCACACTTTTCTCCACTTTTCTCCCTTTCTCCTCTTCTATTCCTGCATTTGAAGACTTGGTCAGTAGTAAAACTGAAATCTCATTGAAGCAATCCCACAAATTGAAGTATTTGTACTGCTTGAAAAATTTTAGCATATTTTCAGCAGTTGACTCAAGTTGTTTTCTTCACTTATATATATATTTTTTTGTAATAATCTTTCAAGTACTTGCAGCTTTTCACAATCCCTAGAGTTAAATTTGTCCTTATACTTTTAATCTAGAAGTTTGGCAAAGTAGCAGTGTGGGTTTTCTAGAAAATAAGATCATTTCCAAGTTTCTACGTTGCTTACCAATCTCAGCATCTTCCTGGGAGTACTGTATGAGTATCTTCAGAGCAGATATCATACGAAAGTACTAGCCATAGTATTTTTGTCACTTCTTAGCAAGGGTCAGAAGACCATTGCCAATGCACAAGTTCAGAGATGATGGAAATGATGTTAAAGTAGGCAAATAGGCTTCCAAAGGCTGAGGCAAAAGCCCCAAATGAATAGTCTCATTGTGCTGTTGATACAAGGCAAATCTTGATCCATCCTTGAATGTACAGGAAAGCTGAGGCCAAGATTTCTCAACACTTCCGTAAAACACCTGATTGCAGCTAAGTTCTATGATTGCTAGACCCCCAAATTAATGCACTCTATTGTGTACATGATCTTGGACTCATCTTGAAGAGACAGTATTCAGAATTCTCAAACGTATTCATATGCCTTGTTCAAAATCTCTAGGCAGGTATCTTAGACAGCTTTCCATTTATATCATAACCCCATCATATTCTTCACCATGTTTTCTTCTATTTCCCTTTTCATAACTCAAAAATGTCGTTTTTATTCCTCATTACTCAATATTTTCCATTCCTTTCTAATTTAGTTTTTCTCCTTACCACTCTGTTGAAAGAGTACCTCAACAATTTCTCAGTTCCTTCGAGTCAGTTTCTTTAATGTCAGTCTTGGGGGGCGGGGGGACAGAGCAGAGAAGTAGCTACTAAGTTATTTCATAGTTTTTCCTTAATTGAATATTCATGACAGTCTTATGCATGACACCACAGTCAGAGAATTCTTGTCCTTTTTTTTTTAAATAGGTTTGATTTCTTTTGACTAATAGCCTGCCCTCAATTAGCACATAATACATACATGCATGAAATTACAAAAGCTGAAAAGATTATCTAAACTAAGAATTTACTCATTTCCTTATTTTTGGAAAATCTCAATGAAAACTGTAACATTGAATTTAGAAAAAAAGTCAGTTAGTATAAGATACCAAATATTACATCTTAATGGAGCTGGAAAAGAAATTTCTTGAAATAATAGAGGCATACAATATTCATTTAAATCTCTATTTTGACCCCTCTCCCTCTTCTGAGACACTGGAAAGGGACATCCACACGAAGATTCTGTAAGGGACAATTCATGCTTACTGAAAGCTGTTAAGGAAGCATTACCCATCTCTAGTGGACGCCCCATAGAATTCACTGCGGCAGCTGTTCAAAGCCTGTTCCACCTCAATACAAAGAATGGGAATTATGGTGTGAAGGGAAGATGTTAACACATGGAGTTAACATGCATTAGTTTTACAGGGAGAGCTCCAGTTAGAATTGCACAGGTAGGTGATGCATAGGAAAAAAACAAAAGAGAGAGGGAGAAGTCACAAACTCCTGGTAATTCAGGGGCACCAACTTGCTCCTCTCCGAGACACAAGGGAATAGCACTCAAATGTGGTTTCACTGAGCCTATAAAAAAGGGACCCGTCCAACTTGGTACCTTACTGGTTACTGGCATAGCCCACAGATATCTGGTCTCCTTTAGGTGATTGATGAAAAGCTATTCTCTTGAGGAAGTTGTGGTGGTCTGATGTGCTGGTTTCTTCAGGTAAGGTGACACTGCAGAGGTCAAATGCACCCTACAGAAGCTCACTTTGATACTAGATGCAGTGGCTTCTACAAATTTCCCTTCACCTCCACTCTTTCTAGACACTGTAGCGCTTCCCACTAAAATTGCTAATGACTGTCTGATCTCCAACCAGAGTTTCCAATTTCTTACCCATTTATGTAAGCATTGTCAATTAGCTTTCGCTCTAAAACCATTCCAAAATGTACTAGATTAAAGCAACACCATTTTACTTAGCTTACAAGTCTTTGGGGGGGGCAGTTTAGGGGTTTGTCTGGGCTGGCTTGGCTTACTGTTAGGTTTCCTTATGCATCTAGGGTCAGATCATGGATTGGCTGATAGCTGGATGATCTTGACTGGCCTCACTTACATGTTCAGCACTTACAGGTTTGCCTATTAAGGTGTCTAAGTTCTCTTCCACATGGCGTGTCACCCTGCAGCAGAACAGGTTGGGCTTCTTTACAAGGCAGTTACAGGATCTAACAGCAATACGAGAGAGGAAAATTTCTTTGTTCAGTATGTTGCATCATACCTGATATTGTACCAATGGCCAAAGCAAGTCACATGGCTAAACCCAATCTCACTGTGAGAGAGTGTATCCAAGAGCATGGATAAAGAAGAGAAGAATTTGTAGCCATTTTTACAACTGGCTTAAGTCATGATTCCCACTTTATATCCCTTATTCTCATATTATTCATAGTGATTATTTTCCTTCCTGATTCCAGAGCACTGAATAGTTGAATCAAGGCATATGAGTCAAGAGTTGGCACAAATCTTGGGCGCCTGGGTGGCTCAGTTGGTTAGGCGACTGCCTTCGGCTCAGGTCATGATTCTGGAGTCCCTGGATCGAGTCCCGCATCGGGCTCCCTGCTCGGCAGGGAGCCTGCTTCTCCCTCTGACCCTCCCCCCCTCTCATGTGCTCTCTCTCTCTCATTCTCTCTGTCTCAAATGAATAAATAAAATCTTTAAAAAAAAAAAAAAAAGAGTTGGCACAAATCTTAATCATACTAGTGTACTGCCACCACAAAGATATGATGTCAGAGCGTTTACAGTCTAGAAGCATACACATTCATGATCATCTAAGAGGCAGAATAAAATTAAAGATGATTAAATGTACTAGCCCATGTAGTGTAAACACACAGAAAGTAAGAATAATTTTGATTGAGAGGTGAATTGAAAGAAATATTGAACTATTTCCTGGGCTTCAAATTTGCCATGTTGTCAGAGTGCCTATTGGAAAGCTCCATGAGGATTCATCCATGATATTTTATCTACAAGTTCAAATACATTATCTTACCACTCAAATCTCCTTCCCATGACTTTCTTATTTTGATTCACTCATTGATTAATTCATCAAGTATTTATTGAATGGTTACTAAGTGTTAGTTAATTTTCTAAGTGTAGTGATAAGATGACTAAAAAAAAAAAGTTTTTTTTTCCCTAAAAGAGCTTACATTTTAATGGGTGAATAGAAAATTTAAAAAGTATGAAGACATATAAAAGAATATTGAGTTGCAATAAACACAAAGAGAAAAATAAAAGGAAGCAGAATCTGCTAGTATGGTGTGAAAATTTAGCCACAGTGTGGCACTACTTTTTATATTGAACATTGATATAACCTATGACCCAGAAATTCTCTTCTGAAGCGTATGCACAGGAGAAAATCTTTCATATGTATCAAGACACACATACAAAACTATTGGAAGCATCATTGTCCATAGTAGCAAAAATCTAGGGGAAAAAACCCCTAACTGTGTGTTAATACATAATAGAGTATGACTAGATAAATTCTAACAAGAAAAATAAAACAGTTTGCTGACAAGGAATATATATTTCAATAGCCACTTTAGAAAACAGTTTGGCATTATCTCTTAAATGGAACATACACCTATCTTATAACTCAATAATTCTACTCCTAAATATGTATCCTGAAGAGGTGATTTCATATACTTACTACATATATATACACATATAGACATTACTATTATTTTTATTTATTCAGCAAAAAGTTTAAAAATGTCTAAGAACAGAAGAATGCATAAATCAAATATATCCACACAATGAAATATTATATGACAGTGAAAGTGAATAGATCTTAATGAATGTTGGAGAAAAAAAGTTATATGACTTCTACATTAAGCTATGGTAAATGACTAATTAAAAAATTAGTCTAGAAAAGTCAACTAAAATAAAGTAAAATAAAATATTTTTAAAAAAATTTTTTTAAAGATTTTATTTATTTATTTGACAGAGAGAGAGAGAGAGCACAAGCAGGGGAGTGGCAGGCAGAGGCAGAGGGAGAAGCAGGCTCCCTGCAGAGCAGGGGGAGCCTGATGTGGGACTTGATCCCAGGGATCATGACCTGAGCTGAAGGCAGTTGCTTAACCAACTGAGCCACCCAGGCGCCCTAAAATAAAATATTTTTGAAGAATTGGTGAGCCACTGACATTGATTTGAAGGGTCAACATTCCAGATATAACAAAAGTTGACTGAAATGAGCATAATATTCTCCATGTTGTTTTCATTCATAGAATATTTGCCGATTTTTGGAGGAGGGCATGAGGCTAAAAACCTAGGCAGATCAAAGCTTCTATGAGTTAGAAGAGGAAGCAAGGCATTCTGTACTCTTAATGTTCTGGGAGACAAAAGGGATTTCTGGTCTGCCAAGGCAGTCAACATAAGTGGCTAAGATTCTGGAGGAAAATAAGGTGAACATAAATGTGACCACCATCACATGGTTTTTCCCTTTATGGCATTTCTTGAATGTTAGGTAAATAGTATGAAAGCCTAAGAGCTACACAGGAATTATCTGAAAAATAACAGTTTTCAGAAGTTTCACTCTGCTAGGGAGAGCAAAATTATAATTCATGATAGGCCAAGATGGAGGAATCATAGTAAACACACAAAGCTCTCAATTGGAAATCTGAAGAGCTTTATTCTAGAAGTAGGAGTATATCGGTGGTAAAGAGAAATTTCAAAACACTGTATTTCAGCCTAAGATTAGCTCAGTCCTTGATGAGAACAGGACAATCTGCCTGTACTTTTATTGCATGTCAGAGGAGAGAATAAATAACCCTATGGATAGAAATCTCATTTTTCCATGTTTCTACACTATTTCATATTCAATGTATGTCATTCAATAAAAATTTTTCACTCATACCAAGAGTATCAGTCAACAATATCCACAATTATGCTGCATAACAAGCAACCATAAAATCTCATCAGCATACAACAATGAACATTTATTTCCTTCTTGCACAATCTACAAGTTGGCTAGGAATGGTTTTGCCCTGGGTTATAGGTCTGCAGCTCAGCTGGAGTAGTTCTGTTTTAGGTTGCATGTGGGTACATCAGCAGGGGTAGATCTACTCTGCCTGCTTCATTCTGTAGTCCAGGCTGGATGGGTGACAGTTACTCAGACTATGTTCTTCTTTAATAATGACAGAAGTATAAGTGAGAAAAGTCAACCATGCAAGCACATTTCAAACTTTTTTTCCATATCAACTATACTAAACACCCATTCAATAAAGCCACCTGGCAAAGTCCAAAGTACAGGAGTTGGTGAGTACTCTGCATCATCAACGATAGAATGGAAACTAAGTGCACAACTAATACTACTATGTGGAAGGAGGTAGAGAGAAGGAAGAAATAGCCCCAGAATTCACTTATAATAATTTATTCTGTTGGTCACCATTTCTTTGTTACTTCTACACACAAAATATCCTTATACCCATCTCAAGGCTCAGAAAAATCTCATCCAATTATGTCATCAGGTACATCTAGATATGTTTATTCCAGGAATCCAAGATTTTATATCATTTAAAAATATCAATAAATCTCATTTATCACATTAACAAAATAAAGAAGAAAAAGCCTATGATCTACTCATAGGATGTGATAAATCACTTGATAAGATTTAATGGACATCTATGATAAAAACACTTAGTGAATTGGGAATAGAAGGGAACATCCTTAATCTGATAAAAGATAAGCTATAAAACCTTGCAGTAAACATCATACAGAATCGTGAAAATGTTAAAGCTTCTCCCTGGAGATCATGACTAAAGTAAAGATGTTCATTCTCACCACTTTTATTCATTATTGTTCTAATGATCTGAGCCCAGTGGGATAAATCAAGGGGAAAATTATATAAGGGTAGAAAAGAAAGACATAAAATTGTCATTATTCACACATTACACAATTGTGCATATAAAAAATCCAGGGCGCCTGGGTGGCTCAGTCGTTAAGCGTCTGCCTTCGGCTCAGGTCATGATCCCAGGGTCCTGGGATCGAGTCCCACATCGGGCTCCCTGCTCGGCAAGAAGCCTGCTTCTCCCTCTCCCATTCCCCCTGCTTGTGTTCCTGCTCTCGCTATCTCTCTCTCTGTCAAATAAATAAATAAAATCTTTAAAAAAAAAAAAAAAAAAAAATCCAAAAGATTCTGCAATTAAACTATTAGATTTGATGAGTGAACTTAACAAGTTTGTTGAATATTTGATCAGCATGAAATAATTATAGTAATTATATTTCTACAGAGCAGGTACATAAAAATAATCAAATGAAAAGATACCTTATAAATAACATAAAATACTTCAAATATCCAGAAACAAGTAAAAGATTTATACAACCTCTACAGAGAAATTATTGAGAAAAATTAAAGACATAACTAAATGAAGAAATATACTGAGTTTAAAGTTTGGATGACTCAGTATTTTGAAGATGTCAATTCTCCTAAAGTCAATCTATAGATTTATTATAATGCTATTTAGATTATAAACAGCATGTGAGTATAAATTTATAGGCTGATTTTAAAATTATATGAAAATGCAAAGACTCAAAAATAGTCAACTCAATCTTAAGAAGAACAAAAATGGAAGACATATATCATCAGTATGAAGAGATTCACTGACATAGGACCCCACATACACTGCACTGGACAAAAGTCACCCACTTTACAGCAAAGGGGATATGGCAGTGTGCCCCTAACCATTGTCTCTCCTTGTCTTAACACATACTGTACCACTCAGAAGCTAGCTGGGAGAGAATTCCTTGTGAGGATAGGATGCTGTCCTCCATGATGAAGTATACACCCTAAATTGACTAAAGTGATGCGGTTCAACGTCCCGAGTAGATAAACTCTCTAGGTACAAGTTCCAAGGTACAGGGGATCCCATATATCATCATTTCAAGTAGCCCCCTCGGGGAATTTATGTTTCTTGTTTCAGCAGCTCCAGGAATAGTAAATGTCTCATTGAACTTACAGCCACAGCTGCTGTTTGGTCACTTTGTGCCCCTCCGGCCAAGAGATCTGGGGATAAGGAAAGGAATCAACCTATTGGTAGAGGTAATTGACCCCAATCATGAGAAGGAGATAGGGCTGCTGTTACAGAAAGGGGCGGAGAAAAGTATGTCTGGCATTTGGTGATTGGTAGGGGGACTCTAGGTCCTCCCCTCTGATTGTGACAGATAAATGCACAGTGCTGCTGCTAAAGCCTGAGAAGGGCATGGTGACCAGGGGCTCAGCTGCAAGCTCAAGACCAGGTGTGGTGAGGAGAGCTGCAGTTCATTCTAGTAACTTTCTCTCCTACCTCTCACCAGGAAAGGAGTCCAACCACAACCCTAAAGAAGTGATTTGTAGATAGAATGAATGTACTATAAGAAGCAAGTGGATTTAAGCAACACAGGGTGAACTATGTTGTATCTGACTATGTCACCCTGCTCTGGCCTTCTGGACAAGCCGCTCATGCCACCAGCTGCAGAGAATGTTGCTGATGGCTTCCAGCTGTGTCCTCAGACTTTTGTCCTCATGAAGGGAGCTACCTCATCTACCATTCAGACCCCTCTCCAGGGCATGGGCCCTTGCCTAACTATGGGACAACTCTGAAGGTCATTCCCCTTCTAGCCTGAAGACTGGCGATGGCCTCAGTTTCATTTTATCCAATCCTGCTTCCTTCATTTTCATAAAGGATTTGTTTCCAATCATACTGTCCAATAAACCTTATCCATACAAACTCCTATTTGAGCTGGGGAACCTGTCCCAAGTTTTCTTATTTAGTTTAAAGCATATGCATCTATGGCTAGACTGCCAGCACCCTGAAGGCAAGTGTGGTCTCATTTCTGCTGTATCTCTGGCTCCTAGTGCAGAGTTTTGCACACTGCAGGGGCTCAATGTATAACCGATGACTAAATCAAGAATTGCCCTTCCCACTAGACTGTCAACTTCTTTTTTTTAAACGATTTTATTTATTTATTTGAGAGAGACAGAGAGAGAGAGAGAGAGCATGAGTGAAGAGACGGAGAAGCAGATTCCCTGCTGAGCAGGGAGCTTAATACTGGGCTTGATCCCAGGACCCTGAGATCGTGACCTGAGCCGAAGGCAGGCGCTTAATTCACTGAGCCACCCAGGGGCCCTTAAACTGTTAACTTCTTGAGAACAGGACTACATATAAGCTTTTTTTGTTTTATTCTTTTTTTTTTTAATATTTTTATTGTTATGTTAATCCCCATACATTACATCATTAGTTTTAGATATAGTGTTCCATGATTTATTGTTTGTGCATAACACCCAGTGCTCCATGCAGAACATGCCCTCCTCAATACCCATCACCAGGCTAACCCATCCTCCCAACCCCCTCCCCTCTAGAACCCTCAGTTTGTTTTTCAGAGTCCATTGTCTCTCATGGTTCTTCTCCCCCTCCGATTTCCCCCCCTTCATTCTTCCCCTGCTGCTACATTCTTCTTCTTCTTTTTTTCTTTCTTAACATATATTGCATTATTTGTTTCAGAGGTACAAATCTGAGATTCAACAGTCTTGCACAATTCACAGCGCTTACCAGAACACATACCCTCCCCAGTGTCCGTCACCCAGTCACCCCATCCCTCCCACCCCACCCCCCACTCCAGCAACCCTCAGTTTGTTTCCTGAGATTAAGAATTCCTCATATCAGTGAGGTCATATGATACATGTCTTTCTCTGTTTGACTTATTTCGCTCAGCATAATACCCTCCAGTTCCATCCACATCGTTGCAAATGGCAAGAGCTCATTCCTTTTGATGGCTGCATAATATTCCATTGTATATATATACCACATCTTCTTTATCCATTCATCTGTTGATGGACATCTTGGCTCTTTCCACAGTTTGGCTATTGTGGACATTGCTGCTATAAACATCGGGGTGCACGTACCCTTTCGGGTCCCTACTTTTGTATCTTTGGGGTAAATACCCAGGAGTGCAATTGCTGGATCATATGGAAGCTCTATTTTCAACTTTTTGAGGAACCTCCATACTGTTTTCCAGAGTGGCTGCACCAGCTTGCATTCCCACCAACAGTGTAGGAGGGTTCCCCTTTCTCCGCATCCCCGCCAACATCTGTCATTTCCTGACTTGTTAATTTTAGCCATTCTGACTGGTGTGAGGTGGTATCTCACTGAGGTTTTGATTTGGATTTCCCTGATGCCAAGCGATATTGAACACTTTTTCATGTGTCTTTTGGCCATTTGGATGTCTTCTTTGGAAAAATGTCTGTTCATGTCTTCTGCCCATTTCTTGATTGGATTCTTTGTTCTTTTGGTGTTGAGTTTGATGAGTTCTTTATAGATTTTGGATACTAGCCCTTTATCTGATATGTCATTTGCAAATATCTTCTCCCATTCTGTCAGTTGTCTTTTGGTTTTGTTGACTGTTTCCTTTGCTTTGCAAAAGCTTTTTATCTTGATGAAGTCCCAATAGTTCATTTTTGCCCTTGCTTCCCTTGCCTTTGGCGACGTTTCTAGGAAGAAGTTGCTGCGGCTGAGGTCGAAGAGGTTGCTGCCTGTGTTCTCCTTTAGGATTTTGATGGACTCCTGTCTCACATTGAGGTCTTTCAACCATTTGGAGTCTATTTTTGTGTGTGGTGTAAGGAAATGGTCCAGTTTCATTCTTCTGCATGTGGCTGTCCAATTTTCCCAACACCATTTGTTGAAGAGACTGTCTTTTTTCCATTGGACATTCTTTCCTGCTTTGTCAAAGATTAGTTGACCATAGAGTTGAGGGTCCATTTCTGGGCTCTCTATTCTGTTCCATTGATCTATGTGTCTGTTTTTGCGCCAGTACCATACTGTTTTGATGATGACAGCTTTGTAGTAGAGCTGGAAGTCTGGAATTGTGATGCCGCCAGCTTTGCTTTTCTTTTTCAACATTCCTCTGGCTATGCGGGGTCTTTTCTGGTTCCATACAAATTTTAGGATTATTTGTTCCATTTCTTTGAAGAAAGTGGATGGTATTTTGATGGGGATTGCATTGAATGTGTAGATTGCTCTAGGTAGGATTGACATCTTCACAATATTTGTTCCTCCAATCCATGAGCATGGAACGTTTTTCCATTTCTTTGTGTCTTCCTCAATTTCTTTCATGAGTATTTTATAGTTTTCTGAGTACAGATCCTTTGCCTCTTTGGTTAGATTTATTCCTAGGTATCTTATGGTTTTGGGTGCAATTGTAAATGGGATCGATTCCTTAATTTCTCTTTCTTCTGACTTGTTGTTGGTGTATAGGAATGCCACTGACTTCTGTGCATTGATTTTATCTCCTGCCACTTGACTGAATTCCTGTATGAGTTCTAGCAGTTTTGGGGTGGAGTCTTTGGGATTTTCCACATAAAGTATCATATCATCTGCAAAGAGTGAGAGTTTGACTTCTTCTTTGCCGATTTGGATGCCTTTGATTTCTTTTTGTTGTCTGATTGCTGTGGCTAGGACTTCCAATACTATGTTGAATAGCAGTGGTGATAGTGGACATCCCTGCCGCGTTCCTGACCTTAGGGGGAAAGCTCTCAGTTTTTCCCCATTGAGAATGATATTCGCTGTAGGTTTTTCATAGATGGCTTTTATGATATTGAGGTATGTACCCTCTATCCCTATACTCTGAAGAGTTTTGATCAAGAAAGGATGCTGTACTTTGTCAAATGCTTTTTCTGCATCTATTGAGAGGATCATATGATTCTTGTTCTTTCTTTTGTTAATGTATTGTATCACGTTGATTGATTTGCGGATGTTGAACCAACCTTGCAGCCCAGGGATAAATCCGACTTGGTCGTGGTGAATAATCCTTTTAATGTACTGTTGGATCCTATTGGCTAGTATTTTGGTGAGAATTTTTGCATCCATGTTCATCAGGGATATTGGTCTGTAATTCTCCTTTTTGATGGGGTCTTTGTCTGGTTTTGGGATCAAGGTAATGCTGGCCTCATAAAATGAGTTTGGAAGTTTTCCTTCCATTTCTATTTTTTGGAACAGTTTTAGAAGGATAGGTATTAATTCTTCTTGAAATGTTTGGTAGAATTCCCCTGGGAAGCCATCTGGCCCTGGGCTTTTGTGTTTTGGGAGATTTTTGATGACTGCTTCCATTTCCTTAGTGGTTATAGGTCTGTTCAGGTTTTCTATTTCTTCCTGGTTCAGTTTTGGTAGTTGATACATCTCTAGGAATGCATCCATTACTTCCAGGTTATCTAATTTGCTGGCATAGAGTTGCTCATAATATGTTCTTATAATTGTTTGTATTTCTTTGGTGTTGGTTGTGATTTCTCCTCTTTCATTCATGATTTTGTTGATTTGGGTCATTTCTCTTTTCTTTTTGATAAGTCTGGCCAGGGGCTTATCAATCTTGTTAATTCTTTCAAAGAACCAGCTCCTAGTTTCGTTGATCTGTTCTACTGTTCTTTTGGTTTCTATTTCATTGATTTCTGCTCTGATCTTTATGATTTCTCTTCTCCTGCTGGGTTTAGGCTTTATTTGCTGTTCTTTCTCCAGCTCCTTTAGGTGTAGGGTTAGGTTGTGTACTTGAGACCTTTCTTGTTTCTTGAGAAAGGCTTGTATTGCTATATACTTTCCTCTTAGGACTGCCTTTGCTGTATCCCAAAGATTTTGAATAGTTGTGTTTTCATTTTCATTGGTTTCCATGAATTTTTTTAATTCTTCTTTAATTTCCTGGTTGACCCATTCATTCTTCAGTAGGATGCTCTTTAGCCTCCATGTATTTGAGTTCTTTCCGACTTTCCTCTTGTGATTGAGCTCTAGTTTCAAAGCATTGTGGTCTGAAAATAGGCAGGGGATGATCCCAATCTTCTGGTACCGGTTGAGACCTGATTTATGACCTAGGATGTGATCTATTCTGGAGAATGTTCCATGGGCACTAGAGAAGAATGTGTATTCCGTTGCTTTGGGATGGAATATTCTGAATATGTCTGTGAAGTCCATTTGGTCCAGTGTGTCATTTAAAGTCTTTATTTCCTTGTTGATCTTTTGCTTCTACGATCTGTCCATTTCAGTGAGGGGGGTGTTAAAGTCCCCCACTATTATTGTATTGTTGTCGATGTGTTTCTTTGCTTTTGTTATTAATTGCCTTATATAATTGGCTGCTCCCATGTTAGGGGCATAGATATTTACAATTGTTAGATCTTCTTGTTGGATAGACCCTTTAAGTAGGATATAGTGTCCTTCCTCATCTCTTATTACAGTCTTTGGTTTAAAATCTAATTTGTCTGATATAAGGATTGCCACCCCAGCTTTCTTTTGGTGTCCATTAGCATGGTAAATGGTTTTCCACCCCCTCACCTTCAATCTGGGGGTGTCTTTGGGTCTAAAATGAGTCTCTTGCAGACAGCATATCGATGGGTCTTGTTTTTTAATCCAATCTGATAGCCTGTGTCTTTTGATTGGGGCATTTAGCCCATTTACATTCAGGGTAACTATTGAAAGATAGGAATTCAGTGCCATTGTATTGCCTGTAAAGTGACTGTTACTGTATATTGTTTGTGTTCCTTTCTGGTCTATGTTGCTTTTAGGCTCTTTGTTTAGAGGACCCCTTTCAATATTTGTTGTAGGGCTGGTTTCGTGTTTGCAAATTCCTTTAGTTTTTGTTTGTCCTGGAAGCTTTTTATCTCTCCTTCAATTTTCAATGACAGCCTAGCTGGATATAGTATTCTTGGCTGCATATTTTTCTCATTTAGTGCTCTGAATATGTCCTGCCAGTCCTTTCTGGCCTGCCAGGTCTCTGTGGATAAGTCTGTTGCCAATCTAATGTTTCTACCATTGTAGGTTACATATCTCTTCTCCCGAGCTGCTTTCAGGATTTTCTCTTTGTCTCTGAGACTCGTAAGTTTTACTATTAGATGTCGGGGTGTTGACCTATTTTTATTGATTTTGAGAGGGGTTCTCTGTGCTTCCTGGATTTTGATGCCTGTTTCCTTCCCCAAATTAGGGAAGTTCTCTGCTATAATTTGCTCCATTATACCTTCTGCCCCTCTCTCTCTTTCTTCTTCTTCTGGGATCCCAATTATTCTAATGTTGTTTCGTCTTATGGTATCGTTTATCTCTCGAATTCTGCCCTCGTGATCCAGTAGTTGTTGATCTCTCTTTTTCTCAGCTTCTTTATTTTCCATCATTTGGTCTTCTATCTCACTGATTCTTTCTTCTGCCTCATTTATCCTAGCAGTTAGCGCCCCCATATTTGATTGCACCTCATTGATAGCCTTTTTGATTTCTACTTGGTTAGATTTTAGTTCTTTTACTTCTCCAGAAAGGGTTTCTCTAATAACTTCCATGTTTTTTTCAAGCCCAGCTAGTATCTTTAAAGTGATGATTCTGAACTCTAGATCTGACATCGTACTAATGTCCGTATTGAGTAGGTCCCTGGCAGTCGGTACTACCTCTTGTTCTTTTTGTTGAGGTGATTTTTTCCGTCTTGTCATTTTGTGCAGAGGAGAATAGATTAATGAGAGAACAAAATGCTAGCAGGGTAACAACGTCCCCAGAAAATATACTCTAAACAAATCAGAAAAGATCTGAAGCAGTGGGAAAAGAAAGGGAAAGAGAGAAAAAAGAAAAGGAAAGAAAAAAAGAAAAAAGAAAAAGATAAAGATAAAAACAAACAAAAGCAGAACAAAACAAAACAAAACAAAAACAGAATGTGATCAAATATGATCAGGCTGGATTATAGATCAGTGCCACACACTAGATTTTGGGTGTATTTTGGTCTGTTAAAAGAAAGTCCCTCCCAAAATTTTAAAGAAAGAAAAACTTATATATGTACAAAAATAAGGGTTGATATGATGAAGGGATGGAATATGACTGTAAAGATGGAAATTATAAAAAATTTTAAAAAAGGATTTGATAAGTTGTTTGAAAAAAGAAAGAAGAGGATTAAAAAAAAAAAAGAAAGAAAAAAGGGAGAGAATGTGATCAGGCAGGGGAGTAGAAAAAAACCATACACTAGAGATTTAGAGTATATTTTGTTTTTTTTTTATTTTTTTTATTTTTTTTAAATGTTTTATTTATTTATTCATGAGAGTCAGAGAGAGAGAGAGAGAGAGAGAGAGGCAGAGGCAGAGGGAGAAGCAGGCTCCCCGCCTAGCGGGGAGCCCGATGCGGGACTCGATCCCAGGACCCTGGGATCATGACCTGAGCCGAAGGCAGACGCTTAACCATCTGAGCCACCCAGGCGCCCCTAGAGTATATTTTGATCTGTTAGAAGAAACTATCTCAAGATTTTAAAGAGATAACAACTTATATATATATATGCCAAAAATACGGGTAACTAGTATGAAGGGATAGAATATGACTTTAAAAATGAAAAATAAAAATGTTTTTTTTTTTTAAAAAAGGGATTGATAAGATGTTGGTTGAAAAAGGGAAAAAGAAAAATTCAAAAAAAAAGAAAAAAAGGAAAAAAGAAAAAAAGACAGTTAAAAAAAATAATTAACTTTGAAAGACTAAAGAATCATGGTAAAAAAGCCATGAATTCTATGTGCAGTATTCCCCTAGCGCTGGAGTTCTGCCGTTCTCATTGATCGGTAAACTTGGTCTTGGCTGGCTGTTCTCGCTGATCTTCTGGGGGAGGGGCCTGTTGCCGTGGTTCCCAAATGTCTTTGCCGGAGGCGGAATTGCCCCGCCCTTGCCGGTCCGGGCTAAGTAATCTGCTCGGGTTTGCTCTCCGGAGCTTTTGTTCCCTGCAAGCTCTCCGTACAGCTTTGGAGGCGGAGAGTGAAAATGGCGGCCTCCCAGTCTCCGCCCCGGCGGAGCCGAGAACTCGGGGTCCCGCTCCTCAGCGAGCCCCCAGAGAAAAGCAGTCAGTCACTCCCGTCTCCCCGGTCTCCGGCCACACTCCGCGCTCACCCGGCCTGTGATCGCGCCTTTCTATCTGGCACCCGACCCCGGGTGGAGTCTCCAAACCCAGCAGATCCCCGCGGTGCGCTCCCGCACCTCTCCTCCCGGGGGAAGAAGGTGAGTCTCCCCGGATCTGCCGCTTGTTGGGTCCCTGCTGGAGGAGCAGTGGCCCGACTGTGCCGCGGATCACGGTTTATAGCAACCCCGAGCTGAGAGCCTGCGCCTGGGCTCCGTCTCTGCAGCCGGCTTCCCTGCTCTGATACCTGGGAGCTCTGCCACACTCAGGCACCCCCGGTCTTTCTGTGACCCCGAGGGTCCTGAGACCACACTGTCCCGCGAGGGTTCCACCCCCCACTTCGCCACCAGAGTGACGTCCCTCAGCGGAGCAAACTTCTAAAAGTTCCGATTTTGTGCTCCGTGGCTCTATCACTTGCCAGAAGCGGCCGACGGAGGCCCCTCCCCCGCCGCCTATCCTCCCGAATAACGCCTCGGATTCACTTCTCCGCACGTCCTACCTTCCAGAAAGTGGTCGCTTTTCTGTTCAGAGAGTTGTTGCTGTTCTTTTCTTCGATCTCCTGTTGAGTTTGTAGGTGTTCAGAATGGTTTGATCCCTATCCAGCTGAATTCCTGAGAGGAGACGAAATCCAGGTCTCCTACTCCTCTGCCATCTTGCTCCGCCCCGCTTTTTTTGTTTTATTCTTACATAGGCTATAATAACCATTCAATGGAGGCTTTAAATAAATATACTTTGCTCTTTAAAAGGAAGGTTCAACTCGTAACAAAAGCAAAGTTAACCTATTCATTTATATCAGAAGGTGCTTTTATTGTTTGCCCAGTAGCAACTGCTTGTCCTTTTTCCTTCACAAAATTCAGATCAGCACCTTTGATCTACTAACAGGTGGGGACGGGTGAACAATAACCTAATATGGTTTCCCATTTCGTTATTTTAAATTATTTTGACATATGCACAAAGAAAGTGCCAGCCTTATCATTAAACTGGTAACATTTTAGAAGAGATATTGACAGACACTGATGGAAATGAGCTCTTACTGGATCATCACTGGTTTGAACTTTCCAGCGTCAGAAGTTCCAAATTGGCTGAGTGATTCTGAAGCCATGCGAACAAGGACAGTTTGAGGGAAACATCAGGGAGTCCTGATTCTATTAACTGTAATCACCGTGGTGTTTCTGCTCGCCAGTACAACACATTTTCCATGTAGCAATAAATGCTGAAGCACATTTCATTAATTTGTGATTTCCCCTAAACAGCAATGTGCATAGCCCCAGATCAGTGTGCGACTTTACCAAAGAAATAGAAAGAAGAGAAGTACAATGAAACAAAGCACCAGACCATCTTCCAGGAAGGCTGCTCTTTGCTATGAGGTGTTTTGGACTAGGTCTACTAACGCAGCCCAGTCAAAAGCCTGCTCCTCTGAGGGTCATGGATTCCCAAGAAAAATCTTTCAAGGAACTGAGGGTAAATCAGAGCCTGCTGCATTTGGCCAAGGTTGCCAGCTCGCTGCGGCTTCTCTCTGGGCGCCTGTGCAGTCAATCTGTCTACACTTAAGTCAGAAACTTGAAATTCTAATCACCGCCCTGACGGCAGTTTGCAGTATGTCCTGGTGAAGGCCACTTACCGCTTCTGGTGCTCCGGCAGTTTCTCGGCTAGAGCTTGGGAGGAGGGACAGAAATATCCGACTGTGACTCTCCAGAGAATTAATATTGGCAGAACACTTGGACCTCTGTTGATGAACACTTAGGGAGCCTTGTAGACACTCAACAGGGTAGAGCATTTTCATTTGGGGTTATCTATGGAATAAACCCAGTTCTCCCCACAGTTATTATGTATAAAGGAACTAGTCTAATACCAAGAGATGATATGGGAACTTTGTTGGACATGGAACTGTGATTTTATTATTACTGGCTACTCACATTCCCATGTTATATGTTCATTCAGAAGTTAGAAGCATGTATTTGGATGTTTCTGTTCAGTGCTGACATGCATGAGGGGCTAACATCACACACAAGGAAATTAAAGGCAGTCTGTAGCTTTTGGGAAGAGTCCTTATTGCATCAAAACAACAGTGTGTCTTTGCCAGATAATTCCTATTTACCCCTTGAGATCCCCTACCCTTTTATACTTCTGTCCTGTGAGGCTGGCCCGTACAGATAACCACAAAAAATCCTTTTCCTTTGGCTTCCTTTTGGTTCAGGCAATGGACAGCCCTGAGTTGATCAGAGGGAGGGAGGAGAATGAGGTCAGGGTATTTATTTCCCAGGTCCCCCCCTTCTCTCTAGAATCTCCTTTGGACTCACTGTGGGCCTTGACAGGCAGTAACTGCTCTTAACAACATGGTCTCTTTATGTGGCTCTCTCCTTCCAGGTTCTAGTAACTATTCCTTCCCTTCAACTCTTCGGACCTGAGTATATACTGAAAAGCCCCTTATTGTATCTCTACACTCTTTCCCACACCTTGGTAAATAATCTTGTTAAAACATCTTTATGTTATCTTGGTTTAATGTGCCATCTGCTTCCTGCTCCAAACTGAGTGACATACCTCCAATTCTTCCTCCTTCTTTTTCCATCAAGTTCTAGCTTTTTTGACTCTCCACACAATCTGGTTACTATGCCATGATGCATCTGTGTCTCTGCCAAGAGAGGTTCATGTGGAATCTCACAGGTTCCAGATCAGCGCTGTCCAACAGAAATATAACACAAGCCACACATGTAAAATTTGAATTTTTTAATAACCACATATAAAAAAGTTTTTAAAAAGAAATTAATTTTAACAAACTATTTCATTTCAACCAATATATCTGGGTACTATGCTAAACACTTTACAAATATTATCTCATGTAATTTTTTTTTTTTTTTTTTTGAGAAAGATAAAGAGAGAGAGAAGGAGAGAGATTCTCAAGCAGACTCCACGCCCAACTTGGAGCCTGACACAGAGCTTGATCTCACAATCTTGAGATCATGACCTGGGCCAAAATCAAGAGTCAGAGGCTTAACTGACAGAGCCACCCAGGCGCCCCTCATGTAATTTTTATAATAATCTTAAGAGGGTTATCCTGAAATGTTCTAGGGTTGAGAAAGTTTCATTCCTTGAATCATTTGCTCATCAAGAAATATTTATTGAATGCTACTGTGTACCAGGCTCTGTAATAGGATCTGCAATACTCAGTGAACAAAGGTATGCATTCATGGCACTCATATTCCAGTGGGAGCAGAAGAGAGAATAAACAAGCTAAACTAAACCATATATCATTCATATATATATATATATATATATTAGTGATATATATAATATTAGTGAAAAATGCTATATATATATATATATATATATATATATATATATATTATATACCAATTAAAATATATACCATACTAGTGAAAAATGCTACAGCCAAAAATAAAGCAAGAAGGGGATAGGAAGAGTGTGGCAAGAATTGAAATTCTAGGGGTGCTTGGGTGGCTCAGTCGGTTAAGCATCTGCCTTCCACTCAGGTCATGATCCCAGAGTCCTGGGATTGAGCCCCGTGTCAGGCTCCCTGCTCAATGGGGAGCCTGCTTCTCCCTCTCCCTCTTCTGCTCCCCCCATTGTGGTCTCTCTCTCTCTGTCAGGTAAATGAATAAAATCTTTAAAAAAAATTGAAATTCTACACAGGTTGGTCAGACCACCTACTGTGACAAGACCTTTGAGTAATGCCCTGAAAATACCAGCCATGTAGCTAACCAGAGAAAGAATAATTTAAGTAGACAAAGCAGCAAGTGCAAAGGCCCTGAACATGGCATGTGCTTGAACTGTTGAAGGAAGAGCAAGAAATATAGTGTAACTAGAATAAGTAGTGACACTGAGTGTTACGTGTGAGTGATGAATCATTAAATTAAAAAAAAATACAGGTGGGTCTTAAGCAGACAACATAAAGATTTATTTAAGAATAAATTAGAATGTGACTACTTATTTTACAGAAAAGAAATAAACAAAATTAGCTTAAATCAGGGGTTGGTAAACTACCACCTGTAGACTAAATCCAGCCTACCACGTTTTTGTAAATAAAGTTTTATTGGAACATAAAAAAAGGAATAAGTAGTGACAGCACAGGGCAGGATAACAGAGGGCAAGTTCAGAGAAATATTCAGGGAGTGAATGTATGCATCATATATGACCTTTTAGGTCAGAGGGAGAACTTTAGGTTATATACTGAGTGAAATGGGAAGTCCATTAGCAGATTTGGAGCAGAGGCATAGCATCACTTAAGTTTTTGCAGAATCACCCTCATAGCTGCAGAATTGATGGAAAGGAAGCAAATGAAAAGGTAGGCGATGTAGGAGGTACTGCAATAATTTGGGCAAACTGTGGGGGTGGTGGGATGGAGTACTTTGGACTAGGGGGTGGCCCTGGAAGAATGACAAGAGACTGGATTATGAATTTATTTAAAGAATGTAAAAAAAAAATAAAATAATGTGAAGATGACTCTAAGTTTAAGAAAAATGTCTGGTTCACATTGTAAATAAAAAACAGAGCTAGGATTTAATTTTAGATCTGCCTGACTCCAAAGCTCGAGCTCTTAATTGTGAGTAATAAGACCTTGGCTTTCTTCTCATCTGGAGATGTCTGGGTGCTCCCATAAGATGGATCATACCTTTAGACTGACGGGCAACTTGTATATATTCTCCAAATGATGTACCCTCTGCCTGAATTTTGAGGTCACGATTCAGTTTAGTGATCTGGGAAAGTGTTCTCCTCTCTCTCTCCCTCTCTCTCCTTCTCACCCCCCACTTTGTCTCCTGCCTCTCCTCCTCATTCTCTTTCTCCTCTTGCTATATTCTCTCTCACACTCACATATACATATGTATTCATTATTATCAAGTATTTCATTGTAATGTCTTACATTTTATAATTGTTTTGGAATCAAGGTCTTTTTTGGGGGGGGAGGGTCAGAGGGAGAGAAAGAGAGAGAATCTTAAGCAGGCTCCAAACTCAGTGTGGAGCCTGACATGGGACTCAATCTCACAACCCTGAGATCATGACCTGAATGTAAGTCAAGTCAGACCCTTAACTGACTGAGCTACCTGGGCACCCCAGGACCAAGTTCTTTTAAACCAGATTTTCATATAATATACTTAATGGTTATTGTTTGATTATATTAACATCATTATCTTTTCCATTCCAAATATGTTGTATGACTTTTTAAAAGTTACTTTGTGACAATACAGAGAATCAAATTAGCTTGGTTGCAATCTTCTTGCCCAAACTAAATTCTCATACTCCTCCCATCAAGAATTTTCTCAATGTCTAGGTAATAGCCTCTGTTTATGTTCTGTACTTTTACACCTGTTTCATAACTCATATGGCTCCCTGTGTTTGGTTTGCTCTTCTTTGTCTATCCTTCCTTCTACCAATCACCACTTCCTTGGCTGATGGACTTTTACCACAACAAATAGAATATATTCTCTCTCCCCATGTACGTCTCAGTGTTGGTCTTCATATTGGCTATTTGTATCACCTCCCTTTGGAATCAATTTTGGTAATATCAGAAGATTACACATGAAGGTAGTAATTCAAAGCTGGCTTATTTATTTATTTATTTATTTTTCAATTAGCCAACATACAGTACATCATTAGTTTTTGATGATTCATCAGTTGTGTATAACACCCAAAGGACAAATTAATCCAGTCAAGAAATGGGCAGAAGACATGAACATGAACAGACACTTCTCCAAAGAAGACACATTTTCTTTTTTAAATTTTTTTTATTTAAATTCAATTTAATTAACATATTCTGTATTATTAGTTTCAGAGGTAGAATTTAGTGATTCATCAGTTGTATATGACACCCAGTGCTCATTACATCACGTGCCTTCCTTAATGCCCATCACCCAGTTATCCCATCCCCCCAACCGCCTCCCCTCCAACAACCCTGTTTGTTTCCTACAGTTAAGAGTCTTTTATGATTTGCCTCCCTCTTTGTTTTCATCTTATTTTATTTTTCCTTCCCTTGCCCTATGTTCATCTGTTTTGTTTCTTAAATTCCACATTAGAGTAAAATCATATGGTATTTGACTTTGGCTGACTTCTTTTGCTTAGCATTATATTCTTTAGTTCCATCCACGTCATTGCAAATGGCAAGATTTCATTCTTTTTGAAGGCTGAGTAATAGTCCATTATATATATCACATCTTCTTTATCCATTCTTCTGTCAATTGTCTTTTCATATTTTGGCTATTGTGGACATTGCTGCTATAAACATTGGGGTGTATGTGCCCCTTCGAATCACTATGTTTGTATCTTTTGGATAAATACCTGGTAGTGCAATTGCTAGGTCATAGGGTAGCTCTATTTTTAACTTTTTGAGGAACCTCCATACCGTTTTCCAGAGTGGCTACACCAATTTGCATTCCCACCAACAGTGTAAGAGGGTTCCCCTTTCTCCACATCCTTGCCAACAACTGTTGGTTCCTGAGTTGTTAATTTTAGCCATTCTGACTGGTGTGAGGTGGCATCTCATTGTGGCTTTGATTTGTATTTCCCTGATATTGAGTGATGTTGAGCATTTTTTCATCTGTCTGTTGGCCATTTGGATGTCTTCTTCGGAGAAATGGTTCATGCCTTCTGCCCATTTCTTGACTGGATTTTTTTGGGGGTGTTGAGTTTGATAAGTTCTTTACAGATTTTGGATACTAGTTTATTTGATAAGACATTTGCAAATATCTTCTTCCATTCTGTAGGTTGCCTTTTAGTTTTATTGTTTCCTTTGTTGTGCAGAAGCTTTTTATCTTGATGAAGTCCCAGAAGTTCATTTTTGCTTTTGTTTCTCTTGCCTTTGGAGATGTGTCTAGCAAGAAGTTGCTATGGCTTAGGTCAAAGAGGTTACTGCCTGTGTTCCACTCCAGGATTTTGATGGTTTCCTGTCTCACATTTAGGTCTTTCATCCATTTTGAGATTATTTTGTGTATGGTGTAAGGAAGTGGTCCAGTTTCATTCTTCTGCATGTGGCTGTCCAGTTTTCCCAACACCATTTGTTGAAGAGACTGTCTTTTTTCCATTAGATATTCATTCCTGCTTTGTCGAAGATTAGTTGATCATAGAGTTGAGGGTTAATTTCTGGGTTCTTTATTCTGTTGCATTGATCTATGTGTCTGTTTTTGTGCTAGTACCATACTGTCTTGATGATGACAGCTTTGTAATAGAGCTTGAAGTCTGGAATTGTGATGCCACCAGCTTTGCTTTTCTTTTTCAACATTACTTTGGCTATTTGGGGTCTTTTTTGGTTCTATATGAATTTCAGGATTGTTTGTTCCAAAGCTGGCATATTTTCAATTCCTGTGTCATTACTAGTGCCTTAAAAATATTTGCAGTCATGGGGAACCTGAGTGGCTCAGTAGGTTAAGCATCTGACTCTTGGTTTTGGCTCAGGTTATGGTCTCAAGGTCATGAGAGATTGAGCCCTGCGTAGGACTCTGCACTCAGTGGGGAGTCTGCTGGAGATTCTCTCTCCCTTTCTGTCTCTGTCTGCCTCTTCCCCTGCTTGCTCTCTCTTTCTCAAATAAATGAATCTTTAAAAAAATATATTTGTACTTATAATAAAGTTATGTTATTAAATATATGAGAAATGTTCTGCTACTTGGAGACTTAAATTCAAGACCTGAAAAATAAACTCCAATATGTTTTGAGGGCAATTATAAAGATCCTACAAATTATAGAACCCAAATTCTTTTTTTTTTTAAAGATTTTATTTATTTATTTGACAGAGAGATAGAGAGAGAGCACAAGTAGGCAGAGTGGCAGGCAGAGGGAGAAGCAGGTTCTCCGCTGAGCAGGGAGCCAGACATGGGGCTCGATCCCAGGATCCCAGGATCATGACCTGAGCTGAAGGCAGCCGCTTAACCGACTGAACCACCCATGTGCCCCAGAACCCAAATTCTAAAAATAAAAGTTTCCATACTCTTGGCTTCCTTTCACAATATATACGCATACCAAATCATCAGGTTGTACACTTTAAATATCTTACAATTTTATTTGTTAATTTTACCTCAATAAAGCTGAAAAAAAAAATACCTATCCAAGTATATAGGCAAGTTTCTGGTAAAAGCATAGAATCAGAAGTCATAAGATCTGCAATTTTTTCTAGTTATAGCTGCATGACTTCCTTAGTCAACCCACCTAGATGTTTTCCTACTTAAATGTCCTCATTTCTGTAGTAATGGATAAATATTAATTTTCTTAAGTGTAAGATTTTTTCAAAGTTTTTTTTTTTTTAATCAGGATGTGTTTTATGATACAAATGTCAAAGATGGGAATAAACTATCATTTAACAAAAATAAATGTTATTAAATCAGTTTTGTGTCTAATATGGGTGGCCTGTCTCAAGGCATCTTGTAATCAAATAAATATGGTGATTTTTCATCTCCTTCTCAGACTATCAGGAGGACCTGAAGATACAACAAGATGAAAATAATACTAGATCAGTTGCAAATGCCTTTAGGGCAAGGCAGAAAATGTAGGTGAAAGAAAAACTGAATGTTCTGGTTACTCCATCTCCAAAAGAGGTTGATGGTGGTAGGACGGGAGACAAAGCACCACTAAGCTCTGGATAATAGTTGCCCGGCAGGATGAAGGTCAGGTTTGGGGGACAGCCTGATTTTGCTAGAGAAGCTAAGATATTCTTGTTTCTGTATGTGTATTACATATGAATTTGTGTGGGAAAGTATGTGAAAGTCTCTAACTCTTACATTTGGGCAATAATTTAATTCTAATTTTGGATATTATACTGTACAAGTCAGTACCTTCTAACCTTCTAACCTCAAATACAGGAAAATTAGGGTCTCAAGAAGTGACATTAAAGCCACTTAGCAATTCCATCCTAAATAAATAAATTTATAATTTGTATAATGCATCCTTGAATTACTGAAACGGAGGGTGTTTAACATGGACATAATATGGTGATTCAAATTGGTATCATAGATGAAAGTGGATATTTTACACATATATATGAAATTTTGACCACACATATAGAGTATTTTATTTTAGGCAAAATATTTTGTCTTATGCAATATTTGTCTTACGCATTAGACATACTAATTTTAAAGATGTTTTGATTACTCCTCAGTGTAAAAGTGCAATTACTGTAGATAAATAGTGGCATGGCTATCATTAAGTGAAACAATGATTTCAGAAACACATTAATGCACTAATGTAATACCAAAATTTTGTAAGTGTTATTATAGAAACTTTTGTTCACTGATATAAATGTGCAATTTACATTTGAACTATTACGAGTGGGTTTTAAAAAACACATAGACATGTCAGCAATTGGGCTTTGTCATGCATAGGCCAGTCGATTTTCTTTTAGTTCTGTGGGGTTGTAAATTCATATAGGACTAAATCTGTAAAAAATGCCTATTACTTAAAAAAATCAACTTAGATCTGATTTCTCACATTGGATAGCCACTTTAACTGACTGACAGCTGAACTAGTCTCTCAAATCTAAAAAGCCTATTAATATTTGGCAGCAAGTAATGGAAGTACCCTGGGTTGGTGCAAGAGCAAAAGAGCACTTTCAAATTTTAATGAATGGGTGGTCTGTGAGCTGTCATCAATATGACAGTAATGGCCTGTAGAAAGGGAAAATGGGTCTTCGGGACACGGTGGGGAAAAGCAAAAAATAATCTACACTATTGGTAGAGAGTAGATCACTTATAAGACAGAGTCAGTACCAGAAACATCCAAGCAAAGGAATTATTTCACATAGGCATTTTTACTGTTTCAAGAACGTCTTTTCCCCAGCCACAGTGTAGTCGTAACTGAAGAATAATTTCCAATATTGCACTATGTCATTTTCAATAGCCTGTACTGTAGACCCAAAGGGTGGATTAAAATGGAGGATGATAGCAATTTCATGACAGTCTCACAGATGAAACTTAAATACTGATAGTTCTAAGTCCTTTATATTTTAGCAGGTAACAACTCCTCTAAGGCAGCAGATTAAAATTGTGTGATTATATAGTATACATTTAATTTGTTAATACATTTATTTAATTATTTGAGAGAGAGAGCAGGGGGAGAAGCAGAGGGAGAGGGAGAGAGAATCTGAAGCAGACTCTGCTCTGAGTGCGGAGCCCATCGCCATGTATTTTCTGTATCTTGGATCTGGTTACCAAGGAATGTACTTCTGTGTCAATTCATCAACCTGTGCATTTAGTATCTGAACATTTTTCCTTTACAGATTCCTCAAAATACCTCAAGAAAAAAGAAAAAAAAAAAAACTACTGAAAAATAAAAACACCTTTTACTAAAAGGTTGTTCAGTAGCATTGTTCCGGAATGGCTTAGGTTTTGCCAATCCTGGTAAACCAGCCTCGATAACAATTCAGTTTCAAGTCACGTCAGAGAATTCATCACAGATTTATAGAGTTGGAAGGAAAGTTGTAGACTATCAACTGTGTGTTCTACAGTCACAAAAGGGGAACCAGAAGCATAGAGGTGAAGTCCTTGCAGGAGGCCAGCCAGCTGGACAATAGCTGAATTAGGACTCAAACTTTCATTCTTTTTAGTTAGAATTTCTTCCACCATCTGCTGTTTCAGTTTCAGTTTCTCCTCATATAGCCTCTGAAGTAGGTGTGCCAGATTCAACAACCATTCAGCGTAAGACCACTCAGCTATGGCGGCAGGCTCCAGCCCTGCAGGCCATGAGGCTGGTCTCCTTCCGTCCACAGTGCTTACCCCTTCTCCTTTTAAGCTTGCCTCCGGGAATTCACTTTTTCCCTGCCATTTTCCAAAGCAGCTTCCACCTGTGCCAGCACTCCATGTACCTCTTACCTGGGAGCACCTCCAGAGGAGCTAATGGTCTGCTCAGTGCCTTCTATCCTTGGCCTTTTAAAACATGCATGGGTCCTTAATATATCAATAGCTTTATCACACTTATCGAGGGGGTAGAGAAAAGAATAGGGGAAAATAATAAGAGGAAACAAATCAGGTTCTAAACTCTCACTGAATATTTCCTGATGGAGCCTTAGCAGCTCTTCTCAGAATACGTGCAAATGCAGAAGATACAATCCATGGGAGTGAAAAGGAAATCAGTATATTGAAATAATTACCAATATATTAAAAGAAATATATTTGTAAGACAATATATGAGCTTCTTTTTTAAGGCCATGATCTAGCGGCAGGTCTAATAACTATAATTACATAGAGCCCAAATAATATTTGATTTATCTGCCACTATTGTAACAGGATATGAAAGTATTTATGATTTCTGTTGGTGAAGACATCATAGATACTGCTAATATTACTATGCATGGGTTTTTGTCTTTTGTTTTCTTTTTTCTCTACCTTCTTAATTCAAGTTCACTGACCTAAGTAAAGAACTTTATTCTAATCATTGGCTCTAGAAGTTAGTTCTTATATATAGACAAAACTGCCTGAAATGGGAACACTGGAGAAAGGCCAGGGATGGGGGAATACTATCAACATCAGCAATAATAATAAAAACCCGTGTCTAAGGCAGGGGCTGGATGTTTTTCCCAGACCCTCCCCCATGAACTCCGGAATCCTTATATCACCTTTTCAAGAAGTCATTCGGAGAGGGGTTGCACATAAGCAAGCATGGAAATTGTATAACATAGAGGTGGGGGAACAATATGTTAGTAAGGAGGTGTAAAAAAGGTAAGACAGTGCCTTCTCTGTTTTCAAGGACCTTGCAGTTGGGAGGAAAAAAAGATTAACCATCAGAGGTAAGTACCAAGCCATTAAGTACTTAACAACAGAGTTTGTGCTACACTGTGAAATAATTTGAAACGTGCATTTTAATAAACTGGTAGGAAAAAAATACATTAGATTTTGTAACATGTTTACAGATTTTAAAAATTTGCTGGGCTCTATTTTTCTAAGTTTTTTAGCACTGCTTGTAAAGCTCCAAATTCTTTGAAGAAGGATATTTTTGCCCCCGGCACTCCCAGCCTCTTGTGATTTGTTGCTTTTTCTCCAAGACACTTTCAGCTTTCTAAGGCAAGGCAAAGACTTATTTATTTGACCTAGCTTTTCATAATTACTCAGGCTACTAATTTTATTATGCCAAATAGTATCTTGGGAAACCTTGTGTGAAGGGCGTGATGGAAGGGAGCTTTGATTGATAGGTTGTTTCTCATTTTGCAAAATTTTCCATGATGCAATTCAATTAAACTTTAATTGAGGATAATAATAGATAAGAGTTTTATATATGGATTATATTTTCATTAATTTTAAGTGGGATTTTAGTAAAAGAAAAATAAGGTGGATAAAAATATCTGCTTGTCAATTTTTTACTGACATTTATATTTTGGTTCTGTGGTATTTTAAAAGGAAAAAAATGCAGTTGGTTTTGAGTATATACATTGAGATTAAGACTTCAAATTTTTTTTTTCTTGAGGAGTGATCATTTTGGCTATGTTATACACCCTATCCTAGGGATGTAGTTTATTTAAAAAAGAAGGTATCATTGCAGAAATATAGAATGTGATTTTTAAAGCAACTTTTATCTTTCTTTTTCTGATCCATTATCAGATATGTACAGAAATGACCACTAGAGGTCTCTCCACCCTGAATTATTTTTGATTCCTGAAATGAGATTGTACTTACTAAATTTTCAATCTCTTGCCTGTTTATGATAGCTGGTGAAAGTTTGCTGCATTTGACATGATAGCTAGCTATGACCTCAACAAAGGAGAGTGGCACAGACATCCAAACCGCTACACCTGTGAGTCTATTTTATTTACATACGAGAATGTTTGTTTCACCCCCTTTGTTCTATAGAGTTCATTTGACAAGTGTGCATATAGAGACTTGTTACAGTGTGTAATTTTAACATAATGAGGTGGTCTGTGTGTGTGTGTGTGTGTGTTTAGATAAAACAATCCTAAGACTGCTTCCAGCAAACATTTATAAATTGTCCTTTACTATATGAATCATAAAACATGAAATTAAAATGCCAGCAAGGTTTAGGAACCCCATAACCCTCTCCATAGACTTTAATCCCACACCCTGGTTCAAGAAAAGATAGGCTGTAACCGATGGACAAGCTGTTTGATTAGAAAAGTCAGAATTTAGGATGAGCTGTGGTCACCCAATTTGTGAATTAATCCTTGGAAGTTAGATTAATTCTCTGATGTGGCCCAAAGAAACCTGCAGGCCAAATGAAGGGGGAAAAAAAAGGATCTTCTTCAAAGTGGAATGATCCATGAGACTGGATTCATATGTGACTAAAGGAAGAGAAAATACCAAGTAAACCCACTGCCTTTCACTCATAATTATTTTTCTTTTCAAAATCAAAGTCTACAGAATCCAGAGACATAAGCAGGACTGCATATAAGAAGCCATTACAGTATTTATCCTAAGTAAATACGGTAATAAGCAATGTAAAGGGATTGCTTTTTTCCTGAATCAGCTTGCATTAATGATTAAGATATGAGACAAAAATAATCTCAAGGTATCAGCTGTCTGAGTTGGAGGAATCCCAAACCCCTAGTGTTTTGCTGCTAAATTTTTGCATCAGTAAACATCAGTCCAGAGGGAACCTCCACTTGGATCCCAAGATGAGAATGGAATGGGGATAAATACTGAAACTTGGATGACCCCCTCCAAGGCAAAGGATTCCACCTCCTCACAAAGCAGAGAGCAATAATCAAAGATGGCATGCTTTTTTAGTAATATCACACTGCTTATAGAAAACTTTTTAACAGTCATAGTTTATGGAAATGATGTGTGCTACATCAGTTCAATGAAATGCCTGGAAGCATATGCAAAGTGTTCATGGCAGTGTTGTGTATAATCACAGAAAATGAGAACAAATCTATTATCCAACAATAGGGGAATGGTTAGTGAAACATCCAGGTAGAATTTAATACGATTATATGTGCTAATATTTGTTTAAAAAGAAGAGCTTTTGTAATCAATTAATAAGTGGAAAAGCTGGCTACAGCTATGGTTTTCAAGTATTTTAACCAACAATAAGAAAATAATTATACATTATGATCCCAGGTACATATACACACATACCCGCCCACCTCCCCCATATATATACACGCAACAATAATCACCCTGACTCTACACTATTTCTCTGTTTCTTTATATTCTATTTAAATTAATTATTTTAATGCTGGTTGTTACCCACTAAATAGATTTTCTGACTCACTAATTGGTCATAACTCAGTTTGAAAATCCTTGAGACTAAGAATAACATTATATGAAACCAATTTTAAATTCATAAATTTTCATGGGAAAAAATTCATGGGAAATTTTTTTAAAGATTTATTTATCTGAGAGAGACAGAGAGAGCCCCTTCTCTATTGTTAGGTTTAGCCAGTGTTCATCTGCCAGAAGCCAGAGTGACATCCCTAATCTCTTATTTTCCAACTCAGAGTACCGCAGAAAAGAGGAGAGGAAAGAAAGGAAGGAAAGAAGGAAGGAAGGATGGATCAAAGAAAGGAAATAAGAGAGGAAAGGAGAGAGGAATAATTCTCATATAGGTACTACATTTTTTTTTTAATTTACCCAAAGTATTCGTGTGTGTGTGTGTACAAATGTGTATGTGTAGATTTTTGGGCTCAGAGCTTATTTTTATGTTTCCCAAGGGGCTGAAACTGAATAACAAAAACGCTGTTTGAGCCATTCATTTCATTAGTCCTGTCAATTTGAGAAATTCACATCCTGATTTTTCTGTGCCTTAATTTCCCTGTTTGTAAAATGAAGTTGCTGTGCTAAGATTTCACTCCTATGTCTAAGAGATATTTTGGCTCAGGAGGAATCACCTGGTCAACTGATGCTTCGCTTGCAGGTATATATATTTTGGATTATTGATAACTCAAAATCCATACCTCTTGCCCTATGCTGAACTCCCACACAGGGAGAACACTGCAAACTTGCTGCGCTACATGTTAGATTTAGCTCAGCTTCTAAATCAGATCAGATCAAATGCCCCCTTTTTATGAGAAATATTTGTAACATTTCATTCACTATTTTGAATTGCTTGACTACTTTAAGTTACAATTCCACATAATTAAAGGAAAACCTACTGACATGTGGATGACGATGCTACTCTGCTGCCATGGGTATATATTTATTTAAACAGTCTGTATCTTCTATGGATATTGGTTCATCTGGCTTTTAGTGTTAAAGATCATGAGTTATATTTGATAGAAGGTCATGTAAAGGGATTTGATAAGCTTTATTCACAGTCTTTGAAATGTTAAAGATCCTTCCAGAGACCCAATTGAAATTTAAAGAAGTCACTACTGATGATAGTTAAGTCTTCTGGGAAGACTTAAAGATTCTTTCTGGGAACGGATTATAAGGACTTCCCATCTGTGTATGATTCATAGGCATTTCTTTCTTTTTTCTTTTTTTTTTTTTTAAGATTTTATTTATTTATTTGACAGAGAGATAGAGCCAGAGAGCACAAGTGGAGGGAATGGCAGAGGGAGAGGGAGAAGCAGACTCCCCACTGAGCAGGGAGCCCCATACGGGACTCAATCCCAGGACCCTGGGATCATGACCTGAGCCAAAGGCAGATGCTTAACCATCTGAGCCACCCAGCCGCCCCCCTTAGGCATTTCTGAGTGCATAGACCAATGGTTAAGAGATGGCAGCATGTGCTGGGGAGCCTGGGTGGCTCAGTCGGTTAAGTGTCCAACTCTTCGTTTTTGGCTCAGGTCACGATCTCAGGGTGATGAGATCGAGTCCTGCACAGGGCTCCATGCTCAGTGCAGAGTGCTTGAGATTCTTTCCTTCTCCCTCTGCCCCTCCCCCTGCTTACTTGTGTGCTCTCTCTCACGAGTGTGCACACGCTCGCTCTCTCTTTCTCTCTCTCTCAAATAAATAAATAAAATCTTAAAAAAAAAAGAAAAGAAAGAAATGACAGCATGTGGGCCACATCTACCTCCAAGGATGTTTTCTTTGGCCTTTGGATGCTAAAATAATTTTTACAAATTAGTTACAGATACTAAAAATGAGGGATTCCACATCATAGGACAGATTTGTTTTTCAGGTTCTCTTTAAGAATCCTAACATCTGTCTACCCTGGACCCACATTGCCAAGCACCCCGGTGGACTGAGTAATGATTGCACTTTATTGTGGGTATGGGCTTGGCAGTTGAACACAGCCTAAGCTGCACCCTATCATTCATTCAGGATGCTTGCCTAGCCTTTCTAGGTATTTGAGCATAAAACCCCTTTACAAGCAAACATAATGTCACCATGAGTTAAAAAAAGAAAAAAAAAAACACAAAAATGTGATGTGATTAATTAGAAAATAAATAAAAGTAGAAATTAACTAAAAACAAACCAAAGATCATGCAACTTCTTTCTCTAAACACACTTGTTTTCTATCTCATTTTTCAAGCCTCATTGGCTTTGTTTTTTTTACATTTACATGCATTCACCCTTCCCCTTATGCTTCCTACCTCTGGGAGCTATTTTTGTAAAATGCAGATAACAACAACTGCTTGGCCTACCTTTCTGGATTATTGTGAAGATCCATGTGTAAAAGTGCTATATAAATGCAAAGTATTATATCCATTATTATCCATGCTCGGGCACTGGTGAGTTCTTATAGGCCCCACTGCTCTGGCTGGATTGAAGTCTGATGTCTCAGCAGTAATAGGTAAAACTCTTTAGATGCCTTTAAATTCATTTACCGCTCTGTACTTGGCTCTTTCATACTGATGTTGAGGCAGCAAGATCTTTTTCTCTGTCAGCTCAGCACTCAAACCAATGGAAAAAAAAAAAAAATGCCCTTCAGTTCCTGTCACAAGAACCAAGGATGAAAACCACCTTGCACTTTGTCTCACCTAATTCCAGGTCCGTTCAAGTTCAGCGCGGCTCCACTCCTGCCCGCAGAAAGAGAGCTGCAGCCCCGGGGAGTCTGTGTCCATGTCGGTCCGTTTCTCCAGAAAACAGTCTATAGTTGTGTTGTCTACTGTTTGAGTGCCGCACACCATGTTGTAAAATGTTCAGATTATCTGATGTCAAAAAACAGATGCAAAGCAATCTGTCAACAGAGGACTTGCAGCTCTACCCATTTCAGCCAGGTTTCTCCTCGCCAGGATTCAGTCTCTACACCTCAGTGCCCATGGGACATCCCACAAGGGCAGGGTGTTTTATCTGTATTTGTTTAACTGATATAATTCCCAGGGCCCAGGATGCTGTCTGGCATACATCAGGTCCTCAATAATTTTCTGTGTTGTGATTGAATGAATGAATGATACCATCCAATAAGTATCTACAACTTAACTTTTCCAGGAATAACAGCATGCTGATTCCCATCTCCCGACTCCAAACCTGCTCCTCTCCTTACTTTTTCAATCTTTGCAAGGGGAACCACCACCCGCCCAGCTACTCAGTTGTTCTGATTCCTCTCTTTGACTTACTCCCAGCTTCCAGTCCATCAGCGAGTCCTTTGGCTCTACTTGCAACCCAAGTCTGTCCCCTTCTCACCACCAGCTTCCTGCCTCCACTCTTGCTTCCTATAGCCCAGTTTCCTCACAACAGCCAGAGGGAACTTTTTATGATTTAAATACGGTCCTATTATTTGCTGCTAAGAATTCTCCAGTGGCTTCTCATGGTGCCTAGACAAAGATGCAAACTCTTTCTCGTGGTCTATAAGACAGTATCTGTGGTTCACAAAACCTGGGAGCACAGCAGAATCTCCCAGAAAGATTTAAAATATGCGGAGCTTGAGCCCACATATTAGACAATGAATCCGTATCTCTAGGGATGAGTCTCCACAGATGGGACTTTGAGCATTCCCCCATTTTTTGTCTTGCATGTCTTGTATCACTCTCCTCTCCATCCACAACAACACAGCTTCTTTTCTCCCTGCAGAAATCATCAAGTTCTTGCCAGGCTCAGGGCTTTTGCTTTGGTTGTATTTCTGTCTGGAATGTCCCTCCTCTTTTCATGGCTGCCTCTTCTCATTCTGGGGTAATATCAAATATGTCCTGCTTAGTGGACCTTGCACACTAATATGCAACAACCTCTGTCCTTAGGCATTTTCTGACCATAACTCTGTGATATTTTCTTTCCAGCACTTGGTACCACCTGAAGTACTCTCATCTATTCATGAGTTTATAAATCTGTCCCAATAGAAAGTAAAGTCCATGAATGCAGGGACGTTGCCTGTCTTCTTTCCTGGCGCATCTCCAGATATGCTCCAAAACTACATGTGGAGTGCTAACAATAAATACTTTGGTCTTTGTGGACCATGCAGCCTCTGTCACAACTATTCACCTCTGCCACTGTAGTGTAAAAGTAGTCAAGGATGGGATGTGACAAATGGGCATGGCCGTGTTCTAATAAAATTTCATTTATGGAATAACTTTGAGTTTTACATAATTTTCACATGTCACAAAATATTATTTGTTTTGTGATTTTTTTTAACCACTTAAAATTGCAAACACCATTATTAGCTCATGGGCACACACACAAATGTGGTGGGCTGAATTTGGCCCATGGGCTATAATTTGCCAACCCCCTAATTAAGAGCATTTGTATTTATCTCTCGGTTTGAAAGGCCAGAATTTCTTTGAGAAGTACAAAGAGGTTTCCTAAAACACTGTTAGCAGTGTTATCACACTATTTCTGCCTAGAGATGTCTGCAGGTCTCAAACCAATTCAGAAAACATTTCCGAAGTATATATTAGGTTAAATAGAACTGATTAAGTGGCAGGCCAGGGGGCAGCTACCCAAGGTACCAATCTACGACTGAAGCTAAAATATCACTCTAATAAATCTGAAACAGCACACCTCTGAACTTAGTTTTCTACAGTCTTTTTACATAAATGGAAAAATATAAATTCCTGAAAGTGAAGAACACAGCCATGAATGAATAGTAATTTAAAATAACTCATGCCTACCCTATCCTTCCTAAATACATATCGCGAAAACATTGAAATAACCCTAAAATGTAAATATTTAAATATTTTAGAGGTCGAAAATTATTTTTTTTCTGTTTCTGGATCCCATGTAATCAACTGACCCTAAACTGTAGACATTGTTATCAAGGAGCTCATTCTGGCTGTCCTTAATTTTCACCTGGTTAAATATTAATTGTACATTTTACTGCAGCCCAAAGGCCACTATTTCTGGGGATATTTCTTGAACTTGCAAGCATATCAATTGGTTGCTCATAGTTCCCAGAGTTTCCTCTTCTTTGTACATACTTACATACTTATTTTAAAATGCCAAATATATTCTTTATATATATAATGTAAATACTTATTTATGCACTTGAGTATTTAATTAATGCTTCTTTCTCTCATGAGACTGCCAACCCCCTAAGGTATGTTTTATGGACCCCAATGAATGTTCTGCCTGCATGCAGTTGGTAGTCAATAAATAATTATTCAATCAAGGAATAAGGAACTGACTAAAGATGGTGAACCTTGAAGGAAAGCAAATTTTTGCCTTAACAGCTATGATGACATTCCCTTCCACCCTCTCCATAACTTTTTATAATTCATTGTGCACTCATTTATTATGAATACGATAATTATATTTCTGAGATTCAAACCATCCACCTTTGGGTGAATGGAGAATAGAGAGGGGGAGGAGATGAAGGCACCCCCTCGAGTGAAAATTCATTAGACACAGAGGGTAGGCTTTCGACCACAGCATACATTTTAAAGCTCACATGCTGGTTACTGGAGAAGAAAAAAAAAATCAACCACATGTATTTAAAAGCATAAGGAAGCACAAAGCAAAGTCTTCTTTCAAAACCATAGGAAGCTTGTTTTCAATTCTGATTCTAAAAGATGACAGCCATCTCTCCCCTTCATTATAATCCTCATCGCTGCCCTTACAATTAGGTCCTAGAATACATGCTGGCTCTCAGACACAAAATCAAAAGCTTACAGCACAAATATATTTCCAGACACCCTGCATACATTTTCTGTTCCTCTAGCAAGGGGCAGATTGAGTGGGATCTCTCACTCAGTTAATTGTTCTGGGTCAGGATGTCCTCCTGTCCACGTGACTGGTATTTTAGCAAGGGCAAGAAAGAAAAGCTTATACATTAACAAGAATATTTAGACGCTGAAAATTTTGTGACTCAGATGGGAATATATTTCCTACCAAAAGATATAAAGTCCAAAAATAGGTTGTAACCCATGTGATCCATAGAATCCAGGCTACAAATACTAGATGGCTTTGAGTTGTGAAACTGATGGTGGTGATGAATAACGTAAATATAATGGACTAATAAGAAGAGATATAGATTTTGGAGGAACCATTCAAAGAACATAAGTTCAGAGCATAGCAAGTGAATAATACTCTCCAGCAAAAGCATACTATGAAGTCAAGAGTTATAGTCCTCTCAGCATTATCTACACTCACAATTGACTGAAATAAATTTTAAAAGAATCAAGTGGTCATATTTATCTGAGGATTCAATATAGTGATCCCCATAGTTATGAGGCTGTAAAATGAACATTGCTATAAGACAAGACACTACCTGATTATATAAAATTAATCTTCATTAAAATATTCCTCCCACTTAACACTAGTTTATGTCTTCACTGAATCTTCTATCCAAACTAAATACAGTACAAAGCAATTTTAAGGTGCAACTGCAAACCTTGAAACAAATGCAGGATTTCGTGATGTTAAGAAAGTGATACTGAAGAATTTCTTTAAACTTCTAGTGATTTATAAATAGGATTTTAACACTGGTAGAGCAGTTAATGATTACACAGGTAATCATTGTCAGGGATGATGACACAGTTATCATTTCAAAAGAAAATGATTCATACATAAAAAGATTCAGAGAGGCCCTTGGAAAAACTCAAGGGAAAAACTTGAATATTTTTCAAAATATGATGTGTTATTTCATTTGCTGTGAAAATCAAAAGTCAAGAAGGTTCTTTCACACCATCAGAAAATTTTCTCACAAAAAATGTTCTAGGAAAAAATAATTATAACTCAGATCTTGCCTGTTCTAGGTAACGGTTTTTAGTTCCACCAACATTTTACAGAATAAAATACATAAAATATAGAGTAAACATTTACATATAAAATAAAACAAAGATATAAACATAGAATACATATTTTAAAAATTTAAAGAAAATAGGAGCACCTGGGTGGCTCAGTTGGTTAAGTGTCTGACTCTTGGTTTCAGCTCGGATCATGATGTCAGGGTCGTGGGATAGGGCCCCATGTCAGGCTCCGCACAGTGGGGAGTCTGCTTGAGATTTTCTTTCTCCCTTTCTCTCTACCCCTTCCCCTGCTTGTGCTCTCTCTCTCTCAAATAAATAAATAAAATCTTTAAAACAAAATAAACACTTTCACAATATTACCTTCAGTTTTCAAGGTAACATTCTAATAACACTTCTTCAGAATTTCTATGACATACTCATCTCCATTTTAAGTAGGTTCACTCTAAGGAAACTTTCCCTGGCACCAACTATCCTTGACTATGAAGAATCACCTATGTGGAGTTCCACTTCCTGATTCTCTGAAATTTTCTTTTTCCAAAAATTTTCATGGTTTCTTCCTCCTACGATCTACCAGTTTAAAAGTGAGGCTTCTCCAGGTTTCATTATTTTGTCAAAAGACAATATATTTTATTTTCCTATAAGGATACTTTTGAAAGTGAAAGAAGCTCAAAATAATTAACAGTCACTGAGTTGTAACTGCTGGATTTCCGATTTTTTGGACTCTAGTCTAACTCACTTTGCATGCTCTTCTCATGCAAGCCAGCCCATTCCCAAACAGCGAATGCGTCATCTCCCTACCCCGATGCTGACTTCCTGTATTCCAATCTCACATATCCCGTCAAGTGGCCCTAACTGAAAATCTGACAGAAACAAGACTCCTTCCCTTCTTCACTCACTTCAACCCATTCAACCAGCCACCTTCAAAGTGGTGTCACCTTTTTTTGTTGTGAGTCCACCTCCATATTTTCAACACTGTTAAGAATAAGACCCTGGGGCACCTGGGTGGCTCAGTCGTTAAGCGTCTGCTTTCGGCTCAGATCATGATCCCGGGGTTCTGGGATCGAGCCCCACATCAGGCTCTCTGCTCCGCGGGAAGCCTGCTTCTCCCTCTCCCACTACCCCTGCTTGTGTTGCCTCTCTCGCTGTCTCTCTCTCTCTGTCAAATAAATAAATAAAATCTTTAAAAAAAAAAAAAAGACCCTGATACTTTCGTTTGGACCTCCTGCACCAAACTCTTAACAGGTCTTCTGTGTCCTCTCTTTTCCTTTCCAAGTTCATCTCACATCTTACCACACAAAGACAAACACAGATAAGACAAGGCTCTGTCTTATCAATGGGCAACCACATCATTTTTCTTATACTCCTACAGGAGAGATCAATCTCCTCAGCTGCACCTGGGCAAGGTTCTAGGACGTGTGTGTCCTTCCAATATAATCTCTCACCATTTTGTACATCACACTTCATGGTAAAGTAGTAACTTGTGACCAGGGATATAGCAATTCCTTGACAATATAAGATGTATGTGCATTGTGAACAGTATTTCTGGAGAGATGATCAAAGAATGCCATGACTACAGAATAGTTAACCAGAATATAAGAACAGTAATGACCCCAGGAACAGTGAACATGTATTTTCAGTGGACACAGCTGTAAGTTTGTGTAGTCTCTACCACTCATGGTGGCAGATCATTGTGACCTTGGCCAAGTTAATTAACTTTCTAAGTATGTTTCCTCATATCTGAAACTGAAATAATATTTTTACCCTATATTGCTTATTATGAGAATGAAATGAGATCATTTTTGTAAAGTGCTGATGCACTCTTTCAATCATTGGTAGTTTAGCAATGATGCTAATGAAGGAGATGATGATAATGTATCGAGCTGTTTCTCAATGCTATACTTTTGCTTATGTTAGTCCTTTTGCCTAAAACTCCTCTTGTTTCCCCATTTCATTGGATAATATTTTCATTATTCAAGGTACAACTCAGACTTCATCTGCTTCAAAAGCCTTTTCCTTCCATACCCCAGACTGAGCTGTGCTCCACATTTTTACCTCTGCATAACTCTCTACAAAAAAAAGCACCACATTACATTGAAATGATTCATAAATCTGTTTCCCCAGCCAGACTATAAGTTATTTTATGATCAAGGGCTATGTCTCATTAACTTTTTATCCTCAGTGCCTTGCACAGTACTTGGCACATAGTTGCAGCGGATTTAAGGGATCTGAGGCTGATCAAGGAAAAAAATACAACTATAAGAGGCAATAACACACAGTAAGCTCTATTGGGCGGTCCTTGAGCAGGGATGCATAAGAGGGGAAGCCCCCCTCACAGCATTAGATCTTTTGAAGGGAACATCCAGAAGGAGAGGAGTGCAAGAGGACTCCTGGGGGAACAGGAAGTTGAGGAGGGGGATTACGTGTCTAGGTGATGATGCTCAGCAGCACAGCAAGGAGAAGCAAGGAGTCTGGGTCGGAGAGCTCCAAAGGCTGGTAGCAGCTTGGAAGTCTTGGAACTACAAGGCTCTGTCTTATCAATGGGTAACAGCTGCAGGGAAAAGTTTTCGTAAGATATGCAAAGCAGGCAGGTCCTAAGTGGCTCAAAAATGTGCTGGTTTGGGTTATTTTTAAAATAATTGTATGTGTAAAAATGTGAGTTGGTGCCAACGGGCTTTTGAGCTAATGGGTCTCAGCCTGCGGTAAAGAAAGAAACAACCAAGAGGCCAATACACAGAGGCTATCTTTGGCTCATTTATGTAACATTAGTAGGTTCTCAGTGATTTTTGAAGTTATATGAAGTTACTTAACTACAATTTTGCTGTATACTCACAAGTTCCCAAGGGAACATCATATTTTAATTGAGGTCAAATTCAGAGTCCAAAGGTAGAGGGCTTGACTCATTTTTTCTTCTTAAATATGTCCATTAATCTATTCAGTTTTGGAATTCAAAACATTTAAAAGAGCTCTCTGGGAGATGGAAATATCATGACTTCCCTTTTTAGCTCTACAGAAAGCACCATACCTTGTGTATCATGTGTACTCAATAAATATTTGTTATTTAGAATGAATTAATTAATGATTCCAAATCTCTCAAAGCACACATTTTTAAAAAAGATTTTATTTATTTATTTGGGGCAGGGAAGGAGCAGAGGGAGAGGGACAAGCAGACTCCACGCTGAGTGCAGATCCTGACATGGGGCTCTATCCCATGACCCAGAGTCGATGCTTAACTGACTGAGCCACCAAGGTACCCCTACATTTTTAAAATAAGATCTTTATAACAGAAAGCCTTCTTTAGCCTTTAAAAAATATATATTCTTGAAGAGAAAAGCTCAATTCTTAGCCTTTTAGAAATGTTTAATTATATGTGCTAAATTAAGGTATATGGTATTTTTTAGTTAAACATATTGAATTAAAAACTTTATATATATGAAACTCTACCTAATGTAAGCAACTTGAAATTCTCAGAAGAAATGTAATGCCCGAAGAATCATTTTCTTCATAAAAATGCCTATTTTACCTCTTCAAGCCCGCAAATGATGATGAGGAGGAGGAGGAGGAGGAGGGGGCGAAGGAAGAGGAGGAGGAAGAGGAAAAAGAGATAGATGGATGAATCGTTGGTTGTATGGACGATATTTATTTCACACTTGCTATGTGCCAGGTTTAATGCTTGGCACTTGACCCACATTATCTCATTTAATTCTCACAGCTTTCCAAAGAAGAGGCCATTATTATACCAGTTTAAATCTGAGGCTTAGAGAGGTTAAGTTACGTACACAAAACAACAGATCTAGTAAATTATATTTGAACGCAGGTTCTCTGACTCAGAGCACATTTGCTCAATCACTAAATGAGCACCCATATATGCTAAGAATGAAGAATTTCAGCTTGCACAGCTTCTGTTCCATAAAAGAGAATTGCAAACTTTTTCTATGTTGGTTTTCCAGTACGCTGCTAAAAATACTCCTTTATTTTGAAATGTAATTTCAAACACACTGAAAACACAATAAAATCTACGTGTAATTGTAATTAAGTTCCAGATCAACATATACTAGGAGAAAACAAAAGAAAGCAGCTGGAAATCTCTTACTGAGTCTTATAGCACCCACTCACTGTTCAATTAGTCTAATTATGGTCAAAATCAGTCTCTATTGTAAGGATGAAGAATATGATTCTGCCACTTTTCTGGAACTAGTTCTGTAGGATAGATATTAAATAGGTTTGGGCATAATATGGGTAATTGCCATCCAATCTGCAGTAGCACTACACAATTAAAATGATTCAAAATATAATAATTTTTGGAAAAATATTTTTTGATACTTTATTTTTTGTGGTCATTTGTTTATGTACTCCATGGTTTGTCCCATAGGGTATGAATTAATAATATTTTTATATCTTCACTCAACAACAACAAAAAAAGGCAAGAAACCCTTATAATTCTAGAATGAATTCAACAATTGAAAACTTGAACATGTACCACTTAAAGTAACAGGGATAATCAAGCTAACAATGAAAAAATCTTGAAAATTAAATGAAATGTTTAATTTAAGCTCCATACAAAGTAGACTGTAAACTACTATATGTGTGTGTGTGCACACACGTGTGTGTATTTGTGTATGTGTATGTAACTCAAGTGCAGTCTGAAAACTCACCATTAAAAGTTGTAAAACCCAGGTACTTAACTATTAGATAGAACAAGTAATTAACTTCAGACATTTCAAGTACTGACAGTAGAGCAACAGTCTAAATTTTCTGCAACTCAGGCAAACATTTGTTGTTTACATATTTAGAGAGGCTGGGCTCATAAATTAAACTGAAGCATAAGCCAACGCTTTGTAATGAAACACTGGGAGTTATACACAGAACCAAGAAAATAAGATACAGATTCAGGAAGAGTCCTCCTGATTGTGTTATTACAGTACTAATGGAATCCCCCAAAGCAAGACAATGGAGCAAATTCCATCAAATATGTTTGTCCAATAGAGTGCCAATGAGAATAATAAATTAGGAGCTTCTGGACACTTTTATTTCCAGAAGTATTTTCCTTGGTTTACACAATGTTTTGGTAATTTAAAAATTAGTTGCCAATATTAAAAAAATAAAAATAAATGTATGCAATCTTAGTTTTTCTTGAAAACTCCAATGCATGAATACTGGGCAAGTAGTCCTTCAAGGCAACCTTGAATTTGAATGACTGTTGCGCCTTTAGAAGGGTTATGTGTTTTTTTGAGGCCAGAGCCCCACCACCATATGATGTGGTATGAGGTCTTCATAAGTCATCAAGCTTATTTTGATGACCCTTGTAGAAATAGAAATGACAGTTTGAGAGCTTTGGACTAACGGATGAAGAGAATAAGGAAAACTTGACCACTGCACCCAAATCTGCCCTTAAATTCCTGTAACAGAGATGGAGAATTGTGTTGATATTTTTGTTTCCTTAGAGTTCAGAATAGCATCTGGCATGTCAACTGAAGTTTGTTGAGCAGTGATTTGTCCAAGGGTCATTAGTAAATGGTAGGTTGAACTAGAAATACAATTTTATGGGATTCAAACATTGCAATTGGATTTTGACTTTTATATATCCCAAATAAAGTGTTTAACATCTTACCAAACTAACTGGTTCTTGACTAAATCAATCAAAACAACCCCACTGTGTGGTATATCAGATACAGACCTAGTATTTTCTGTCTCTAGGACATTAGCTATAATCCATATGAATGACTTCCACAAAAATATTTATGAACTAAAAAATATTTACCAAGCTTCTCTTAAAATTCGACAACAATAATATAAAGAAAAAAAAATTCCCCCAAAGACAATAGGATGACTCTAAAATAAAGAATGTAATAGGAGAATAGTTTTCTTAAGAATTATATTATTTCCAGTGTGTACAACTGATCATATTTTTTGTAGTATGTTGAAGTGTTTTCCATATAAACTGTGCATTTAACCGGCCACTGCTTTATCCTACTAAAAGATAAAATCTTTTTTTTTCTAAGATTTTATTTATTTATTTGAGACAGAGACAGAGAGAGCACAAGTGGGAGGTGGGGCAGAGGGAGAGGGAGAGGGAGAAGCAGATTCCCTGCTGAGTGCAGGGCTTGACGCGGGGCCCAGCTCCAGGACCCCGAGATCATGACCTGAGCTAAAGTCAGACACTTGACTGAGCAACCCAGGTGCTCCTAAAAAGTAAAAATTTGAAAAAACCTAGGAAAAAATCTATATCAATGTCTTATATATAGACATATAAATAAAGAACTGCCTCAGGTAGGCAAAAAGATGAAAAAAAAACCTAAATGGGTAGATATATAATATTTTTTGTTTGTTTTTGAAGAAGAAAAATATGTGTGCTATGTCTTATTCACACTTACCAGGAAAATTCATCAAAATACCTGTATAATGATAAAAATTACACTATATTGCCCACCAAGTTCACTCACTAAACTTACTCCTTAAAACAAAAACCAACCAACCAAACAAAAAAACAGTAATTCTGCATGATATATTAACACACACTATTCCTCACCTCTTCTAAGATTGTTTTTTTTGATTCTGTCTACCTAATACTAATATCAAACTCAGAAAGGGATTAAGATGAAATGCAAATTTCTTTTTTGACTGATGCCAATAAGACATTTGGAAATGCTTTACTGATTATTTTTATGATTTTTTTTTCTCTTATTAGGTATCCTGTAAAAGGAATCAAAAGAGCAAATGGTTCCTTTGGAAAGAATAATTCGTCTATCACCAGAGAAGTTGAAGGGCTCTGAATGACCACTGCCTTCATTCATTCAACAAGTGTTTTTTTTGAAGGTCTATTATTTTAGGTCTGGCCTAAAATGCTAGACATGAGGAATACAATTACAAACAGAATGGTGTAGATGTTTGAAAAATAGTTAGGTCATTGAGCTATATAAATTTTAAAATCCTTTGAACCCTGAGATAAAATCCTAAGTGTGTTGCATATATATCAAAGAAATTACTTCTGGTAACTAAAGTTATTTCCAACCTGATGTATCCCAAAAAAGACTGTAGTAACTATTTAATAATTTCACCTATAATTAATTTTCTAAGTATTATAAGGGAAAGAAGAAAATTTAGAGACAATAAAAACTTCCCACACTGACTATAATCCATGGGGTTGGGTGTTATAAGATAACCTTACAGACAGAACACTTGATCCTGTTAGAACCTCAATACTAAATGATGTAGGAAGCATCAAAGAAGAATATTACTTTTCCCTTTCTCTATATTTAGAGTACTTCATGCTTCTAGTGAAGGCATTTTGTTTGAAAGTGTTCATGTAATAAAGCTCTTGGAATGGGACCTGGCACAAGTAAGTGCTATGTAATTGTTCAAAGCTGCTGTGGTTTTGTTATTACTATTGTCACAGGCTGTTTAGGACAAAAAACAGAAGCAAAGAGAATGAATATAGATATATTGATATCACATATCATTTACATATGTTATCAATTGTAAACCAAGGAAAATATACAATAAAATGTTAAGAAGTATATTCTTGAACATTTGACTACCTTTATTTGAGAAAGGTAGCTACTATTTATAAGAAACTTCCAGATTAACTAACATATTCTCCAATATTCATTTATTGCATCCACAAATAAGAACAAGTACATATGCAAGAAATGGGAAGAAATATATCTCTCCTTATAGTAATTTTGACCAATGTGAGTTTACTGAAGGACATTCCACTGTCTCAGGTTTCTTATCTAAAATAAAGAAATTTGCAAAATTATTAAAATGGGGCCGAATCGTAAAACAAACACTAAGCCTCATTTATCACTTTCAGGGTATTCTCCCATGCTTTTTTGATTAATACTTTTATTAGAGGCGTTCAATATAGATAATGCAAAATTAAATGGATTTTGCCAGAATACATTACAGCCATTAAAATAAATCAGACTATTAAATAGAGGGAAAAAGTAAAATCTGAAAAAGAAATATAATTCCATATAACTTATGACAGAGTCAATTAATCATGTAACTACAATTTGAGACTTTTCCTATAGAAAGAAAGGAATGGAGGTCCATTTAATACTTCATAGTTATTGTCACATTCTTTGAAGAGAAGACCATGAGCCAAGGACTAATCTATACTGGACATGAAGACAAAATTTTCTTTGTTTTTTGACTTCCCTAGACTCAACTATCCTCTGCAGCACTTGCCAAAGACAATATGAAGCAAGATATAGTTCAATAAGTAAGAACCAACCCAAATTTCAATGCTTTCTAAACTGTTCGAAATAAGTCATTTGAGAAGAGCTCTTGTCTTTTGTCATTCTGTCTTCATTTCTACCTTCTGCTTCTGAAAACTTCTCCAGTGTTCCATTTCACAAAATTGCCTTCAATTTCCAATTACTTTAATAACAAGATAGAACATTTACTTGACTTTAATTATTGAACTTCACAGGTTTTTTGGCCTTTAAGATTTCCCCTTAAATAATAAAAAAGATGACAAGATGAACACTTTTCTGCAAGTACAATAGTGCATCCAATATGAATTCACAGAATTATGATTAAGTTCATTTTTACCAAATACCAAATGTCTGCTATAAAGCCTTTTTAATATTGTCTGTGTTTTATGCCATTTCTGAAATTTATTATTTATTGATTTAATAGATTTTTAGGTGTCAGTTTTAGTTTGGTGAATTTAAGGGGCTTTTTTCTTTGATATTGCTTGATGACAAGCTTAATCAATCAAAAAGTTCTACTTCTGAGTATGTGATTAGAGCCTTTTAGCTTTTGAATGGGACATAGAAAGTAAAAAACACATTCTTGCTCTCATGGAACCTAGAGGATAGTTGGAAAAAGAAGAAGAGTAACATATTAAAAGATGTTTGGAAAATATGAAAATATTCTTAGACTTTTGGTGCAGTAGGAATTAAGCAAGAAGAAGAGGAAAAAAAAGGAGGAGGAGGATTGCATTTTAATGAAGAAGGAGAAGGAGGCTGTTAGGATAGCTTCAAGAGTCCAAGAAGATAAACCTTGATCCATAGAACAAATAAGGAAGGCAGGAAGACTCCTTTGAGTAGGAAGCAGTATGTGCAATGAGGCAGAAGTAGGGTAGAGTAAATGGAAACAATTAGGTGTGGGTTTTTTTTTATTATTATTATTAAATAGATATGACCTGCCTTTTACTGTAAATTACATCACGCAAACATAGCTTTCTGGGAAGCCGCATGTTATAAGACCTAAACAGATGGGCATTATTTTTAGAAACGTGAATTTACCACATGACTCTGTCACACTTACGTGTTAAACTGGGCAAGTGACAAATCCTTTAATACTTAGCCCCCTTCAGTCCTTGAAGAATTTATTGCTCTCCCCATGTCCCACCCTCCATTTCCTGTATAGCTCTCAGTGATTCTAATATGTTCATGAATGAGACTGTCAATGCATTAGTCTCTCTAAAGTCTTTCTTCCTTGGTGTCAATGGCTTCAATGACCCTGTACTCCACACTCCTGCCACCTACTCCCATGGTTATACCACTGATCTTATCATTAACAATAAATAAATAATAAAATAAATCCCTTCATTAATCTGTTTCAAATTTTTGTGTAAATAATTTCAAACATTGTACTCTCCAAAACCCTATCTTTCCATTTCAGTCCCTCTACTTCCTGACTCCAAAAAGTCTTCCTTCTCACTGTAACTTCCAATGTGTTGACCTTCTCACCTTTTCACTTTCTATTACCTCTGTTATGTCCTCAGTTCTGTTCTTATCCAGCTCAAATTACATGGTCAATCACTGCAGTCACTCCTTACACAAACTCTCAACTTGGTCTCTCTCCTTCCATCATCTTGCCTGCAAAATACTAAATTTGGTTAAATCCAAGCTTGTGCCGACTCAGGGCCTATATCCAAGCAGCTGATATTTCTGGAAAAAAAAAATGCAGCCATGCTGACAGGTTTTGCTTTGCTTTAAATTCTTGACAGAAATCTCAAGTGAACTCTTAGTGCTTGCTTAGCAATCTTAGTACATTTCCCTAGTCAATTCACTTTCTCATTCTACATGGCTCTTATTAGAAACCTTTTACTGTCTCCTCAAACTCTCAATCTCTTCCACCCACTTGCTTCTCTCAGCTAAAGGTACTGCTTAAATTTTCCGTAAGAAAATATAAAACGAGGGGTGCCTGGCTGGATTGGTCAGTAGAGCATGCAACTCTTGCTCCTGGAGTTGTAAGTTTGAGCCCCACACTGGGTGTAGAGATTACTCAAAAATAAAAAATCTTATAAAAAAAAGAAAATGTAAGATTGTAATAATACTTCCATGCACTTCCACTACCCAATCTACCAACTAATTTGGATCTGTATCCATATATTCAACCTTCTCCTTCTCTTGTGTTGTGATAGAAGTGCCTATCTAAAGCCAACCTTCCACCTGCTCTGTGGATTCCTGTCCTCATTTCCATGAAAAGGTCTGGCTCCTGAAAGCTTCCTTTCTCTTTCCTACACCATCCAATTTTGTCTTCAACAGTAGAGGTCAGCAAACTATGGCCCAGGGGCCCAAATCTGCTGGACAAATAAGTTAAGAATGGTTCTAACATGTTTAAATGATTGGAAAAAAAACCCCAAAGGATAATATTCCATGGCACATAAAATTATCTGAAATTCAAAGATTGGTGTCAATAAAGGAAGTTTTATGGAAACACAACCTTGCTCATTTATTTACGTGTAATCTATGGTTGCTTTCACGTTACAATAGCAAAGCTGAGTAGTTGCAATAGGCATGTATGGCTAGCAAAGCTAAAAATATTTACTATCTAGCCCTTTAAAGGAAAAGTCCTCTGACTTCTCAATAATATTTAAACACGCTGCAATCACTGCATGTTAAACACAAAGACCATTCCTTGACTCCCTGTCTCCCTCCAGCTATAACACCGTGTCGATGCTCTCCTTTACCACAAAAATTCTCAAAATAATTATCAGTATCTACAGATCTCAATTCCACATCACCAATCTGCTTTAGTCGCACTCCAGTAGGTTTCTGTGCCTGTTGTACTGACACCGCTCTTTTACACTGAAGGTGGGAAGCCCCATGGCTTCTTCGTTCTACTCCTATACTACCGTTTAGCCGTATTTGACTTGGACCATTCTCCTCTCCATTGCATTTGGGTCCCATCCTCTCTTGATTAATTTCCTTCTTATCTGGCTGAAGCTCCTTTGTTTCCTTTGCTGGATATTCTCATTTTCCCAATATCTAAAAATTGGAGAGCTCTTGGGTTTACCATTCTGACCTCTTGTCTTTTGTTCCTCTGCTTGCTAGGTGATCTCATCCAGCACCATGGTTTTAAGTGACATTAATAAACCGATACTCTTAAATTTATTAGTCCATCCCTGACCTTTCCCTTGAATTCCAGACTCACATACACAAAAGCCTACTTGCCTAAAAACACACTCTTGATTTTCCCCCCAAACTTGCTTCTTCTCTGTCTTCTGCATCTCAGTAAAAGGCAACCTCTGCTCCTCTAAATGCTTAAGCCAAAATCTCTGTTGTCATCTCTGATTTCACTCTACCTCTCTTATTCCAATCTTATTGGTTCTTTGATTTCTCTTTACCTCTAATACTCAAATACTACTAGGTCTACCTTTAAAATAAACCAAAAATTCAACCACTCTTCACTGTCTTCATTCCTGTGACCTTAGTCCCAACCATCATCTTAGGTCTTGACTACAGTAAGAGCCTCTTGTTTGATGTCCCTACCTCTACCCTTGTTCCCTCAAATGACCCTTTTCAAATGAATATCAAATCTTGCAACTTACCTTTAAATGGCTCCAGATTGCATAAGGATTTAAATCGAAACATTTAACTATGGCCTGTGCGGCCCCAGGTTATTTCCCCCCTGTTTATTCCCCAACTTCATCTCATTCCACACCCACCTCCTTCACGAGGCTTAATCATATTGGCCTGATTCTGCTGTTCACAACCACTAAGCTCAGTCCCTGCTGCTGCTCCCTCTATAACTCCTTTCCTTCTCCCTGCTCTTCACAGGCCCTTAGTTAGCCTTCAGATTCCAGATCAAATATCTCCTGCCCAGAAAGGCTTTCCCAGACACCTTAGCAATCTCCACCTCCTGTCTCATCTGCCTACCCTTATCTTTCCTGCTCATTTCCTTCACAGCCCTTATCTTCATCAGATATTGCACTACTATGTGTTTTTATTACCTTACTAGAATATTAACTCCATAAGAGCAGGTCCCTTACTCTGTCTTAATTGCCATTGTATCCTAGAGTCTGGAAGAGTTGCCACTCATAACCATCTGTCAGTTTCCCATATGAATTAATACATCAATGAAAAAAAAATCCATGTAAGATGTTCATATTGTCTGACAAAGTAAAATGCTAAATAAATGGAGGCAGTTGATAAAAATAATAAACATATATATGAAAAGAAATACAAATTAAAGTGATAATAATTAAAATATAAAAAGAAATAAACAATACTATTTTAATTTAAAGACAGCAAGGTGGAAGAGTGGTATGCAAAACATTATAAACAGCAACACTATAGAATAAACCTATAAAAAGACTGAAAGCTCAGATCTATTTCTAATGGGTTTGTAGTGCTGATAATATATTATTTTCTGAGGGAGTATTGTATCTTTATTCAGAATACTCAAGCATACACACACACACACACACACACACACACACAGTATGATGGGATATCCTACAGAAGTCAGAAGAGAGAAAGAGAACAGAACTTTCTTTTTCTTGAAGAAAGGAAATGAAGCTGCTGCTCTTCCATGCTTCTTTGAGCTTAAGTTTTGATTGTGTTAAGTCTGGTCTCTTCCAAGTTCTGAATAGAACATTAAATTAAGTACTGCACAGGCAGTGTGACTAATATTCTTTTCTCATTCTTCTAGACTTTTGAATGTGCCTTGGGTAACAGCCTCTACATAGCTGACTTTGATCTCTTTTCCTTGGTTCAGGTGGTATATGGGATATTTTCAACAAGATTTAAGTGTGTGGTTGCAAGCGATGAATTTATATTCAAACAGCATGAGCTTCTCATTTGAAAAAAATAGTTGAAAAAATAGTTATGTTGAACACTGAACATCTACTTTCCTTTGAAATGATAAAGTTTCTGCAATTTGATTGAGTTTATTTTGTTTGTTTCACTTCAGTGCAATTCATTAAACAGGGCTGAATGTCTATAATGTCGAAAGCAATGTGTGGGCCACTTAGAGGATACCAAATGAGCCAGGTGTGGAAAATGTATTCTATCTCCTGGGCCACTCCAGTTGAATGATTATAGTTGCCTGAGGGGCTATCTTGAGAACATTGTGAAGCTGTGATTGGAATTATGGGAAACAGTGATATGATCCATGAATGATATCTGACTAAATTGGCAAAAGGGGAATCACTGCACAAATACTGAGGGTTTGCTATGTTAGAATTTGATAGTTATTGTTCTTAGATAGTTATAGTCCACTAAACAAGAAAAGATTAATCCATATAGTTATATGGCAGGGAGTCATTAATTGTTTAATGCAGAAATTAATTGTGTTGTTTTTTACTCGAACAGACTTAGCAGCAGAAAACAGTAAGTAGACTTTTTCTTTTTCTCTATTCATAAGAAAGGTAACCAGGTTCTACTACCTTTGCAAATGTGGGAATCCTTGGTTCCTGGGGAAAAGTTACCATTTGTTTGTTTCTAAGCTATGTAGGGTTAGGCTGCTCTCAGCAACTTTCCTCTCAATGACAGACCCTTAACTAGTTCATTCAAGCAGGGTTACCCAAGAAGAATATAGGAATGGAGACTGCTAATTAAGAGGAAAAATTGATTAGATGTTTGTATTTCTCCTCCTGAGGACATGGAGGAGTAAGAAATTTTGCAAAGGCCAGGATCTTCCATCTGTCCTTAAAAATTCCTCTGTTGGTATACAAAATACCAGAGCAGGTGTGGATGAGGAGGGTGTAGAACCATGGAAAATGACTCATATGGCATGTTGCACCAAAAGTGGTCAATGGTACCTGAGAGCTAAGCAAAATCTCATATTTTGCACTTTAAATACAATGTAGTGGAATAAGATCATCAAAATAGAGGCACAAAATTAAGTACGAAGGGGATTCAAGAAAGGTAGAAATATTTTAGTCTAATTTCATAGAGAATTTTATGTTGAAGAATAACTAGAGCAGGTTACGTTGCAATGACTCATTTGTATAAAGCTATTTTCACAGCCTTGTCAAGTGATGCACTTGAGGAATCCTAACACCCCTTAAGAACTTGATGAAGAACTTGGGAAAATCAACTTCTATTTAAGTCTTGGATTCCTTGTTATTCCAAGTATAGACCAACAGTGATAAGGCTCTGACCCTATAGTGCCATCCTTGCTTCTGATATGAAGTCACAATAAAATCAATATAAAATTCCTTAGATCGGAACACCCAAGCATGGTGCATTAGGACATTTTTTTTTCACCATGATAGTACTTGGCAAAAAGTCGTGGTTGGTTCAAATCTGGAAACAACTCTGTAATTTTTCAGCTCTGTCTAGGGAGCCTCCTAACTACCATCTCTGTGTTTTTGGTTCTATTCTTCAGACATTTTCTATTTCTCATATTTAGGAATACATTGTGTTTTAATTTGTTTCTAACCTATTTTTACCCTGTGAGGATTTTATACCTTAGTTCATTTTCTTTACTATTTCTTTGGACCCTACATAACGCAGCATTCCTGATTATTTGGTTCCAATGTGCCTTCACATAACCTGGGTCAACTAAGAAGGTTCTGATATTGACTCAAAGGTTTTGGTTCTACATCAGATGCTTCTTCACTGGTCCACCAAGTGATGTATTTGTTTAGGTTTTAGGAAATGCAAGCTTCTATGCTGGATGTGTTATCTCAGATTGTTCAACAACCTGAGGCTGGTATTAATTCCTGAGATACAAAGACTTGTATACCTCATACGGTTCTATATGAGAAGGTATATTTCAACTGCAGAAGAGAAAATATGTGTATTTTTCATCTTTACATGGAACAAGTTGTTCACAGAGCACTAAATTTAGAGCATCAGGTGATGTTGGTATAAAGAATGGAGACAATGGATCTGGGAATAATATTTAAAATAGAATAAATGAAACTGACTTTCTTATCTACTCCGTAAATGATGTTAAATGGAGAACACAAGGCACTTGACTTCCTCAGGTCATTTTGTTGTAAATGTGTGTATGTTTGGGGTAGAGTAGTAAACTTGATGTCATCTATTGCAGAGAGTTTTAGAATACTGTCTTTGGATTCAGTTGGGCAAAAATGGATTCAAATCCCAGTGGAAGAGTTACTGGCTGTGTGACCTTCTGTGTATTATTCAACCATTCTGAGGCACAGATCCTTCACCTGCCTAATGGAGATGTTAATGTCTACCACCTTCAATCGCTGTCAGGAATTAAATAAAATACTGCCTGTAAGTGACTATGAGAATGGCAGTTTCATAAAAAACTGCAGAATAAAAGATAGCTCCTGTTTTGATATCATCAATATAGTATTAGGAATAGTAGTAGTTTTAGAAGCAGTGGTTTTATTATTAAGTAATAGTAGTAGTGACAGTAGGTAAGAATCAGCCTTGCTATAAGTTGCCAAATGTTAAGAAAATTGTTGGCTATGTGGCTTTTTTTTTTCTTTAGGATTAAACTCCTTCCCAGAAGAAATGGTCGTTTTATTAATACATTGCTTATGAGAGCATTCATTGATACAATCTTACTGGAAAATAATCTGGAAAATTTATTAAAGTTAAAAATAATAGAGATTCTCTAACCTAGAAGTCTCATTTTGGGAAATTTCTCTTTCAAAAATGAAAGTAATAAAATATACATGTACATAATTATATAATATAATATGTAAGTATATATAACTATATGTAGTTTTTTGGTGCTAATATTGGTGATATTGGGGGGCAAACCAGGAATAGAGTTGTGAGAGGCTGATCATTGACTTAACTTTTTTTATTAGGTTTATACACAAACTTTTACTATATTTGTAATTTACTGCAGTTGTAAGACATATTGCAAATTTCAGGAGTCACGGTGTTTATAAGCATAAAACACAAGTACTTTGTAAAGGTCACATATCTTCTATAGACTTCACTTTGTTTAGGGAACATCTAAGAGAGTGGGGGGAAAAGACTTGAAAGAAGAAATGGTGGCAAATGAGGCAAATCCTTAGCTCTAGAATATACAAAAGTTCTAAGTATAAACATACTTAGTTTCATATATACATACTTTAGTTTCAAGTATATATATGCTTGAGTAGGGCAGGAGCAAGATGAGTTACGTTAAAAAGCCCACAGACATGGAATGAACAGAGAACAAAAGAAAGTATTTGAACTAAAAAAACACAAAACCTGCACATATCCTACTTGGACCCAATTAAACATTATTTCAAAGGTATTGCCCAAGTATCTACTGTGGAAAGTCAGTTCACAAAGCCATGAAGTCATTCCTTCAGGAAAATTCCATTTTATTTTATTTTATTTATTTCTCTATTTTTGAAAATTCCATTTTAGATTAGAATTGTCTTTCCTCTCATAGCTTCTTAACTCAATGAATCCCAATTTTTTAAAAAAAGATTTTATTTATTTATTTGAGAGAAAGAGCATGAGCAGGAGGAGGGGCAGAGGGAGAAGCAGACTCCGCTGAGCAAGGAGCCAGTCACAGGGCTCAATCCCAGGACCCTGAGATCATGACCTGGGCCAAAGGCAGACACATAACCGACTGAGCCGCCCATGTGCCCCAGTGAATCCCAGTTTTTGTTCTGGGAGTTGCTGCACTGTGGTCAATGCTAAGGTTTTCTATTTTTGTTTGTTTTTTAATTCTTTTTTTTTTTTTTAAGATTTTATTTATTTGACAGAGAAAGAGACACAGCGAGAGAGGGAACATAAGCAGGGGGAGTGGGAGAGGGAGAATCAGGCTTCCCGCCGAGCAGGGAGCCCAATGCGGGGCTCGATCCCAGGACCCTGGGATCATGACCTGAGCTGAAGGCAGACGCTTAACAACTGAGCCACCCAGGCGCCCCTGTTTTCTAATTCTATGATTCTGTTTTTTAATTCTATGATTCTGTTTTTTAATTCTATGATTCTGTTTTGTTTTGTTCTGTTTTTTTGAGGGGGGAGGGGCAGGGGGGGAGGGAGAGAGAGAGAGAGAGAGACTCTTAAGCAGGCTCCATGGCCAACGGGGAGCCCAATGCAAGACTCAATCTCACAACCCTGAGATCATGACCTGAGCCAAAATCAAGAGTTGGACACAACTGACTGAACCACTCAGGTACCCCTATGATTCCATTTTTTTTTTTAAATTATCTATTTATTTATTTTTAGTTGAAGTATAATTACCATTCAATGTCATATTAATTTCAGGTATACAACATACTGATTTGACAAATCTATAAATTATGCAATGCTTACCACTGTAATTGTAGTTATCATCTGTCACCAAGGTTAATATAGTATTATTGACTATATTCCCTTTGTTGTACTTTTCATCCCTGTGACTTATTTTATAACTGGAAGTTTGTACCTCTTAATCCCCTTCCCCCTAAATGTAAGATCTGAAACCAGAAAACTCCTAAAAGGAAACATAGGCAGTAACCTCTTAGACATTGGCGTCGGCAACTTTTATCTGGATGTGTCTCCTCAAGGAAGGAAAACAAAAGCAAAAGTAAACTATTGGGACTACATCCAACTAAAAGCTTTTTGCACAGCAAAGGAAACCATCAACAAAATGAAAAAGCAATCTACTGAATGGGAGAAGATATTTGCAAATGATATACTGGATAAGGGGTTCATATTCAAAATATATAAAAAGCTCACATAACTCAACACCAAAAAAAACCAAATAATCCAATTAAAAATGGCAGAGGACCTGAATAGAAATTTTCCAAAGAAGATACACAGAGGGCCAATGAACACATAAAAAAATGTTCAACATCACTAATCATCAAGGAAATGCACATCAAAACCACAATGATATATCACCTGATACCAGTCAGAACTGCTAGTTCAAAAAGAGAAAGAAATAACAAATGTTGGCAAGGATGTGTAGAAAACAGAACCCTCGGGGCGTCTGGGTGGCTCAGTCATTAAGCATCTGCCTTCGGCTCAGGTCATGATCCCAGGGTCCTGGGATCAAGTCCCACATCGGGCTCCCTGCTCAGTGGGAAGCCTGCTTCTCCCTCTCCTACTCCCCCTGCTTGTGTTCCCTCTCTCGCTGTGTCTCTCTCTGTCAAATAAATAAATAAAATCTTTAAAAAAAAAAAGAAAACAGAAAACAGAACCCTCATATATTATTGGTGGGAATGTAAATTGGTGCAGCCACTATGGAAAACAGTATGGAGGTTCTTCAAAAAATTAAAAATAGAAATACCACACAATCCAGTAATTCCACTGCTGGGTGTTTACCCGAAGAAAATGAAAACAGTAATTCAAAAAGATATATGCATTCCTATGTTTATTTCAGCATTATTAACAATCCAGGATATGGAAGGAACCTAGGTGCCCCTCAGTAGATGAATGGATAAAGAAGATGTCACACACACACACACACACACATACACACACACAATGGAACATTACTCATCTGTAAAAAATAAGATCTTGACAAGGTTTTAAACAGTCACCAGTAATTTGAACACAATGAGTTGTTACTATTTTAGAAAGTTTCAAATGAGCAGTTCAAAATGTTGTATTTTATTCCAATTATGTTCATTTTAACTTGATTATGCACATTATTTCAGAAAATTATGAAGATAGTTACTAACAGCTTTTTTCAATTGTTGCTACAATTTGTTTACTTTATAAACTAAACATGTGGAATCCTATGATTTTTTTCCCAATTTTTTGGGAGATATTTTGCTGACCTGTGATACCCAAAATATGACAATCCTTTTTTTTTTTTTTTTTTAGTTTTAAAAAGTCAGAAAGTATAAGTTCTCTAAATTTGTCCTTAATTTTCAAAATTATTTTGGCTATTCTAGTTCCTTTGCATTTTTTAAATAGGTATTTTTGGAGCAGGTTTAGGTTTACAGCAAAATTGAGTAAAAGCTATAGGACACTCTTTAATGGGAATATTCCTTAGGCTGTTTTGGCTAGATGGCTAGAGAATTAGGATGAATAACTGGTAATTAAACCTACTGACATTTTTACCCATGTATAATCAAAATTTAACCAAATCATGGGCAGTCCTTTTAAATTATAATTCTTTGAGGTTTTTATTTTATTTTTTAAGGAGGCTCCACACCCAACATGAGACTTGAACTAACAACCCTGAGATCAAGAGCCACGAACTCTACCCACTGAGCCAGCCAGGCACCCCAACTTTTCAAGTTTTAATAGAGATTTTGAGAAGCCAATTGTAGTCACAGAAGATGAAAATGGAAGTTTTAGATTTGGTATATATTTTATATAGACACTAAACATTAAGTTATGATTTATTATAATGAAAAAACCCTGATAGCAAATATCAGACTGTTAATTACAGAAATTATAAAAAAAAACAAGGCAAAGCCTGATAAAACAAAATATTTTAGTTTATACTTAATGCTGCAATGTAAGTCAGAGAAACAATATATCTTAAATATAGTCTCCCATCATGAAAAGAAAGAAAGGTCTGTTTGTTGTTAACACCTCAGGGTTCTGCATAAGCCTGCTTTTCTACTTACCTATGGCTTCCATAACCGGCCTCTTGTTGATGATTTCTAAACTGACATTCAACCAGATAGTCATCTGAGCTTTGGATTCATGTCTAGCTCTCTTCTGGGCATTTCTAGTTCAACAGTATCTAAACTTAACATAACCTGACCTCCCAACCCTGCCACTTGCTCTAACGTGCTGACACTCCAATAGTTGCTACTTGATGGAAATACCACCAACATCCAACGTATCTCTCAAGGCACATACTAAAGAGAAAGCATCTTCTGCACTGCCAACATTCAACTGAAGTGATCAACCATCCTGACTGAGGGGTTTCCTGAGACATGAGAGTTTCCGTGAAAGCTGGGCATCTCCTGGCACTAACCTGAGGAGTTCCAGGTGTGGGAATCCCTTCTTACCATCCTAAATCCTTCCCTTAGTTCAAGCCTAGATCTCTAGAACAGCACCACAGTGGTTTTTCAAATCATTCTCCAGTCTGCCCTCAGGGTGACATTTCTAAAATGCAAATATCCTTTGAACTACACTTTCTATTGTGTCCCAACTCTTTTTCACTACACTCTCATATCCAACTAATAGTGTACTGCATTAAATTTTTACAAGTCTGTAAGTCTCTCAAGTGTCAGAACTATGCATTATTTGTATATATCCATCACCTACCACAGTGACTTGTGTAAAGCACATGCTTAATAACCACTTTTTGGATGGCTAAGCAAATGAGCAATACCTGTCACTCTCTGTTTAAAATCCTTCAGGGACTAAAGATCCTCAATAAAGAGTCTAAAGGCATGCAAAGCCCTCCACACTCCAGATGACATGTCTCTCCTCACCTCTTGCCATTCTTACCTCACATTCTCTCATTTACTGCCTGAATTTTGTGAACTATGTTTTCAGTCGTTGTCTTTCTACTTCCATCTCTTCACCTAGATGATTCCCACTCACTCTTCCTGATTCATCTATGTACCACCTCTTCCAAGAAGCCATCCCTGACACCCCTATTTACCCACGTCTCTCTTCTCTTGTCCTATATTATACTTCATTGACTATTGTTAGAGTGTTTTATCACATGCATTTGTGATCTTCTCTTTATTTATTTTTCCATATTCCCCATAAAATTATGACCTCTGCTAGGATAAGGACTTTATATTTTTCAGTCTTGGACTCCACTGCCTAATGCAGTCAGTAAATAAAGGTTAGATATTAAATAAACTTGCTGAATGAGAATAGACAGTAAAAACAGAAATCACAGAAACTAAAACTTCAATAGTAATCTGAGGGAATAAAAATAATACGAATAGGGGCGCCTGGGTGGCTCAGTTGGTTAAGCGACTGCCTTCAGCTCAGGTCATGATCCTGGAGTCCCTGGATCGAGTCCCGCATCGGGCTCCCTGCTCGGCAGGGAGCCTGCTTCTCCCTCTGACCCTCCCCCGTCTCATGTGCTCTCTTTCCCTCTCTCATTCTCTCTGTCTCAAATAAATAAATAAAATCTTTAAAAAAAAAAAAAAAAAAAAATAATACGAATAAATGTTACTTAAATTGTAATTTAATATCCAATTGATCCTAGAATGCCTTTTTCACCTTATGGGCCTTCATATAAAGTTAACAAAACCTTCAAAAATTTGGATTATTTCTGCTTTTGAGAGGTATAGCCTTCCAATCTATCACATTAATTTTTTTCATTCATTCCTCCCTCCCTCCATCCATCAATCCAACCATTCATCCAATTCATATGTTGAAAAATATATGTTGGGGCACCTGGGTGGCTCAGTCAGTTAAGCCTCTGCCTCCGGCTCAGGTCATGATCCCGGAGTCCTGGGACTTAGTCCCACATCGGGCTCCCTGGTCGGCAGGGAGTCTGCTTCTCCCTCTCCCTCTGCTGCTCTCTTTCTTTCTCTCTGTCAAATAAATAAATAAAATCTTTTAAAAAAAGAAAAATACACGTTGAATGAATTCTATGTGTCAGGCATTCTGCTAGGTGTTCAGAATAGAGCAGTGGAGCTAGACCAGCCAAAGGCCCTATTCTCAAGAAGCTTACATTCTAGAGGGGAGAACAGGCTATAAAAAGCACATACCTGTACCCCTGAAACAAGTAATACATTATATGTTAATAAAAAATGTTTGAAAAAAGCATATATATATGAAACAGGATAATTCCAGATAGTAATGAGTGCTCTTAAGAAAATAACTTTGACTGTAAACACAAAAGGTTCTACTCACATATTGAAAGTAAAAAGAAAGATCAAGTTGGTATTTTTTTTTAAGATTTTATTTTTAAGTAATCTCTACACCCAATGTGGGACTCAAACTCACAACCCTGAGATCAAGAGTTGCACGCTCCACCAACTGAGCCAGCCAGGCACACCTCAAGTTGGCATTTTTATGTTACAAGAATGCTAACATCAAACAAGATTTTTTTTATGGGCATATAAAAGAAATTATGGATTTTTTTTCCTCTCAAACACTTTTTTTGTGATAAAGTAATTTTTACCATAGTTCAAAAAAATTCTTGACTTTTTAAAAAACAGTTTGGTACATTACCAAAATTTAGCCCCAAAGATGGCTGATTTTAAAATTATTTTCTAAGGTGAATGAACATGTAAAAAATGGAACAGAAATTCCACCCGGCCTACCAGGCATCAGCCCTGATGTTGGCTGTCTGCCCTGTATTGCTTTCTAAACATAGGCAGCTGGTGCATTCTAAAAGACTAGAAATGATAAATGGGGTAGACACTGCTTAAGGTCTTTGTAAAGTTTAATGAAAGATTTATCTCTTGAGGGTAATGTTCCTCTTTCTTTTACTGAAATGAGAGTTTGATAACCTCTCATTGTGCTTTTGATAAATTGCACCTCACAGTCATAACTAAAATGACTAAGTGGAAAAAAATTTAAAAATAGCTAAGCAAGATCTAGTTAACACCGAACGGTTTAATACTTAGTATCTACAAAACTAAGCTTGGCATTTGAAATATTTTTAATTATCAAGCTGAGAAATCTATGATTCAGTAATTTAACAACAATTACTGGAAGACCCTTTAATGGCCCAGAGAAACTATGCCAATTACAGCCATAGGGATGGGAGATTATGACTTAGAATTTATAGGGAAGTACGGCATTCTAATCCACAATCACAAAGGATGTTTCCTTGTCAGAATATGCCATTACTGTTGTTCAAGCCATTAATATTTAATTTCAAACTTAACAGGTTTAAATGGGTTTATATCCATATATACCCACATGCCCAAAAATTGAGAAGACAATTATCTAGCCCTATAAAAATCAAAGGAAAACAAACCAATTCAGATAGGTTATTTAACTCAAAGAAAAATGAATGTTTTCCCAATATACTGAATATTTTCCCCACACATTAGGAATTGAAATTTTATTTTTGAAACTCAATATACCCAAGAACATTTAAGATGAATGGTTAGAAAAAGGAGATAGTCCTCAGGATGTCTATAGAGGTTAAAAAAATATGTCATAAGTATTTAACACGTTCTCAAATGATGGGTTAGAAATGGAGTTGTCTGCTAGGTATGAAGAGCATTTCTCTGGGGTTTATATGATGGTGGGCAAATGCTCCTTCTCATTTTCCCCAGCTGATGTTCCGGAGCTGGTTAGATTCAGGTGGAACTTCCTTTCACCCTAGAAATTCTATTAAGAACAGCACATGCACAGCTACCATTGTTCATATTTTTAAACCCTTTAATTTTTTATTACAAAACAAATCCATATTTGAGGTAAAAAAATCAAAGAACACATAAACATACAAAGTAAAAAAGGAAATGCCTCCAACTCTCCCCACTATATCATCCCAACTTGTCTCCCCAAAGCCCCGCCCCTACATACTCACACCAACACATCTCCACTTGCATTTGCCCATAACAACTGTAACATACACTACATGCATACAGTATGCGTATAAGATACTAAAATGTAAATATAAATATTTATGGATAATTAAACATGTTCATTCTAATCTTAATATTATCAAATATATTTAAATATATAGTTATGTAATATAATTAAACAAATATATTTGTAATACATTATAGTCAAATATAAAAAATATATAATTAATCCTTGTGTAATTATATAATTTATGTATATTTTATGTAATTTGTAAAATTATATAATTATATAACTTAGTAAATACATTATCACCTTGATATAGTAGGCTATGTATACTCTATATACTATATACTTTTGTAGGATACATATAAAAACAGGACCCCATTATACACTCAACTTCATCTTGTTGTTACGTATTTATTACCTTCATTTTTCTTAACAATCCATCCCTGTTGCCTCTCCTTACTCTACCTCATGGTGTTTCCTCACCTAGCTGCAACAGAGCATATATTCAACTTTGCATTGTTGAACATGTACAACGATTCACCATTTCTTATAACTTCCATCCCAGCTGTTGTGCGGGCCTATGCACGTATGCCAGTGAAGATATTCTATAGATCTTTTGGATGCTAGTGAGTGACTTTTCTGCTTCCACTATTTATAAGCTTCTATTTGAGGTAAAAATATTAGGAGCAGGTTGAAAGCAGTCTTTGTCTTAACTGGGTTTCTCCAACATGTTGTTAGGCTTGCTAAAGAGAAAAACAGTCTGATTATACAAACCTGTATAAATAGCATGTCTAACAAACAGATGAATTTCTATGAAATGATCCGCAAATTCTGTCCAAGTGTTCATTCTGTTCACATGGAATCACACCTTCCATCCCTCAAACCTCACTCAATATAAATCTCAGACGCTTTAGTGCAAATAAGTTTCAAGTGTCTTATTGAAAGCAAGTTTGCCATTTACTTCTTTGAGTCAGGAGTGATCCACAAATGGAGTGCTACTCTAAGATGTTATCTGGTTATTCCTTATGAAGTATTTTAAGAATGATTTAAAAGATAAATGCAATCATTTGTGGCAGAATCAGTGACTCCTTTCAAAGCCTGACTAAGCCAGACAATTTTGCAATTAGCGAAGGCTCTCTGGGTTCATGAGAAGCGGAGGTGTTCTGTGCTTAGAGAGGGAAAGGTAGGGAAGCCCCTACTCTGTAGCTGTTAAAACAACACAGCTGAACGTACACGGCTGAAGCGGACTATTCATTTCCTCTGATTATCTCTAAAAATTAAACAGGACAGCTGGCTTCACTTATGATAAAAGAGCCAACTTCAAAAAGAACTATACATTTTCTGCCACACACTAGCTACTTGTTTTGCTTCTGGAGTAGTAAGTGATAGCTGGGCTCATTCTCCATTATCCTTTCTCGGCAATAATGTGGACAAAGGAATATAGAAAACAATCCTTTTCCTGGTTACGATATTGCTGATGGGCTCTTTTTAAAGGGCAAAATGCTGTATCCATAGTGAGGAGCACTGGCTCTGTTTAATGCCTTTCTCGGGCCTTGTGTGACATGGGTTTGTGAGTTGTATTGAAAGATTTAAGTATTGAAGAATTCTTGGAGGTTATGTTAGTGGACTAAAACCACTAAGGTGGAAGGGTTTAGTCCCTCATATGTAAACAATATACACTCACACATGTTACAACTGGACTGAAATAATGATAATAAGAAGTCATTCCTCCAGAGAATCCAAACTAGGCAGCATGCCTGCACTAGCCCTTCAGGAAAGCATTCTAATATGGCCCAGGTTGCCAAGAGGGAGTATAAATAAACGCTTGATGTAAAAGAGCCCTTTCTTTCTGTGCTTCTGGGAAACAACTAGACACGTTGGAACTCTGCCTAGAAGGCAGAGGATGGAACAGAATAGAGAGCCAGACAGTTTGGGAAAGGACTTTTAGTCCATACTTATCTTTTAACCAATATTTAACAATTTCATTGATTGCATCGTTTATCCTTAAAAGTATCCACTGTGCTCTGGCTGTAAGAACCAGAGCTATCTAAGACACAGCACTGCCACTCCCACTCTCCCCCATCTCAATGATTTCGGCTCAAGATTGACGAGATCCACACTTTTAGATAACTTATACCTTCCTAATAGTAAAAACAGTAATGATTATGTCCTACAATTGTCAGCAGTAGAAATTAGAGAAATTAGAGTAACTGGAACACAGATCAGGAGGGGGCGAACTAAAGCCCACGAGCTAAACACAGGCACCACTTGTTTTGAATGGCCTGAAAGCTAAGAATGATTTTCACATTTTTAAATAGTTGGAAAGAAATCAAAAGAAGAATCAAATATTGTGACTCGTAAAAATTATATGAAATTCAAATTTCAGTGTCCATAGATTAAGTTTTCTTGGTACGGGGCTGCACCCATCATTTATGTATTACGAATTGACAAGTTGTGACAGAGGCCACATGGGCCACAAAGCCTAAATTATTTACGATCTCTTCTATTTTAGATAAAACCTGCCGACCTCTCACACAAATGATACTCAATAAATGGTAGCTACTGTTAGAATATCCCAGTTGCTGAGTGAAGATTGAAACATCATCTTCAACATGGATAGAATGAAACAGAGAGAACATCTGGAAAAAACTGGAAGTTTTCTATCAATTAGAGGTCCCAAACACAGACATCTCTGAGGCTCAGTTGGAGAAGGTAAATGAGTAGAGTGGATCAGGTCAGAGAGATAATGGGGAGTCCTGGGTTCTGGTGACCTACCTCAATATCCACATGTGGCAGCCGATAATCCTGGCAAGTACTCAATGGAAATACAGGTTTAGGATTGCCTGAGAAGTTGAGCTGGAAGCTATATTTTTATGTGAAATTTGTTGGTGACCAACTAAATTTTTCTTTAATTGCGCTTCAACAAAGCGTGGAAGAAACAAACTGTGTCAATGTACCAAATGCAAGCCTATAGTAAAAAAAAAAAAAAAATAATGCAAGGTACGATATGAAAAATAAGCAATAGCCCCAAAATTGACGAGATTATAATTTTTCTTTGAAATACTTTGAGGTCAACGTAGCTTTGGTCATATAATAAGATTTAAAGCATCTCTCCAGTCCCCCATTTTTTCCTTTTTCCTAGAGAGGCATTTTTGTCTTAGAAATACACAAACACAGGGGTGGTTGGGTGGCTCAGTCAGTTGGGCGTCAGGCTCTTGATTTTGGCTCAGGTCGTAATCTTGGGGTCCTGGGATGGAGCCCCTGCGTCAGTCTTTGCACTGAGCATGGAGCCTGCTTAAGATTCTCTCTCTCCCTTTCCCTCTGCCCCTCCTCACCCTCCCCTTCCCCTCTCTAAAAGAAAGAAAGAAAGAAATATACAGGGGCGCCTGGGTGGCTCAGTCGTTAAGCGTCTGCCTTCAGCTCAGGTCATGATCCCAGGGTCCTGGGATCGAGCCCCGCATCGGGCTCCCTGCTCGGCAGGAAGTCTGCTTCTCCCTTTCCCACTCCCTCTGCTTGTGTTCCCTCTCTCGCTGTGTCTCTCTCTGTCAAATAAATAAATAAAATCTTTAAAAAAAAAAAAAAAAGAAAGAAATATACAAACACAGATATGGTCATAATATATATTTTTCCTTTTCACCTTTTTGAAATTCCTGATATCTTTCATTTTTTTTCCCATAAGACTGCAAGTTCTCTGACTATAGGTATAGAATTTGCCGAATTTCCAACACCTAGACAGTGCTCAGCACATGAGGTGATTATAGATGTCTACTGAGCAAAATTTAAATAAATAATAATAACTAATGTCCTGTTCCATTTATCAAAGTCTCCAGTATAAATATGTCAACCCAAAGTGTCAGGGCTGATATACAAAAACAATGGTCATTATACTGAACAGTTCTGATGCAAATATGTGATTTTTGGATTACAACAGTAAGACACATTATTACTATGTCACTTCTCTTTATAAACAGAATAGAGAATATATGTGCAACACCTACTGGGTATATTTTTCCCCAGTGTCTAGCCTAGTAGAATATCTATGTACTGTAGATAGATGAATGTCAAACACTCACTGAGAAACAGCATGGTTCATGGAAGCATTAGTAAGAGATATGTTTTTGTACTTCAAGTTTTTATTGTAATTCACTCTACAACACAGCTCTTCAAATTGTCAGGGAAAAAGTTATATTTTTCTCTTGAAATAGAGGTTGGAAATGATACATTTGTAATCATCTGTGTACATAAAGCTACTTATTCACCATAGGCATAAAATATGTGTGTACTCTTGCTTATTAAGCTTTCAAAGCCTATAGAAATCATTACGAATGCTGTTGGCAAACAGGGAAGCAACATGGTCTAGGGTAGGGATATGGAATCGTTACCCTCACCACTGCTTTCTTTCCTTTCCCACAAAGTCTTTGATCTTAAGTAAGGTTTTTCTACCTGTGGTGAGATTTCTCTCAAGTCCTTCAAGAAATAAATATTTGCTAGGCTATTCTAATATTTTATTAAATGAGACTATAGCATTTGCTTTTAAATGTGTAAAGCATTTTGACTCTTACCAATATGTATTTATAATCTCTACATATAAAAATTATTTAAAGGCATATGGAAATGAATTTACTCCAGGAGAAGTAGGAATTTGCCATGTTCTAAATTTTTCAAATACTACTGTGGAATGAATCACTGTTAAATAAAAGGTGAGTATGAGGCTATTTCTGAATAAATTACATGTCTAAAAAGTTTTAATGTTATCCATGTCAAAAACAAATGTTGAAAGACATTTTTGTTAATGTCTCAATTTATATCCTAATTATATGCCTTTAAAATGTGTTTAATATATGTTGAAATGCTTTATAAATATTAACACGTATAGGGCAGCTTTCTGTGGGTATTAGAAAAAGACTGTAGTGTAATTTCTCAGAGCTCAGCAAAACACTAAAAATTGTGTCTTCATAATGATATTCTGCATCAGCCTAGGATCCTTTGCTTAAGGATATCAGAGAGCTTTACTTAATATTAAGTGATTAAATCATACAGTACCCTTGAGTGACAAGTTTAATTATACCCATTTCCAGAAAGACAGTATGCTGAAAAACTATTAATCTACAAACCAAGGTTATCCAGATAATCAAGACCAGAAGGTCATTTCGCTGGGATATCCATACCTCCCCCAGTGGCTAGCTCCCATATGGAAGTGAATTGTCAGACTTGGGGCTTTGCCAATTTCTTCAGCATATATATAAAGCTGAATGTCATCACTAGTATTTCAAGCAAGTAGTTCATCTTGGGAGGTTTATTAACACCTACTAGCAACTATGATTCAACAACTGTTGCATTTTTTTAGAGAAAAAAATAATAAAAGTATCAAGCTAATGTTCTTTGTTAAAAAAACACTAAAAATCACGCCAACCATGCAGTAATTTGAGAAAGGAAATTCTAACTATATTTCTATGTGCACCTTCATTGTATAACAAAATGCCCACACACACGGACAATTCACACACATAAATTCCCATTTTGTTCCTTCAACTAGTGCTGCTCCTTCTACCCCTAAGAGCTAAGACTCCCACCTAGATTTCTGCCCCTGCCTTTTCTTTTCTGCTTCACTCCCTGGCATGAAAATATGTTGTTTTCAGGTGTGAGAACCATCTTGTAGTCATAAGTAGACAGGTATGAGAAACAATGGTCAACTCATGAAAAAATGGTAAAACTGAAAGTCAGCAATAGCCTGAATCTTTTTTTTTCATTAGTTTCAGAGGTAGAATGTAGTGATTCATCAGCTGCATATAACGCCCAGTGCTCATTACATCATGTGCCCTCCTTAATGCCCATCACCCAGTTACCCCTTCCCCCCACCCACCTCCCCCTCCAGCAACCCTCAGTTTGTTTCCTAGAGTTCAGAGTCTCTTATGGTTTGCCCCCCTCTCTATTTTCATCTTATTTTATTTTTCCTTCCCTTTCCCATGTTTATCTGTTTTGTTTCTTAAATTCCACATTAGAGTGAAATCATATGGCATTTGTCTTTCTCTGACTGACTTTTTGCTTAACATGATACCCTCTAGTTTCATCCACATTGTTGCAAATGGCAAGATTTCATTCTTTTCAATGGTTGAGTAATATTCCATTGTATATATGAACCACATCTTCTTTATCCATTCATCTGGATGGACATCTGGGCTCTTTCCATAGTTTGGCTATTGTGGACATTGCTGCTATAAACATTGGGGTACATGTGCCCCTTCAAATCACTATTTTTGTATCCTTTGGATAAATACCTAATAGTGCAACTGCTGGGTGGTAGGGTAGCTCTAACTTTTTGAGGAACCTCCATACTGTTTTCCAGAGTGGCTGTGCCAGTTTGCATTCCCACCAACAGGGTAAGAGGGTTCTCCTTTCTCCGCATCCTCACCAACATCTGTTGTTTCCTGAGTTTTAATTTTAGCCATTCTGACCAGTGTGATGTGGGATCTCATTGTTTTGATTTGTATTTTTCTGATAGCAATAGCCTAAATCTTAATGTCATTGCTGAGTTGCCAGATCATCCCTGAGACCAATTACTTCCTAATGTTTTGTAAACTATAAACATGCTTATGGCTTAATTGCTTTTTTTGGGTAACCTGCAGCCAAATACATGCCCAACCAATACACATTTTATCCTATTGTCCTTGTTCATTATCTTTGTAACATTTCTCCCTATATGAGAGTATCTTATTTTATTTATAAAGCTACTCCCTGGTTTTATTTTCTTTCTCTCCCTGCACCGAAACAGAAGCTGCACAAAAGGAATTCTTACTGTCTGTTAATGGCTGTATCCACATAACATATATTCTTTGGCACCTTGAAGGCTATGATACATAGTTCTGAAAAATGAATACGTATGTGAGTGAGTGAACAAACATGTTAAATATCTTACATCTATGTCCAATTACTGAAACATCACAAACTGCCTTCAGTTTGCATAAGTGGCTACTGGATTTCTACAAAAAAATTTTTTTTAATATTCTGTAAAGAAAAGATATTTATCTAATTTCTCCACCAAAAAAAAAATTGGCATGGAGTATCCTCACTGCCTCTGCCTTACTTCACTTTTCATCATGATGAGCCCGGTTCTGAGAGTGTTGGCAAAAGCTATAGGCTAGGGCTTGCTGAGATGACAACACCAGGATAACAAGGCAGGAAGGAACAAACCCCCTTTCACCTCCACCTGCCTTTCAGTCTTCCCTTCCTCTACTGGCAAATGTAACAGGGAACTCGCTGGAAAAGCAGAAGTATAACATTCAGCGCCCCATTTCCAGCATCACAAAGGAGAGTATGGAAGCATAGGTTAGGGGCTGAGAGAAAATAGGTTAGCATGTAGCAAAAAACCCATTAACTGTGTCTCGTGGAATCATGTACCTTTATCATTCATTACAGGGTGATGCAGGTCTGTCTTCTGCTTAATATCTTTCAGGAGCTTTCTATTTCCTTTGAATAGCTTTCAAGCAATTTAGCACTACAGACATAAGCCTTTATGACTTGGCTCCTGGCTTCCTGTCTACCCCCATCTCCGACCAACCTCCTAGATTCTGACCTTAGGAAGAGTTTGCCTCAGTTCTCATAGTAGCAGGTTTTCTCAAACTTTTGTGTCTTTGAATAGTTTCTTCAAAAATCTGTTATTCCACTCTTCTGTCTACACTGGGCTAATTCTTACTCATGTTTGGGCAGGCCTTTGAACTTCTCTAAATCTTGCTTTCTTGCCAAATGGGAATGTCACTAGATTCTATTACATCAGATGGTTAGTAAATCAAATAATACAGGTAAACCATTAGTACCCACCAACACATAGCTCACACCAAATGGGTACCTGTTCTTATTGTTATCATTGCTTTTCATAACTCTACCAAAACATCCCTTTCTCTCACAAACCCTAATACCCATGTGTGCAATTCCTCAGTGATCCCATAACAAGAAAACCTATTGCACTGCTTTAGAATCCCTGGTTTATTCATCTGTCTTTCCCAGTAAACTATAAAATTATTGAAGGCAATGGCAATATCTTTCATATCTTTAACTCTGTGCTTAACACAGTGCACAGCAGAAAGTAAGTTTTCAAGGACTATTAATTCAATGAAAAAAATATTCTTTTACACAAATTTGATTTAATATCGATTTTCCTGACTACTTTGCATAAAGACAATGTTAACACACACACGTGTGTGTGCGCACACACACAGGAAGCAGATGAATTGCTATTTAGACAACTGCTACAGCAACTTACTTCATCGGAAAGATTCAAACATCCCTTATAGTTGCTAACCATAAATTATCTATTAAATTTGTCAAAGCAAAGTCCTCATATTTAAAATATTTAGAAGGTGAAAATTATTCATGAGTTCTGTCTTAGCCTAAGTTCCACGGCCACCTCCTTCAAAGCAGAAACAGACACACCAGCTTGGGTAAGTGACCCCAAGGAACAGGAATGGGGAGATGGAGAACGTGATACTGGGAAAGTGTGAAAGTCAATATAGGGTGGCAGACCTGAGCTGTTGTGGGCAACTGTGGCTCATTCCCCCCGGGGGGACACCTGCAGGGGTCATATAAAATGCAGCTCAGAGGTCTCTACCTAAAGGGCAAAATAACATATTATTTATCCAAGGCTCTCACCCCCAGTGATCAAGGGTAGACCCAGGAGGTGCTAACGACATCACACTGCCCGATTTTGAATACTTCAGAATGGCTGAGTGGTTTCCTACAGACATCCTGGTAAGAAGCGACAGAAAACTGCTAGGGCGGAGAGCAAGAGATACTGGGCACAACTGGGAGTGGCAGCATTGGGTTACACCTGCCTGCAGATGGTTGCCACAGCAACTGCGAGAGTAAAAAGAAAAAAAAGTCTGAGAGAATACCACTTGTGTCTTAATCAAGCTGAAATATATATCTTTTTAAATGTGCTACGTTCACCTTAATATTATGAACTGCTTAAAACATACCATTTAAAGAACTTGTAAATAACTGCTTTTCATGCAGCAATCTGGAAACACTGGATTATTTACTCTTCTTCTCATTGCTAATTGGATGGTATCTTAACAACGTAAGAAGTACAAAAACATTTTAGGGAATTTTTGATAGATGGAAAGCCTTCATGTGGAAACCTGAATCATTAAGCTAATTGATACTCTGTTTTAAGTGAGAATTGACATTTCTCTGACTTCTTTTAAAAACAAGTGACTCCCGAGCAGAGGCTGCTGGGAAGATGGTGGAGTAGGACATCCCTGGGCTCACCTCTTGCCACGTGGCTGCCTAGAGAGCACCCACGTCGGCATAAATAACCCAGAAAGCAGCCCGAAAACTGGCAGAACAGACTCTCCACAGCCCAGCATAGACAAGAGGCCACAGTGAAGCAGATCCACCCGCTCCGATCGCTCTTGGCAAGATCCCATCCAAGCGGTGCCACAAGCCTGGCAGTGTGCGCGCAGCCCAGACAAGGGTCAGCACCACTCCAAAGTGAGTCCTGCCCCAGGGAGAGGGGAAGATAACCACACACCAGTCTGACTGTGACCCCAGCAGTGGGCTGGGGGCAGGCAGTGGGTCTGATTGCAGGCCCCACCCACCAACAAAAGCTTCTCCGGGGACGACACAGGGCCTGCAGTTTGGTGCTACTGCATCTCTGGCAAACGCCTGGTCTGACTCAACTCAAGCCCTAGGCAGCCTCGGAGCAGCCCACTAACACCACAGGCACCAGACTCTGCCCACAACAGGCAGAGAGCCATTGCAGACAATAGGACTGAAAGCAAACACATCCCAGCCACAACGGTAGGACACCCCTGGAGCAACACACATAGGAGACACCCCCTGAAGCACCAGGTTCTGGGGAACAGACATTGCACTGCAGGACCTTTTCTTCATAAAGCCACTACTTTCAAGTGCAGGACACGTAGCTGACTTTCCTAACACAGAGAAACAGACCACGCAAGAGGCAGAATGAGGAGACAGAGGGATATGTCCCAAATCAAAGAACAGGACAAATCAGAGCAGGAGACCTAAGCGAAATGGAGATAAGTAATATATCTGATAGTGAATTTAAAGTAATGCTCATAAAGATACTCGCTAGAATTGAGGAAGGAGTGCAAGACTTTCATGAGACCCTCCACCAAGAGATAGAAGATGTAAAAAAGAACCAATTAGACCTACTGGACTCACTAAATGGAAATAAAAATAGACCATCTGGAATAAATAGCAAGCAAGAGGAAGTAGAAGAAAGGATCAGCCACCTGGAGGACAGAGTCATGGAAAGTAATCAAGCCAAGCAGATGAGAGGGGGAAAAAAATACGCAAAATGAAAACAGACCCAGGGAACTCAGCAACACTGTCAGGCGTAACAGTCGCATGATAGGGATCCCAGAAGGAGAAGAGCGAGAAAAGGGGGCAGAAGATTTGTCTGAAGAAATAATAGCTGAAAACTTCCTGAATCTGGGGAAGGAAAGAGAAATGCAGATCCAGGAGGCACAGAGAGCCCCCAACACAACCAACCCAAAGAGGTCTGTGCCAAGACACGAAGTAAATGAGACGGCCAAAAGTAGTGATAAAGAGAATTTTAAAAGCAGCAAGAGAAAGGAAAGCAGGTATATACAAGGGAAACCCCATACAGCTATCAATGGGTTTTTCAGCAGAAACTCTGCAGGCCAGAAGAAAGTGGCATGATAAATTCCAACTGCTAAAAGGAAAAAATCTACAGCCAAGAATACTTTATCCAGCAAGGCTTTCATTTAGAATAGAGGGAGAGATCAAGTCTCCCAGAAAAACAAAAATTAAAAGCAAAACCAGCCACGTCCCTGTCACACACGATGCCATCAGCTTGTGGGTCCCAAATTCACAGTCCAGCCGCCCTCCTGCCCAGGTCAGCATGCACGGCCTGGCACCTGCTCAATGCCAAGTCAACACGCCTTCACCTCAGATTGCCAAGGGCTCAAATTGACGCTCTTCCCCTCAAATTCCAGCCCCTGTGCTCAAGTTTGTGCATAATTATAACAGCAGAATGAAGCAACCCAAACATCTAACTATTTCTGTGGAATATAGAATGGATAAAAGGAGTGTGCTAGGCTGAGAAGATCTCCAAGCACATCAAAGAACAATACATACAGCATGATTCTGGTTAGCAAAAAAAAAAAAAAAGAAAAAAACCTGGGAAGAATAAAACAAGATGAAACCAGCGAGGGAGACAAACCATAAGAGACTTCTTAAGCATAGGAAGGAAACTGAGGGTTGCTGGAGGGGAGGTGGGGGGGATGAGGTAACTGGGTGGTGGGCATGAAGGAGGGCACGTGATGGAATGAGCACTGGGTGTTGTATGCAACTGATGAATCACTGAACTCTATCTCTGAAACTAATGATACACTATATTGTTAATTAATCGAACTTAAAATAAAAAAAGAGGAAACCCCCCCAAAACAAACAAACAAACAAAAAAACAACAAGTGACTCCCAGTGCCAGGCTCATCTGAATATTCTATATGCGCCATTATTCTGAAATAAAAGAATGAGGGGAGGCAAAGGGATAGGATCAGGACAGGGCATAAAAGTAGTTTCAAATATGTTAGATAACATTCTGATTCTTCAGCTGTAGGATGGGTTTAGAGGTATTAATTTTTGCTTTAAAACCTAATTATGTTATATATAGTGTGAGTTTGAATAAAATATTGTGTAGTAAATTTAAAAATAAAGATTGTCATATTTGATTTGAAGAAAACATTCCAACCATACACTTTGCAAGGCATAAATCTTAAATATAAGTATGCAGAAAGGTTGAGGAATAAAAATATATGCCATGCAAACACTCACCAAAAGCAAGGAAGAGAGAGGGAGGGAGAATGACAGAGAGAGAGAGAGAAAAACAATGGTTCAAAAGCAAAAGTGTAAGGTAACCAGTCTCACCACGCTGAGAAGACAAACATTGGACTTCAGAGCCCACCAGGGAGGAGGGGTCTCAGGGTTTCCACTGAGACCCAACAACCTTGAATCAGCTAAATCCTTGATTAGATCTAGGGGCATCTGCCTGAACTAAATTGCCATGAAATGGAAACTAAAATAAATAGTGGTCTGGAACCCTGAAGAGTGCCATGGGTATGCTTCCACACCCCACACATGTGTAACACAAACACATAAAATGAATTCTTGCTGAAGACAAGCTCACAGACAAAAATCAGAAACTACCTTAAATCTATTTACCTGGCGATTTCAAACAGATAAAAGAAGAAATGTAAGTTTTAAAATGAAAGCAGGATATTATTTAAAAAAATACAGGTCTTTTAATAAAGAACTATTAAAAAAATTAAAAACATAGCTAATTAAAGAAAAATCTCATTGGATGGATAAATGAGAGTTTAGTTAAGACAAGAAGACAGGTGTTGTGAACAAGTTTTCCTGAACACGGAACAGAAAGGTAATGACAAGGATAGTTAAGACAGCTCTGCCCTGTATTCTCCATAGACCCAGTGAGTGGAGAGGGAAGGGCACTGTGGCCCAACAGATGGCAGGTGTAGTTGAAAGGCACCTGTCCTTCAGGCTGCCTTTTTCCTCTTCATTTGGCAGGGGAGAACAGGTTATATTTGGTCCTTTTTTGTCTGCATCCACGGGTGTTTCTGGGTTGTGGGATCTGCAAGTTCTCAAGCTATGGTTATTAAGGAAACAACAAAAATCCTGGAGAACAAGCCACTTGGTCATTCCTCAAGTCCCAAGGCTAGTCCACCATCTTCTTTCTACCTTTCGGAACGTTTCTAAGCAAACCTTCTCAGGTTTGTATTTACTCCATCTTGTCTGGGACTAAAAGTTCTAGCAGCGATTCTTAAAAGCTGACATAATGAGTCACAGTATATGCTATTTCAATCAGTAGAATGTAAAATGGCTGTCTGAATCAATGCATTAACACATTTTTATTTATTTATTTTTTATTTTCTAAAGATTTATTGACTCCGAGAGAACAAACCAGTTAAATGAAAAGTGAAGAAAGTCACTTTAACTATTCTATCTTTAAGATCTCAAATAATAGATAATTAAGATTTTTCCATGTTAATATATTTTACATTTTTTCCACCAGAGGTTTTAATAATCTAATTAATGTAATTTTTTTCAATATTCTGAGTTTATGAATCTATCAGGTAGTTTCCATATTTTAAGTTCCAACTTTTAAAAACTTATACAATTACTGATAATATTTTTTTACATAATTTTGACTGGATTCATTCTCTTCCCTTTTATTTAATGATTTAACTAATTAGAAAATCTTTAAAACTTTACTTCAAGACTTCTTACTTACTTTTCTCTATAGAATGCATATAATTTGAATTGGCTGAAATCCACGAGACAAGAAAACATAGATGGCATATTTAATTAAACAACAATTATAGTTTTGCCCTCGAGAGAAAAAAAATGTGTTATTTAAATGTATAAGGGAGAAATTAAGGGAAACGTAACAAAATAAAAAAGCTTTTTAAAAGCTACCAGTTGTGGGGCGCCTGAGTGGCTCAGTCGTTAAGCGTCTGCCTTCGGCTCGGGTCATGATCCCAGGGTCCTGGGATCGAGCCCCGCATCGGGCTCCCTGCTCCGCGGGAAGCCTGCTTCTCCCTCTCCCACTCCTCCTGCTTGTGTTCCCTCTCTCGCCATGTCTCTCTCTGTCAAATAAATTAAATAAAATCTTTAAAAAAAATAAATAAATAAAAGCTACCAGTTGTGCTACCGTATGAACCATAGAGGATAAACTTCCATGTCTTCCAGTAATTTTAATCTTTACCATTTTACTGAATATTTCCTACAAGCTTGCCCAACCTAATGTATATTAACTAGTCCCACGTCCAAGGTTATCTTAACCTTCTCAGTTTATCTAGCAATGAGCACACGCCACGAAGAGAGCAGAGGGAAACATTAGCACTAAGCAATGTGCCTAGCATTAATCTATTTTGTAGAGAAACATCCCCCTGCCATTTAAAATTTTCTATTAAATAAAGAATCATGCATTTTGGAGCCGTTAATAGAACATTATCCATGTCATCTTCTTATAATAATGCCTACAACACCAGCTCTCATCTTCTTATTCCCTGTACACCAGTTTGCTTTCAGATCATTGCTGCAATGGTTCTAGTACATGGAGAGGTTACCTTTCCCTCCTGGCAAGAAAAATTCATTGAAGAAATTCCACTTGAGAGACAGTTTAAGTATTTATCAGTCTAATCAGTTTGCTCCGGATTTCCATCCAGAACTTGAGGTCCTTTGGGATATTCCGTGCCAACCTCAACCCCTAGAAAAACTGTTCCTGGAAAATGCTCACTTCTGCCAGTAAGTAGCAGTACTAAAATCCACTGACACTCAAACGGAAAGTTTTAATCTGCTTTCAATTCTCAGTGAATACTAGCCTAAGCTAGTAACAAACTCTACTATAATCCTTTGTAAAATAGGACAGTTCCACACTCTATCAAATAATCAGAGAAAGACTGTCCTCCATTTATTTACTTTTTTTTTTTTTAATACCAGCTATACAAAGACTTACTTAAATTGTCTCATTTAAACTTCAGAACATGGCACTAGGCATAAGCTATTTTTATCCCTATTTTAAAGGGGAGGAAACTAAAGTAGAGGGAATTTAAGAAATTTTTTCAGGATAACTTCTAGTACATAGCAAAGACAAAATATAAGCCCAGGCTGCCTAACCTTCTTAGTTTACTGTTATTTCAATTTGAATGCAGCTACTTGAAGAAAGGAATAATAATCTTAAAACTAGGAGACCTGTGTTAGCCAACTTTTACAAGTTATGTAACATTTCTGAATTTTAATATCCCCATCTATAAAAAAATGCTTACCTGTTTTATAGTTAAAAATAATTTCTTATGAAATCTTATTATTGCAAAGTGTTATCCCTAACTCAGCCCCTAAAAAGTTTTTTTTTTTTTCAAGAACAAATTGCAGAGGACACCTGCTGAATTGTCTTCCCAGTGACAACCTTGCCACTTTTCCAGTCACTGACATTTCTGTTCTCCTTGCCTATTCAAATGGCTGAAGAGGAACCAATCTTGCTAAATGGGACCTAATTCTGATGCTTGAGTTCATTGCTCCAAGACCTACTACATGGATTGAGCTAACTAAAAATGTCTTCTCTACATTTTTGAATTTGGGATCAGGGACATGTATGTCAGTTCGTCAGCAACCATGTTCCCCATCATGCAGCCAACATCAGGAAAAAAGGTAACCTGAGGGTTAGAAGAATAGTTGAAAGTCTCCACAGAGAGGTAGACAGAGAGAGAGACAGAGACATAGACAGAATGAGAGACAGAAAAACAGAGAGATAGAGAGAATGAGACACAGAGAGAGAGACAAAGAGAGAGAATAAGAGGGAGAGAGAGAATGGGAGAGAGAGATTGAGAGAGAGAAATTATTAAAAAATATATGGATGTATATGAAGGAACAAGGAGAAAAGATGAAGGGCTCTAATATTGTTCACCTCTTTGAATTTAGTTATTCCCAGCTCTCTCCCAGGGATTTAGCTACTTATGGCTTTCCAGCTCCTTATAATCAATCTCCTTTTTTTGATTAAACAAACTCTAACTGGATTTCTATCACCTGTAATCAGTCTAATCTTTAAAGAAAAAAAATAGCACAGCAGAATGTGTTATGTTGAATAATGGCTCCCAAAGATATTCAGGTCCTAATCCATGAAGCTGTGAATGTCAGCTTATGAGACAAAGAGACTTTGTAGATGTGATTAAATTAAGGATTTTGAGATGGGGAGATAATCTTGGATCAACCAGTGACCCTAAATTTATAAGAGGAAGGCAGAAGGAGTTCTGACTAAAGAAGGCAATGTTACAACTGAAGCAAGGTGCTACACTGCTCTGCTTCCTCCTGAAGCCGCGGGAGATGGTGGAAGGTAAACTATGAGCCAAGGAAGGCAGGTAATGGAGCTTCCGAAGTTGGGAAAGGAAGGAAACAGATTCTTCCCTAAACCCAGTGTACTGCTCAGTGTTCTCCAGAGAAACACCGCCAACAGGATGTAAAGATACAGGTAGTGACAGAGATGAAGATATGGATAGAGAGATAGGGATATATTTATATGTATATACATATATGGTATGTATATATATCCTTTGAACAACACAGGTTTGAACTGTGCGGGACGATTTACAAGCAGATTTTTTTTTTTCGATAAATACAGTACAGTACTATAAATGTATTTTCTATTCCTTAAGATTTTCTTAATAGCATTTTCTTTCCTCTAGCTTACTTTATTGTAAGAAAACAGTCTCTAATATATATAACATATAAAATATGTATTAGTCGACTGTTTATGTTATCAGTAAGACTTCTGGTCAAAGGAAGGCTATTAGTAGTTAAGTTTCTGCAGAGTCAAAAGTTATATGCAGATTTTCAACTGCGTTGGGGTTGGCACCCTGAACCCCTGTGTTGTTCATGGGTCAACTCTATGTGTGTGTATATTTCATATATGATATATATTTCATATATATTATTTCATAGATGGTATCATATATGTGACTTATTATAAGGAATTAGCTCATGCCATTCCAGGCGTCCCAAGCTTGGCAGGGTGAATTGCAAGCTGGAGACTCAGGAGCTGATGGTTTAGTTCTAGTCTGAGTCCAAAGGTCTAAGAAGCAGGAAAGCGAATGTTGTAGTTTCAGTCCGAAGGTCAGCAGGCTCAAGACCCAGGAAGAGCTGATGTTTCCATTTAAGTGCAAAGGTAGGAGAAAAGCCAACATCCCAGTTTAAAGGCCATTGGGCAGAAAAAATTCCCCCTCACTCAGGAAAAAGTCAGTACATTTTGCTCTACTCAGGTCTTTAACTGTTTGGATGACGTCTACTCACATCATGGAGGGCAATCTGATTTACTAAATCTTCTGATAAATGTTAACTTCGTCCTAAAACACCCTCACAGAAACACCTAGAAATGATGGTTGGCCAAATATCTGGGCACCCCACGGCCCAGTCAAGATGACACATATAACCCTCATACCTAGAGCAAGTGATTTTGGATTTCTCACCTCCTATACTTTCAGAGAATAAATGTGTGTTGTTTTAAGCCACCAAGATAAAGGTAATTTGTTAGAGCATCCATAGAAAACTAATACACAGAACATGAAGAAAACTTAAGAAATGGTACCAGAAGGGATACACAAGGTAAACAGTCCTCATGCAGATACTGAGGGGTTAAATTAGAAGCAGAAACTGATACCTGAGGACCTTCTCCTACCTTGTATGTGGCTAAGAACTCAAGTCTGATAACTTCAGCATCCCTACCCTAATTCAAGAGAGATTTACAAACTTGGTTATAACTTCCTTGGTACTTTCCATCACACCTTCCAATTAGCTCCAAGCACCAGATCCATTTCTCAGTGTAAAACTTGGGATGAATGAAATCATGCTACAAGAAAAGGGGAGCTAAAGAAACAAACAAAAAGATAAATTGTGGACAAATTAATTGCATAAGATCAGAATACTAGAAATCTAGAGTTGGATTATTGCAGACTTAGAGCGCCAATCTGTGACGTTTCCACATTCCCACATTCGTGATCTTGACGTCTTCCCTAACAGAAATTGAGCGTTGCTTTGGTACTCACTTTGGGTCTTCACACATGAACTACAAGTACACACAATTCAGGCAGTGTGCTTGATTCAGACTACATGGCTTAGCATTTGCCCTGGCTCTAACTACCCATGCTTTCTACTTGTAGGTAAGGTAGAAGGACGTCTGAGGATATTAGAAACAATGCTAGGAGCTCAATGACCGGGTTGTGGGGACACCCAAGATGACCAGTGTAAGATGTGTTTGATCCCAGGAATGTGCAAAATGAAAGGATGTAAGGAAAAGCAACAAAAACAACATGGTAGAAGGCCCTGAAGGATACATTTGAACTCTGAGGGTACAAATCAATTCCCTTTCAACGTCCATATTCCAAAACACAGCCTCTGTGATTGATGCACAGTTCTCAGAGTGTTCAAGGAGGGCAGAGTTAATAGATGATTTTTTTTTTTTTTATTTAGTGTCTAGAGAAGCTGATTTTTTTTTTTTTTCCAGCTAAGGTTGATTAAGCTATTTCTTTTTTTTTGTTCCATGCTTGATAGGTCAGCCAAAGGCAGTATTCAATTCCTTGGCGACTTGGTCCGCTAGCTCAGGCAGTAGGCCAATTTCCTCAGACAAAACAAACCTCTCTTTTGCCCAAACGTTTGCTCAAGAGGTAACTGCACTGGTTTTTACATGAGTGAAAGGCTTGTTGCACTTTAGTTATATTTAGTTGTAAGCTGCCTTTTCAAAAGGTGTTTTATTTAATATTTGATCTTCAGGACATGACTGAAGCACAACATTTTTTGTGCCCTGCTGACCAGAAATAAGAATTTAAGTACTCAAACATCCATGCAGCTTATTTTAAGAGGAGCAATATACCTGGTTTACTGATGTGCTTTGTAGAAAATTTGGACTCACCGCTATGGTTTTTTTCACAACCCCAGAACAGGATTTTTATAACTGAATAAAAAAATACATCATGAAATTTCATGTACGTAGCAAAAATTCTGTCTTCTAAGGAATATCATTAATTGAATATTCAGAGGTTCTGGAATTAAACCAAATGCCATTATCTATTTTCAGGATTTTTTTAGGATGAGGGTTTGAATTTCGAGAAATGAGATACGATACATCGCAACTGAATGTAACCAAAATCCAGAGCAGACAAGACTCAACTTTGAGAGAGGAAGTTGGCAAAAGGATGTAAAGGATCAATTAGCAATCAATTACTAATGCAACAATCGAGTCATAAAATTAAATGACTTCTATGAAAGGAACAATCCTTTGGGACTGAGAACATGTTGGCAACTCAGTGGCAAACTCAATTTTCTGCTTCCAAAGGTCATGGGAATGTTGGTAGAAGCAGTCAGGAAACAAACTGCGGCAGCCACAAGCCATCGCTGTAATTCAAGATTTCACTGACAGGAGGAGAGGTGGTATTTTACATGATGATTCATGTTCTGATGAGGAGGAGACTACTCTGAAAGACACTGGTTCACAAAATTAAAGGGCAATCTTTAAAAAAGACCAGCGTATATTACAAAATGATTTGAGTTACTTTTAAAAAGCTTTGTGGAACATGCACCTAGAGCTTGAACATGGATGAAGGTAAGAATTAATTTATCATGCAAAGGCGGTTTGTGAAGAGTTTGAACTTGATGTGTAAACTTGTGATGGTAACTCAGGAAAAAAAAAATGCTTTTTTAAAAACTCTGGGCCAATTTTTGGGTAATATGTTGAAAGTAATTCACATGCATGTAAAAAAAAGTATTGCAAAAATATTTGTAAAATTTTAATTAGGGGTATAAATTATTTAAATGCATTTACCTAAAAACTTTTAAATGAAAGTTTAAAAATAATGAGAAAAAGTGGCTGCTGCCCTTAAACCTGATACTAATAAAGCCTTCTGATTCGTATGTAAATTTGAAAGAAGAGGGATTCAGATTGGAATCAAACATCTTTCATCCAAGAACATTATCACCGGCAAAGTAAATAACCATGAGCAATGATGGTTGTAGAAAGAATGCACTGTAAATCACAAAGTAATAAAGCGCTTCAAATTTCAATCGATCAGTGCTTCCAAAACTAATCCAAGCAGCATTTTCATTAGCTTAAATGGTCTGCAGAAAAATAGTTTTAATTTCCATTTAATATTCTTTACCATGTCTGTGACCTTCAAGCATGTAAATGGCAAAAGATGAAACATGAAATATGATATGAGAGAAAATTGTATCCTATTACCCATTGACATAATTTCAATTGTTAAAAGATGCATATAACAATAATATAACAAACTATTTTTTAAAAAAAATCCTTCCTCACCCTAACTGGCATTTCCTTATGCTAGTGAGATTCTCAATGTCTCTTTCCTCCCTCCCCTACCTCTATTCCTACTCCCATGACACACATTCTGAGAGCCATTTGGGACAAATAGATTTTATTTCCCAAAGGGAAAGAAACAATTTGTTTCCTGTAAAAATGGGAAATTGACAGAAAAAATAGAGATATATATAGGCAACAAGTATTATTCAGCATAAAAGTACTATTATTCAGTAATGCTGAGGCAAGCAGTATTTACAATGTTTTGGTGGATTTGTTCCTTTTCCATTCTATTACAGCTAATCAGTGTTTTAAGAATTTTTAAAAATGTCCAAACATTGTTATTACTTCTCAGGTGTGTTAATGACACTGTTGTTTTTAAGGAAAATGTCCATGCATTTCTAGATATGGAAAGTTTATCAGGACATCATTGAGAAGGAGAAGTGGATCTGTAAATTCAGGAAATACAGGAAAATCCAACACTGGTTGAAAGAACATACCAAAAGATTTTCAACTAATCAAATGTTACATAGGTGGAATCTACTTCAGGCTAGATCTTGACAATACAAAGAGTGAATCTTAATATAAACTATGTCCTTCAGTTGGTAACAATGTATTAATATTGGACCTTTCGTTTTAAAAAAATGCAGCACTCTCATACAAAATGTTTAAAGAAGAGAAAACTGTGTGAAGAGGGGGAACATAAAGGAAGTTTCTGTACTATCTGCTTAATTTTTCTGTAGACTAAAACTTTTCTAAAAAAAAAATAAGGATAGGGTGCCTGGGTGGCTCAGTTGGTTAAGCATCTGCCTTCCGCTCAGGTCACAGTCTCAGGGTCCTGGGATCGAGCCCTACATCGGGCCCCCTGCTTCATGCGGGGAGACTGCTTCTCCCTCTCCCTCTCTCTGCCAGCCGCTCCCCCTGCTTATGCTTGTGCGTGCACTCTCTCTCTATGTCAAATAAAAAAAATAAATAAATAGGGATAGTCTGGAGCCAATTCTGTTCCTTTGTTTGCAAGTCATGCAGAAATGGCCAGGTCCATAAGCAATTTGTCTTCCAATGCAAAGATGCCACAGTCTCTTATTTTTATCATTTGAATTATTGATGCTTGGGTACATACCTTTCTCGTTATTTCTGATACTATTTATTTATGGTTCCTTTCTTTCTTTCTCGATACATCTCATAAGTGTGTCAATTGTATTAAACATTTCAAAGGACAACATTTAGCTTTTCATTTCTTCTCTATATTGCTTTCTATTTTTCATTAACTTCTGATCTTTAAGATTACACTGCAATTGTTCTTTTATTCTTTTTCTCCCCTATTCAGATGGATGTCTACTTTGTTCATTTTTATTTTTGTTAATATTAGCATTAGAACAGTAAATTTTCAGGTAAATATTGCTTTAGTTATATCGCAGGTTTTGATGTCTTTTCATTATCCGTCAGCTCTAGTTAGTTTGCAAACAATTAGTGCAATCTTCAATTCTTAAATCCACAAAACTGACAGTATCGTTACTGTTCTATGTCAATGTGTTTATATTAACCAGACATACCTTCCGCTTTTTAGTTTTCATTCCTTCATGCATCTCAACTCTTCCCTGTAGATTTTTCCCTTCTTCCTGAAATGTATTCTTTAAATGTTCCTTGGGTGAGCCTCCATTTGTAACAAACATTTATTATCACTACTTCTCTGAAAATGTTTTTATTTTGCAGTGAAGGGCTCCTAATGGCGTCCTTCACTGGATATGCAATTATAGGTTGACATTGATCTCCTCATAGTACCTTGACAGTATTATACTGTCATCTCACTTTCATGTTTGCTTTTAAAAAGTTCATTTTCAGTTCATTTTGTTCCTTTTAAGTCATCATTTCTCTCTTTTATCAGAATCCTTAAAAAAAATTTTTTTTTACTTTAGTTTTCTGCAATTTCACTCTTATTTGTCTCAGTATGGATTTATTTTTATTTATCCTGTGTAATAATTTGGAATTTGGGGAATTTAAGAATTGATGTGTCTGCACCCCAATGTTTATAGCAGCAGTGTCCACAATAGCCAAAGTATGGAAAGAGCCCAGATGTCCACAACAGATGAATTGATAAAGAAGATATGGTGTATGTGTTTCTGTGTGTGTGTGTGTGCACGCGCACGAGCACGTATCATGGAATATTACTCAGCCATCATAGAGAATGAAATCTTGCCATTTGCAATGACCTGGATGGAATTATAGAGCATTATGCTAAGCGAAATAAGTCAATCAGAGAAAGACAAATACCATATAATTTCACTCATATCCACATATTTAAGAAACAAAACAGATGAACATAAGGGGAAGGGAAGGAAAAATATAATAAGATAAAAACATAGAGGGAGGCAAACCATAAGAGACTCTTAAATACAGGGAACAAACTGAGGGTTGCTGGAGGGGAGGGACGTGGGGGGGATGGGGTAACTGAGTGACATAATGAGCACTGGGTGTTGTATGCAACTGATGAATCACTAAACTTTACCTCTGAAACCAATAATACACTATATGTTAATTAAATTGAATTTAAATAAAAATTTTTAAAAATAGAATTGATATGTCTCATCTAAATCTTGACAATTTCTTTTTGAATATGCTGTTATCTCCATTACCTTCTTCTGGAACTCCAACTGACCTATCTTGGAACTTGTTATTCTGTCCTCTCTATATCAATTCTCCTTTCATATTTATCTTTTTGTCTTTAAAATCTACCCTGGCTAATTCAGATCTATCTTCTGATTTATAAATTCTTCCTCCAACTGTGTTTAATCTTATGTTTAACACATCCCTTCAGTTGTGTTTTAGTTATTATAGTTTTTAAACCATACTAAAAACAATTAAAAGAGTCACTTATTTATTTTTTGATCTAACATTTCTGGTCATTTTTCATAATGTGACATTTACTCCTTCTTACACACCACTTTCACATCTTTAAAAAGATTAAACACATTTAGTTTATATTTTGTACTGAAAAGTCAACTAGCTACACTTTCTGTGGGATCGAGCCATTGTTTTGGCTAACTTTCAGAGTGTTCCCTTGTCATTTGTTTATCTATTTATTTGTGAATTCATATTTCTTTGAACTCTAGTTGTAAAAATTTTTTGAAGAATTTTCGGTTATTGGTGCATTTTCTAAGAAACAATTCGTTTCTGTCAAGTGTTCACGATTTTCAATCAATAAATACTGAAAACTATTTTTTTTGCTTGAGTTTACACAAATAATAAGCATTTCCTGAAATTTACATGCTTCCTGACTTTTCTCTAGGAATTATCAGGAAGATATTGCCAAGATGACATACATTTCCACAATCTACTGCTGAGGGACAAAATTTTTTCTAGCATTACTCTATAAGTACATCACCATCTTGGGGACCTGACTTTCTTCTGGAGTCTGTGATACAGGCTTTCTTTTCTTCAGGCACAAGGCTCTGACTTTATGCCTTCTATGAATGTGACTCATTAAAATTCAGGCTTGAAGTCACCCAGAAACAGGTAATTTCTGGCCTCTGAGTAATCTACTTTATTTTGTTGTCAGCTTATCTATGCCTGAAAAAGATACCATTATAGAATCTTATCAAGTATTTTTGATGTGCTGTACCAAAAAGAGTTTATAAGAATATCTACCATAAGAATGTTTATATTATAAGAATAATCCACCATATTGGTATAAATGAAACAAATTCCCTACATTTTCATGGTCAGTGAATACTATTATGTGACAGCGAAACAGGGATTAGAATTTTTCTTGTTATCCCACAGAGTCAACAAAAGGAAGTTATAAGAAAGAACACTAAAAATTGAGTGTAATATAATGTCATTTATATAAAACAATAACCAATGCATGCAGACATAAATATATACAAAAATACACACAAATATACACACACATCCATATACGCATACAAATAAATTGGGATGATACATATTAAGTTGTTGGCATGATTTCCCTGGTAGAGCATGGCAGATAAAGGGATAGAGGGAGGATAGGGAATTGGAGGATAAACTGAAAAAAAAAATGAGAGACAGCACACCCTAAAACTGATGTAATAGACTCCTTTATGTAAAATACTGTATGTTCAAAGCAAATGATATATTTTGCTCATTCCCTATATACTAAAGTTACAGACTACATATATGTAGTCTACTCATTTGCTAATTTATTTACTCAGGGTCCAAACAGTGATGCCCTGAGGGTGGGAAGAGAGTTTTCAAGTAGAGTACAACTACCTGATGAAGCTATTTAAGGGGCAATCCAGAAGTAGAGGGGAAAATTGGTAAAGCTGAGATATTTTTTAAGACTGTTTCCTTGAGTTCATTACAGTTTTGACATTCAGCATTTCTAGAGTAGAAAATGGTCTCTTCAATAACACCACACACAAAAAAGCTGGTTATATTATTTGAATCTCAATGCAGTCTTAAAATTTACCATGCCAACTGGGTTTTTCTACCTCAAGAAAGGACACATTGCACATCACAGAGGATTGCACAGTGTCGTGTTAATTGAATCCCGGTAACTGAGCATCTGAAAATCACTTTATTCTTTAGAAGGCTGTTTCATGAGCAACTGGTACAACACAGTTTTGCTTTTGCTTTGAACAAGTCCCAATGTCACCTTTACTCTTTACCAAGAGCTTCATTTTATTTGCCTGAGCGACCATGGAAGCTCTGTATCGATGGGTTCGTAGTATACTACATCTTCATGACTTTTCACTACAGAGAATAGCAGGTTAACCTCAGTGATTCCAGTATTATACCCTAATTTCACAGTACAGCTTTTGTATTATTAGTATAAATATGTTTTTCCACATCAGAGTGTGTTCCACATGGGCTATTTCCTCATTGATGATGGTATTAATTTAACAGGACTTGAAACTGGATTATCTTTTGTAGGGAGACTGATTTGGGCCAAGATGGTTAAAGAGGTGAACACAATGAGAAAAAACCTTAGTGAAGAAAGTGATTAATTGCTAAGAAGTGTCCATTTCTTCAAATAATTTATGGATCAAGAACGTTGCTAGTAAGTGCCTATTTATTAAAATAATTCATGAATCAACAATGACTCTTTTACTTATCAGCTACTGCTGTTATATAAAGTTCTAATGTCTAGTAGCCTAATTTTGACTTAAAATCAAACAGTTCTTACTAAACTGAATGGGATGCCCAATTTAAACTATTTGTACTGTAAACTTTTATAAGATTAAATTTAAAGTCAAAGAAGCAGTCATAGGCCCCCTTTCAGCTTTTTTAATGTGCCTTTCTCTCTTCTTCTGTAAGGACTTTATACATATTGTTTTCTGTGCTTAAAATGTCTCCTCCTTACCTCTCCTGTCCTGCTACTATACCATTTCCCCACATCTAGGCAAGTGCTCCCTGACCTTCAGAATTCATCTCATAGGGCGCCTGGGTGGCTCAGTTGGTTAAGCGACTGCCTTCGGCTCAGGTCATGATCCTGGAGTCCCTGGATCGAGTCCCGCATCGGGCTCCCTGCTCGGCAGGGAGTCTGCTTCTCCCTCTGACCCTCCCCCCTCTCATGCTCTCTCTCTCATTCTCTCTCTCTCAAATAAATAAATAAAATCTTTAAAAAATTAAAAAAAAAAAAAAAAAAAAAGAATTCATCTCATAGCCACAGAAAGAATTTCTTGACTAAATGTTTAGGCCAGACAGCTATCCTCTCCATTTATTTCTCCTTTTAACACTATAATTGTAATTTCACATTTGTTTGAGTGATAGCTTGATTAAAATATGTCTCTCTCATTAGACCCGAAGTTCCTTGAAAGACATGGATATATCTGTTCTGGATTAGCTATTATGTCCCCAAAGTTAAGCACAGTGCCCGATGCAGAGTGAGCTCCCAGTACATAATGGCTGAGTTGATAAACACATCAATTTTATTAATATAAACCAGCTAGAGTCTCAGTACAAAAATGATTCCCATACCTCATTTCTTACGATTTTGTTCTCACAAGCAAAATCAACCATCTTCAACCAATGTTGTTATTGGTTTCTCTGTGCTTTTCAATAGAAGGATGATGGAAATGCTCATGAGTCTAATACCATCCTATGATGTCCATTACAGTAGTTGTTAGCCACTTAGAACTACAAAGTACCTGAAATGTGGTTAGTGTAACTGTAGAAATGAATTTTATACTTTAACAGCTATAATTATATTTATAATTTTAATTTTAATAACCATATGTGACTAGTGGTCATTGTAATGGAAAGCACAGGATAGTCATTAGATAAAATTAACCCTCCTCTTGCTGAAAAAGTCAGCACAAGATTCTATGCATGCCGGTGGGAGATAAAATTTCATGATTAGTTAAGCCAAGTAAAAAGAATAAATAAAACCGCTCTCAACTTCTATAGATAAAACTAAATGCCAATAGCAGCAAATACTATCAGAAAAAAAGTAATAGCTTTGTTTTAAAATTTTCATTGTCTTCCCTCACTACGAACTTAAGTCATACACAGGTGATGAGAACTATCCTTACCCTTTCACGGCTTTTTTCATTTTGTATCCATCTTTCAAAATTCTGTCCCAATCCCACATTTTCAAGTGAACCTCCCTTGGCAATTTCAAACCACAGTGAACTCTCACTTCCTTAATTTGCCTTGCATTTTCTGTACTGTTCCAAAAGGCCCCTTTCTTTCATCACTACATCTTTATATAATGCAGCTGGGAAAGAACTCTTAAAGCAGATTAACCTTTTAGGTTAATAGGCTTCTTTTGGTCCATGACTAACACAATGAAGAAAGAGTTAGCTCAGTAACTTGAAAGGATTATTGCACTTCTGAGAAAGCCTGACCAGTACACTGGTTATTTACCCTCTAGGAGAAATTGCCCACAAGATGTGACTTCAAATGTACAAGGATATATTTAATTGTATCTTCACCCTTGACCTGTCTGAATATGTTCACGCTAATTGAACACATCTCCCCTGCTTAAAATTCACTCCTCTCTTGGCTACCTTGACAACAGTCTGACCTAATTTTCTTCCCTACTGCTCCAAAATTCTCTATCTCTTTTGCTTGCTTTCGATCTCCTCTTTTCTGCTAACAAATTTGAGGCACTGACCAGATGCATTGCTCTGTACTCATCCTCATAGTTCCTTTCTCTACATGTTCCTCCCGGATAACACAAATCTTATCACATCATATCTAAATTACTCCAGTAATCTCCAGACTATGAGGATTCCCTTATTATGCCAGTCCCTGTCTAATTTATCCCATTAGTGGTCCAGCATGGTCTTATGCAAATGCCATGCTCATCAGATCACTTCACTGCTGATGTATTGAGTCTTTTCTTAATGGCTGGAATCTCAGTTTCCATCTCTACTTTGTGATCTTTGAGACACTCTAACCTTTATCCACATTCCCTAAGTCAACTATAGTGGATACTACTATGTATTATGAATCACCTATTCGTGCTAGATGAGTCTTTCTGCAAACAAGCATACCGCACTGGTTGTTTCAGTGCCAAGCCTTTCACATGTTCAGTCCCCTCCTTTCCTATGTCTGTATTCTTCTGCATAGCCTGCCTACCTCATTCACCAAGGTCATTCTTGGCTTACATTCTGCACATAAAATTTTTCCAGTTACCTGGAATCCCAGGATCTTTTCCTACCTCAGCAGCTGTAAAATTGAATGTCCATAGGGACAAGGTACCTAAGAGTGAAATGGACAACATAAGTTAGATAAAACCATGCTTTTTTATATGAAGCATGTAGGATTATTCTTTCATTTCTCCCTAGAAACTGGCTCTCATTTTAATCTAAAACACAATGATCTATAAAATTCTTAAATTCCTTCTCACTTTTAGCGGAAGCACAAGTAGAGGAAACAGTCTGCTTTATATGAGAGAAACAGAGGCACAGTCATGAGGACCCACAGATGCTCAGCCTCAGGGTCAGAAAGACAACCAGAATTGGGGCAAACTGGGGCAATCTGAGAAGCACATGCTTAGTCGAAAGGGTACATTACTTAATTAGAACCAGCTAATTACCATGAGAGAATATGGATCTAGTGTTGAGATGCAATATTTTCAGGAAAATCTAGGAACCCCACCACCATTACACCAATTTGCCTTCTCTCTTGACATTCAGTAGTCAGGATGCACTTAAATACTATTTAATACTACTTGACATTATAATCTAGTTACTCTATCTGTTAAGCCTCCTTGCCGAAACTAATCCTAAATTCTTTGAGATCACAGGCATTGTATATACATGTATTTAATCCCCCTTATGTGTGGCACAGTGTTAGGCCCATGAAAATCAAAATAACCCTGCTCTTTATCAGCTGTTTAGTATCTTTGCTCCAAAATATCATGCTGGTTAAAATCATAATCTTTCTATATCTGTTTCATATCAATTCTAAGAAAAACATATATGAATGGCACATTACACATGCTCAATAAACATTACTGAATAAATGAATGATATTCGCCACATGAAACAGATTTATGAGTTATTATGAGATAAAAGTTTTTTTTTAAACTTCAAAAGCTATTGTCATAACATTACTAGTAGGATTCTAAAATCACTGCCTAGTTAATTTTGGGGGCTAGCCAAATGATTAGAGTCTGGTAATTAGAGTCAGAACTATATCATATTGGTTATAACTAAAATGAGTCAGATGTATAGATCTCAAGTAATTATAATCAGAGCAAAAAAAATATGTATATTTCAAGTGAAAGATAAAACCAGGAGAAACTGAGTCCAAACACTTAAGAGGCTGAAAAGAGAAAGCATATATAGTATGCCTATATATAGCCTCTATTTTATATACTTTCTGTAGTACTCATAGGTATTCTTCTTAAAACTACTCCGAATAGCCAGAAAATTAATAATATAAAAGGGAGCCTCAGAAAATCTTTTGATCTTTTCAAAGTTTTCCCTGTCAAGTCTATAAAAACTAACCTTGTAGTATCTGGAATGAGTCCTTACTTATTACAGGCTTAGGTAACACTGGGAAAAAAGTGTGTACCTTAATTGCCATTTTATACTTTAGAACATATTTACAATTATAAAAATGGGCTGCTATTTACTAAATAGCAAAAATAGTACAGTTCTAATTGGGCTCAACTTGACCCTTAACATTGCCCAAAACTTATCTATCATGAAAATACCTAATTATCATAGGCAGTGTTCCATAGGTTAATGTATGCTGGCTATTTCATTATGCCCACCCTTTCCTGGGACTCGTTGTATGTGTTAATGTTTGATGTATTTGAAAATGAATACTAGTTTTATTTCCATTACCTACAAGAAAATTTTTGGAGATGCCTGATAATTTCCCACAAGACTTATGTTCAACTAAAATTGAATATATTGCACACACTCTAGGTGAAGCTTTCTTATTGTTGAAGCATTTTTTTTTAATGTCAGAAACTCAAATATGGGATACGAATATCGCAGATGTGGATTTATTAATTTAAATGCATATTGGACATAACTATTTATAAAAAGAACTGTTCATTGCGTTGTGATTCTATTGGAATAACTGTGTATTAGTACTCCTGACCAAAAAGTACTTTGGAAGTTTGCAAAAAATATATATATGTCTGGGTCAGGTTGGTAGAAAATGTGAGAGCACTTTCAATTTTTATAATGTCCTCAACTTATTTTTCTTTAAAATATGAAATGATAAGGAAAAAAAAGAAATAGTATATAACAAAAGGAAAGGGAAAGAGGAAGCCCAATTGTGCCCCTCCTCACAAATAACCACTACAAGTGGCAAATTTTACTTCCTTGATAAATCTAGAAATCCTTCCATTATTGATAAACCTGCTTCAATCCAGTACTCAGTTATCAGCATAATAATAAACCCTTAAGTGTGGTTTCCTACTTCAATCATGTCACTGTTCTTTCTACTATGACTGAATCCACCACAATCAGTCAATCTATCATCCATCCATCCATCCATCCAACCATCCACATACCCATCTATTTACCTATCATCTATCTCTCTCTCTACCTAATACATAGCAAAAATTTGGCCTCACTTTATCTTTATTATTTCTCTCATTCTCTGACTTCCATTTTTGACTTCTACAGTTTATAACCTCATAGTAGTTACTCCACAGGCACCATGTTATTTCACACATCCATGATTTGTTTATTGCAGTTTCTCTGCCTGAAATTCCATTCCATGTCTTCTTCACCCAGCTAACTATTTCTTAACATTCAAAATTTATTATTGGTCAACATCTACTCCAGGTAGCCTGCCCTGTCCTTCCCCTTATACTCCACCTTCCGACTAAAGATTTAGCTTTGTGATTCCATAATACCCTGAGTTTACCCCTCTTACGTTATCTACACCACATGGCATAAATTCTATGAAGGCAGCAATGATACCTGCATCATTCTAGGCTATAATCTTTTTTGTGGGGTTATACTTGCCACCTTCTAGGAATTCACAAATGTTTACTGAGTGAAAGAATGAACATGTATCATGATATATCTGTCACTCATGTGAATGAGATGAATAAGACCCATAAGATATTGATTTTGCCACACTCTCTGTGGATATTACCTCATTCTACTCCTATTTTGTATCCCTCTCCAGTACCTAACATAGAAACTGGTATTCAGTAGGTGCTTAGTAAATGTGTGTTGAAATGATTTATCCTTTTATTTCTCTCTTTTCATTTTTTCAAGCTGAATTCTGGTCTCTTCTCCAACCGTTTACAACCCCATCTCTTTACTTCTCTCCATGCCTTGTGGTGCCAATTGGAAATAAAGTGAGAGAAGACTAATCAATTTAGATCCTGACATCCCTAAAGTCACAAAAAGGGAAGTGGGTATAGAGGGCAGGAAGCCAGGCCCATTTATCTGAGAATACAATTGAAGGAAAAGTGACCTGGGCATTCTACTCCAGGACAAATGGGCAGTATGAACCTATCTGTTCCATACCAGCTATGTAGAAATTCTAGAGAGTTTCCTTGAACACTTGTCCACCTCATCACTGTGTCATGGTGCTAGGCCAAGAATGCCAGTGTCAGAAAATATTTTCTTTGGATCATTATTTCTCTAGCCCACCATCTCTCTGCTGCTGCACTATCAGGAAGGAGGACAATGGACTAGCCTAGGAAAGAAATATACCAAAACAAAGGGAATAGACAGAGTCACAGAAACCCCTACTAATATGACATTTTGTTTCTTCTTACAAACTTCTGGCTCTCTATCTAGTCCTGATAATCACGAAAATCCATACAATGAAAGAATTATGGATTCCTAGAGTTGTTATGAGGATGAAATGATATAATTGCTGAAATAATATAATAGCAAACACCTAACTGTGAACATATCATTATCGTTGTTGTTCATGTAATGCGAAAGACTCTACCACTCAAGTCAAGAACTGTCTAGCTCCTCAGACAGACTCCAATTAAACATTTTCAGGGTCAAAGTTAGGCCCTGGACCAGGGTTTCTCAAAAGCAGAACTATCAACATTGGGCTTTCCTGTGCATTGGAGGATGTTTAGCAGCATCCCTGGCCTCTACCCACTAGATATTTGTAACCACATCTGCAATGGTGTAGTGACAATCAAGATGTCTCCAGACATTGCCAAATGTCTGCTAGAGGCAAAATGTCTCCCAGTTGAGAACACTGGTCCAGGGTACCTTTTATCCACTATCAGAGTCTTCTATTATTTAAAACATTCTTTTTTCTTCTTCTTCTTTTTCTTACTGACCTAAAATATGCTTCCTTGTAATCATGGCCCATTGATACACAACATGTTCATGTCTCCCGCAAGTCAGATAACAGAATGATGCTTTACACACCATGTAGATTAGTACCCTGTGAAATAGGGATGGCCTATAGATGGCTTCTCTTCCCAAATATGCATATAAATGTGCAATAGTCATTCACTTTCATACCCAGATCCTTCTGGAGTGCTGCAGTGCAGCAACAGTGATAAAACGTAATCTAAACTATATATATATATATATATATATATATATATATATATATATATAAATACACATATATATATATCACATCTTCTTTATCCATTCATCTGTTGATGGACACCTGGGCTCTTTCCATATTTTGGCTATTGTGGACATTGCTGTTATAAACATTGGGGTGCCTGTGCCCCTTCGAATCACTATTTTGCATCCAGTAGTACAATTGCTGGGTGGTAGGGTAGTTCTAAAGAAAATAATTTTTCAAAGAAGCCTTTATATCTTATCTCCCAAGGAATTTTTCTTTTCTTGGTTTTGGTTTTGTTATCTGTTTTAGATGTGCCAGGCATTGTGCTTAGAAGTTTATTTATATTATCACACAATAACTTTATGAGGACAGTACTATTAATTTCTCTACCAATCAGTATAAGTTAGGATTTACAGTGATAACAATTTCAAAATTTCAAAGTCCACTGTGAGTTCGAATGGAGCTCCAGATGTATCTTCTCACATTAGGACATGGGATGACAGACTTTCTCCGTCTTGAACATTGTGATTATAAAGGAAAGAAAGATTTTGAATTTCACAAGCACTTTTTTTTTTAAGTAGGCTCCATGCTGGGCGTGGAGCCCGACGTGGGGCTGGAACTCACAACCCTAAGATCAAGACCTGAGCTGAGATCAAGAGTTAGACACTAAACCAACTGAGCCACCCAGGCACTCCCACAAGCACTTTTAAAGACTTCCACCCACATTTCATTAGGCAAAGGAACTCACACTGACCACATCTAAGTTCAAGGGACCAGAGAGATGGTGTAATTCTACTAGGGGTTCAGAGGAAGAGGACTACAAATATCTGGAAATAGCATTAATCACCACCATATTATCCCCATTTACAAATGAGAAATCTGTCACTGGAAGGTTAATTAACCTGCCCATAGTCACACAAGTAATAAGTGTTGGAATTGGGATTTGAACCCTGATGTATTCATTTTGCTAAGTAACAACTACTCCCCCTCCACCTCCCCCCTCCATAAAAAACTTAATGGCTTAAAATAATGACCATTTATTTGGTTTATGATTTTATCAGTTGGTCATTTGGGTTACACTCATATGAATGATGCTTTCTTTCAGGTCTTGCTAATTTTGGCCAGGCTCACTCACATGTCTATCGTCAGCTGCCATGCTCAGTGGGGGCTGTCTGATCTAAGACGGTTCAGTTAGGATGGCTCATCTCTGTTGCACATGGTCACCCATCCTTTAACAGGCTAGCCCAGGCTTATTCTCATGGCTAGGTAGCAGGGTACTGAAAGAAGGAGAGGATGCATGCAAGACCAGAGTGTCACACTTTTGCTTCTACCACATTCTATTGGCCAAAGCCAATCACAAAGGCCAGCCAAGTTCAATGGATGGAGAAATAGACTCCACCTGTGATGGAAGAAGCTGTGAAAAATTACCTTGCAAAAAGCACTGATATAGAGAGTCAGTCTGGTTTAAGAGTTTAACATTCTTAACAATATGCTAGACTATAATGATTATTTCCTCTAATTCAGGGATGTAGTTCAATGGCACTCCCCTGAATTCTTATCTTTAAAAACTTATGATCTATTCTGTAGTTTTTTAACAGTGCATTTTCATTTAATTCTTTTATAAGACCTACAGAGCAAGATCAAAGACAAATAAAATAAGCAAGTGGTACACTGCACCTAATTATTTCTCTTCAAAACAGTTGCAAAAATAGCACATTTAGTAATTATCCATATGGTGATGTTATTTCAACATTTCAAAACTCTCAATTGGAGCTCAAATATGATAAAAAGTAAGTCAATATCACATCAAGCAGTGATATTAAATGGGAACTGTTAACAAGATATTGAATCGGTACTTTTAAATTTCCTGGTGGTTCTTAGAAGGAAATGTTGCTAGGTGGAGTTCCTCTTCATTTTGAAAAATCAATTCTTCATAAAATCCTACGTCCTATATCTCTCAGAAGGAGAGAGAGCACAAGGCACAAAGCCTCGTACACAGTAATTGCTCGATAAACATTTAGTCTGATTGGAGTAGTCTTCTTTCAAATAAGAATGGTAATTAGGACACATTTAGAAATTTAAGGTAAAAGAGAAAAAGGGATGTTTAAACCATAAAACTACATCCCAGTCCCAAGGCAGCTTTGAAAGTAAATGATTTTTAACATTCATGGAAGTATTTTAGATTAACCATCTTTCACATCATTTCTAGTTTCCCTCCAATTTATGTAGATAATAAGAAATCTCCTTGATCCCTTGCCCCTATTTTGTCCATTTAGCTCAATGAGAGGATTTTCCTTTTATCATTCCCTTTACTCTGGATAGAATACACCTGCTCAAAAGACCAATTATCTATTAGTTTTCAGTACCTGACCTTTTCAAGGCAGGAGCATTTGAAAGACCTTCTCCAAGGATGTAAGGCAACAGTAGAGGACAAAGCAATTAAGAGAGGTCCATGGAAGTCAGATAGAAATATAGGGAAGCCACACCCAAAACAATGACAAAAGTATCAGTGGCAGCAACAAACCTAAGAAACACAGAACCGGAGATGCTATATTATACCATACATTTCGACCTCAGTTTCATAGAGTAAATGGGCCCTGCAGTACAAACGAAGGCAAGTTGCTCAACTAACTGTTGCCTAAATTGCTACTAGCATAAAGTGGTCCCAAGTTGGGGCATTTTCTAAACTCAGGGAAGGGAAGCATGGGGTGAATCAATTTTGCATTATCTTTCTCTTTCCCCCTCTCACATTGTCTCATTGCCGTTTTCCATTTCCTCCTTGCTGTGCCTCTAAAAATATATATATACACACACACATACATAAAGGATACAAATCACCTCTCCTTTATTAGCTATATTCTTCAACAAAGATCTTGCTCACTCACATTAATCTACAAGTCTATAATAGTAATAGCTAATAGATATTAGTGCTTACTATGTGTCAGGCATTTTTCTTTTTAATTAATAAACAGTTTTTTAGAGAAATTTTAGGTTCACAGCAAAATTGAGTGGAAAACACAAAGGATTCACATATACCCCCCCATCCCCACACTCACAACCTCCACACCATCAACATCACCCACCAGAGTGGTGCATTTGTTGCAACTGATAAACGTAACCTACACTGACACATCATTATCATCCAAAGGCCACAGTTTATATTTGGGTTCACTCCTGGTGTTGTACATTCTATGAGTTTTGACAAATGTATAATGGTACCTATCTACCATGAAAACATACAGAATAGTTTTACTGCGCTAAAAATCCTTTGTATTCTGCCTATTCATCTCTTTCTCCCTACTCACCCCTGGTAGCCGCTAATCCTTTTACTGTCTCCATAGTTTTGCCTTTTTCAGAGTATTGTGCAGTTGGAATTGCATAGAATGTAGCCTTTTCAGATTAGCTTCTTTCATTCAGCGATATGCATTTGAGCTTCCTCCATGTATTTTTCATGAAATGATAGCTTTTTTCTTCTTAGTGCTGAATAATATTCCATTGTCTGGATGTAGCACAGTTTATTTATCTACTTCCTAAGCATTTTTATGCATGTAAATACAGAGATAGAGATAAATAGCCACATATTAGATATATGAATCATCCTGATGACCATATTAACCTTATTGAACAAATGAGGTGGTTAAAGAGAAATTAAGTGACATAGCCAAGATCACCTGGATTAAAAAATGGTGAACTTAAGACCTGAACTTAGATCTTTATGTCTCCAAAGCCTGTCTTCCCTGCTATAAATATAGGACAGAAAGGTTTACATGTTTCCTAAAACTACATTAACCAAAGTGTTCTTTATGTACCACGCCCATTTCTCCTTCAGGAAGTTAAGTTTTGATAGAAACAAAAAAGCACTATACCAGGCCTACTGTATTTTGGTTTAAAAAGGAAGAAGAATGAAATAACAGTAGCAACAAATCAACAGTTATGATTTATCTTCTGAGCACATCCAGGAAATAAAGCTCTTTAGATATTCCAAACCATGCGCTAACCCTATTTTACACTATGTGTTGTGTATTTGTTAAATTGTCTCAAGACTTCAGACTAGAAATTCCCCCATCCTTTTCACTCACAGTGAAGATAAAACTCAATTCCAAGTATTTCACCAGACTTCAGATGTCTAGGTTCTCACCTAGGAGGCTTAAGTGTCTACAGACCAAATTGGAGGTAAAGAAAACAGAAAAGCAATCTGGAAAGCCTGTTTAAAATTTAACAGTAGGCTCTGATACTAACAATGTTTCACTCTCCTCTGATGCCTGTCCTTTCAAAGCAACTGCCAAATGGTCTTTTTATATCCACTTGAAAATATATCATCTACACTTCCCGCTTCAGTTTTACTTCAACAATCATCTGTTTGCCTTTTCAGTAGAATAATTCCACAGGAGTTTTTAATTCCATGTAATATAGAATGTTATGGTAGCTCAGACCATGGGTTAAAGCCACAGAGATTTCCTTTAAAAGTTCTTATTCTCAAGTGATGATTTTTACAATAAAATCTAATTTGCTTTTCAGAGGGTTGAGAAACAAACAAAAAATTTAAATGGAAAATAAACATCCAATTAGATTTTCCTTTAGACCTCCAGGAATAACGAAATGTATAAATGGCAGAAAAAAGCCCAGCCATGATTCAATTCAGTAAACATGTTCTTTCTAATTTTTGAAACACAAAGTCTTTAGTTGGTATAAGCAAAATTTGTTTTGGATTAGAAAATCAGTTACATGGAGAGTGAGGACTCTAAAAAGTGAAGAAAGGAAACAAAGATAAATCTTATGTTGATACTGTTGCTTATGTGGCTGTGAATGAGCAGAGAAAGCAGGTGGATACGGCAAGGAAATGTGGGGAGGAAAAAAGGCACCACATTTCTTTACATCTCCCTAGAAAAGATTATTTAATTGGAGCTTTAATTTCAGGATGTAAAGAGTAACTAGAATTTGGAGTAATGGAGATGCCCAGTGTGGATCCCTCAGTATTTCATGTGCTATTTTCCATAACATACCCACCATGGGCTCCATCTTCCGCTAGATTGTACAACAGGTTCCCAAGGGACCTTACTTAGCAAGGCGGCAAGGCTCTAGAAGATCTGGCCAGCCTCATCTTACACATTTACCCTCACTCACTGCACTGTACTGGCCAGGGCTGGAAGTGAGGGATGTCTTACATTACACATTTTCATTATGCTTTCTACACATATAAAGTTTCCTAAGAAAAGTGTCAAGGTACTGATTCAAATGAGGATTTAAAAAATAAAGAAAGGAAAGGAAAGGAAAGGAAAGGAAAGGAAAGGAAAGGAAAGGAAAGGAAAGCTTGTCACATGTGGCAATACTTCCTGGCGGGGGGGTAGAATTACATATATTGTGCACTTTTCTTGCTCAGGGTTTCCAGTAAGGCTGAGGCTATTTTCAGGTTTTTATTCTTCCTGAATTTTGAGTTCATATTTCTGCCCTCAGATTCTTCTAGTATCAGAGATTGATGGGTTTCAGTGAGAATTTGTTGTTGTTGTTATTTGGATAAGACCTCACTCTGTTTAAAACTGCATTTTGAATTATTTTTGCTATGACCCTCAAAGCCTGGATATCATCTTCTCTCACCTGAATTAATGTGACTGACTCCTAGGGGGTTCTCCACATCCATTCATCTACCACTCCATCCTACTCTAATCCAATCTCAACAGACTCCTCAGATCTTTAAGAATGTCAATCAGAGTATAACTGGAGTGCACATGGATGAATCAATGGTTCTCTTTTGTGCTTAGGGTAAATCCAAAACTTTGATGAGGCCTTGATGGCTCTACAAAAAGATCTGTCCACCTTCATCTTGTGCAACCCGCTTTCACCCACTTTCCACAACACAGCTACACAAGAGAACTGGTTGGGGATGGTGGGGGATGTCTAGGGAAAGATAGAGCATGGGCTATTACGAGTTCATACAATGCCTTAGTGAAAATTAAAAAGATCGTATTAGCCTCTGGGTTGATGAATTTAAAAGAAGATACACCTTCTGGGAAGAGAAATGAGAAAAAGTTCCATCTAACACAGCCTAGGTGCGTACTGGCCCTCACTAGAGTGTAAGGCATCCAGTGGTGTGCAGCCTTTGGACTGGAGGCCCTGGGGCAGGGGGCTCCTACACAACCATCTGTGCTGTCCCCTCCCCTGCGTTAATGTCCCCCATAAGCTTGATCATCTTCCTCCATCACTCCTATTTTTCACTATGTATACAGTAAAGATGTCCTCAAACTTAAGTGTTTCCCAGTTTTCCTTAGCACTCATAATAATATGAAGCCATTAAGTATTTCTATGTTCGCTTTTTTGGTGTTTAATAACTCTGGCCTCATTAGACTGTAAGTTCCATTATGCCAAGAACTCTTTCTTATTCGCCACGGCATCCCTCTTCACACATAACTGGCACATAATAGATGCATAATGAATATTTAGCAAATAAAGCCATTTGTTTAGGAGCAGCGATTTTCATCGCTGGCTGCACAACAGAATCACCTAGTGAGCTTTTCAAAAAATCTGATGCCCAGAACCCAACTCCAAAAATTGGATTTAAATGGTCAAAAATGAAGCCCAGACATAAAAGTTAACTAAAATTTCCCCAGGTGACTATAATTTATAGCTGGTACTGAGACTTACTGTTGTTCCAGTTTAGTGCGTCTCAAACTTTAAAGTGTGTAAGAGTCACCTGGAGATCTTATTAAGCTAGGGATTTTAATTTAGTCCCTCTGGGGCACAACCTAAGATACTGCATTTCCAGAAGCTCTACAGGTCTGTGGACCACACTTTGAGTAGTGAGGGCAACAAGACTGCTATAAGCTATGCTTCTCACTTCCAGTCAATCAAATCATACAAAAAGCAAATATCTATGGGACCCTGGGCTATACTAATACGAACATAATTGGATTAGTTGGGAAAAAAGAGACTGAGTGAAATTGTCAACAGCTGTGCCCTGGTTTACCAAATAATGTTACTGAACATATCAGACACATAGAGAGAGAGAGAGATGTTCTAGAACTTTGCTATTATAAAGACTGTGATCATGATCACAGCTTTTACATGAACTGGAGAAGCTGTGGTTGTCAGTAATGTGATTAAGGCCTGGTAGAATCAATTATAGTCTTTCCATAAACTGAGCAGTGATATGTTGGTTGGCTGATTCTATTTGACATTTAGCTTCTTGAGATACTTCCTTGAGCCTCTGGCTTTGAAATCTCTTTTCCAGACTCTCCCTATGTCCAGCACCAGGGTGAGGGGAGGGGAAGAGAAAAAGAAAAGCATGCCTTCAGTTTCATACAATGCTATTAACCTCCATCTGGGTTTGAATCTTTGGAGCTTCTGTAACTAACTAGAAAGTATTGCAGAGCATGAATTCCATGAAGGAATGGACACACTCCACCCTAGCAGTAACAGATCTTGAAGGGGACACAAATGGAACACGAAGGTGACTCTCTAAAAGATTAATCTGATGCAAAGTTGTCTTTCATGTCTCCAAGCTTATGCAAAAGTTGGGATTTTTTTTTTTTTAAATTTAACAGACTATTCACCAAGGTTTAAAATGTGACTGGAACACAGTAAGTTATTTTATTATATGGAATATGTACTGCATGTAACAACTAATCTTTGTTTTTCCCTGGGACTTGTTTAAATCTTTATTAAAAACACAGAAATCTAGTGATGCTTATATATAAATGAAATCTTCATTTATTTTGCTTTCTAGAAGATTAGCCTCAGTATCATATCTAATGTGTTAAAAACTTACAAAGAAGCACATCTAAGAACTAATCAAATATTGAAAAGAAAGCAAAGGGAAAAACAGCTAAATTTGAGAAAAGCGTGGTGCAATCTTAATTGCTATTGTTCACTTCAAAATGAAATACAAAGTGTATTGTATAATTCTGTCTCATTTTATTAGAGAAAATGCAAACTGAAAGATTATTTTGATAGAATAGATCTGTAAGTTATTTAATCAATTCATTGTTTGAACAAGTATTTGAGTTACCTAGTATAGAAAGTTTTACTTATAAATTAGTGGATCTGATAGATAACATTGGTAATATATAGCTATGCAACAATTAAATCCCACTTCCATTTTTTGAACAAGTTTGCACATTTATTAACTTTTTAACTTCTATATTGTTCCTAGGAAAATAACAATCTTTTAAATAAATATTAACTACTTATTGTCTCGTGATGACTTAGAAAAATCCCAACATAATGCATTTGGAAAACTCTCTGAGGATATGTTTTTTAAAAAAGTTGGAAGGGTCTCTAATAATTTCCAGGACTTCATTTAAATTAAATATTTTTAATAAACCCTATATTAAAAGTTAAATTTCATTGTATGTATGGAAATGTTTACTAAGATAAAAAATGGAGTCTAGACATCAAATTCAAGGGAAAAGGGTTAAAAAAAAAGTGGCAGGAGATTTGCAAATAACTTTGCTAGTAAAATATCCATTGGTCTAGAGTCTGTCTTCTTTCTGCCCAAAATATTTCTATGAGGATCTGTAATCCACCCTCAAATATCAGACATATTCTAATATTCCTACTCTCTTTGAAACGAAAACATTAAAGATGAAGTAATTAAAGAGGTCACTAGGAGAGGGGATTTTTACTTTGTTGTGGCTGTTCAGGGCTCCAAACTTCTTTGCTTAGATTCTCTTATTTCTCTGCCTTTTTTCCCCTCTCTTAAATTGTTGAATTTCATCATCCCTACTGTTGTGACATTTTCCCCACTGCTTTTCAACATTCTGACATTTCATATTTCAAGGATGTGATTCTTCCCCTGGAGCATCGATCTCCCCACTGATTGGCAGTGTTGGGTTGGATTGCTTGGTTGTCTCAGCGCTGGATGCGACCCCCCCTCAGCCTTTGCCTGAAAGATACCCTCAGTCAAAATAAGATGGAGAGTCGTGATAAGTTGAAGTCTAGATAGATAGTTTTTGTTGGGCAATACAAAATGGCTTCTTTTACCTGCTAGAACTTTAAAATTGGATCATGTAGGAAAGATAGTAAAAATCTAAATACCAGCAACTCTTAGGGAAGAGCATAAAGGAAATGCAAGTGTTCAGCATCGTGGGTTGAAATCTAGACTCCATTCTTTGGGGCTGGGCCCATCCTGAAAGGCACCATATCTAATGGTTGACAATGTGGGCTCTGGTGTGTGAACGCTCCGAAATTAGAATCCAGATTCCAGCACTGACTCTTTAGGCTCCCTGGGCAAATTATTTTATTTTTGTGAGCTTAGTTTCTTAACTTGTAAAATGGACATGATAATACTTACCTCACAGTATTGTTATGAAGAGAAAAAAAAATAAGGAATGAGATCATTCATAACTACCTAAAAAATAACAGCTATTTTTTTTTAAATCATTATAGCAGTTGAGTGAAGGCTGACCTTGATATTAAAGAACTTTAGGACATAAATAGAAAGAATTAGAGACAATGCTTTTGCAATACCGAGTTTATAAATATAAATATTTGGGTAGAAATGCAATGCCTCTCGAGTCCCATGAAACAAATGAAAGAACTAGATTTCTAAATTCCATGGATATATATTAAAAATTATATGCACTGATCAATAAAGTGTGAAGGGGCTGATGAAACAGCCTGTATTTTTCTGGGACAGTAATTTTGTTCTATGAATTATTTATAAGAAGAATGAAGTAGAAACAAAAGAAATATGAAAGCATAAGGCTTACCTTATCAGTCATAATCTTTCCCAAACATCAGCGATGAAGTTATAATCATTTGCCACATGCTGGGACATCCACGAACAATGTAACATTGTGTCATGTAAAAAATGTATCATGATATGTAAAAGAAATTAATCCCTGGTGAGTTGCTAAGTGTCTGCTCTGAGTTTTCTCTAACTGGATTTTTCTTCTCATAGCAAGGTAAAATTTGAAAATTGGTAAAAATAGGCTTTTGGGGAGGGGATCTGTCACACAAGAATACCTTCAACATGTGGTTTTTTTAGCGTCTATTACATCATGGGCAATAAATGCCACCAAAGAACCACAGACATCTCAACGGTATTTTGCTTACAAGGGGACTGAGGCCCAGACAGATTAAGCAAATCACACAAGGTAACAAAGCCGGCTAGCAGGAATGTCGAAATGAGAACCAAGGCTTTTTGATTATCAGTCCTTTATCCTTTCCACTTCATGCCCTGCCAAATTTATAAAGCAACTGTGTCAAGAAGTAACAACAGGAAAAACAAAGTCAGACTTCATTTTATGCTAAATTTCATATTACATTAAGCAAGTTTTAGTGGTGCTATAAATGCATACCAATTATATGACAATTAGATGGTACCATGCTGTCTTCTAAATGCTTTATGTGTATTAACTTATTTAATTCCTGATGAAGACATTACGATTACCATTAGTTATTACTCTTAGTTTACAGAGGAGGACACTGAGTCATGGCAAGGCTAAGCCAAAGCATAATCACATCATCTAATAATATATTTTTCCCCTTTTTGATGGATGCTTATATAAGGTCTCAAATGGCTGTAGGAAAGAGTAAGTGTATTATGGTTTATTCTCTTCTTGCGATGAACTGAGAAAATATATATGTCCAGGGTAAACATATAGAATGGTTACCTATATATGAATGCATCATAAGTTCATAACAAAAATAGAAAAAGGATTCAGTCTCAGAACAAATAATATGAATCGGATTATGCACTAAAATTTCTTTACCAGTTGTTAAGGTCTTACTGACTTGAGAACAGCTCATAACTTCTTGTTTTCTCACCCAACTTCCTTACATTGAGACTGAAGGCCTATTAACTTATGGTTGCCTGGTGTTTTTGGTCTATTGATCTAGTCTGGGTGCCAGTGAAGCACTGAAGCCCAAAATGGCAGAATTTATATTGAGTTAACAGAGCAAAGTCCACTTCCTCTTAATGTCCTTTCCTTGAGGTTTTTTTTTTTTTTTTTTTTCCTTCCAATTTAAGGTAACTTGAGAGATTTCCTCTTTCTCTGAGAGAGGCACCTTTGATTTGCACTTAGAGCTTCTGGGGCTGGTTGTGTGCCTCTTCACAAGAGGAAAATATCACTTTATAAGAATGTACTCTGGCAGTGGGACCCTGAATTGCTAGGGTAAGCATTAGTTAGTGAAGAGAGGGTAGATGCTTTTTAAATTATTAAAGGAAAATTGGTACATCACATCTCTAACATTTCCAGGGAAGGACTATTGAAGAATTTATCATTTGTAGATTTATTTCCTTACAAAACTTGTCTCCTTTTTAACTTGTCTTCATGAAAATTTCAGTGGCTCAGTTCCCGTAAAAATATCATTTATGCTAGTTATGATGACAGCAAGGAAGCGTTAGAAAGTTACACTGTGGTACAGTGAGCTGCCAGTCCTACATAAAACACCTGTGTGTAAAAAACCCAAGACACTCTGTTCTCCTCAGCGTGCTTTAGATGCTTTAAGGGGAGGCAGCCCTTTTCGTCAGTAAATATTCAAAATCTCTTGGGATGATTTCACCCATTCCCAGACTGCACTGAATTTGCAGAAAAACATTTCAAGATTTCAAATGCTTTGCATTTTTCTGGACCCAAATCTCCATCAATTGTAATGAAGTTATTTCCCTGAACACTGACCAGATTCTGCTTGAATTTAATTTGAGGAGCTATTTCATTTGGGGATGAATTTTGTAATTATTTTAACACTACCAGTAGAAATCCGGGAAGGGGCCGTTGAAAGACCTACAAAGATCTTTCTGTCTCTAATACAAAATAGCGATGACTTTAAAAACAGAACACATAGCAAGATGACAGGGAGTTCTCGTATGTGTGAATGCATGGGTGAATGACTGAAAAATGCCCAAGACAAACACATCAGACCCAAATGCAGGTACGTTATGAGCAAGAGCTGTAGGATGATTCTTCCCTCATTTGTTATCTCACAGAAAGTTCCTAACATTGATTTCAAATTTACAGTGGGGAAGATGACAAAGGAAATCTAAGTTCCATCTAAAGAATATAAAATAAAAACACTCAGAAATTAACAGGTTGGCTACTAGTGAGTCACGCAAAGCCCTCTGGGAAGGCAGGAGTAGGGACTGGAGATTACCAAAACAAAACCATCACTACCTCTGTGCGGGAGAAAATGTCCAAGAAATTCCTTTCATCCAAGTTCTTTCCTCCAATGCTATTGCACGTCTTTTGTCATAAAGCAAAATGTGCTGTGTGAATTTACTTTTGAAAAACCTAAGTATCTTTGCGGGGCACCTGGGTGGCTCAGTCGTTAAGCATCTGCCTTCGGCTCAGGTCATGATCCCAGGGTCCTGGGATCAAGCCCTGCATCAGGTTCCCTGCTCAGCGGGAAGCCTGCTTCTCCCTCTCCCACTCCCCCTGCTTGTGTTCCCTCTCTCGCTGTGTCTCTCTCTGTCAAATAAATAAATAAAATATTAAAAAAAAAAAAGAAAGAAAAGAAAAACCTAAGTATCTTTGCAAAGGCCAGGGGAAAGTTCTCATAGAATTCATCATACTGTATATAGGTATGAAACTGTCCTGACCACCCAAAACAAATTCAAAGACATGTTCTGTGGGGTGGTGGCATGGGTCTTCACTGCAGGAGCTCTTCCACTGCTCCCCACTGTTCTTAGGGTCAGGTCCAGACTCCTGAATGGGCCTAAAATGCCCCTGCTCTCAGTTTACTTCCCTGATCTTGGCTCTCGCCACTCTGAGCATATTGAATAATTTCCCAAAATCTCTGTTTGTTTTTTTCTTGACTTTTGGGCTTTTGTAAATTTTCTTGGTTTCATGAACATGCCTCGCCTCATTTTCTCTTTTCTTAATCTTGCTCAGATTTCCATGAAGGCGTCATTTCCTCTGGCTGGACTTCTCTGAAGCATCTCCACTTACACACCGTGATAGCATCCTGTCAACCCCCATCATATTCTTGCTGTATTTGCCATTTTCTTATTTGTCTTTGCTATAGACAGAACGCTTGTGTCCCCCCAAAATTCATACTTTGAAATCTATTCTCCCAGTGTGATGGCATTTGGAGGCAGGGTCTTCATGAGATAATTAGGTCAGGAGGGTGGAACCCTCATGAATGAAATCAGTGCCCTCATAAAGGCCACAGAGAGCCCCCTTACTCCTCCTGCCAGGTGAGGACACAGCAGTAACGCAGCTGAAAACGACCAGGAACCTGGTTCTCACCAGACTCTGAATCGACTATCAGCTTGCATTTAGACTTCCCAGCCTCCAGAACTGGGAGAAATAAATTTCTGTTGTTTATAAACCACCCACTCTATTGGCATTTTTGCTACAGCAGCCTGAACAGACAATCTTCCTCTGCTGGCTGTGAAACCTAGGCACGCAGTGGTCTTCCTCACCATTGTATTCACAGAACCTAGCCATGCACCTGCTTCATAGTAGTGCTCACTAAATATATATTAAATAAATAGATTGGTGCCCTATTGCACAGAATCCTAGAAACTGATTTCCATTCTATCCATGTCTGAACATCCATGGCTAAGAAGGGGAGATTTTTTCCATCTGGTTGAACGTGGTGGTGCAGGTGGAAAACAAAGCACTGTTCATGACGTAGTTAGTCCCCTACTGTAGCTAACTGGAAGCTCTCAGCCGATAAATAATTGTGAACTACTGAATAATGTAAAGTGGCCTTCATGGATTTTTCTGCCTACTTGTCTAACCCTCTCCATCTTGGAGGTTTAGTTCATATGACACCTCTCCAATAGGAGGCCTGCCTTGGCTTCTCTAACAGCCTGGGTATCCGCTTACCTCTCCTGTCTTACGATCTATGCTACTAGAGGTGTTTAAAATAAAGATCCATAAAGAGTGATTGGGGTGAATCTGCCAACCGTCAGTGGTTTGAATGGATGGCTTTGCAGGGAAGAACTTCACTTGCTAAGTTCATCTTGCTCCATCACATTATGGTCCTCCATTTTGGGTATTGTAACTTGGTCTGCTCGGTATTGTGAAATTGATCAGTATTGGTAAATTGTCTTATTGATAAGGGACTGAAGTTTACAAATCAGAAAGTTTGCACATTAATTTATAATGAGAAAGACAAGCATTGAGTGGGCCTGACTTTGATGTTAGTCCAAGCAGCATTTTCTTCTGTAGACATGCAAACTGCAATGTTTGCTGGCTGAGCCCTGGAATCAGAACAAGGCAATCACACAAATACTGAATGGCATCAGGCTTTGATATTCTCTTTTTACAGTAGAGCTACAAATATGTTGGTGATAAAAGACTGAAACATCTTTGAGATACTGAAAAGGACACTGATAAAATTACACATGGACAATAAATGCCAAGACTGTCCAAGGCAAATCAGAACATATGGTCACCAGAGGTATTAAATGCCAGGAAGAAGGTGGGACCCACTCTTGCCTGAAGAATGTTTGAATGGCTGTATGGACAATACTAATTGTTGTTCATTTTTCTATGCTTCCATGGCTCACCAACCCATCTTCCTGGTCAGGACATGTCGTAGGCAGACTTCTAAGATGACCCACAAGATTAGGTGCATACTCCCTAGGGTATATACTAATCCTTTCATGTGACTAGGTTGGAAAGTCACTCCCTTGATTAGGTTATGTTTATGGGACAGTTGATCCTGTGATTACATTCCTCTACGTAAGACTCAGTCCTTCATAATGAACTGGAGATAGTTTTCCCTCCTGGCCTTGAAAAAGTAAGCTGCTACACTGTGAATTGGGCAGGGAAGGAAGGCTTCTAGGAACTAAGGGACTCAGTTGCTACGACTGTGGGAACTGAATTCTGCTGACAACCAGTGAGCTGAGGACTCCAAACCTGAAATGTGATCACAGCGCCGGCTAACACCTTGATTACAGCCTGTGAGACCCCGAGAAGAGTCTAGCAAAGAGTCTAGCTAAGCTGTGCCCAGACTCCAGACTCACAGAAACGGTAAACTCATAAATTGGTTTTGTCTTAAGCCACTAAGCTGGTGGTAAACTATTATTTAGTAATAGAAAACTAACTCAGAGGGTTTTAACTATTAGTTCCTAAACTCATGTAACAGTCAATTCTTGCTAGAGGGAGGCAAGGGAGAGTTTCATCCTTGAGAGCAAAGACAAGGTTTATTCTTACCTTGTACACCCCCTAAGTACCTATGAAAATGCTGGGTCAGTAAGGAGTCTTCTAAAAATGGCAAACAAACGGGCACATAAACAAATAGTTAATTTACCTTGAATCATTTTTTCCTTTAATTTTCTCTACTTCGCAAGAGAGGATAGAAGACTGTTAAAAATATTATCTGTGTCCGGCTCTTTTGCTTAAAATTTGCCTGTTGCTCTAATACATGTCTACAGGCCCTGCATGGTCCATCCCTGCTTCCTCCACCAACCTGTTCCACCACCATGACACCTCTTCCTCCTCTTGTTCCAACACAATGCACCTCATTCCAATAATGAGCTTTATTTTTCCAAGTAGGGAGAGTAATATTATTCATGTGCTACATACACTTTTTGTGAGAAATTAACTGACATCATGCATTAAAAGAAATGAGGGCAATGCCAAAGGTTTCAAAGGAAGCCATAAACGCTAGCTCTTAATAAGGCCTTTGCATATTCTGTTACTTCCGTCTGTGTTGCTTCTGCAATGCAACGTTCTTGCTGCTCCCCTTCTTTGCCGAGCTAAGCAGGTGACTTGACCTTCAAGTCTCAGTCGAAATATTAGTTATTTTGAAAGTCTTTCCTGACACACTCATTGCTGTCCTTAGATTAGGCCTCCCCGTTATATAATGTCACAGTTCACTAGATTTTTCTTTCATAGCATTTGTTATAATGCCAAATAAAAAGTCATTTATATGATTAGTTGTGCAACGTCTGTTTCTTCCACTAGACCGCAAGCTTCACAAGGGCAAAGACCCTATCTGTCTTATTCGCTGTTGTTTTCCTTACTCTGGTACAGATCCTGGCACATAAGACCTGTTCAAAAATATTTGTGAAATGATAAAGGAAATTAATGAATAAAGGAATGATTACAGGAAAATAATTCATTGGGGAAAAAAGCATCAATGAAATGGCTCTTCAAGTTTCTTGCTACAACCCTAAGGCAAACCAAAAACGAAGAGAACCAGCCAACGACTTAGAAGGAAACATATACTTTTAAATTAGGTGAAATTAATTTTGTCAAAGGCATCAAATTAAAACCTTCAACATATCACATTACAGAAGAACTGAGAGTCACTCTAGTCAAATTATATCCGTTGGTTCAGATATGGCTGAAAAAAGACCCACGCTGGCAGTTTCTCTCTCTCCATCCCTTATGCATTATTAGGCTGCAATAAACAAACTCCCAAATTTCAGAGGTACAATGAATGTTTACTTCGTGTTGTAATAATCTAATGTGGGTGTTTCAGTTAAATGCTCTTTTGTAGGCAGGGACCACAGTCTCATCTCATTTGGTGGCTTTGCCATCTTTCCCCACAAGGGGAAAGTACAAGGGGGATCATGAATGAGAGGTTTTAATGAACTAAGCTGGAAATGGAGCAACTCAATCCTGCTATCATGCTATCATGTTAGGAACTTCAACACAGCGCTACCTCATTGGACAGTAGGTTGGAAATGTCTAGCTGCATGCATCCCCAGGAAGAAGAGGAGGTTGATGTGGGCAAGAGCCAGTCTGCCATGCCATGTAAAAGTAAGCATTCCCTTTTCCTCTATCACACCAAAGTTGAGGAGGTCTGTAAAACTGCAAATGGACAGGGCTTTTTGTTTTTGTTTTTTAAACCCAAGACTTGTCTGTGACCTTCAAGGATGTAAAAAGATATAGGCATTATGTTATGTCAAAATGACCCCAAATGCTACAAATTAAGCATGATAATAGAACCTTGAGTAAGTCAAGTATCAACCTTTCTAGTACACAAAAACATTACTACATTAGGCTTCTCCCCTCTCTATTTTTAACAGAATATTTGGGAATTTGATTATTACAGCCCAGTTATTTCTAAAAATGAGTAACACTTCCACAGGGCCCTGCTAAAATTCACAGAGGCATTTTAATTGCCTATGAATATTCAAAACCTCATTATTGTTGCAGTTTATAATTATCAAATTCCCTTGACAAAAATGTGCAGCACACAATAAAAAAAGGCAATCCATTTAAAAGTGTTGACATCCATGTTCAACCATTTCGCTTTAGTTCTTGGCTACTGCGTCTGTATCATTGCAATTCACGTTGGGGAGATACTAAGATTTCGTGCATTCCTCCCCCCTCAAAGTGCCCCCTGTTGTTGATGGTGTACACTCCCTGCTTAGAGCACACGCTATTTTACAGAAGACATGACACACAAAGAACTGACATAAAACTCAGACTGAAGCTTGGGATGGAGATAAAGATTTGTGTGCAACAGAAAGCAACATCAGAAGCTGAGAGTATCTTCTCTGGCTTTGGAAGAACCATTATGATAAAGTGGCAATGAAAACAAATGTGCAACTCCAAGCCTTGGAATATTAAGAATAATTCCACGGAAAATTACTATTTTTCCAACAAGTAGGCAGATACCTTTATTTGATCATTAAAACAGACCTGGAAGAAAGTCAAAAAAAGTTCTCCAAGTCATCCCCCAGTATGAGACAGGTTTTACTTAGATATCTGTAGACTAATTTTTCCCTCTATAAATATTTATGGAATTCCTCCATGTGCCAGGAACTCTGCCAGTAGGAGACACATTGGTTAAGAAAGTAAAAGTACCATCCTCGAGTAGCCCAGAACCCATCCATCCATCCTTATTTTTGTATCCATGTCTTACCAATCTCCATCTTTTCTTTGTTTTCTTTCACCTTCTTAATTTCCTTTTTTCCTGGAAAAGCATAATCTTTAAGCAAACATTAACTGCACATTCAGTATGTGCCAGGGAGCGTACTAGATGATGGTATTACGTTGCTCATGGTACATTCAGGCAGACACTTAAACACAATGTAGAAGCTAGATGATATACCAGAGAAAAAGATGTTTTAGTTCATGACCTGACTCAACCTAGAGCATCAGGAAAGCCAGTTCTGGGAAGCGGACACCTGATTTCAATAATAAAGAATCAATTTAAGTTATTCAGCTAAGCAGCAGTAGGTCCGGCAGAGTTGATCCAGAATTCAAGGTAAAGGTAAAGCAGTAAAAAGGCAAAGGCAAAGAGCAGGCATTGGGAATGGAGCTACAAGTTTAGGTTCCCTGGTGCAGCATGAAGGGTGAAGGTGGAACACGATCCAGGCCGCTCAGACAAAGTAAAGAAGAACCAGATCTTTTGATGAAAAAACAAAAAGGATGGTGGATATTTGCAAGACAAATGGTCCATGTCTATGTGAGCAACTACTATGAACTCTTCAGCTCAGCACTCCTGACAGATCAAGTAGACCAAAATAAAGAGGGTTCTAACACCATACTTCTCCAGAGAAGCAGGGAAAGATATGGAGATAACCTTATGTCTGAAGGTTTTTCCAAAATACCCAAGAGTGCATCCTCACTTCTTTCCTAACACCATAAATCTGGAGATCTTGATCCATCCTTGAATTGAGAATGGGAAGTACATGGAGCTTAGCCATGTTCATTTTGTTACTTTGGTCTCCCTCTTCTGCCCCATCACCATTCAAAGCCAATGTCATAGATAATTTGAATAAGTATGTATGCTTGAGTTCATAAATACATAATAAATACTTTGAAAGGGGTAATACATAATGTTTTTATATGTCCAAGGAACATTTGGAAACACTAAACATATTCTAAGCCACAAAGGAAATCTCAGTAAATTCCCCCAAAATATAAGTTATACTAAAGTATACATTGTGGTGATTACAATGCAATAGCACTAAAAATTAACAGCAAAGTTTTAACCACTTGCCAACTACTCAGAAAGTACAATGATTATTTAGGTCTTACTTTGGATTAAAGGAAAAACAGACAACTCAAGGCTATTTGGAAAGTTAAAAATAGAAGGGATGGCACAGTATGTTAAGGCACATGGAATATTTTCAACTGTTTTTTTTTTTTGGTCAAAATTCATTTTTATTCATAGAAAATAAACACTTATTCCAGTTGCTTGCATTTGTATATATATGCTATGAGAAATAGTCGTGAAGATTTTCAGACTTGCTCATGGATTTCTGCTGAGTACCAGCATTGATTCCTGCCCTATATTCTCAGGATAAAGTTGAAATGTCCTGACATTTAGTGGAGAAAGTTGACAGAAAGTTGAACTTGGTGAAATGATTTGAAACATGACAGGAAATAATTATCTTTAACATATAATGAGCTCTTGTAAGTGCATAGAAAAGGGTAAATTACAATGGAAAAAGGGCAAATGACCTTAACAGGTGATTTAAGAAACAAGAAATACACAAAGCTGTTAAACCTATAAAAAATCTCAAGTTTAGGGGTGCATGGGCAGCTCAGTCTGTTGAACGTCCGATTCTTGATTTTGGCTCCAGTGGTGGGATCCAGCCCCATGTCAGGCTCCATGCTCAGCTATGAGCCTGCTTGGGGTTCTCTCCCTCCCTTTCCCTCTCCTCTCACTTGCACTCTCTCTCTCCTTCTTGATCTCTAAAATAAATGAATAAATAAATAAATAAATAAAATCTTTACCCCCTCAAGTTTATCAACCAACAAAAAGGATGAAAGTTTTAAGATGCCATTTGTTGCCCATAAGAATTTGAGCTATTCCTTATTAAATATTTAAACTTTTCATATGAATTAACACCATTAATACAACAATCTTATAAGAGTGGATATTATTATCATTGTTTTATAAATGATAAAATTGGAATATGAAAAAGCTATGTATTTATCGTTGTTGGTAGATTTTTTGAATCAGATTGACAAATATTTAACTTAGAGCAAAACTCAGTGCTGGAGTAGCTACAGCAGAATGGCTGTAGATTCTTATAGACACCTCGAGTTCAAATCGGTACAATTTTCTTGGGATGCAATTTGAGTGCATAAAAGAAAAGTTTTTTGTAAAAGACTTATTTATTTTAGGGGTGCCTGGGTGGCTCAGTCGTTAAGCGTCTGCCTTCGGCTCAGGTCATGATCCCAGGGTCCTGGGATCAACCCCATATCAGGCTCTCTGCTCGGCGGGAAGCCTGCTTCTCCCTCTCCCACTCCCCCTGCTTGTGTTCCTTCTTTCGCTCTCTCTCTCTGTCAAATAAATAAAATCTTCAAAAAAAAAAAGATTTATTTTAGAGACAGAGAGAGAGAGAGAGAGCACATGAATGGGGGGAGGGGAAGAGGGTGAGAGAAAATCTCAAGCGGACTTCCTGCTGAGAGGGGGGACCCCGATTTGAAGCTCAATCCCATGACCATGAGATCATGACCTGAGTCAAAATCAAGAGTTGGACCCTTAACTGACTTAGCCAGCCAGGTGCCCTGTGCATAAAAGGAAAGTTTTAAAATCTGTAAAATCTTCAAAGTGTTCCACCTCTATGAATTTGTCCTAAAATGTTTCACCTTTATGACTTTATGCTGAAGGAAAAAAAAAAAAATCAGAGATTAGTGACGTTCAAGGTTGCTCCCTGGAAAGCTATGAATGGGAGCACAATTTCATAACCAAATATTTAACGAAAGTGGCTTGGGTACATACAGTATGGAATAGTCAGAAAGGGAATTCTAAACAGCAATTTAAGGTAATCCTCACAAGGAATATATAACAAGGTAGGGAGCTGGCCATGATATAACGAAGTAAATAAAAATAGGATTCAAAACTTCAAATACTATAAATCTAAGTTTTTTATTTTAGAAATCTTGTAACTATACATATACATTAACACACACACAGCATCCACACAATAAATGTAAAGGAAAACAAATCCAAATTTTAACAGAGACAATCACTCAGCCATCAGAAAGTAGATTTTAATTTTCTCCTTTTCTGTTTAACTTTTACAATGAGAGTATTATTTTTTTAAATTACAAACAGGGAGAGTGATGTGTAATGTGTGCATTTCATGCGTCTTAGATTTTGAAGCAGGTAGAGTCAGGTAGAGTCAACACTGGCACAAACTGACACAGCTGGTCTCCAATGTAGGGTCCCACTCAAGTTAATGAGTAAATATCCTTCACAGCAGATGTGTAAACAGGACCTTGATTAATGAATACGCTAACAGTTTTCCTCTGCTTCACATATTAACCTCTGTTTGGTTTTTAATTGTGACATGTCCTAATGAGAAAAGACTATTAAATTTATCAGTTCTGATCAAATCCTGAAGTTACAATTTCAAAACTTTTCTAACACTGTTTTCCTGCCATCAAGAATTGTCTGGGATAAGGATGACATGGAGTCTCTTGTCACCACCCACGCCTCCCATTTGTTTGCCATCAGCTCTCCTGGGAAGCCCCCAGGCAGGTCTGCTTAGAGCACATTTCCTATCCTGTTAGGATGGGGATAAAGACAACTAGAGGCACACAGGGCAGGAAACTGTTCAGCCAGGTCCTCTCCTCCTCCTCCTCCTCCTCCTCCTCCTCCTCCTCCCCCTCCCCTTCCCCCCTCCTCCCCCTCCTCCTCCTCTTCTTCAGGAAACTGTTCAGCCAGGTCCTCTTCTTCCTTCTTCTTCCTTCTTCTTCCTTCTTCTTCCTTCTTCTTCTTCTTCTTTCTTCTTCTTCTTTCTTCTTCTTCTTCTTCTTGGGGGGGGGGGGGCCTGACTCCATATGTCTCTGTCCTGTTCTCTTCAGAGTTACCTGCTCAGTTCTTTCACCAGACCTCTGAACTCTGCCACGGTACTCTCATCCAGACTCCTAAGGCAACAGCACAAAAGCCTCCCCCTACCACTGTATATTGCAGAAACTGCAAACCTCCTTCTTTATCCTTGCTTGATACCACATCACATTTTAACATTCAAGTCTGACTCTGAAATCAAGCTTCCTAGGATTATCTCCCACTAGTTAGTCTCATGTCTAAGTCAGTGATTCTCAACCTTGGCTGTACATTGTAATAACTTAGGGAGTGCTAAAAACTCCCAGCACCCAGCATGCACCAAACAATTAACTCAGAATCTTTGGAAGTATGTCCCAAGCATAGCATTTTGTGAAGCTCCCCAGGTAATGCCAACGTGAAGCCAGGGTTGAGAACCACTGCTCTAAGTTTGGACTTCTCAAAATGAAGACAATCTTAATACTTTCTTTTGAGACCTTTTTTCCCATTATACTTCCTCAGGGCCAGTCTGAGCCCCCTCAGCAGTATCAGGGACACACATCAACTGAAATTAAAAATTGTCACAATTGCAGGCAACCCAAGGGCAATTCACACAAGTTAGGAAGATAAGGAACCATCTCCCATTCTAGTCTTCTTTTCAGGTAGCATAAATGGTGACACGCAAAAGATGTGGGACAAGCGGCATCCATGAGTTGTTGGTTTCCTTTCATAGGTTTCCATGGTAGCATAGGAGAAAGGACAGATACGCTCAACATTTTGTTTTTATTAAAGTCCCTTTACTCCCCCACCCCAAGCCCTTCCATAGCAGGTCTTGCTAAGTCACCCACTCTGGGCAATCTAATCCTTTTAAATGTGCTCCTTTCAAATGTGCTCCAAGTGGTGGTGCCTGGGTAGCTCAGTCGGTTAAGTATCTGACTCTTGATTTCAGCTCAGGTTGCAGTTGTGATCTCAGGGTGGTAAGATCAAGCCCCTCGTTGGGCTCCATGCTGGGTGTGGAGCCTGCTTGAGATTCCCTCTCTCCCTCTTCCTCTGCTCCTTCCCCACACTCATGCACACACGCGCTCGCACACGCTCTCTCTCCTTCCTCTCTAAAAAAAAAAAAAAAAAAAAAAAATTAAATGTGCTCCAAGTGAATCTCACAGGAATGTTGTTTCACCCATTATTGGCATTAATTTTCTTTGTGGCTTTTTTCATCTTTGTGAATGTCCAATGACCTCACGTCACTGATTTAACTCATGTTGTTTCTATTAAGTAATCATAAACTCAAAATATCTTCATATATGTGTATGTGTATCTACATAATTTCACCTTTGATTTAAAAAAATCTTGTATCATTTATATAATATGCTTGTAGTTAATTCTTAAGTTAGAAATCCTCTTTTCTAATAAGACCCACTGTCCTCCTAAGCAATATCACCTATTGTGTACTTCAGTTGGGCGTACAGTCAGAAAGAGAGGACCTGAAAGCTCAGAGAACAGTTCCTGGCAAAGGTAAATGCTCTAAAAGATATAAGCAATCACTAAAGGAGTAAACTAGACTGGGCACTGACTCTCAGCTAAACCTGCCTTTTTAAAAAAAATACGATTCTATGGCTGCATAATATTCCATTGTATATATATACCACATCTTCTTTATCCGTTCATCTGTCGATGGACATCTTGGCTCTTTCCATAGTTTGACTATTGTGGACATTGCTGCTATAAACATTGGGGTGCACGTACCCCTTTGGATCACATTTGTACCTTTGGGGTAAATACCCGGCAGTGCAATTGCTGGGTGGTACGGTAGCTCTATTTTCAACTTTTTGAGGAACCTCCATACTGTTTTTCAGAGTGGCTGCACCAGCCTGCATTCCCACCAACAGTGTAGGAGGGTTCCCCTTACTCCGCATCCTCGCCAACATCTGTCGTTTCCTGACTTGTTAATTTTAGCCATTCTGACTGGTGTGAGGTGGTATCTCATTGAGGTTTTGATTTGGATTTCCCTGATGTTGAGCACTTTTTCATGTGTCTGTTGGCCATTTGGATGTCTTCTTTGGAAAAATGTCTGTTCATGTCTTCTGCCCATTTCTTGATTGGATCATTTGTTCTTTGGGTGTTGAGTTTGATAAGTTCTTTATAGATTTTGGATACTAGCCCTTTATCTGATATGTCATTTGCAAATATCTTCTCCCATTCTGCCAGTTGTCTTTTGGTTTTGTTAAAAACAAAATCTTGCCATTTGCAACGACGTGGATGGAACTAGAGGGTATTATGCTAAGCGAAATAAGTCAATCTGAGAAAGACATGTATCATATGATCTCACTGATATGAGGAATTCTTAATCTCAGGAAACAAACTGAGGGTTGTTGGAGTGGTGGGGGGTGGGAGGGATAGGGTGGCTGGGAGGGATAGGGTGGCTGGGGAGGGTATGTGCTATGGTGAGCACTGTGAACTGTGTAAGACTGATGAATCACAGACCTGTACCTCTGAAACAAATAATACATTATATGTTAAAAAAAAAAAAAAAGAAGAAGATACTAGGAAGGGAAAAATGAAGGGGGGGAAATCAGAGAGGGAGATGAACCATGAGAGACTATGGACTCTGAGAAACAAACTGAGGGTTCTAGAGGGGAGAGGGGTGGGGGGATCAAGCCCCGCATCAGGCTCCTGCTCAGCGAGGAGCCTACTTCTCCCTCTCCCTCTACCTCTGCTTGTGCTCTCTGTCAAATAAATAAATAAATAAAATCTTTAAAAACAAACAAACAAAAAATAACTCTTATTAGAATACATGTTCCTGGATCCTGAACTACAGACCCTTAGCTTTTTGAATCTCAGTTTTAGGCTAAGATTAAGAAAGGACTTACCATGTGCTAGGTATACTTGTCAAACTTATTTAACTCTGGTGACGGGTCTTAAAGAGGGCACGTATTGAATGGAGCACTGGGTGTTATACGCAAACAATGAATCATGGAACACTACATCAAAAACTAATGATGTAATGTATGGTGATTAACATAACATAATAAAATAAAATTTAAAAAAATATGATTCTATATACTCAGCAAATGGATAGTTACTTTATATAGCAATTCTCAAAAATTTAAATGCTATGCAATTTCTCAAAAATAAAATGCCTTTGAATTGGAATAGTATTCCTTTCATAACCTGAACCCTTTCATTAGTTATTTTTCAACAATACTCTTTTATTTCTTCGTTTAAATTAAGCAAAGTTATTTTGAGAATCAAATGAAAGGAAAGTAATTATGACTATACTTCTGTTTGTATTTATAAAAACGGATGTATTTTGAAAATAAGCATTGGCAAATGTATGCAGAACCTAAATTAACTTGGGGAAAGTTGAATAAAATAAATTAAGCTGAAAGCTTAAAAGAAATTATTGCACTATGCTTTTTCTACCTCACTCCTCCCTGTTTGGTTTTCATGGGGATGGAAAGGTAAGGGAGAATTTAGAATGCATTAGTTGTAGCATAAAGAGCAGCCAAGGTGAGGGAAACTAAGTAGATCAGAAGGAATGGAGAAGAAGTGGTACAGAAGGAGACTGGAAAGGACTGGTAGAGCTGGGTGTCACAATTTCCAGGACTCCATTCTTCTCCTTTCTTAGTCATGGCCCCTAGGATTCTGGGCACAAGAAGCAGATGGTTGAGATAACATGAGATTTTATGGTTGTGTACAAAAATTACACCCTGAGACTCTGGAAAAGCTCATTCCATCCTAACTCAGAGAGAAGGGCTTCCATGAAGGTTTTATAAGTTCTAATATTATAATCGCAACTCCTTGCCCAGAAATCTTTCACCTTCAAACCTTAAAGCATGGTTACTAGCCTCCTTATTGGGGTCCACGTTGGAGGTGAAGAGACCCTTAGAGGAGAGACAACTCAAGCTCCCACTTGAATCTTCTTTTCTGGGCAGTCCTATTGTGCCCTTTGATATGCAAAATGGTTCATCAACACCCACTTTGACAAACACATTTCTTTCTTTCTTCTTCTTCTTTTTTTAGAGGTAGAGGGAGAGATAGAATGAGGTGGAGAGAGGGGCAGAGAGAGAATCTGAAGCAGGCCCCATGCTTAAGATGCAGGGCTTGATCTCAGGACCCTGAGATCATGACCTGAGCCAAAATCAAGAGTCAGACATATAAGTGACTGAGCCACCCAGGCGCCCCAAACACTCATATTTCTAAAGTTTAGATTTTATATGTCAGAAAGCACGAAGCACAAATTATTCCCTTTTACCAAGACAGTTGTTTATGGAGAGATTTAACTGAGACCAATGTCTGCAGGAATGTTTGTTTAAACAGATGTTATAAATTATGTTTGATTAAATACTTATATAGTACATAAGTACCAGGTGCTGTTCTAAATTTTACAAATATTAAACTTACATAAAATCTTCTTATTAATTCTATGTGGTGGGCAATTTGATTATCAAACCAATTTTTAAAATGGGGAGACCTGAAGTGGAGATAATCTAGGTGACTTGCCAGCTAGCAGAGAAGGATCCGAGATCAGATAGAGGGAGCATGATGCAAGAGGCCATGCTCCCAGGCACTCTAACTCAGGGAGGAAGCAAAACCATTCTGACCCATGCATGGGCATGTAAAACCCAGCTGCTCCTGACACTTCCAGCTGGGACTAGCAGGCAGGTAATAGATTTAAAGTGTTCTATTAGATTTCACTTACAATTTAACATTCATAGTAGATGTTCTTATCATTACCAGTAATATATATGCTAACACCAAACAACACTTTGAATAAAACTGCTGGAAATGAGATTTTGGAAAAGAAATGAAAGTATTAACAACTCTTATTAGGGGATGCTTGGATGGCTCAGATGGTTAAGCCTTCATCTCAGGTCGTGATCCCGAAGTCCTGGGATCAAGCCCCGCATCAGGCTCCTGCTTAGCAAGGAGCCTACTTCTCCCTCTCCCTCTACCTCTGCTTGTGCTCTCTATCAAATAAATAAATAAGTAAATAAAATCTTTAAAAACAAACAAACAAAGATAACTCTTATTAGAATACATGTTCCTGGATCCTGAACTACAGACCCTTAGCTTTTTAAATCTCAGTTTTAGGCTAAGATTAAGAAAGGACTTACCATGTGCTAGGTACTTGTCAAACTTATTTAACTCTGATAACTTACTGATTCCTCCTGACAAATCCTACTAGGTAAGTACAGTTACTACTCTCCCATTTTACAGATGAGGAAACTAAAGAGTAGAAAAGTTAAATAACTCATAGCTAAGTAGTACTTTAGTGCTTACTCACGTATGTACCCATTTGAGCCATGAATGATGAATAAAACACTTAGAGGCTGATGATTTTCTACTATACACTGATTTTCTAAGTCCCTGATTTTGTAACTCTGTTTAGTCTTCACATTAACACAGTTTGAAATTCTCAGTTTGATTTAAATAATGCAGCTTTTATTTTGTTGTGTTGTGTTTTGTAGGGAAGCAGACAAATTAAAAGAAGGCAAAATGTTCAAGTGTATTGCTTCCTTGTTGACTAGCCTGAGAAAGACACCACCGGTTTTGAATGTGTCATCCTGAATCATAGCAAGATTTTAAATACAATCTAGGAAAATTATGAACTGCAAGTATTTCAAAGATTTCCCCATTCTGACTTTTACTCTTTGGAATTGAGCATTTGTTGTGAGAAGACCAGTGCTCTTTAACATCTTAAGGAACTTCTTTGGACTCATATACAACTAAAAGATCAAAGGTTCTAAGAGACTTTCCCTTTTCCTTTTTTATTCTGCTACAGGAAACACATGTAAATGAGAACTTGTCAATTAGTAAGACTGCAAAACATTTGGGGTCCATTCTGGGAAATGTTTCATTTCAATCTACAGCTAAGGAAGCTAACATCAAATCTGCTCTGCTATTTTTTTTTATTATTCATTATTTCAATACATTTTTAAGAACCTAATGTGTGAAAAAAAACCAAAAACACAAAAGGCTACCCTTACTCCCTGGGAACTTAGAAATAGTTATAACTCAGTCCAAGGTTTAAAGATGTTTGATTAACAGAGTTGCTCTAAATCAATTAGCTGAGAACAAAAGAAAATCAGTAAGGCCATTCTGCAAATGTGAGTCACTTAGATTCACTCTTTGAAAAGCTCTGGCAGAGATTGGAAAAAAGGGTGGTGGTAATTTAAAGGGGACAGATGTAAAATTAAACATTTGATTAAAATTATAATGTGTGATAAAACAGAAGTACTGGGTCCTATAAGGGCTTATTTGCGGGAGACCTAGTGTAGTGAGGATGGGCAATAATTAGAAAAATCTTCCCCAGAGATGAGATGTGGAAACGGATGATGGGGAAAAGGTAATATGAAGAGTGTGGGGGGTGTCTGTGTCTGTGGTGAGAGAGAGAGAAAGAGAGAGAGAGGGAGGTAGGGAGGAAGAGAGAGAGGAAGAGAGGGGGTGGGAGAGGGAGGAAGATGGAGGGGGGAGAGAGAGGAAGAGAGAGGGGGGTGGGAGAGAGAGGGAGACGTGAGAGAGAGAGAGAGTGGGAGAGAGAGAGGTTTTTCAAGCAGGCAGTGGTGGGAACACCAGGTGAAAAGGAAGCCAGGTAGGCAGATCTATCACTTTAAAGACTGAAATAGCCTCAGACCAGTTCAGTGAGTAAATAGGGGCTTATATTCCCAGTATGCTTTATGAGCTATTCTGAATGGCATCCCTAAAACAGGAGATGATGGTGCATGGCTTGGACTAGGGGTACTGGGCATAAACATGGAAAGATGTGAGTGAATTTGAGACATTTTAGGAGCTTGGAATCCATTTAGTGCTTTGATCCACACTTTAAACTAAATACATTGGGGCACCTGGGTGGCTCAGTTGGTTATGCATCTGACTCTTGATTTTGGTTCAGGTCATGGTCTCAGCATGGTGAGATCTAACCCTGCATTGGGCTCTGCACTGGGTGTGGAGCCTGCTTGAGATTCTCTCTCTCCCTTTCTCTCTGCAACCCCACCAACCTCGCTCTCTCTCATGGATAGATAGAGACGAGAGAGAGAGAGAGAGGGTGCACATGTTAATACTACACAAGTCAAATTGCTCATATTTCTTGTAAGGTGCTATTTAGGAATATGTCCAGACATTTGCAAAGGAGTTTTCAATTTGCAGAGCTTTCATAACAACAGCAATAAGCAATTAAAACTCTGAATTGAGTGCTCAGTCTGTGCTAGAGATGGGGATTCTCAGGCTTGAAGAGGTCAGGTTGTAAGAAGTTTAGAGATATGGGTGCTCTAACTTAATTCCCACAACTATTTCCTTAAGAAAGCAAAGTATTGTCTCTTATTTTACAGATGGGGAATCTTGGGAGTAAGGAAGCTAAGTGATTTCCAAAGGTCATACAATTTGGTGGCTAACAAGCATCTCCTAACTTTAGGTCAGTTTTCCCCTAACAAACACTGCAATTGCCTCTAGCCAGGTGTGCAATATGTTCTGAAAACATTGAGATAGCTCCCTAAAACCCTTTTTTTTTTTTTTTTGACAGATCATCAAGATGGCACTTTATTAAACCTCCTTATATCAAATTGATTAGTCCTTGGCACAGGACTCAGATCAGTCTGGGTGCACAGCCTAATGAGAGGCACAGTGCCCACTGTCACAGAACAAGGGGACATCTGAAGTGGCAGGCCTGGAGCCTGGCTCTAGCTCTCAGAAGGTGAGGCTCCTGGAATCCAGCCCCCTGGCCTACTCACCAGAGGCTTTCTACTGAGAGATCAGAACCAGACCCCAGGCCATGCAGCTGTCACAAAGGCAGACACTCAGACAATTCTGACATTTTCCACCTTGCCTTCTCATGTGTCAGATGGTTCAGAAATATTACTCTAAGCTGTTAAAAGAACATTAATTTGACATTTTAATAAAAACACTGTTTCTAAAAAAAAATGTTTATGAATGGCCCAGGATGTAGGCTCTTAGGTGCAGACAGCCCCAGGAACCCTGAAGGATGCTTAAAGACAGAGCTGGCTGCCACACAGGGTCCAGATGGTACCTCCCTGCTGGCCCTAGGACTCTACTGTGAACTCTTTCTTCACCCAGGTGGCCTGGAAAAAACCCAAACTGTCTGCATTTAGAGTCAAGGTACCAGTCCAGGATTTCTAGGTTCTACACTTAATCTCTAAATCTTTAGGGAGACTCACACTTCTACTAAGTTGTATAAAACACATGTATAAAACACATGAGCACACACTCACACACATATATGGAAATATATAGGAACAGGAAATGTCCTCATGTTGAATATATAACATAAATTATACATATGAGTATGAAATATATATTTGAGTATGAAAAATATATATGCATGCATGTGTCCCCTAAGCACCTTTCACCAAAAGAATGCTTTATTTCTGAATGATCATTCTCTCCAAGTCCACAACAATACAGAGATCTACTGCCTACATGCTGAGATACAAACCTTAAAAAAAAAAAGGCTTTGCAAAATATTAAGGCAGCTTTCAAAAACACAGTGTATCTGACAGCTTCCAGCATGCAAACATGTAAAACCAGAGAACTGAATACATAGAGCCACTCCCCTTTGTCTAGGGATTGAGCAGCAAATCTGTACCCGGAAATGGGTGCTAGTTTTGAAGAATGAAGAGCAACCACTGATTTTCTCTCCTTAATAAAATGGATTTTTAAAATGCACTAGGTAACCATTCCAGACATCACTTAGTTTAAATTATTCTGTGTTAGAGTGCCAAATATTTACACTAACCCATCATCAGAAATCTGGGAGGCTTGTCAGTGCAAATTGAAAGAGTCATCTGTAAGATATGTAATCAGTAACAATGAGCTTGAAATTTTATTTCTTGTAATAGTTCAGAAAATGAGGAGAGTGATTTATTTATTTATTTATTTATTTATTGGTAATTTTTTATAGTTTGTATGTTATGTGCCAGGTTCGGTTCTAAGAAGTAGAGATGATGAATAAGACAGGCATTGCCCCTGTGCTAGGCAGAATTCTAAGATGACCCCTGATGACTCATGCCCTTTTATAACCTCCTCACCATGTGAGTGGGTCAGATGTGGAAATATGGTGAGACATGATTCCTGTGATTAAATCACTCACCAGTTGACTCTGAATTCATCAAAAGGGAGGGTTGGGCCTGACCTAATCAGGTGAGCCCTTAAAAAGAAGGTGAAGCTAGTAAGAGTCTCCTGCTTGCCTTGAAGGAAGAAAGCAAATAGCTCCAATGCGAACTGCCTAAGGAGAGGGCGATGTTTAAGAGCTAAGGACTTTAGTCCTACAACCACAAGGAACTGATTTCTGCCAATATTCTCAATGAGACGGAAAGAGAAGCCTCAAAGTCTCAGCTGAGAGTGACCCACCCAGCTGCCCCAGTGCCCATTTTGATTGCAGACTTCTGAGACCCTGAGTAGAGGATCCACTTAAGCCATGTCTGGACTCTTCACCAATAAAAAGTACATCATAATAAACACATGTTGATTTAAACCATTAAGTTTGTAGCAATTTGTTACACAGCAATGGAAAATGAATATAGCTTTTTTTGCTAGGATAAATAATGAAACTCTCCAGCCTCCAAAATTTCCCTTTCTTTTGTAATCGCCTCCCCCTTCACGCCTGAAGATTGTTATTTCTCTGCCTCTATAAGAAAGGTATCAGGAAGGTGAGCAAAAGAAAAAAAAAAGGAAACTCTCAAGAAAGGGGAAGAAATATATGAGCTCATCAAAGCATATGCTAGACAAAAGGAAATGGAGTCAGTAACCTCATTTTCCCCATGATGATTAGCCATGCTACCACAGTGGTCAATAACATTAGATCCAAAGCCATCAAGTGAAGAAACGCAAAACCAAGGGGTAACAGATAAGGCTGTCAGAAACACCAGTCCCCAAGAGGAATAGGTTCCACATAAATGAAATGACAAACTTTCAAGACAAGTTTATAGCATAAGCCAGACCACAGCAGGTAGATTCCCCTAGGAAAAGGAAATTCAGGTGGAGGAATGCACACTCCATCTCCCTCTAGAAAGTAATTTGGCAATGATATATATTGTAACATAGGAAACTAATTGGCACTAAATGTAAGAAGTGATTTTTACTTTGAGTGTTAAAAGTTTCTTTTCTCATTGAAATTGCACTTTTATCTTGGAAACTCACACAATGCAGACTTCAGCTGCCTCTGAGTCTAGATTTTCATTAAAACACACATGCCGTATGCAGTATTTTGATCTTGGAAGTGCTTGATATGTTAATGGTCTTGGTTTCTATTTGTGAACTTGGCATCACTCTTATTTGGTGGGCGTGATGAACAAAAAAAGGCTGGGTGGTGGGAGGACAGGATGCCCTTCACTGAACAAAGGCAGACGATTCTAAACAGGCTATTATCTGTTCACTCAGCCATGGCCAGAGAACCTATATATATGAGAATTATAGCCGACTTCTGGAAGAGTAATCCTCTATTAAATAACCCACTTGGCCCTTTTTTTTCCCACTGCTTCCAAAAATTCACTTGAATAGCAAACTCCTTAGGAGGAGATCATGACCTCCTTTCTACTTAAAATCTCTATGACAGAAAACCACAACACCTAAATAAAAAGGGAATTGAAGCTCTACTGCGATGATCATTCAATAGCTAATCTCCGATCCCCAGGCTCCTGTAAAATAACCCCCCCTTTTTTTTGTAGCTATCTCCTATCTTCTGAGTCCCTTTGAACACTGATAAGAAAACGCCCAAAGACAATCCAGTTCAGAAAAAAATTAGCCACCGTACAATAGTTCTGATATGAGTATAATTAAGAAATATGTCTAGTGTCTTGCTTTGATAACCATTACAATCATGAACAAAATATGTTCACCTAAATATCAAATCTTAACATTTTTCTGAAAGTCCCACATGGAAAAAGACCTGTGCTGAGAGATACGAAAAAAAAAAAATTAAAAATGCAAATGAAGAATGAATGACTAAGGCAAAAATAAGATATCCCTTACTTTCGGGAGTTCATAATCTATTGAGACAGAGGTGTAAATGAAGAACTCTGATACTAAGTTGTCTCTGATTAGTGCAACAGTGAGGTTCTTTGAAAGGGAATACTTCAGAAAGTCAAAGTGGTTCTAAGCGAGGAAACCAGAAAGACTATCGTGGAGGAGATTATAAGTTTGTGTTCTTAAGGAAAGATGTTCATTACTTTAGGATTCAGATAATGGTTATAATCACTGCCCTGTATGTCAGCTTTGTGTCTGTTTCTGTGCTTGGTGCTTTTTTTTTTTTAAGTTTTTATTTTGAGACAATAGTAAATTCACATGCAATTATACATAGAGATTGTATACCCTTCACCCAGTTCCCCTAATGGCAGCATCTTGTATAACAACACAATAATACAAAGCAGAAAATGACATTGATCTTTTTAAGACCATATTTCTCTAGTTATACATGCATTCATGTTTATGTATGTGTGTATTTAGTTCCATATAATTTTATCACATATATAAATTTATGTGACCATCACCACAGTGAAGATATAGAATACTCAGTGCTTTTTTTGTGCATGTTCATATTAATATTTACAGATGATACTTACTGAGTTCTTACTCTATGTCACCCTCAGCACTAGACATTTACATTCAGTAGCTCATTTTACTGTTCTTGATGGTTATGATAAATGGCAGAAGTAGCCACTGTTTTTAACAGTTTTCCTTTTTTAGGTAACAATATTCTGATATTCCTCTGGGTAACTGCCTTGTGCTACACCATTATCCTCTCTGCCTCTAGGGATTGATTCTTAACCCTCGGTCCAAGGTTGAAGATATTACTTACATCTAGACAATTAAAATTTTGTTTCTCCTGTCCATGTGATAGACACCAACTTAACCAGAGCTAATAAGACTCTTATAGGTATATCTGAGGGGTTTCAGCCATTTCAATACTTCTGGAGGCTGACAGTGGTAGCAACATGAAGGAGAGTGGTTGATACATGGGGAGAGACAATACTCTAATGATGTTTAAACTCCTGAAAGCAAAAGTACCTGACAACAGGTTACCCTTTGATTTTTCAATTAACTGAGTGATATTCCTATTTTCCTTAAGCTAATTTAAATCAGGTTTTCTGTCACTTGCAGCAAAATACTCCTAACTGATACACCAGAACTGTTTTTGCATACATTTTTACAAGAAAAATGAGGCACCAAGATGTTAAAATAATATGTTATGTTAAAGAAACAGGAAAAAGGAAACCCAGTTAGTACATGATGGAGCCAAGGTTGAAATCAGATACTGTGTTTATGTCATTTGGACCAATCAACAGGGGATTTGATTCTTCATTTTATAGATGAGGAAACAGGTCTGAGAGGTTAGACAGATAACTGTAACAACTATCTATTGCCATGTTAAAAGAAATACTTTGAAATTTAGGGACTTAAACAAGCACCATTTCATTTGCTCACGATTCTATGCATAATCAAATTGGACCAGTTCAGCAGGAAAAGTCTTGTGCCTATTTCTCCCAGGGTCACTTATATGTCAGCAGCTGGCTGGCTGATAGCCTGTTGTGGGGAGGGGGGTGGTATGGGGAGCACTGGCTAGGATGGCCTATCCCTGACCCATGTGGTCATTCATCTCTGCCGGTAAGCAGATAGAGTGGGAGTAGAAGAGTTTCCAGCAGCAGGAGAGGGGGTAATGGGCAAGTGCTTTCCAAGCTTCTGCTTAGGTCACATTTGCTAACATACTGGTGGCCAAAACAAGTCATGTGGCCACGGCTTTGGCACCATATCATTTTGCACCTCTCTCAGATAAGTAAGGGATGGGTTTCCGGCAGAAGGAATAGGAAAAAGAAAGTGTTAGATAAGATTAAATGTAGTTAAAGATCAGAAGGCAACAGAAGAGGAGACAGTGGTGGGGAAGGTTTCATGGAGGAAGTGATATTGGTGGGTCTCAGTGACAGATGGTGGGGGGTGGTGGAATGGAGAGGAGGAAGGAGGACATGTGGGGAAGGGAAAGTGCCTTCAATTAAGTGACGGAGCTGCTTATGTTCTTGGAGCCAGGCAGACTGGAATGAAATGGATGAACAGGAGTGGCCTGAGAACAGCTCATAAAACATTCAGAAGACAAGTTGTACAAGGTTAGGAACCTTCTACCTTCCAGGTGGGGGAGGTATAGATTACTTGGGCAACATGGCATTTTAAACCCTCTAGATTTAACATTTTTAAATTAATTGCCCTTTTAGTTCCTCTGCCCTATTGCTATTATGAAGAACTTATATTTTTAGTTAATAGATTTTTAAAATACCTTTCAAATTAAAAAAATAAATACAGGTGCTTTGAAGTTATGAATATGTTTTAAAATCACATGTTAAAGCCATCCATTTCTATATAAAATGTAAGAAGTTATAAATATTTCCTGTCTTTGGTCATCTCCAGAATTACCACAAATGTAATTATGCAACTGCTAATAATTATAATCTCAGTTAGTTAGCTGAGAGCCATATAAATTTTATAAGGCAATAAATCTTATTAAATGTTCCCTGGAGAATCAATTGATTCATTAACTTATAATAAATGCTTTTAAAATGCAAATTAAATAATAACTGGAAACACCTCAGTTAAACGCCACCAGGATAACTATTGTATACTTCTAGGAGAGATAGTTTTTTTTCTCTTCCTTTTAAAGTACTGTGTTCATAAATATATAGTCAATAAGATGTTCGCTATAGTGGGGAGGGGTGTGAGTATGTATGGGTGTGAAGAGGAGAGCTTGGTAAACTAAACTCTACCTTAAAATTATCAATCTTAGATCATTCAAATCATCATCTCTTTTTAGGGGTAATACTTTGTACTGCCACTTTAAAAAGCTATACTTGGCAGTATATCAAAAGTGTCTTACCCTTCCACTCAAGCATTTCACTTCCAGGAAACTATCTGAGGGAATAATCAGAAAGCCATTCAAAGTTACAGCTGTAAAGACAGACATTGCAGCAATATCCAAAATATGCAGCAATGTCTAAATTAGTTTGTTTTCTGAAATATTCAGACATTTCCAATGGTATTTTTAGAAGACATTTAATTACATGAGGGAAATGAATATAGTGTATTGTTAATAACTGTTGTTGTAATATTGACTTTTTGAAAAGATATAAAACCATATTTTCAGTTTCATACCAATATTATAAAAATATGCATTACAGAAAACAGACCAAGGGAAGCTTATTAAATATTAAGTATGATTATATCTGTATGGGGGTAAAATGAATAATGCTTTTTGTTTTATCTCCTTTTGGGAGTTCTATAACAATTGTTAAATTTTTAAAAATTCTCTAAAATCTATTAGATTTTGAATTTGTGCAAATAATCATGTTAATTAAAGAAGAGAGAAAGAGAAGCAACCTTATTAACTGAACATGATAATGGCTTCAGATTTTAATAAGGAATATTCCAGTTGATGATAGAAAACTATAATCACTGAATCCAAGAAAAGCTAACCCAATCCCATAATAATGTAACTTCGTAGAGTTGTGCTCACACAGAGCAAAAGAAAGACAAAAACATGCTGACAAATAAAATAAAACATTACAAAATTTAAAAATAAGCCCCAAAGCTTAGAATTTGATATAGTAATTAACTTGCTATACTGAAAATAGACTATAGTATTTGAAAAGTTTAAGTTTTATTGCCATTGGATCACTATATAAAAGTACCAAGTTAATACATTTAAACGTGATTTTTACTTCAATTTCAGCACTTTATTAACAACTCATGTCAACCTTTTATTTCCAGAGGTTTTATTTGTTCCATAAGTAGAAATATTTCTTCCAAAATGAATATAAGGATTAGATTTCAACAGGTACCTACACAAAAGTCCCTGCAAATTGATTTTCTGAGGCATAAATAAATGTTAACTCCTATAGGCCTAAAGAGGGAGCTATTGACTAAGAATGGCTGGGATATGTCAAATTGAATAAAGATATTTCTCAGTTCACAAAGGAACTCTTGTACATGTTACTAACTGAATTTGATACTATTGATACTTGATTGAAAAAAAGTAAATCACTTTATGAATCAACTTCATACTGTTTTTCCATTGATACCATTTTTCTTGATTCAACTGTCTCATCCCTACAGTACTATCCCCTACTTCACTACAAATTGGTACAAAAAACCATCCACTTTTGAGAAGATATTTGCAAATGACATATCAGATAAAGGGCTAGTATCCAAAATCTATAAAGAACTCATCAAACTCAACACCAAAAGAACAAAGAATCCAATCAAGAAATGGGCAGAAGACATGAACAGACATTTTTCCAAAGAAGACATCCAAACGGCCAACAGACACATGAAAAAGTGTTCAATATCGCTCGGCATCAGGGAAATCCAAATCAAAACCTCAATGAGATACCACCTCACACCAGTCAGAATGGCTAAAATTAACAAGTCAGGAAAGGACAGATGTTGGCGGGGATGCGGAGAAAGGGGAACCCTCCTACACTGTTGGTGGGAATGCAAGCTGGTGCAGCCACTCTGGAAAACAGTATGGAGGTTCCTCAAAAAGTTGAAAATAGAGCTACCATATGATCCAGCAATTGCACTCCTGGGTATTTATCCCAAAGATACAAAAGTAGGGACCCGAAAGGGTACGTGCACCCCGATGTTTATAGCAGCAATGTCCACAATAGCCAAACTGTGGAAAGAGCCAAGATGTCCATCAACAGATGAATGGATAAAGAAGATGTGGTATATATATACAATGGAATATTATGCAGCCATCAAAAGGAATGAGATCTTGCCATTTGCAACGACGTGGATGGAACTGGAGGGTATTATGCTGAGCGAAATAAGTCAAACAGAGAAAGACATGTATCATATGACCTCACTGATATGAGGAATTCTTAATCTCAGGAAACAAACTGAGGGTTGCTGGAGTGGGGGGTGGGGTGGGAGCGATGGGGTGACTGGGTGACGGACACTGGGGAGGGTATGTGTTCTGGTAAGCGCTGTGAATTGTGCAAGACTGTTGAATCTCAGATCTGTACCTCTGAAACAAATAATGCAATATATGTTAAGAAAGAAAAAAAGAAGAAGAAGAATGTAGCAGGAGGGGAAGAATGAAGGGGGGGAAATCGGAGGGGGAGAAGAACCATGAGAGACGATGGACTCTGAAAAACAAACTGAGGGTTCTAGAGGGGAGGGGGGTGGGAGGATGGGTTAGCCTGGTGATGGGTATTGAGGAGGGCACGTTCTGCATGGAGCACTGGGTGTTATGCACAAACAATGAATCATGGAACACTATATCTAAAACTAATGATGTAATGTATGGGGATTAACATAACAATAAAAAAATTAAAAAAAAAAACCATCCACTTTTGATAAATATTGTGCTTTTATGGGTTCTGTGATAAAGTATCATGTATTTGCCATAACTCCATTATACATCTTCACAATGTTCATAATTGATTTTTTTGTCAATATGCTTAACCTTCAAGGGGCACCTGGATGGCTCAGTGGGTTAAGAGTCTGCCTTCGGCTCAGATCATGATCCCAGGGCCCTGGGAGGGAGCCCCATGTTGGGCTCTCTGCTCAGCGGGAGTCTGCTTCTCCCTCTCCCTCTTCTTCTGCCTGCCTCTCCCCTCTCTCTGTCAAAGGAATAAATAAAATCTTTAAAAAAAAAGTAGAGCCAGAAATGTGCTTTTGAGGGATCATGATTTTTAAAAAAGTAAATTTCATCCCTTTGAGTTGCAATGGATTATAATGTACTAATGAAAAAGTGGTACTAAAAAGTATGTGAGATAATAATTTCTGAAACATCAGTAATCCACAGAATATGTACATGCCTCTTGAAATAAAGATGGCCTACTTCAGGTACTGCTTATTCCAACCTACTGATTTATAAGATTGAGTAACATCTCTGACATACTCTCATTATGGAATATAATCAAGACAATTTCTGCCACATACATTCCTGAATGCTAAAAAGCATTTGGAGAGCAATGCCAAGCACAACACAATTTGTATTTTCAAAACTCTGTTCAACTACTGTCCATAAATTTGCAGGTGATGTTCTACTGAAGGAACTCCTTCATGAGTTGACTAGCATCTTCCTCTTTTCAGAAACAAAACTAAATAATTTTGAGGGATATTCCCAGGTAAAATATTAATAACTTTTTGACGAGGACATTTTCATAAAATGACTATGACTGACATGTGATATGGACCACATTTCTGTGTCCCTCCTCTATTCTTTGAGAGACCTATGGGATATGGCTTATGGAAACTGACAAGAGTTCCACCAAAACACTGTTTCTTTCAAGTTTGATTTTGATAACCCCCCAAAATCCTATAAGGGACTCAGCTAGGATTGCAAGTTGCTACCATACAATTACTCAAATATTACTTGAGAGTAATTAATGAAAACATAATAAAAGTATACTGACAATAAAACTTGAGCAAGTAAACAAACATTCCAAATGATAAATTATTTGCATTGTTAAAAAGACATATAAATTAAGCACATACCTAAATATAAAAAGTAACAAGTAAATAGATACTAAGTTAAATGTAGATATAGATTTTAAATTTTACATATTCAAAAGAAAAAATAACTGAAAACATATTTTTACAATGGGTAACAGATGATCTTTAATTCGATGTTTTCAATGTAGGGAATACATACTGATTTAGCTCTTATCCGAACAATTTATAAGAATTTTTAGAAAAATCATTTTTTTAATTGAACAGAGAATAAATATGACAATTATTCTTTTATTTATATTGAGTTATAGATCATTAACTCAAAGTCATTTGGTTATCAGTAAAGAAAGATGAAGATTAATTGTCCTGTATTTGAGATCAAACTTCGCTGAGGGAGATAGGTACCCAAGGTTTAGTAGCACATATCTAGATTGATTTCCCATGGATAGATATATTCAATATGAAAGACTGCATTAACTTTATTTTAGAACATAGACCATCTGTGATTTAGAATTTGTAATCATTTAAACTATATATAATACTTTAAAACATCTATCAAATATGAAGGCAGTATTTTTCTGACCCAAAAGTAAAGTTGTATGCTTCATTATCTTTTTATAATTTATGATTGTGAATTTGCATTAAGTCACTTAAGTTCCTTAACTTAATCATCCCTCTGAATAGCAGTCTGGGTCTTTGAGTTAGTGGTTTAGGATTTAAATCACAAACTAGTCAAGAGATTTTCTCCATGTGATGCTAACTGGCCCCCATGAGAATTATTTTATGGCCTTGACCTCCTTGCTCTCTGTGACCAAGCTAACAGGTTTAGAAATTTTCTACAAACAATTTATGGAACAATATGGATTTCTTCCTTTAATTATTAACATCTTTTAAAAATACCTTTTCAAGACTTTTGTATGCACTACCAGTTGACACAATTAGTATGGCAAATTTTGTAATCTGGACTTAATAACATTTTAAAGGAAAATATAAATAGGAAACTCAGTAGATTACCATAAACAATTCAAAGGAAGGTAAAAGACAAAATACAACTTAAATATTAAAAATTTAACTGAAATTATGAGTTTCCCAGTGTAACATGAGCTTTCTCCCTGCAAACAGCTGGCAACAAAGCTTAAAAAAAAAAATAACATCACAATAGGTCATAATCATCAAACCTCATGGTTTGAAAGTTTATTCATAATATTGATTGATGCTAACATATTGCAATTGTCTCCTTTAATAAAAAGATGATAACCACATAAGAAATCAATGTGAACAATGTCTCATTTTTAAAATTGCCAATTTGATTCCAAATCACTGATTAGTTCTGCTGGGAGGGCAGGATCATTATGAACTATTAGAGAGCTCAGTTATTTGTAACAGATATTTTCAGGGTCAAAGTCAGTGAGAAAGAGCAATATTCTTGTACTATATAAAACAGCTGTTGCAGCTTGGAAGTCTATAGGGAAATTAAAATCTATGGAGGTACATTTTGCATTTATATTTCATTTGGAGAGCAGTCATCTCATTTTTTAAAAGGTAACGCTTTATTCAGATTATTCATTTATTCAACATTTATTGAGTGTCCAGCACTAAACTGAGGGCTCAAAACTTGTCTCCTGTCAAGGTGCTAAACTAATTTTCTTCTTAATCCATTCCTCATTTTGGTGAAGTGTGGTTTCTATGTCATCATATAAAAAAATAAATAAATAAAATAAAGTTATTTGAAATTCTAAAACAAATGCAACAATGTGACTAAAACAAAATTCATGTTAATTACCCACATGCCTCTCAACCAACAGAAAATTCTAATAACCACCAGAAGCTCCCGCCTCTACCTCATCCCATCACAGACTCTCTTAATTAACATTTCTTAGTATGCACCTGAGAGCCTGTATTTTTCAGATGTTACAAAATATAAAGTTCCAGAGCCTCTAATAAAGTAACATAATAACTTCTTAGGAACAGGAAACATAAATAAGAAGGATTGTTTTGATTTCAGTCTTTACTATCAAAGATTCTTTTAAAAAGTTATACAAATCAGGAAGGAGGCAGGGAAAATGGCGGAATAGGAGGACCCTAAGCTTACCTCATACCATGGATATAACTAGATAAAAATTCACATCAGTATAAATAACCCAGAAAATGAGTTGAAGATTGGCAGAAAAACCTCCACAACTAAATGTACAGAAGAGGCCACATGGGAGTTATGGTTTGGAAGCAAAATGGACCATGGGCATCTACTGTTGGGAGGGAGCCATGGTGCAGAGGAGGGCAAGAAACAGCCTATCACTGTAGGGAGCCCTCATGCAGAAGATGAATCCCCATAATATTTGGCATTGAAAGTGAGAGGGGATGAATTCTTTGAATTCTTATAACCAGTGGGACTTAAAGCCTGGCATTTTAAAAATCAGCAGCCTGGCAAAGGATCTGTACTCAGAAAACTATAAAATACTCATGAAAGAAATTGAGGAAGACACAAAGAAATGGAAAAACGTTCCATGCTCATGGATTGGAAGAACAAATATTGTGAAGATGTCAATCCTACCTAGAGCAATCTACACATTCAATGCAATCCCCATCAAAATACCATCCACTTTCTTCAAAGAAATGGAACAAATAATCCTAAAATTTGTATGGAACCAGAAAAGACCCCGCATAGCCAGAGGAATGTTGAAAAAGAAAAGCAAAGCTGGCGGCATCACAATTCCAGACTTCCAGCTCTACTACAAAGCTGTCATCATCAAGACAGTATGGTACTGGCACAAAAACAGACACATAGACCAATGGAACAGAATAGAGAGCCCAGAAATGGACCCTCAACTCTATGGTCAACTAATCTTTGACAAAGCAGGAAAGAATGTCCAATGGCAAAAAGACAGTCTCTTCAACAAATGGTGTTGGGAAAATTGGACAGCCACATGCAGAAGAATGAAACTGGACCATTTCCTTACACCACACACAAAAATAGACTCCAAATGGTTGAAAGACCTCAATGTGAGACAGGAGTCCATCAAAATCCTAAAGGAGAACACAGGCAGCAACCTCTTCGACCTCAGCCGCAGCAACTTCTTCCTAGAAACATCGCCAAAGGCAAGGGAAGCAAGGGCAAAAATGAACTACTGGGATTTCATCAAGATAAAAAGCTTTTGCAAAGCAAAGGAAACAGTCAACAAAACCAAAAGACAACTGACAGAATGGGAGAAGATATTTGCAAATGACATATCAGATAAAGGGCTAGTATCCAAAATCTATAAAGAACTCATCAAACTCAACACCAAAAGAACAAAGAATCCAATCAAGAAATGGGCAGAAGACATGAACAGACATTTTTCCAAAGAAGACATCCAAATGGCCAACAGACACATGAAAAAGTGTTCAATATCGCTCGGCATCAGGGAAATCCAAATCAAAACCTCAATGAGATACCACCTCACACCAGTCAGAATGGCTAAAATTAACAAGTCAGGAAAGGACAGATGTTGGCGGGGATGCGGAGAAAGGGGAACCCTCCTACACTGTTGGTGGGAATGCAAGCTGGTGCAGCCACTCTGGAAAACAGTATGGAGGTTCCTCAAAAAGTTGAAAATAGAGCTACCATATGATCCAGCAATTGCACTACTGGGTATTTACCCCAAAGATACAAAAGTAGGGACCCGAAAGGCTACGTGCACCCCGATGTTTATAGCAGCAATGCCCACAATAGCCAAACTGTGGAAAGAGCCAAGATGTCCATCAACAGATGAATGGATAAAGAAGAAGTGGTATATATATACAATGGAATATTATGCAGTCATCAAAAGGAATAAGATCTTGCCATTTGCAACGACGTGGATGGAACTGGAGGGTATTATGCTGAGCGAAATAAGTCAAACAGAGAAAGACATGTATCATATGACCTCACTGATATGAAGAATTCTTAATCTCAGGAAACAAACTGAGGGTTGCTGGAGTGGGGGGTGGGGTGGGAGCGATGGGGTGACTGGGTGATGGACCCTGGGGAGGGTAGGTGTTCTGGTAAGCGCTGTGAATTGTGCAAGACTTTGAATCTCAGATCTGTACCTCTGAAACAAATAATGCAATATATGTTAAGAAAGAAAAAAAGAAGAAGAAGAATGTAGCAGGAGGGGAAGAATGAAGGGGGGGAAATCGGAGGGGGAGAAGAACCATGAGAGACGATGGACTCTGAAAAACAAACTGAGGGTTCTAGAGGGGAGGGGGGTGGGAGGATGGGTTAGCCTGGTGATGGGTATTGAGGAGGGCACGTTCTGCATGGAGCACTGGGTGTTATGCACAAACAATGAATCATGGAACACTATATCTAAAACTAATGATGTAATGTATGGGGATTAACATAACAATAAAAAAAATTAAAAAAAAAAAATCAGCAGCCTGGATTTGGAGAGAGCCCTGAGGGCATTAGGAAGCTGAGTCCCTACCCTTAAAGAGATGACAAGACAAACAGCCAGTGGAGATACAGCATAAAACAGCAGTTTGAAAAAGTCTGGGGCAAGTAGGAGGGAGACTTACTTACTCATCTCAGAGCATAGTCTGGAGAGGCAGAAATCACAGGGAGATCCCTCCAGAAACAAAGAAGCTGGCAGGTGCCATTTTCTTCCCCCACCCCCAGCATAAACACATGTCCACCTGCAGGAACCAGGTCATGCCTAACCACTTGCTACCTAACTTGCTTGCATGAAGCCCTGCACCCCATGCTTCAAGGGACCTGCCCCTCCCAGTCACACTTGCCTAAGTCCTGGCACTGCAGGTCCCCTCCCCCAGAAGACCAATGCGAATCCCACCAACACCATGTCTCTGACCTGTGTTTTGCAGGGCTTTAGTTCTGGTGACAGTGGGTCTCATTTTGCAAGCAGAGCAGTGTGCACCTTGTTAAAATGACTCTGACTGGCCAGTTCCAAACACTGCCCACAACAAAGAGAGCGTCTGCAGACAACTGGAGTAAAGGAAAAAAAATGGACGGGACACAACAGCATGGCAGAGGCAACACACACAGAAGACATTCCCTGAAGCACAAGGTCCTGGGGAACAGAGGACACTACATTGCAGGGCATTATAGGACCTCTTCTTCATGTAGCCATTACCTTCAAGAGGAGATGTATCTGACTTTCCTAACACACAGAAACAGACAGAGGAAGTTAGACAAAATGAGGAGACAGAGGAATATGTCCCAAATGAAAGAACAGGGTAAAACCATAGCAAGAGATCTAAGTGAAAAGAATATAAGTCATATGCCTAATAGAGAATTTTTAAAAAAATATTCACTATATATATATATATATATATATACACACACACACATATGTACACACACACACACACAAGACAGAGAGAGGAAGCACACACAGGGGGGAGGAGGGGAGAGGGAGAGAGAATCTCAAGCAGACTCCCTGCTGAGTGTGGAGCCCAATGCGGGGCTTGATCTCACAATCTTGAGATCATGGCCTGAGCCAAAATCAAGAGTTGGACACTTAAGTGACTGAGCCACCCAGGTGCCCCACCTGATAGAGAATTTAAAGTAATGCTTATGCTTATATAGAAACTTACTGGACTTGCGAAAAGAGTGGAGGACATCAGGGAGGCCCTTATCAAAGAGATAAAAAAGAACCAATCAGAGATGAAGAACACAATAAATGAAATTAAAAATACACCTGATGGATTAAATAGCAGGCTAGGGAAGCAGAGGAATGAATTAATGACCCTGGAAGACAGTAATGGAAACCAATCAAACTGAGCAAGTGAGAAAAAAAAAGTTACACAAATTGAGAAGAAACTTAGGGAACTCAGTGACTCCATCAAGCATAAAAACATTCACAACATAGGTATCCCAGAAGAAGAGAAAAGGGGGGCAGAAAATATATTTGAAGAAAGAGTAGCTGAAAACTTCCCAAATCTGGGGAAGGAAACAGACATCCAGATCCAGGAGGCACAGAGGATCAAAATCAACCCAAAGAGGTCCACAGAAGACACACAGTAATTAAAATGGCAAAAAGAAGTGATAAAAAAAAAAAAAATTAAAGCAGCAAGAGAAAAGAAGACCGTTACTTACAAGGGAAAACCCAAGGCTATCAGCTGATTTTTCAGCAGAAATTTTGCAGGCCAGAGGAGAGCAGCATGACATATTTCAGCATAAAGTGCTACTATATTTCAGCACAGAGTGCTAAAAGGGAAAATATACAGCCAGGAATATTCTATCCTGCAAAACTATCATTCAGAATAGAAGGAGAGATAAGAGTTTCTCAGACAAACAAAAACTAAAGGAATTCATGAACATTAAACCAGCCCTACAAGAAATATTAAAAAGCACTCTTTGCATGGAAAGGAAAGATCTTAAGTGAGAGCATGAGAAGTAGGAATCACAAAAGCAGGAAAAATAAATATATCTGTAAAAATCAGTCAGAGGATTCACAAAATAAAAGAATGTAAAATATGACACCATATACCTAAAATGTGCAGGGGAGAAGAATAAAGAATGGCTTCAAACTTAAGTGACCATCAACTTCATATAGACTGCTATATGCAGAAGATGTTATATATAAACCTAATGTTAACCACAAATCAAAAACCAGTAATAGATATGCAAAGAATAAAAGGAAAAGAATACAAGCATATCCCTACAGAAAGCTAAGAAACCATGAAAGAGTACAAGAGAAGAAAGGATCCGAGATAAACTACAAAAATAACCACAAAACAAATAACAAAATGGTAATACATACATATGTATCAATAATTACTTTGAATGTAAATGGACTAAATGCTCCAATTAAAAGACACAGGGTGACAGAGTGGATAAAAAAAACAAGAACCACCTATAAGAGATTCATTTTAGACTAAAGACACCTTCAGATTGAAAGTGAGGGGATGGAGAAACACTTATGCAAATAGATGTCAAAAGAAAGCTAGGGTAGCAATACTTACATTGGACAAAATAGACTTTAAAACAAAAACTGTAACAAGAGACAAAGAAAAACACTATATAATGGTAAAGAAGACAATCCAACAAGAATATATAACAATTGTACAAATTTTTGCATCCAACATGGGAGCATCCACATACATAAAACAGTTAATAACAAACATAAAGAGACTAATCAATAGTAATACAGTAATAGTAGGGGACTTTAACACTCCACTTTCATCAGTGGACAGATCATCCAAACAGAAAATCAACAAGGAAATGGTGGCTTTGAATGACACACTGGACCTGACAGATTTAACAGATATACTCACAACATTACATCCTAAAGCAGGAGAATACACATTCTTTTCAAGGGCACATGGAACATTCTCCAGAATAATCACATATTAGGCCACAAAACAAGACTCAACAAATGCAAAAACGTCAAAGTCATATCATGCATCTTTTCTGACCATAATGCTATGAAACTAGAAATTAATCACTAACATAACATAATAAAATTTAAAAAAAATAAATTAATCACAAAAAAAGTCTGGAAAGACCACAAATACATGGAGATTAAATAACATGCTACCAAACAATGAATATGTCGAACAAGAAATCAAGAAGAAATAAAAATTACATGCAAACAAATGAAAATAAAAATACAATGGTCCAAAATTTATGGGACGCAGCAAAAGCAGTTTTAGGAGAAAAGATTATAGCAATACAGGCCTACCTCAAGAGGCAAGAAAAGTCTCAAATAACCTAATCTTACACCTAACAGAGCTACAAAAATAAGAATAAGCAAAATCCAAAACCAGCAGAAGGAAGGAAATAATAAAGATTAGAGCAGAAATAAAAATAGTAAAACAGATCAATAGTAAAACCAATCAGGAGCTGGTTCTTTGAAAAGGTCAACAAAACTGATAAACCTCTAAGCCAGACTCATTTAAAAAAAAAGAGAGAGAGAGAGAGAAAGGACTCAAACAAAATCATAAATGAAGAGGAGAAATGACAACCAACACCACAGAAATAAAAACAACTTTAAGAGAATATTATGAAAAACTATATGCCAAAAAATTAGAAAACCTAGATGAAATGGAAGAATTCCTAGAAACATAACCTACCAAAACTGAAACAGGAAGAAACAGAAAATTTGAACAGACTGATTACAAGCAAGAAGATTGAATCAATAATCAAGAAACTCTCAACAAACCAAAGTCTAAGACGAGACAGCTTCATAGGCAAAGTCTACCAAATATTTAAAGAAGAGTTAATACCTATTCTTCTCAAACTATTCCAAGAAATAGAACAGGAAGGAATACTTCCAAATTCATTCTATGAGACCAATATTACTCTGATACCAAAACCAGATAAAGACACGATCAAAAAAGAGAACTACAGGCCAATGTCTCTGATGATCATAGACGCAAAAATCCTCAATAAAGTACTAGCAAACTGAATCCAACAATACATTAAAAAAAATCATTCACCATGATTAAGTGGAATTTATTCCTGGGATGCAAGGTTGTTTGATATTCACAAATCAATCAGTGTGATACATCACATCAATAAGAGAAAGGATAAAACCTTATGATCATTTTAATATATGCAGAAAAAGTATCTGACAAAGCATAACATCCATTCATGATAAAAACAAAGTAGGTTTAGAGGGAACACACCTCAACATAATAAAGGCCATATATGAAAAACCCATAGTGAACATAATAAGAGAGAAAAACTTTCAGTTTTCTGAAAAACCTGAAAGTTTTTCTCCTAAGGTCAATAATAAGACAAGGATGTCCACTCTCACCACTTTTATTCCTCATAGCACTGAAGTTCTAGCCACAGCAATCAGACAACTAAAAGAAATAAAAGGAATCCAAATGGATAAGTAAGGAGTAAAACTTTCACTATTTGCATATGACAGGATACTATATATAGAAAACCCTAAAGACTTCACCAAAAAAAACTACTAGAACTGAAAAATAAATTCATTAAGGTAGCAGGATACAAAATCAATGTGCAAAAATCTGTTGCATTTCTATACACTAATAATGAAGCAGCAGAAAGAGAAATTAAGAAAACAATCCTATTTACAATTGCACCAAAGATAATAAAATACCTGGGAATAAACTTAACCAAAAAGGTGAAATACCTGTACTCTGAAAACTGTAAAACACTATGAAAGAAATTGAAGATAATACAAAGAAATGGAAAGACATTCCATTTTTATGGATTGGAAGAACAAATCTTTTTAAAATGTCTATAGTACCCAAAGCAATCTACACATATAAGCAATCCCTACCAAAATACCACCAACATTTTTTACAGAACTAGAACAAACAATCTTAAAATTTGTATGGAACCATGAAAGATCCCAAATACCCCCAAGAAATCCCGTAAAAGAAAAAAAAGAAAAAAAGAAACTGGAAGTATCACAATTCCAGACTTCAAGTTATATTACAAAGCTGTAGTCATCAAAACGGTATGGTACTGGCACAATAACAGACACACAGATCAATAGAGCAAAACAGAAAACCCAAAAATAAACCCACAACTATATGGTCAATTAATCTTCGACATGGGAGCTAAGAATATGCAATGGGAAAAAGACAGTCTCTTCAACAAAGGTGTTGGGAAAACTGGAAAACTACATACAAAAGAATGAAACTGGACCACTTATTTACACCACACACAAAAATAAACTCAAAATGGATCAAGGACCTAAATGTGAGACAGGAATCCATCAAAATCCCTGCGGAGAACATAGGCAGAAACTTCTCCAACATCAGCTATAGCAACATTTTTCTAGATAGGTCTACTGAGGTAAGAGAAACAAAAACAAATATAAACTATTGGGACTACATCAAAATAAAAAGCTTCTGTGCAGTGAAGGAAACAATCAACAAAACTAAAAGGCAACCTACGGAATGGGAGAAGATATTTGCAAATGACATATCTGATAAAGGGTCAATATCCAAAATACATAAAGAACTTATACAACTCAACACCCAAAAAACAAATAATCTAATTAAAAATAGGCAGAAGACATGGACAGGTATTTCTCCAAAGAAGACCTACAGAAGGCCAACAGACACATGAAAAGATGCTCATCATCACCTATCATCAAGGAAATGCAAATCAAAACCACAATGAGATATCACCTTACACCTGTCAGAATGGCTAAAATTAAAAACATAAGAAACAGCAAGTGTTGGTGAGGATGTGGAGAAAAGGAACTCTCTTGCACTTTTGATGGGAATGCAAACTGGTGCAGCCACTGTGAAAACAGTAAGGAGGTTCCTCAAAAAGTTAGAAATAGAAGTACCCTATGGATCCAGTAATTGCACCACTGGGTATTTATCCCCCAAATACAAAAACACTAATTCAAAGGGACACCTGCACCACTATGTTTACAGCAACATTAATTACAATAACCAAATTATGGAAGCAGCCCAAGTGTCCACCAATAGACAAATGGACAAAAAAGAAGTGATATACACACAGACACACACACACACACAGACACACACACCGGGATTTTATTCATCCATAAAAAAGATTGAAATCTTACCATTTCAATGACATGGATGGAGCTAGAGGGTATAATGCTAAGTGAAATAAGTCAGTCAGAGAAAGATAAATACCATGTGATTTCACTTGTATGTGAAATTTTAAGAAATAAAACAAATGAGCAAAGAAAAAAAAAAGAGAGAAGAAAGACAAACCAAGAAATTGACTCTTAACTACAGAGAACAAACTGATGGTTACCAGAGGGGAGATGGGTGGGGGGATGGGTGAAATAGGTGATGGGGATTAAGAGTACACTTATCATGATGAGCACTGAGCAATGTACAGAATTGCTGAATCACTGTATTGTACACCTGAAACTAATATAACACTGTATGTTAACTATACGGAACCAAAATAAAAAACTTTGTAATAAAAAAAAGATTTCCATAGGTTGACAGCTATTGAAGTTGTGTGATGGATACATGGGGGTTTGTTATATTGTTTACTTTTGTATGTGCTTGAACTTTTCCCCCAAAAAGCTTTTTTATGTCATAAAAAATGTTATACAAATTAAAAGGGGAATATATCTCAATAGAAAACAGCATTTTAAAAATGAAATTATCATGGGTACTCATCCCAATTTTTTTTACCCAATTTTTTAAAAGATTTTATTTATTCATTTAAGAGAGAGAGAAAGAGAGAGCACACAAGCAGGGGGAGAGGCAGAGGTAGAGGGAGAGGGAGAAGCAGACTCCCTGCTGAGCCAGGCAGGAGCCCAATGTGGGGCTGGATCCCAGGACCTGAAGATCATGACCTGAGCCAAAGGCAGATGCTTAACCATCTGAGCCACCCAGGTGCCCCTTTACCCAAATTTTTAATTTCTCTTTAAGAGAAACCACACAAGGGGTAGATGACATTTTATGCCCAATGACTTATGCTAGAATTTTTAATATATTATAAAAAAGAAATCTAATATTTTGTGTAAATATTACATATTTAAAATCAGGGTTTTTTTAATTCTTCACTTAAACCAATGGCCTTTTTCTCACCTCCTCCTTCTCTTGTTAGAACTTATTTTAAAGATCACAGTGTTCTTAGTATTTCTAAGTCTTATAAAGGTATTTAGACAAAAGCAATAAAGTTCTGACTTAAATCATAACAAATAAATTTGAGGGTGGTGTATGTGTGTATATGTATTTCTATTTGTATCTTCCCTTAAATAAGAGTCCAGATACTACTGATAACAGGAGTAGAAAGGGTCCCGTTTGGGAGCAAAACCTTTTTTGACTTTTGAGAGTAAAATAGTATCATTTAACTTTCAAGGAAAAATATGGAATCTAATAATTTACACCATATATGAGAATACCTCACATATGTCAAGCATTTCATTTATCTTTATCTAAGTCCCTTGGGTCCATGTTTGTTTGTTTGTTTTAAATTATCCTCTATTTTGAAAGATGAATAGAGAATTCTCACTCCTAGAAAAGACACATATCTTCTTTATTCCTTGTTGGTTTGGGGAATATTCCTGTTGGTTTAAGGCAACTGATGGGCTAGTTTCTCTTGACAACTCATTGGGGAGTAGCAGCTGCCTAGGACATAGTGATGAAAACGATTCTGTGAGGCAGGGGTCTGTACACAGGAGGGAGCTGATTGCTGATGTCTCTGCTCCTTGTAGGAGCAGACCACATAAGTGTGTATTTATTGTTTCTGACTTAGATCCTGCAAACAAAATAGAATATCTGTTTGTTATGCTTCTTAATTTCATATTGTAAGTCCAATGAGCAGACTATATATACTTTGCAAACAATATAAGGTTTTCACAAACATACAATTGGATGTTACTTTCTCCACATGCCCACTCTTATCTATGTATTTAGTAGTTTACTATGGCATTTCAAAGATATGTTTTAAAAAAACAGATACACAGAATAATAAATAGGAAAAAGCAAATCCGAAAATTATTAAATAAGGAATGACAGATCTACAATTAAAAATCAGTATTTAATCAACTTAATATATTACCGACAGGTAAGGCTGAGTTTACGATTTCTGTATGCTTTCAGTAGGACAAAAGGAGGCTCATAACGGAGTTAAATTCATGATTTATCATAGATCACAAGAACCCATAACTTCTTTTTTTATTTAAAATTTTTTTTAAAGATTTTATTCATCCATAAAAAAGAATGAAATCTTACCATTTCAATGACATGGATGGAGCTAGAGGGTATAATGCTAAGTGAAATGTCAAATACACAGAGAGAGAGAGAGCACAAGCGGGGGAGAGTGGCAGGCAGAGGGAGAGGGAGAAGCAGGCTCCCCGCTGAGCAGGGAGCCCAAAGTGGGGCTTGGTCCTGGGACCCTGGGAACATGACCTGAGCCAAAGGCAGACGCTTAACCGATTGAGCCACCCAGGCTCCCAAGAACACATAACTTCTTTCAGCCTCCATACTTCTATTAACATGAGCACTTATAAAATACCAGACAACTTCTGGCAATGATGGTCACTTAAATTATACAGATATGAGAACTCAGGTAGTTCACATCCTAAAACTCTGCGTTTCAGTTGGAAATTATACACAACCAAAAAAAAATAGGTCTCCAACATAAAATTGTTACTTCCACTGCCTCTCCTTCTGAAAGAACTGAGAATAGAATCCAAACACCTGATCATGGCCTTCAAGGTCTTACATGACCCAGTCGTGCCCACTGCCCCAATGGCAGCACCCACCACTCTGCCCTTCTCCGTGCTCCACAAACGTTGAAGTTACCTCCTGTGTCTTGACTCAGTGCAGCTTGTTCCAGCTTCGAGGCCTGTGTATGGCTTACTTCAGCTGCCTCGGACAGCTCTTCACCCAAATTCCCAGGAGACTAGCATATCTTGTCATCTAGGGCTCAGCTCAAATCATACATCCTCTGAGATCTGACCTGACCTCCCTTTGTCTGCGATCACTTTCAATCTCATCATCTTGTTAATTTTAACCATCTACACATCTTAGTTTTTCAATTGCTTTTAGTTATTGTCTGGCTTCCTCCATAAGAAAGCAAGTTCCAGGCAGGCATGACTTTTGTCAATGTTGTTTATTCCTGTATCATCAGAGGTGAGACTAGTGCCTAGCCCCAGGGCTTGGAAAATACTTATTAAAGGATGGAGTTAGTAAATAAAAGAAAGAACAACCAAACAGGAATACTTTCTCCACCTTATTTTACAAGATTCTCATCTATTCTGAGAAAGTAATGCATTAGACAACATTTCCAAGACAAAAGGAACACAGCTGCACAGGTTTGGTTCTTTAATAACTTGATGGTGCATTTTCTTCTCTTGTTTGGCATTTCAGCTCTGTCTCATTGATAGCTTTTGTTGGAAGACAATTGTCAGATAGGCTTCCCTCTTGAGTTGGTCTGTACTAACTTTCAGAAGATTCTCTTTGTAATGCTGTATCACAATAATCTCAATTAAGTGAACAAGAGTGTGCATGACTATTAGAATCTGGATTTGTATAGTAATTGCTGACACATTCTTTTACTATAATAATGCCAGTTAATATTGCTATAATAAGAGATGGCATAAATTCAGAAAGGGGACCTTTCTTTAAGGTAGCTTTTCCTTTTTCTGTTAGCACTGGGTGTGTGTTCAGCAATGTATGTATAATAGTGTTTTATATCAACTCTACTATGTGTTAACTTGAAAGAAGTGGCTGAAGTGACCGCAAAATAAACCTTGGCTTAATAAACTAGCCATCTGAGGGTTTCAAGTACACTACAGTTTGGGATTTATGTATCATAGACTTAGTGTGATTTTTATGATTTTAGGCCTTGGACATATTTGGAAATCCATATTCACCATGTAGCAATCTGATGTCTATTAAGTACTTTTTAAATGTTAGGAGTATTCATACTTACAAAAAGACTCTTTGCCCTCCAAAAGTATATTAGGTAGGATTAGGTTGGATTTAAGAGAACAAAGCCCCAAAATAACACAGATATGAGTACAATAGAAATGTATTTCTCTGAAGTAAAATAAGCCCGGAAAGAGCTGGTTTAGGGCTATCGAGTGAGGCACAGTGTCAAGGAGCCAGGGTCGTTTCCACTGCTTTTCTACTATCCTTTGCATGTGGCTTCTGTATCAGATTCTGAGATGACTGGTCCAGTGCCAGCCCCAGGACACCACGCTATCTGGGAGAGTAAAGAAAGGATCAGTGGATGACACACCCTTCTCCTCTTTAAGGAGAATTTTCATCAGCACCTCATTAGACCTGATCACATAGATGCATGGGAAATTTAGGATACAGGATCCTTATTCTCGATGGCCACATGCCTACCTAACATTTACAGACCCTAATTCTAAGGACAAAAGAAAGAAAAGTATATTTGGGGGAAAAGAACTCTTGGCTACAAAGACAAAACACAGAAAAGTTCAAAGTTAAAAATCTAATATTTCAGTGATAATATTGGGTAATAAAGCACAGTGATTAAGTAACTGTTGGAGTTAGGTTGCATAAATTTAAAGTCTGGGTTCATCTTTTATTTGCAGTGTGAACTTGGGTAAGTATTTAAACTTTCCAAGCCTCAGTTTCTCATCCATAAATAGAGGATGATAATAGCATGTATCTCACAGAGGGCTATTGAGGTGATCACATAAAATGATGGGCATACAGCTTGCTCACTTTTAGCACTCAATAAATACTGATCATGAAGATGATGATTATGATAGTGATGTTAATGGGTAATAGTAGAAATAATGGTATTAGTAGTAATATAAGAACTGCCAAAACATTATGATTCCTATGATTAGTATCAGAGAATGCTGGGAAGGCCCATAGAACAGGGAGTACTAGAGACAGACCAGGGTGGATAGGTTGGATTTACAGAGCTAGAAAGAAAAAAGACTTCCCAGTTGAGCATATTAGTACATCATGACCAAGTACAACATCAACTTCTGCTCTGTTCAAAACCCTCTATAACTTCATTGCAAATGGATTTAAAGCAGTTGGGAATTGGAAGTTTACTGAACTTACATATAACCAATATGTACTGACTTAGTTATTAATACACATAATATTCTATTATAGACTGTTATCTGGGTTGCTTCTTAGGAAAATACAAAGTATTAAGTGTATTTGCTAGAATCCAGCTAAGTGAAATACTTAGATAGCACTTTTTTTTTTTTTTAAGATTTTATTTATTTGCGAGAGAGAGAATGAGAGACAGAGAGCATGAGAGGGAGGAGGGTCAGAGGGAGAAGCAGACTCCCTGCTGAGCAGGGAGCCTGATGTGGGACTCAATCCAGGCACTCCAGGATCATGACCTGAGCCGAAGGCTGTTGCTTAACCAACTGAGCCACCCAGGCACCCTAGATAGCACTTTTCGATGAAAAAATTATTAACCTGATTAACAGTCATCTCAATGTTACAAAAAAGAAAAAAACAACAGAGAAATCTTTTTCTCTGGTAAAAGATGGTGAACTACCAAGCAAAAGTAAAGTCATCATATCTATTTTCCACCCAGTATTTGTGAATACACACACACACACACACTTTTTCAAAATGTGAGGAGATTTGGGTGTACCCTCAATTGCCATAATTAATTTATTCTTGCCTAAAACACTAAAACATTCACCTGAGCGTAAATGCTTCATATTTCACCATTAGAAATCACATGAAAAGTTCTACCCCCATTAGAAAGCCTAATTTAAAATTAATATGTATGCATTTTCTTTCATCTTTTAAATATGCAAAAATAAGCTGTTTCTCAGTGATGAAGAACGAAACAGTGGTTTGAAATGACACTTATTTGAATTTCATAAGTCAATCTTTCCCTATATCTTTTTTTCTTCCTTTAGCTGTCACTCAGAGAATTGCAGGCAAATAGTTGAGAACTGAGCAATGTTCTCTACAAGGTGTGAATCTCAGAAAGCTAATTCTTTCACCACTTTTAATCTACAGTTTACCCAACTTTCGTGATTTAACTATTATCAGATATTTTTTTAATCCCTTACTATGTGCCAGGCACTTTTCTAAGATCTTTACATTCTCTGTTTCTTTTAATCCTCACCAGAACTAGATGAGGTGGACACACTATTCTACCCATTTCAGAGCCCAGATAACTGGGACACAGAGAGAGTAAGTACCTTGGTCGAGGTACAGGTGATAAAGAGTGGAGACAGGATTAGAAATCGAGTCTGCGTCTACATAGCAACACTTAATTCCCTGCATTATTTTGCCTCTTATATAGATAGGTCCCCTTCCAAGCTACTGGGTAAAGAGAAATATTTCCATCTTTAGTTGGAAATTATAACACTTTATTTCCACAAAGATAATTGTTTTGTATAGCATCTGTGTCTTCACTTCTCAGCTCTACAAATGACTGGCATATATATATATATATATGGTCTTGCTATAGAAAACATGATGGTGAACACACATTTATACTACAGAATTCAGTTATATTCAGAGAAATGACACAGTAACATGTTTGATTCTCCCACAAAAGAATCTACCTCAATGTCTACACACCTGTCTGAGACATAGTGAACTCTTTTTAAAGCAGAAGAGGAAAAAAACACTGTGCATGGGAAACTGGCTGCTTTTTGTGGTTATAAAGCTAGCTAGATCTTTACAAGATAAATGCTCCATCTGATAAAAAGCTATGAGAGCTACACAAGCACCTAGCAGAATGCATGCATAGCTTAATAATTCCTTGTTGTTTTAACAAAAACACATCCACATAGCCCATTTTGACAGCCACATAATGCTACCACCAACTTGTTGTGATAAAAAATAAACCTGACTGAATGTAAATGGGGAAACCCATTTAAAATATGTTAAAGGAATAAATACATAGCAGTCTAATCAAGACGGTAAGTACATTTTCAGATAGCTCAAATTCTTTATGGACAGATGACATGAATATAGATTAAAGGGACAGATTTTTTTTCATCATAGGAAAGAAAATTACACATACGCACACACACACACACACACACACACACACACACACTGTTTAGATAAAGAACACACTAACTTTATCATCCAACTCCCAATCCTAAATGCTTCTGCCATTTTTTCCAGGTGAACGGCAATGAGATTTATTATAAGGGGGGGTTATGGGTAGTTTCCAAAGGATGGAGACTGAATTGAGTCACCTTGTATATGCTTCATTAATGCCAGACTCTCCTGATAATAAAGAGGAGGCTTCCTTAAAGGGCAATGAATCTGGAAAGGGCTGTAAAGTTTGCTTTCAGGAAAATCTCCAAATAGGCACCCAAGGTAATTTCTGAAATATAACTCAATTGTGTCATCCCCACACCCCCCCCGCCCCAGACTCTTTCAATGGCTTCACAATGCTTTTAGGATAAAAGCAATGCTTACAAGCCTCCATATACCCCTTCTTCTACCAACCACTAGGTTCCAACTCATATCTCCTTCACCCCATGCTCCAAGCTCACCAATCTTTCAGTTGCTAAAAAATCCATGTACCTTCTACTTCAGGGCCATTTTCCAAGTCTCACTGTGGCTCTTTCCCCACGACCTAGGACAGCACCTATGATTTCATCAGCAACCATACATAGTATTGAACACATGAATGACTAAATGCATGTCACTTCCTTTTGTTGTTTTCTGTCTCCCATTCCATCCTTAACTTAGGGAAGCCTTCTCTTAGCTTGAGATCAAATAGTACTATGTCCCTCTCTTCACAGCACTGGCCAAAGTTGTAACGCTACATTTATCTTTGTGATAGTTTAATTAGAACCCACTCTTCTATTAATAGAAGCCAAGCCTTTGTAGGTTTTGCTTGTTTGTTTCGTTTTGGTTTTCCTCACTATCGTTTCCCCTGTGACTGGCATAGTAGCTCACACATTTGGCAGCCCACAAATGCTTTTTGCATATATGCGTGAGTGACTGAGTGAAAGATCCTAGGAAGAGTAAAGTCTTTCAACATTTTTATAAAGTAACCCAGGTATCACATTCTCTTGACAAATAAAGGAAATAGATTGGCAGAATTCTAACCCACTGGCTAATGATAAAGAACCCTGGAAATACGGTATTTAAAATCTGCGATGAAATTTAATATTTTTTTAATATTTCTCTACCAATAGTTTTAAGTAAAGTATATGCTTGCCACATATTGTATTTCTGATACTTCAACTTTGGGCTAAGGAAAAAAAAATTGCATCCATTTCCATGGGGAGCATTATAGCCTCTGGGTCAAAAGGAATTAGTTTAAAACTTACAGGGATTCTATGAAAACACATAACAAATTGTTCTACTTCATTTCATTCTGAAAATATACAGGTGAATCAGTGAAAAGATGACTAATTCTAACCATTGTTTTTAAAATAGGGTCTTTGTGCAAACATACTAGTAATAGCTTGCAGTAGCGGTAGCAGAGTAACTCCTTTATAAATTAATGAAGTCGATGAATCAGAGACTTTAGAATTGTAAATGAATTTCAAAAAAATCTACATGAGATAAAAACTCATATGAATTATATACGAACATCTTTGTTTTCCTTCTTTATTTTGCACACTTCTGTATTTATCTGTCTAGAAGAAATACAAATATTTAAAAAGGGCAGCCTTTATTTTATTGTCTCTTTGGCAGCCAAATCCCAGAGTTACTTATAACAACAATATAGATATTATAAGATAAAATTAAAAAAAGATCGTGTTTGCCATATGTTGTCAAATGAATTGCTTTTATTTGTTTTGTAGGGTTTCTATGACAGTTATTAATTAAAATTAGAGTGAGCTCATTATAAGGGTTTATATTCCAGAGCAGTGTTTTCATCTGAAGTGGGAATCTGACCTTTACAGAGTTCTTAATGACTCAACTCAAACAAAAACATGTTGATACCTCACGTTATCAAGAAAGGATGTCTGCTGAAATTCTCAAATGTGTCAGTGATATCATTTATCACGAGGTAGGTTTCCTATGTTAAAAAGATTGTGAAGATTGTGGGGTTCATAGCCATTTGGGGGAAAGTAGTAAATAATTCAGGATGCTACAATTTTTAAGGAGTATCAGGAGCATACCATCGATTCCCTCCATTTGTCATTTCTTCTTTATTCAGATTAAACTTTTATGCCCACCTATTTCCAACAGTCTTCTGAAAATTCAATTCATTTCAACTTCTAACTGCTAAGTTTTTTGTCAAATTTTGTATGAAAATACACTGTCTTGGGAGTTCTCCCAGAGGTAAGAGAAAGGGTTTTTAAAAGAAAAAATTCTGAACTTAATGGCCTTTCAACTGGTGAGCTTTTATTTTTATTTACTCATTTTATTTATGTATTTATTTTTGATAGTGCTGATATTCATTTGGCTGTTCAAAGAAAAGAAAAATATCAGTGTATGTCTAAAGAGCATCCCTCCTAATCTAATTTTTAAAATGGAAAGTAGGTCAAAAGTCATCATACTGCAGCTGCCTCAAATAATTTGTATATGTAATACAGGGATGAACATTAATCTGGCATGATTTTTGCACTTGAGGCTTTAGTATTTTGTCTGGAATAAATGTTAAGCAATAAGGGCAGCATCTGATAATCAGTAAATTCTGTGTTGTCTTGCAGGGTCAGGAAATGGATTATCCTTGTGGTACAAGCATTCAGTTCAATTAAGCAATCAATTATTCATTCAGTCTCTATTTAGGCTCAGCACTGTGCTAGGTGCTTTGGGGAAAAAACAAGCGTAAAATAGTGCCTATGCTTAAGTCTCAAACTTACGACCAAGGCACCCATGTTAACTAAGGGGTGAAAAGATGGGACACAGAGCTCAAGTAAGAATGAGGACTATAGTAATTATAAAAGGCCCCAGAGAGCAGTTTGCATATGATGTGGGTAGCGGGAGTGAACCAGAAATAATTTTGATGGAAATGTATTTCAAGGAAGGAGAATACGAGAGTTATTATAACCTAGGTTGCACAATCATACAATCAGAATACAATGAATTTATGCTCACAGTTAAAATATGGGGAAAACATCACAACTTGTTAGATAAATTAATAGTCTCCTACCTCTTTACATATGCAAATGAAAGTTACCAGCTTTGAAGTATTTTAAAACTCTTCATATCCCTTGGAAGGATTATTTTCTTCTTTACAATTTTAATATCTTTTTTTAAAGATTAGATTTGTCTAAAGCCTATTGTTGCCAAATCTTTCAAGATGTATATATACTTTTTTAAAATACACACTGGTATTTCCTGGATGTGCTTTGTCTCTGTTCATGACTTTATTTAAAACAAATATTAATGCTTTACACCAAAATAGTTACACAGAATGTTGCCATTTTGGAATGATCTGTATTCAAGTCTAGACCATACCCATTTTGTGAAGAGTTAAAGCTCTTTTCCTTCTTAATGTTATAACCTACCCAACTTTTGCCATGATGTTACTCATTTGCATTGTTTATTTAAAAATAAACATTTGTTTGTAGATGTGAACTTTTAAAAACTGTTTATTTTGAAATAATTGTATACTTATAGAAATGTTGCAGAGATAGTATAGAGAGTTCTCATACAACCTTCAGCCAGTATCTCCTACTGTTAAGATCCTATGTTATTACCCTGGTACACTTACCACAAATAAGAAACGAAGATTGGTACAATTCAGTTAACTAAACTACAGACTTCATTTGGATTTCCCCAGTTTTTCCACTAACATCTTTTTTTTTTTTCTCTTCCAGAACCCAGTCCAGGCAACCACACTGCATTTAGTCATTAGTCATATCCCCTTGGTCTCCTCCAATCTGTGAATATTCTTCAGTCTTTTCCTGTTTTTCATGAATTTGACACTTTAAAAGAATACTGGTTACATGTTTTGTACACTACCCCTTAACTGGGTTTATCTGACACTTTCTCAAAATTAAGCTGAGGTTATATAATTTCGGGAAGAGTACCATAATGTGTCCTTTTAATGGCATTATATCAGAGGATACATAATATCAATATACTTTATTACTGGTAATGTTAAGCTTAATCACTTGGTTCAGGCTCTTTCTGCCAGTTTTCAACCATAAAGTTACTATTTTCCCCACTCCATATTCTCTTTAGAAGTGATTTGTTAAGTCCAGCTAGGTAACATTTCCTGGAGGGAATAAATTCAAAGAATTTGTGGACATATGTTAACATTATCACAGTGATTAATCAATATTTAGTGTGATACTTTAAGACTATACACCTATCCTGATGATCCTTGAAATTTCGCCCACTAATTTTAGTATTCACCAGTGGACCTTGCTTGCAATTATTACTATTGTGGTCTAATGGTAATTTTCTATTTCCCTCATTCTGTCTATATTTACTAATTATAATTCTTCCATAAGTAAGTGTTGTCTTTTCTACCCCATTTACTTATTTATCCAGTCGCTTATTTATATCAATGTGGATTTGTAAATATTCATTTTATTCTTTAGGCTATAATCCAATACTATAATTATTTAATTGGTTGCTCAAATTGCTCCAGCCTTGGTTATGGGACAGTTTTCAAGTTGGCTGCTATGCCCATTTGACATGCTCCCATGCTCCTTCTTCTCCTCCTCCTCCTTTTTTAGCACCTCCTTTTCTGGCATCATAAGATACACATCAAGCACATTTAATATTTTCCCTGCTCAGGCCGTGAAATCAACCATTTCTGCAATGAATCCTAGTTCCTTTTATTGGAGGATAATTTTTAGAGTCCAAGATCTGGGGCCTGGGTGTGTTCATTGCTACTGTGGTGTTACTCTGTGGAAACCAACGAAGCCCACCCAAATGAGAAGAAGCAAAGGTTATTTATTCACAGTTTGCTGTAGCAATAGAGTCAGCCCTCTCACTTGAATTTGACAGACACTCAAAGGCAGGCGGAAGAGAAGGAAAGCTTTTTAGTGGAGGGAACAGAAGGCTTCAGATATGCCCTGATGGAAGGCTGTTGGCATGCAGAAGCTGTAGGCAGGTGATCACGACAAGCAAGGCATCCTGTGTAATTGGTTAGGGATAAATACTTATCTTTCTCTGCTTGGTCCTAAGTTAGAGGCATGTCCGGAAATTAGGGAAGCTACCTGTTATTAATCCAGTCCTGGTCATTCTGAGCCAATTGTTACAAGGGTTATTGTTTAGCTTTCCTGCACTAGTTGTTAGGGACAGCAATCTGACTTCCTACCAGTCTGACTTATAAATAGTAGGCTGGCTTCCTAGGGTGGTTACTGCAGATAGTAGGGTGGTTTCCTGGGCTGGGCTCTCTAACGGGAAGTTAGGAAATGTACATACTTAGTGATGCAGGCACATACACATATCTCTCTATCTTTCTGTAGATAAAATAAATATGAATTCACACTCAGGCTTTCAACTCTAACCCAACACCAAAGACTTTATTCTAGCATCCCCCTCTTAGCTTATTTGTAACCACTTTCTCCAACAGCGAGACACCTGGCTCTCATCTACGCTGTATTTATTTGTTTGATAGATCCCAGTATACAAGTAAAGTTGTTCTTTTAATTTTCTTTCCCACAATTCCTAACCCATATCCTTGGGAGAAACAAATTTACCAACCAGAGCACATTATGTACAGTTAATTTCATTTTATATTTATCCTTAAAGTATCTACTCAAAACACTGCTTTCAAGAGTTACTCAGTCATCTCCTTTCTTCTCTACCTCCTTCAGTATAATTATGTTATAGATTTCTAATATCTTTAGATTGATTTGCCGTAGTTTGCATTCCATCTGGGTTCATTAGATAGGCTGATGTTTTAAAGATTAGTATACAATAAAATTAACTACTTGTGGTTTATGGTTCTATAGATTTGACACAACTGCATCACCTCCAGATTCTGCCATACCATCCCGTTGTAGCCAACACCTACCTATACTTGAAGTTTAAAGAAAAACTGAATCTTTTGGGGTCCTAGGACCAAATGGCGACATAGTAGCTCCCAAGGTTATTTCCTCCTACAACTGCACGGAATGTACGGCTACCTGTGGAGCAATTCCCTCTGCAGTAAATCCAAAACCCACCTGAGTGACTACTACACATCAAACATGAGAAAATACACTGAAACAGGTAGGGAAGACTAGGACATACTTTCACCATAAACCCCACACACCTGACACAGCTCCATACAATGTGGAGGAAACCCCTAATTTGTAGCTTCTCCATGAGGAGTGAAGCATTTGGACCCCACACCTTGTGCCTCAGCTTTTAAGACTGCCACTGGAGGGATGGGCTCTCAAAATACATAGCTCTGAAAGCCAACAGGGCTGTGTCTATGAGACCCACAAGACTTTAGCAAAGCAGTGCTCAACTGGCACATGGCACTCACTCTGGCTCTCCTCCCAGCACAGAGGGAGCAGGCGAAATCCAAAATCTCCTGTCTCCCAGCTTTCCCTGAATGAGTTTTATCTGCATAGTTTAAAAGCTGCTGCCTACTTGTGATGAGCACCAGGTGTTGTATGCAAGTGTTGAATCACTAAATTGCACACCTAAAACTCATATTACACTGTAGCTAAACTAACTGGAATTTAAATAAAAACTTAAAGAAAAATAAAATAAAAGTTGCTGCTTTAGGGCCAGGCTTCTAAACTAGAAGGCAGTAGGAGTAGGCTGTGATGCTTTCAGAAATGAGGGGAAATAGAGGACTAATCCCCTGCCTTCTTCTTTTAGTCTTCTCCAAGTCACCAGAACCTCCCTGGAAGGAGCTTGTACACATGTCTGTGCCTCAGCTTTTACAGCTGCTGCCCAAGAGATGGTCTCTGGATCAGTAGGATGTAATAGCTAAAAGGGCTTCCATTTATGAGTCCCATAGGACTACAGTCAATAAAGAAGCAATTCTTTTTTTTTTTTTTTTAGAGAGGGGACACAAGCAGAGGGAGTGGGAGAGGGAGAAGCAGGCCTCCTGCCAAGCAGGGAGCCCAAAGAGGGCGGGGCTCGATCCCAGGACTCTGGGATCATGACCCAAGCCGAAGGCAGACGTTTAACGACTGAGCCACCCAGGTGCCCCACTAAAGAAGCAATTCTTAACTGGCTATCTCCAGAAGGCTCAGCACCAGAGGGAGCAGACAAAATCACCCATCTCCTAGCCTTTTCCTTAAAGAGGTTTATCTGCATACTTGGGGCACCTGGGTGGCTCAGTTGGTTAAGCATCTGACTCTTGGTTTCGTTTCAGGTCATGATCTCTGGATTGTGAGATCAAGCCCCCTGCACTGGGCTCCACACTCAGCAGGGAGTCTGCTTGAGATTCTCTCCCTCTACCGCTCTCTGGTTTGCTTTCTCTCTCTCTCTCTCCCTCTCTAAAATAAATAAATAAATCTTTTTTAAAAAAAGATATTACTGCATACTTTAAAAGCCACTGTCTGAGGGACATAAGTTCCCCATAAGGGAACCCTCCTAAGACCACAAGCAGATTTTTCAGAAGAAATCTTGCAGGCCAGAAGGAATGGAATGGCATATTCAAAGTGCTAAAAGAAAAATCAAATGAAACAAAACTTCCAAACAAGAAAACTCTACCCATCAAAGCTGTCCTTCAAAGTAAAGGAGAGATAGAGTTTTCCAGACAGAAAACAAACAAATAAAAAAACCTAAAGGAATTCATCAACACTAGGCCAAACTTACAATAAATATAGAAGGGAGTTCTTCATATTGAAACAAAAGGAAGATAATTGGAAACGTGAAAACATATGGAAGTATTAAATCTCACTGGTAAAGGTAACTATATAGTTAAATCCAGAATATGTTAATGCTGTAATGGTGGTAGGTAAATCACTTATAACCCTAGTATAAAGGTCAAAATAGAAAGTATTAAAATAAATAATAATTTGTTAATGGACACATAATGTAAACAGATGCAAATGGTGACATTAAAAACATAAAATATGGGGTTGACAGAGTTTGGTATGCACTGAAGTTTAAGTTATTATCAGCTCAAAATAGAATGTTATAAATGTGTTTTATTTAAGACTCATGGTAACCATAAACAAAAAATCTATAGTATATACACAAAAGATAAAGAAAAGGAATCAATACATAATACTATATAAAATAATCAAATCTGAAAGGAAGAGAGCAAGAAAGGATAAAAAGAACAGGGGAATTAGAAAACAACCATAAAACAAGCAACAAAATATCAATAGTTATGTCCATACCTACCACTAAATATTTTAAGTAAAATGGACTAAATTCTTCAACCAAAAGATGGGTAATGGCCGAGTAAAACAAACAGAAAGCAAAAAACAGGACCCAACTATATATTACCTATAAGAGGCTCACCTCACCTCTAAGGGCACACATAGACTGAAAGTGAGAAGATGTAAAAAGATAAACCATGCAAATGGAAACCAAAAGGAAGTGTGAGTAGCTACACTTATATCACATAAAATAGACTTCAAGGCAAAGACTGTAATACAGACACAGAAGGCCATTACGTAATGATGAAGAGGTCAATCCAACATGACGATATAACATTTATAAATGTTTATACACCTGACATAAGAGCACTAAAATATATAAAACAAATATTAAAAAGATCTAAAGGGAGAAGTTGATACCAATACAATAATAGGGACTTCAATACCCTACTTGCAACATTATAAAAATAATCTAGACAGAGAATCAATAAAGAAATATTGGATTAAATTATGTATTGAACCAGATGGACCTAACAGATATATACTGAATATTCTATCAACAGCAGCACAATGCACACTCTTCCACAGTGGACATGGAACACTCTCTGGGACAGATCTTATGTTAGGCCACAAAACAAGTCTTAATAAATTTAAGAATATTGAAAACATATTTAAGCATCCTTTCCAACCACAATGATATGAAACTAGAACCCAGTTACAAGAATACTAAAAATTAACAGATATGTGGAGATTAAACAACATGTTACTGAACAACTGATGTGTCATGGAAGAAATCAAGAGAAACCAAAAACTATATTGAAACAAATGAAAATGGAAACAAAACATACTAATGCCTTTGAGAATCAACAAAAGCAGTTCTAAGAGGGAAGTTCATAGTAATAAAAGCCTACATTAAGAAAAATAAAAGATATCAAATAAAAACTCTAACTTAAGCATCAAGGAACTAGAAAAACAAGAACAAACTAAGCTCTAAGTTAGCAAAAAGGAAAGAAATAACCAAGATAGCATGGAAATAAATGAAGTAGAGACTAAAAAGACAATAGAAAAGATAAGTGTATAGAAAAATTCTTAGAAACATACAAACTACCTAAGCTGAAACAGGAAGAAATAGAAAATCTGAACAGACCCATAACCAGCAAAGAAATTGAATCAGTAATCAAAAATCTCCCAACAAACAAAAGTCCAGGGCCGGACAGCTTCCCAGGGAAATTCTACCAGACATTTAAAGAAGGATTAATACCTATTCTCAAATTGTTCCAAAAAATAGAAATGGAAGGAAAACTTCCCAACTCCTTCTACAAGGCTAGCATTACCTTGATTCCAAAACCAGAAAAAGACCCTACTAAACAGGAGAATTATAAGCCAATATTCCTGATGAACACAGATGTAAAAATTCTCAACAAGATACAGGCAAATTGAATCCAACAGTACATTAAAAGAATTATTCACCAAGATTAACTGGGATTTGTACCTGGGCTGCAAGGGTGGTTCACAAATCAATTAACGTGATAAACCACATCAATAAAAGAAAGAATAAGAACCATATGATCCTCTCAATAGATGCAGGGAAAAAAAGCAATTGACAAAATACAGTATCAATTCTTGATAAAACTCCTCAACAAAGTAGGGATAGATGGAACATACCTCAATGTCATAAAAGCCATATATGAAAGACCCACAGATAATATCATCTTCAATGGGGAAAAACTGATCTATGATCAGAACAAGACAGGGATGTCCACTCTCACCATTACTATTTAACATAGTACTGGAAGTCTTAGCCTCAGCGATCAGACAACAACAACAACAACAACAACAAAATAAAAGGCATCCATATCAGCAAAGAAGAAGACAAACTTTCACTATTTGCAGACGACATGATACTCTATGTAGAAAACCTAAAAGACTCCACCAAAATATTGCTAGAATACATGAATTCAGCAAAGTCACAGGATATAAAATCAACATATAGAAATCTGTTGCATTTCTATATGCCAATAATGAAGCAGCAGCAAAAGAAATCATGGAATTGATCCCATTTACAAGTGTGCCAAAACCCATAAGATACCTAGGAATAAACCTAACCAAAGAGGTAAAAGCTCTGTACTATGAAAATTATAGAACACATATGAAAGAGATTGAAGAGGACACGAAGAAATGGAAAAACATTCCATGTTCATGGATTGGGAGGACAAACATTGCTAAAATGTATATACTACCCAAAGCAATCTACACATTTAAAGCAATCCCTACCGGGCGCCTGGGTGACTCAGTCATTGGTTGTCTGCTTTTGGCTCAGGTCATGGTCCCAGAGTCCTGGGATGGAGCCCCACATTGGGCTCCCTGCTCAGCGGGAAGCCTGCTTCTCCCTCTCCCATTCCCCTTGCTTGTGTTCCCTTTCTCGCTGTGTCTCTCTCTGTCAAATAAATAAAATCTTAAAAAAAAAGCAATCCCTATCAAAATATCAACAGCATTTTTCATAGAGCTAGAACAAACAATCCTAAAATTTATATGGAACCATAAAAGACCCCAAATAGCCAAAGCAATCCTGAAAAAAAAAAAAAAAGGCAAACCTGGAGGCATCGTGATTCCAGACTACAAGCTATATTACAAAGCTATAGTCATCAAGACAGTATGGTACTGCCAAAAAAAAAAACCAGACACATAGATCAATGCAACAGAATAGAAAATCCAGAAATGGACCCTCAACTCCTCAACTCTATGGTCAACTAATTGTTGACAAAGCAGGAAAGAATAGCCAATGGAAAAAAGACAGTCTCTTCAACAGATGGTGTTGGGAAAACTGGACAGCAACATGCGGAAGAATGAAACTGAGCCACTTTCTTACACCATACACAAAAATAAATTCAAAAAGAATGAAAAACCTAAATGTGAGACAGGAGACCATCAAAATCCTAGAGGAGAACACAGGCAGCAACCTCTTTGACCTCAGTCACAGCAACTTCTTGCTAGACACGTCTCCAAGGGCAAGAGAAACAAAAACAAAAATGAACTACTGGGACTTCATCAAGTTAAAAGCTTCTGCACAGCAAAGGAAACAATCAACAAAACTAAAAGGCAGCTTATGGAATGGGAGAAGATATTTGTAAATGACATATGTGATAAAGGGTTAGTATCTAAAAATCTATAAAGAACTTATCATTGTTAACATGCAAAACCAAATAATCCAGTTGAGAAATGGACAGAAGACATGAATAGACATTTTTCTAAAGAAGACATCCAGATGGCTAACAGACACATGAAAATATTCTCAACATCACCCATCATCAGGGAAATACAAATCAAAACCACGATGAGATACCAACTCACACTGGTCAGAATAGCTAAAATTAACAACTCAGGTAAACAACAGGTGTTGGTGAGGATGCAGAAAAAGGGGAAACCTCTTGCACTGTTGGTGGGAATGCAGACTGGTGCAGCCACTCTGGAAAACAGTGTGGAGGCTCCTCAAAAAGTTAAAAATAGAACTACCCTACGACCTAGCAATTGCACTACTAGGTTTTTACCCACAGGATACAGAAATACTGATTCAAAAGGGTACAAGAACCCCAATGTTTACAGCAGAATTATCAACAATAGCCAAACTATGGAAAAAGCCCAAATGTCCATCGACGGATGAATGGATAAAGAAGAGGCAGTATATATATATGTACATATTACTCAGAAGGATGAAATTTGCCACTTGCAACGATGTAGATAGAGCTAGAATGTATTATGCTAAGTGAAGGAAGTCAGTCAGAGAAAGACCAACACCATTTGATTTCACTCATATGTGGAATTTAAGAAACAAAATAGATCTATATATGAGAGGGAAAAAAGGGGGGGAGAACTCTTAACGATAGAGAACAAACTGAGGGTTGATGATGGAGGAAGATGGGTGGGGGGATGGGCTAGATGGATGATGGGTATTAAGGAGGGCACTTGTTATGATGAGCACTAGATATTGTGTATAAGTGATGAACCCGTGAATTCTACTGAAGCCAATATTGCACTGTATGTTAACTAAAATTTAAACAAAAATTTGAAAAAAAAAGATTAGTGTAATTAAGAGCTGTTTTTTTTAGGGATAAAATAGACAAAGCTTTAGTTAAACTTAAGAAGAAAAGAGGAGAGAGGACAAAAATAAATAGCACCAGAAATGAGAGAGAAACATTACACATAATTCCAAAGATATATAAAGAATCATGAGACTATTATTAACAATCATATATGAACAAATCAGACAACCTTGAAGAAATGGATAAACTCTAAGACATATATGACCCACCAAGACTGAATCATAAAGAAATATAAAATGTGAAGTGGCCAATAATGAATCAGATTGAATCAGTAACCCAAATTCTCCCAAAGAAGAAAAGTCCAAGACCAGATGGCACTGATGGTGATTTCTACCAAACATTTAAAAAATTAATGCCAATGCTTCTCAGACTCTTCTAAATTGAAGAGGAAAGAATACTGCCAAACTCATTTCTGAGGTCATCATTACCCTGATACCAAAGCAAGACAAGGACACTGAAAGAAAAGAAAATTAAAGGCCAATATCCCTGATGACCATAGGTGCAAAAATCCTCAACAAAATATTATCAAACTGAATTCAGTAATACATGACAACGATTATATGCCATGATCAAGTGGGATTTATTCTAGAGATGTAAGGATGGTTCAACATCTACAAATCAACCAATGTGATACACCACATTAATAAAATAAAGGATAAAAATCATATGATCATTTCAGTAAGTGCAGAAAAAGCATCTGACAAAATTCAGCATTCTTTCATGACAAAAACTCTCAAGAAACTGGGTATAGACAGAATGCACTCAACATGATAAAGGTCATACATGATAAGCCCACAGCTAGCATTATAGTTAATGGTAAAAAGCTGAAAGCTTTTCCTCTAAGATCAGGAACAAGACAAAGATGCCCACTCTCACCACTTTTATTCAACATAGTATTGGAACTAGCTAGAGCAATCAGGCAAGAAAGAAAAATCAAAACAAATAAAAGGTATCCAAATAGGAAAGGAGGAAGTAAAGCAGTCTTTATTTATACATGACATGATACTGTATACAGAAAACCTTAAAGAATCCACCAAAACTGTTAGAATTAATAATTTCAGAAAGTTGCAGCATACAAAATCAATACACAAAAATCAATTGTATTTCTATACACCAACAACGAATTATCAGAGAGAGAAATTAAGGAAACAATCCCACTTACAATAGCGCCAAAATCAATTAAATATTTCGGAGTATCTAACCAAAGAAGTGAAAGACCTGCACACTGAAAACCATAAAAGACTGATGAAAGAAATTAAGAAGACACAAATAGCTGGAGAGGCCTGCCATGTTCACAGACTGAAAATATTAATATTGGTAAAATGTCCATACTACCCAAAGTAATCTACAGAATCAGTGCAGGCCCTATCAAAATTCCAAAGGCATTTTTCACAGAAATAGAAAAAAAAAAAAAATCCTAAGATTTGTATAGAAACACAAAACACACCAAAAAGCTAAAACAATCTTGAAAAAAAGGAACAAAGCCACAGGCAACACATCAACACATTTCCTGATTCAAATTATATTACAATGGGATAGTAGCCAAATCAGTATGGTACTGGCATAGAAACAGACACAGAAATCAATGAAACAGAATAGAAAGCTCATAAATAAATGAATATATGGTCAAATTTTTTTCACAAAAAATCTAAGAATACAAAGTGGCGAAAGAATAGTCTTTAATAAATGCTTTTGGGCAAAAATAAACTCAAAATGGATTAAAGACCTAAATGTGAGACTTGAAACCATAAAAATCCTAGAAGAGAACACAGGCAGCAATTTCTCTGACATTGGCCTTAGCAACATTTTTCTAGATATGTCTCCTGAGGCAAGGGAAACAAAAGCAAAAATAAACTATTGGGACCACAACAAAATAAAAAGCTTCTGCCCAGTGAAGGAAACAATCAACAACACTAAAAGGCAAACTACAGAATGGGAGAAAATTTTGCAAATGACGTATCTGATAAAGGGTTAGTATCCAAAATCTATAAAGAACTTATCAAACTGAACACCCCCAAAAATAAATAATCCAATTAAAAATGGGCAGAAGGCATGAACAGACATTTCTCCAAAGAAGACTTACAAATGACCAACAAACACATGAAAAAGATGCTCAGTATCACTTATCATCAGGGAACTACAAATCAAAACCACAATGAAATATCACCTCACACCTGTCAGAAAACTAAAATCAAAAACACAAGAAACAACAAACATTGGCAAGGATGTGCAGAAAAAGGAACTGTCTTGCACTCTTGGTGGGAATGCAAACTGGTGCAACCACTGCAGAAATCATATGGGGGTTCCTCAAAAAGTTAGAAATAGAACTACCCTATGATCCAGTAATTGCACTACTGCCTATTTATCCCCAAAATACAAAAACACTAATTCAAAGTGACACTTGCACTCTTATGTTTTTAGCAGCATTATTTACAATAGCCAAATAATGGAAATAGCCCAAGTGTTCATTGATTGATGAATGGATAAATAAGAAAATAAGATGGGGTATGAGTGTGTGTAGTGGAATATTATTCAGTCATAAAAAAGAATGAAATCTTATTATTTGCCACAACATGGATAATACTAGAGTACTGTGCTAAGCAAAATGAGACAGAGAAAGAAAAATACAACAAAAAAGCAAAGGGGAAAAAAATGAGAGAGAAAGAGAGAGAAACCAAGAAACAGACTCTTAAGTATAGAGAACAAACTGATGGTTACCAGAGGGGAGGTAAGTGGGTGGATGCTTGAAATCGGTGATGCAGATTAAGGACTGAACTTGTCCTGATGAACACAAGGAGATGTATGAAATTGTTGAATCACTATATTGTATACCTGCAACCAAAATAACACTATATATTAACATACTGGAATTAAAATTAAAGACTTCATTAATTAATAAAATAAATTAAAAAATAAATGGTGTTGGAAATTGGACTGCCACATGCAAAGGGATGAAACTGGATTCCTATATACACCATACACAAAAATCAACTCAAAATGGATTAAAGACTTGAACATAAGACCTGGAATTGTACAAGTCCTAGAAGAAAATACAGAGGGTAAGCTCCTTGACACTCATCTTGGCAATGATTTCTTCCAGATTTAACACCAAAAGCAAAGCCAACAAAAGCAAAAATAAACAAGTGGAATCACATCAGACTTAAAGGCTTCTGGGCAGCGAAAGAAACCATCAACAAAATGAAAAGGCAACCTATCAAATGGGAGAAAATATTTGCAAACCACATATCCAAGAAGGGTTAATATCCAGACTATACAAAGAACTCATATAACTTAATAGAAAAAAACCCAAATATCCCAAATTAAAAAAAAAAAATTTTGCCCCAGTGGGCAAAAGTCCTAAATAGCCATTTTTCCAAAGAATATATACAAATAGCTGACCAGTACATAAAAATGTGCTCAACATCACTAATCATCAGAGAAACGAAAAATCAAAACCACAATGAGATATCACCTCCCACCTGTTAGGATGACTATTATCCAAAAGACAAGAGATAAATGCTGAAAAGGATGTGGAAGGATGTGGGGGAAAAGGGGGAACCTTTGTGCACCACTGGTGAGAATTTACACTGGTATACACACAATGGAAAACAGTATGAAGGTTTCTCAAAAAATTAAAAACAGAGCTACCGTATGATCCAGCAGTTCTACTTACAGGTATATACCCAAAGGAAATGAAAGCATTATCTCGAAAAGATATCTGTATCCCCATGTTCAGTGCAGCATTATTCACAATAGTCAAGGTACAGAAACAACCTAAGTGTCCACTGACAGATGAATTGATTAAAAATATATACATAGAATATAATACTATTGAGCCTTAAAAAAGAAAGAAATCCTGACATTTGCAACAACATGAATCAGCCTGGAAGGCATTATGCTCAGTGAGATAAGTCAGACCAAGAAATACCACATACAGTCAAACTCAGAAATAGAACAGAAAAGCAGTTGCCAGGGGCTAGGCGGTAGGGGAAACAGGGAGAGGTTTGTAAAAGGGTACAAACTTTGAGTAGTAAGATGAATCAGGTCTGAGGATTTAATACATAATACTGTGACTACAGTGACAACAGTCTATTGTATAAATGAAATTTGCTGAGAGAACTTAAATGTTCTCATCACCCCCTCCCCCTAATAAAAAAAAGGTAATTATGTGAGATGATAGATGTGTGAATAAACTGGATGAGGGGACTCCTTTCACAATGTATATCTATATCAAAACATCACATTGTACAGTTTAAACAGCTCACAATTTTATAAATTATGTATCAATAAATTGGAAAACATAAAATAAAAACGAAATATTTTGTTGTAATAATTATGAGTTAACATTGCAAAAGACTGGGGGATTTCAAGGGTAATACGTGGGTTTTCAGTGAAACCAATATTCTGTATCCTCCGAGCCATCTCTAGATGTGACTCTTGGTTCTTAATGTCCCTAGCCTTTTGAGCACCAAGCTCATTACTATTAGAGAAGAAAGATCCTTTCTTCCTTTTATAATTCTTACTATGATTTTCTCCTTTAGCGAGCCCCTTTTGTACTGTCCCTGTAAATTTTTACTGAAGGTGTTGGAGTGGTCTTTTCTTGTGAATAAGGATACAGTTGCAGGATCTGAATTAAAATTTTTGGATTTCCTCCTCCTCAAGTTTAAATACACAACAAATTTACTGTTTTCCAGGCCCATTTACCTTGGTTTGACTAGTAGAAATTTCTATTACCTTTTTTCTTCAAATACTGATTTCAGTCTTATAGTCTTCTCAGAAACTGAAATATTAATTTAATTTCACCAGGATATACTTCATTATTTCCTCTCTAGTTTATTATGTTTCTCAATTTTGTCTGTAAATGAAAGTTTAGGTCATTTCAGATTGACTGTGTGCTATTTTACTATCAACTTTAGTTTGGCTTTAACAAAGAAAGATCTCAGAGCTTTTTGGGGTTTTGGTTTTATATTTCTTATTTATTTTATTTTACTTTTATTTTATTATTTTTTGAGCACAGCTGATACACAACATTATGTGTTTCAAATGCAGAGATCTCAGAGCTTTTTATTTTCCTTTGCAGACAGACCACTAAGTTTTCAGGACCAGAATACAAAGTAAAAGTCCAATTATGTCTAGGGAAAAATAAAAGAGGAAAAGAACTGAATATTTAATTTTTTAAAAAATCTGTAATTTATTGTGAATTTTAATGATCTATTTGCCTCTTATCCCTTCATATCGTTATTAGTTAAAAATCAACTGTATTGATGAGTCAAAACCTGTGTAAAAATTTAGTCCAATTTTTAAAAAAACCTAAAAATGCCCATTAGGGATAATAAAGATTTTTAACTCTGGCAATGCTTAATCATGTATTTTTAAAAAGTTTTATTTCTTAAAATAATGCTCAGCACATAGTAGGTATTTAACAACCTTGTGTGTGATTAAGCTGAAATAATGAAAAGAATTTATAACTTTTGTTATTTCAGCTAAATTATGTACATATTAAAAAGACTATTCATGAATACATTTAAAAATGAATACTCACAAATTATTCTTCAAATTATTATTAATATTTACCATGCTACTGTGAACAAATATATTAAATGTTCATCTTATAATTCAATTGGAGTATCAAGAAAAAGACTATTTTAGAAAACCAAACTAATGAGGTCACAAAAATATTTTTTCTATTTGCACATTATCCACTTAACATGTTAATATGGAAATGGAAAATTAGTTTACACCATGAATTTATTATTTAGTTCTAGTAAAATTTAGTAAAATTTACATAAATGAATTAAAACTACTTAAACAGATTTGCTGTGAAATTAACATTCTTTACTAAAGTAATTTTATGATGATACTCATCATATGTTCTTTCTTTACCCCTCATTCACCCCTAGCCACCCATTCAAATAATTACAAATCTCACATGTTTCAATGACAGGTAGCATTTTATCACCCTAATTCTTGAAGACAGACATTAATTAGTTTTGATTTGTCTAAATGACAAAGTTGCTTGAGAAAAACTGAAATCCTTATTTAAGAATAGGTTCAAATCTTTATTCTAGCTTTTTCTAGCTATGTTCCCTTGATTGGATTATGCAACATCTATGACCTTCATTTTACTTCTCTCTCTATACAAGAATCCTAATATCTACCTTATAGCCCTGTTGGGAGTGTATGTATAATCATCACAATCATCATAATTTTGATGTTGGAAATATTTGATTCTGGTTTTCATTTTCAAAATCCTGCGGCAGCTATAAACATCAGGAACAGTAACTGATTATTAAGAGATACTTTAAATGTTATAATTCTGCCAGATAAGTTAATCATTTTTAATAATGATAGTACAAAACTTAAATTTAAAATCATGATTAAGTGGAATCCAATTTGATAGCTTATTAATATCATCCAAAGTAACAGATTGCTTCTTTGAAAGTTTACTGAAACATGGCAAATCAAGGTGGATATTAACAGGTTTGTTGTTGTTGTTGTTGTTGTTGTTTTTGAGAGCATGAAAGAATTATGTGATATCCTGGTTCTGAGACTCTATTTCCATTTATTAAAATATAAATGTTTCTTGTTATTATGATGGGTAATTCTCAGTAAGAATACAAATGAAATAATACTGAGAGATAACTTCCCATTTTATCATAAGGGGGGCAGCTTGTTATAAAGGAAAACATATACGTTTTGAAATCAGAAGGAAGTATATTCAAGTCCAAATCTCCACTGATTAATATGAAATAGCTACACCTCTGACTCTTAGTTTCATCACTGATACAGGATTAATAAAGTTTTTCTGTCAGAGTTGTTGTGATGGTAAGAAATAATACTTATGAAGATATATTAGTGTGCTATTTGGTCCCTAACAGGCCCTCAGTTCATGATTATGGTTCCTATGATGAGAATGTGTTCTGTTTTTGTAAGCATCCCTATCAAAAATGTAGGCAGAGACTTCAACAAGTATCCATCATGCATTCATTAGATGTATTCATTCATTCATGCATGCATTCATTCATTCATTCATAATAATATTCAAGGCAGTATCAGGCAGTGAGGACAAGTAAGTGAAGGAAATCAACAGAAGTAACTACAATGCAAAGCAAAGAGATCAATTACTGAAGTAGAGACAGTCACCAGAATGTGAGAAAAGGGAAATGTTTTAGGAAAGTACCACAGAGGAGCTAGAATTTAAGACTGGCCATGGAAGACGAATACCGTTCCTAAAATTTGAGAAGTTGTAGAGAGGATTTACACTCTGAAAACAAGAGTAAGTTCCACATATAACCTGAATATAGTTCTGAGCCTCATGTGACCCATTCTTCAAGCAAACAGACTCCAGTAACAAGAAGAAAGTAATTCCAATCTTGTAATTGTATCTCTCAAAGAACATCAAAGGGTACACAATTTAAAACCTACTTCTGCCATTCTTTTCATTCTGTATTTTTTTTTTTTTACCCCCTTCTGCTTCCCCTGAAGCATCTCTTCATGTTTCTCCTTCTCTATATGCATCAAAATACACTTCATCCCAAGAGGTCTTTCCTTTTCCATTTCTTTTGCGGTATTTCTCTTTATTCTTATCTCTTGTAGGAGTTACTCTTGATACAATTCAAATTTCCTATTCTGCTTTTCTCTCCACTGATTAGCATGATCTGCATAAAAAAAGGAGCAAGAACTAGGGCAGGGGTTCTTTTCCAAGGGATTCAAGGAGAGGACTGTATTTGAACATAATTGGTTTCTCTGATAATCTTATGCTTTTTATTTCATGCATTTAGAAACACCATTTTGAGAAATAATCCATAGGTTTCTCCAGATTGCCAAAGCTCATGGCACAAAACACTTTTAAGAACCCTTGAAATGAGGGTGAAGTAGGAGCAACTGAAAATGGCAGCAAATATTTACTCACTCAAATTTTTGTCCACATTTCACTTGAAAGCACCTGCAGTTTTGTGGAAAGCACTAAGCAGTCACTGTGGCCAAAACTTATCATGAGGACAGGAAGCGAAGGGAGATGAGACATTGATTTCTACATAAACAAAAACAGAAATGACACACAAAACAGCCATGATGCTGTGCATAAATAGTAGCAGTCTTTGTGTAAAAACATAAAGGACTCATTCTCTGTATTTTTCTTGCTATGCTCTTTCAGATTATCCTGCCACTTCTCTCATTAGCTTTCCCAAAATTATCCACAGCCCAAATCTAGCAAAGACATAGTCAAACTTACTAAAACTTCTGATTTCAAAGGAAATTAGTTGCTACCTCAAATTAAACGGAAATCAGCTGTCACGGTTCAAATATTTCGCAGCAGCTACCCAGCCATCTAATTCTGTCCTGTCTCCCCTCATACCCTCCACACCTCTTCTAATACCTTAACTAGAAATCTTCAAGGGAGTAGATTTCTGGAAGACATTCCTGTCAGCTTTTAGTGTTGCTGAAAAATCAACCCACCTGCCACCAGCCATGTGACAGTTTATATAGTGTTCCCAGGCCCATAATGGTTCAGAGTCCTTGTGAATATATTATTTTTGACAGGTCCTCTCCCAATTAAGGACCACACAGAACTCTCCATTCACAGTCAAAATTCCCGGAAGTGTTATCCCTTGGGCGGCTAAGCAGTTTTATAGGTGGGAAAAAAATAAAGTCTGTAGGTTTTCAGGGGGATGTGGGAAGGGGCACAAATCGGCGGGCAGCTCATTCTTTTACATTAGTGGGCAAGTCTTCAGGGGCAGCACTGACTGCCAATTTGCAGGATGTTAAGTCACCTTCTGCCATCAGCTCCGTGGCAATAGCAAAACTATCCCATAATACCCAAACTTTCACTTTTGTGAAAGCAGCAGAATCCCAATTATTCTCACAGATACGAGACTCAGAACAGACCAAACCACATTTTAAGTTTTTCTCTAGGGACAGATTGAATATGGGGGCACCTTTCAAGTAATGGCCACTTAAAAGATGAAGCTATTGTATAAAAATACAGGGATGTCATAAATAAATTTAAATCGCTTCTTGTGGTTTACAGTCACTAGTCAGTGAGAAGTGATTTTCTTCTGCAATTTAACACTCCTGACAACTTCAAATGTATGAATAATATAGCTGACCCATGATTATACTAGTTAACATGTATTCTATTGCTAGTAGCAAAATGTATTGAGTGCTTAGTATGTATCAAGCACTTTATATATATATTAATCCATCTAATTTCCACCACCCCCCAAATTGTCTCATTTAGACATTAAGACTATCATTTTAAAGAGAATAAAACTAAGAAGGTAAGGTACTTGCTGAAGCTAGTATTAGGGAGAGCCTGAATTTGAGTCCAGGCAGTCTGAATCCAGAGCACACTTGCACTTTTTCCTGTCGTGCAGGACCCCACATATGAAAGGGCCCCCTATTTACATTAATGCTACCTTGTCATTGTCTTGAATAATAACAATAATTTTTGTTGTCTCATTATACTAGATTGTAAAGACCAAATACATGGAGTTGCTATTCTTGGATATTCAGAACTAAGAAAATTCAACCTACTAGTCCCACCCCAAGTTGCCACCACACAACCTATATATTATCTAGCAGATACAGTTATGATGCCAGGCCCTCCACCAGACTAAGTCTATAGCAATAACACAGCACTAAAGGAAAAGAACTGAATTCACACAATACATGCATCACTTTAAACATAACTGGAAGCATAGGGCATCTTGATAATGGAAGAGAGTAGGATACTAATCATTTGAAATAATTTGGTCTCTCAAGAATCCAGATGGGGAATTCACAGTTACTCAGATTTGGAAGGCAACTTAAAGGTAATCTGTTTAAACCTTTGGCATGGCATCCATGGCATCTGGCCCACTCAGAAGATGTTATTATTAACTTTTTTCTTTCCCATAAGGACTCCCAATATTAAGTTTATTATTATTATTTTTAAGGTTAAGATCAGAAATTGAGAGCAGATATGTTTAATATCTTCTGGCTGCTTTAGAACTAAGCTGGATTAAAGGTTTGTTTCATCAGATATCCTTTTTGACAAATGATCCAAAAGGCCTTTAGTCATCATCAGAATGTAGGTTGAGCCCTCATGTGTGCGAGAATATTTTTCTCCATTTATTATAATTTCTGTGATTTATGCACAACAGTGATGGAAACAGCCTGGTGTAGATTTCCAAGGCACCGTGTGGGAGGCGCTGTGTGTGCACAAATCCTGTTATTTGTTAATAGGATTTGTCCAGATACCTTCTGCCCAGTCTGCTCAACACTTTGAAATATTGCAGCTGCTTTTCATTTCCTGTTAAATCCGATTGGCAGCAATGTCAATGTTACAGCTCAACCCACAAACAGAAGCACAACTACGAGCAAGAATACACAGGTGGCAAAACAGTCACAAATGCCACCATGAAGCAAAAATTTCCAATGGCAGGATGCCATCTGGGGAATTTAGTTACCATACCAGGCCCAATTCTAAAGGAAGATATTTATCTTTGACTGCATATTGCTTCATAATATTGATGACTCCAACACAGTAGGTTCTCAACTGGGGGCAATTTTGCTTCCCACAGGACATGTGGCAATGTCAGGACACATTTTGATTGTCATGACTGAGAGGTACTATCCATCAAGTGGGTAGAAGACCAGGGATGCTTCTCAATATCCTACAATGCATATGAAAACCCCTCATGGCAAAGAATTATCTAGTACACGATTTCAGTAGTTGTGAGGTTAAGAGCCCTGGCCCCAAACATTCCAAACCAGTCTAATAATCATAAATGATGGTTTTCCTTTTTTACCACCATTTAGAATATAAACAGCAATGTCAACTGGGGACCAAACATTTTAAATACACAGGAGCTGATCTGGTACCATAATTTTGTGTTGGTGACATTTAAGAATACATCTCTTGCTAAGTATTTTGACTGAGATAAGAAGAAGTACTAATGATGAGAAGAGCAAAAGCATATTCTTAGAAATATCACAGCCGAAGGGACTTCTAGTCCAGCATTTAAAAACTCTATTCCCTATCATGCCAGTTCAGCAAGATGTATGGGTATCCCATGACTAGGCATTCAGGACAAATGACACAGTGAAATGTTAGCTTAAACAGAGTGAAACATATTTTGATTCTGAAGGACCATTCTCAGAGCTTGGAAGTACTCACAGGCACCACGGGTCTCCAAAGGTGACTATAGTAAAAACGAAAAAAGTTTCAAACTCACTGAACCATTAAATCCTTTACTCTTATAACATCTGTTAATACTGCCTTCAACAAAAGTTCTAGTCCAGCCAGCATGCTCACAAGTAAAGTATTGTTCAAAACTCAAGTTATTTCCTCAAAATTCTTCCAAGTCAGGACCAAGCAAGGACAATATTAAAGATACCTCACCCAGTCCATTCTTCCTTCCACCATGCCATGTTTATTTTTTTTTTAATACAGCTATTATTTTTAAAAAGATGGGTTAATTACATCATTACATCATAGCATGTAGTGCTTGGAATACACATTATTTAATTTAATTAATTAATTTAGTTAGTTAGTTAATTTAGAGGGAAAGGGGGAAGCACAGAGGGAAAGAGAATCTCAAGCAGACCTCCCCCGCACCTCCCCTGGAGCACGGAGCCCTGAGATCATGACCTGAGCTGAAATCAAGATTCTGATGCTTAACTGACTGAGCCACCCAGGTGCCCCAAAATACATATTAATTTAGACAGAGCATGTTTAACCCTCACAACTCACATGAAGTTATTTTATTCCTCTTCTCCTCTACTCTTCTTCAATGTCATCATCATCTTTCCTTTCATCATCACGATCACCTTCTCTTCAATATGAACTCAGCTACCAGAATTTACCTTGAGCTTAGGGCCTCTGTTACCCCGTGTTGAAAACGACTGGTGGCACACGGGAGCTACTCAGTATCTGTTGAATTAATGAATGCTCCATCTTATAGATAAAGCGTAAGAAATACAGAGCTGCTAAATTGAAGATACACGTACGTTTTTTAATTATTTTTTTAAAAACTTTATTTAGTTATTTATTTGTCAGAGAGAGAGAGAGACTGAGCAAGCAGGGGAGAAGCAACAGGCAGAGGCAGAGGGAGAAGCAGGTTCCCCACTGAGCAGGGAGCCCGATGCGGGACTCGATCCCAGGACCCTGGGATCATGACCTGAGCCGAAGGCAGACGCTTAACGACTGAGCCACCCAGACGCCCCTACACGTACATGTTTTTAAGCACCTATTATCCTGAAGGCAGCATATTATCTCACTGAATTAGTGAGATGTAATAGCAATTTCAAAAGATAAAGCAAAACTGGCAAAGGAAAGAAAAAATAATACATTCTTCAGGAAAACAATAGAAATTACAGAATAAGTGATGGAAAACTGAAGGAATGTATTTTTTTCCCCTTGCTTTTGTGTTCTAAGACAGATAGTATATAAAACCAGCCCAGACTTTATACTTCAGCATATTGACTCACATTCATTTGGTCTTATGCAAAAGGCCAATGATTTTACTGGGTAAAATTTCTCCATGGAACTACAAGAAGAGACACAATGATGAGCAATGAACTTTTCATGACTATCTAGTTAAACTAGCTGGAATTAAACACTTCAGTAGTTCCATTTCATTTTTATTTTTATTTCTTGTGGTCATGGAGTATAGTCAACTTAATGTTTAACACATAATTCTCGAAAAACAAAACTAAAAGGAACTCACTTGGAAGACAAAGAGATGAAAGATCCCCTCCAACAATTAATTCTCTAACACATGTCATTATCTAGTAGATTAGCTTACTGAAGACACATGTCGGTTCTTCTCTACCAATGTAGAATCCAGTAATACTAAAAGTGAACTCAGAATACATCCCAGAGAATTATTTTAATGAAAGAACTTTTTACTAGTGTGAAAACGCTTAACATCGGGATGCGTAACCAACTTAAAGATGTGCAAACCTAAAAGGGCATTACACCTGAAAGCAGATAAAACTAGCTTTGAATTATTTCATTTCTGACCCAGAATTAATGTTTTTAATTTCCAGCAAGAGTCAAGTGCTTTCAAGAGTCTTAAATGATCTTGAAACACATGGCAAGCCAACTGAAAGAGTTCCACAAGATATTTATTCACTGACAGACCCATTTGTCCATCACTCATTCAAACATCAATGTGCGCCAACTATCTAGAAAGTGCCAGACTCAGTGATGTGGAGAATTAAAGATAAACACCCTGCTCTTAAACAAGTCATGTTCCAATAAAGCGAATCAGATATAAAAAAGGATAACACATGCACATGTGCACAAAATTGGGTAACAATAATGATCAATGTAGCATTGTTTGTATAAAAAATTGTAGGGATTGTAGGGAATATAAATGTTCATCAAGAGAAGTGGCTAAAGTAATATGAATTATTCACAATATGTAATAGCATAGCAGCAGTAAGTAGCTCAAAAAATCATCCCAATGGCCAGAGTGTGAGTGAATAATCCAAGTTGCTGAATAAATATGGCTACATAAATATTATATATTTATGGGTATATAACATATATAGAAATGCTTAGGGAAAATGTCTGGAAAGACATAAATGAAATGAGAACAATGGTTCTCTCTGGGTAAAATACTGGAACTGGGGGAGATCGTCATAAAAAATTAGTTTTACCTGTAATGCTCATATCTTAAAATGAGAACCAATTCATGATTACTTATCATATGTATGTACATAGATAGAAAAATGTAGAGGTATATATTAACATGATCAATACCATAGGGAACACATAAAGTGATAGAGTTTTGAATGAGTAAAATGGTTCCCTCCAGGAGAAATTATGCAACATTTTATGTAGAAGCAGCCATACTTTATTAGTTATAAAAAGAATTTGGCGGTGGATAGAAAGTAGAATTAACTATAAAAATACTATAATACACAAAAATGGCTGTTGGGGCTTTGGGGGGAAGGATGGTGGGATGAATAGCTGAAGCATGGTGTTTTTCTTTAGGGCACTGAAACTTTTTGGTATGAAGTGGAACGGTGGATACATGACACTACCCACTGGAAAAAATCTGAAGAATTGTACAACATAAAGCAAGAATCCTAAAGTAACCTATGGACTTAGTAATAATGTATCAATATTGGTTCTTCAATTGCAACAAACTTACCACACCAATGGAAGTTAATCATAATAGGGGAAATGGTGTGTGTGTGTGGGAGTGGGGGGCTAGAGAACTCTCTGAGCTTTCTGTTCTATTTCTCTGTAAACCTAAAACTGCTAAAAAACAGTCTTTTAATTTTAAAATGTTGTGATAGAAGAATGCATAAACAAGAAGAACACAAATAAAAGAATAATTAATGCTTTTGGTGGAAGACTGGGCCACTGGATATATTATATCAATGACACTGAGTCAATACATACAGAGCATTGAGTGCTCTGTTCTGGGCAAGTACACAGAACATTTAATGTTATTACTGTTATTTATTTATATGTTTGTTTTGTGTATAATATTTGATATCTTAAAGAAAAACAAGGATTGTTCTAGGAAGTCTAAGAGTGGAAAAATATTACAAGGAGAGAGAACAGCTAAAATGATGACATATATATGTGAGAAACAGCCCTTGCTGGGATTGGAACAGAATCTGAAAGAGAATCTAGAGTTCGGACTCATGTCAAACAGCCTGGAGGTGAAACCAGAATGTGAAGATGAGATTAGATTGTGAAGTGTAGTGAATGCCTACCCAAGGAGTTTGGGTATAAGTATGGGAATCAATATATTTTTTTAAGAGCATGACCTACTCCTTTCTGAGCTTCTGTGAGATGCATGGCAATGAGGAGAAAAGCAGAAGGGGCAGGAAAGGATCAGTGAACGTGTAGTGAGGGTGATGGTTTGAGCATTAAAATGAGTGGTTCAAATTTTGGTTGTGATACTTCCTAGCTGTGTATGTAAACCCAAGGCATACATCTTAAATGCTTTCAATCTTAATTTGCTCATGATAATAATAAATATAATTATAACTCTCCAACAGGCTTGTTGGTGGTATTAAATAAGAAAATGGATGTTAAAATGCCTAGTACAGAATCTTACACACAGTAAGTATCCTGGAGGTTTAACAGTTTTTGTCAATGTTCAATACAACTGTTGCTGTGTTCAACAGCTAAGAGTAGACAGGGAGAAAAAGGCTGTATTCAGGACTATAGGGAGAGAAAGGGTATGAAAGTGACTCACTATGAGTTCCTGACAAATGATGTTAAAGACAAACACAGGAAGCAAAGGGGCGAAAGAAGTCTGAGCAAAGAAGAAGCGTTGAACCACAGATATAAGGACTTCAGGATATTCATCCAAAACCCAACTAAAATCACAGAGTAGCAAGCAATGTGAGAAAACAACAACAGAACAACAGAAACAACATTTTGGAGCATAGGGCCAAGGAATTCTATGTGAAACTCAGGCATTCTTAAGTGATTCAGAGGCCATGGGCATCACGGGTACAGGGGGAACTTGCAGGATAATGCCTGTGATGAAGGCAGAAGGCGGCAGAGGAACAAAGTGAAAGACATTGGGAAACCAGTGGGAAATGAGCAGGATAACAGTGGGTTCCTTGAGAGCTATGAAGAATTCCATCTGAAAACCACTATGCTTCTACCGATCTATCTCCTACAGGGTCTCCACACATAAGCCTTAAAGACATGTCTTAGTCAGATTGGGCTGCTATAACAAAATACAATAGAGTGGCTAAAACATTTATTTCTCAGAGTTGTGGAGGCTGGATGTCCAAGATCAAGATGCTGGCAAGGCAGGTTTTGTTCTGAGGCCTTTTCTCTTTGCTCATGGACAACCAACACACTGCTTTGAGCTCACTGCATCTCTTTGTGTGCATTTGGAGAAACAGAGTGCTAGCTCTCTGATGTCTCTTCTTTTAAGGGCACTAATCCCATCATGAGGGCTCCTCCAAAGGCTCCATCTCCAAAAACCACGCATGGGGGGTTAGGGCTTTCACATACAAATTTTGAGGGGGACACAAATCAGTCTATAACAGACACCACATGCAATTTCTTTTTTTTTTTTTAATTAACATATAATGTATTATTTGTTTCAGGGGTACAGGTCTGTGATTCATCAGTCTTACACAATACACAGCGCTCACCACAACACATACCCTCCCCAGTGTCCATCACTCAGCCACCTCATCCCTCCCACCCCCACCACTCCAGCAACCCTCAGTTTGTTTCCTGAGATTAAGAGTCTCTTATGGTTTTTCTCCTTCTCTGGTTTTGTCTTGTCTCACTTTTTTCTCTCTTCCCCTATGATCCTCTGCTTTGTGCAATTTCTTAAGTATAATTAGGACTCATAATTTTCTGAATAATAATTTTCTAACTACTCCTTAAAGTTTGGCATTTTCTGTTATTAAGAAAAGAGAAAATGAAATACTGAGAAATATCTGAACTGCTCTATGAAATCCAACATACAGATATTTACAAACATACACCCAGAGACACACACAACTACAGTTTTTAAACAATTATTCTAAAAACAGTTTGTAGTGGAAATTTACCTTGTTTAAGATGCACTGTTCTTATGACTTTAAAATTTTGTACCTGGTATCTTTAAAAGAACATTAATCCCCAAAGTCAACACATCTGTTAGAAAATATCTTGTTTTACAGGCAGGAGTTATTTCATATTATGAATAAAAATGTTTAATACTGCATTAAAAAGATTTTGAAGAGTTAGATCAAGAATAGAATAACATGGGGGGAACTCTTAAGAGTGATGTTAAAAACAAATATTTCTTTAATTTGATTTTTTCTTTCTTCTCATAAAATTGGACCTTTGTTATATTAATTAATGTTTTCATTATATTCTCTCAATTTCTAAATCAATGGACAATTACCTGAAATTGTTTTGTTTTCTAATCATTTTAAAACAATACTTTTACATTAATTTTGCTCACTGGCACATTGCATCACTAATTATTTAATTCAATGCATAATATTTTACCACGACTATAGGAACAAATTGAATTACAGACATATAAACTCTGTCCTGCTATTGTTCAATTATCAAATATTTCATTATTCTACTAATTACAACATCTACCATGTTCTGGGTAGAGGTGAGATTACCAAGGCATTAATACTGGTTTCTAGGAACTTCAAAGTTAAGTGATTCACTCTTTTTCTCAGAACAATCTCATTGTTTCTCCATTAGACTCAAATTGTGTCTTACAGCTTTATTCAGTGACTAACTATGCTATTTTCTACAACAAATCTCTGACAGTGGTGAAAATAAAAGCCTAATTTAGAATACAAAAACAATGGACATTGTGGTCATGACCAGTGACTTTTACTCAAAAGTCAATGCCAGCTAATTACAATGCTTGGAAAGGTGCACGAGGGACGAATGACAACTTAATTCTGTTCAGGTTCTTCCCATTAATAACCCAAATGTCCACCAGTACAACTGTCACCCTCCTAAGAAAAGCCTTCAGAATGCAGCAAACAAGATGAAAGCAATAATAACTATAGAGTGCTTACCACAGTGTCGGGCACAAAATGAGTGTTCAAATATTGCTAGCTAATGATAATAAGAGTATTATACTACCAGCTTTTGTAAGGACCCTGGTTCAAGATCAGAGAATACACAATCTTAAAAATTAAAGAGAATCTGATGGGTAATATACTAATACATAAATATCTAAGTATGTTGTGGAAAAATTCTTAGCTGTGCCTGGAAAATGGTACCTGTCTAATAAATAATCATTTATTGAATGAGCACATGAATCAATGCTCTTCAGGACATAGAACTGTGTATGTAAGCAAAAGAGGAAGCATGGAAAATGAATTTTCTGTATAATGACCATTCTGAAAGGCTGCTCTAACTTGGGTGACCTAAGTCCAAATAACATCACAGGCTTGTGCCAGGCTTGCAAGTCCAATAGAATCAGGGCAGCTCTTTAAGAGTAAAAAAATAATAATCATCAAATAAAAATCTGGAAAAAATTAAAAAATGTGACTTACTTTTATTCTATCTTTCCCTATAGGATATACTAAGCCAAACTTGGGGGAGGGAGAGTATAAATCCTGATATTCTGTATTAAATGCCTCTGATATAGTAAATATTTAATTTGTATATTACCTAAATTCTATAAATATTCCACATTTCTATAATTTTAGAACCAGGTTTGGCAGCATTATAATTAGAGAGAAAACAAGATTTTTTAAAATTACATCTCTAAAAAGATTATGTTCTTTGTCATCCCTTCACTAGATCTGCACTGGCTATTTAAGGTTTTATCCTTCTGTATATATAACTATTTTAACTTTCTGTTTCCCAAGCATCCTTAAAAGTGTACTTCTGCAATGTCCTCAGGGAAATTTTGTTCTAACTGCATTTTTAAATTATTATACATGTGTATGCTGAGTAGGACTTTCAGTTACTGTCTCTGCCTATTAGGTAATTTTACCTTGAAGTTTGAAATAATTTGTTATTATACATTGTTTAAATAATCCCATGACAACAATACAGCCATTAATATGTCTAGGTATGATTATTTATTCATACATAATGTCTATCACATATGAGTTAATGTTACAATAAGCCAGTCACTGACTCAATGTTAAATGGTAGATCCAATTCTGCTGCAGCTGACCACCTTCACTTTAAAATGCCTTTCTGAGGGGTGTCTGGATGGCTCAGTCAGTTGAGTATCTGACTCTTGGTTTTGGCTCAGTCGTGATCTCATGGGTCATGGGATTGAGTCTCGCATCACACTCTGCACTTGGTGTGGAGTCTGCTTGGGATTCTCTCTCCCTCTCGCTCTGCCCCTCCCACTCATGCTTTCTCTCTCTCTTTCTAAAATAAATAAATAAATCTTTTAAAAAAATTAAATGTCTTTCTGAAATTTTTATTTCAGCATTATGTAAGTAAAAGTAAGTTGAGATTACATACAGAATTATATACAAACTTACGTTAACTCTAATGGGAGTTGCAGGCCTTCAATCTTTTTGTTGTTGTTGTTAAAGATTTTATTTCTTTGACAGCAAGAGACACAGCAAGAGAGGGAACACAAGCAGGGGGAGTGGGAGAGGGAGAAGCAGACTCCCCGTGGAGCAGGGAGCCTGATGCGGGGTTTGATCCCAGGACCCTGGGATCATGACCTGAGCCGAAGGCAGATGCTTAACGACTGAGCCACCCAGGTGCCCCGCAGGCCTTCAATCTTGATAGAAGTTATTAAGCTGTATATATAAAACTTCATTGGTACCAAGGTCTATAATTTTCTGGATTTGTTAGCCACAGAGCCCTCCATCCTCCTATTTTTAAAATAGAATGTAACATAACATAGTATCTTACACATAATTTAAAGACATAAAACAGGTAAGACACTAGTCTTAGCACTCACTCTCTTTGGATGAAGCAGATGAATAGATCTCCTTCTACCCCTCCCTGCTGAGCTGTACGTGGGACATTCCTATACCCCCTTCTGTGAAACCCAGGGCTCCACAGAAAACTGCTGAGAACATGTCTTTTCTAGAACCTAACATGGTAAATTGGAGAGTCTCTGGTACAATATCCACTGTGTCCAATACGTGTATCTGGATAGGTAGTACAGGAGAAAACTCCGAAGTTTTCTTTAATCATTTTTATTGGAAATGGTAACAAAAGTGCAATGTCACAAGAGTTCATGAATCAGGCCCCAACTGCATTAATAGGAGATTCCAAGAAATCCTACAGAATATAACATACCTGCGTGATACCGATTTTGATCAATTTTGGTTCGCCATTCAAATACATCCTCATTGTAGTTCTATGCCACTTTTGAAGACTTTTTGAAAATCAGATGTATTAGATATATTTTTTTTCCCATTTCTTAGTATCCTGCTGCTTTAAAAAAATAATGTGACATTTGTACTGGGAGGAAATAAAGGCAGGGACCTGTTTTATTTTGTGATCAGTTTCTCTGTCAGGAATTTATTTTCCTCTCTCTCTTCCTTCCCCACCCACCCATCATTTCTGTTTCAGTTTGTCTGTCTCTCTCCCTCTACCTTACTCTGAAAGAAGCAATGATGTTAATAGGGAATGTGCATCTATCCATAAACTACCACCACCTCAGACTTTTTGAGTTCCCTCTACATATCTATGCAATAAAACACGCCAGTCTAAATCCTTCCACACTTTCTGTACATACAGCATTCTACGTATCCTGGAACTTTATAACTAATCCAATTTTAAGATTCTGGAAGCTCTTATTGCACATATTAATCTTTCTTTTTTCCTAAGAAGACTTAACTTTCGTAAGTTCTTTATCCTTCTATTTCAAATTAATAAAAACAAATGCTGTCTTAATATCCTAGATCCAGGTCAATGATTCTAAAACTAAAACTGTCTGAATTTAAGATGAATCTAGCATAGTTTAAAGTATTTTTCAGTTTATTTAATATGTTTTGCTAAAATATCCTTATTTTTTCCAGTGGACTTACCTTTGTCAAAAATCAAATGACTATATTTTCACAGATTTATTTCTGGGATCTCTCTTCAATCTCACTGATTTATGTGTAGGTTCTTTTAGCAATACCATACAACTGTGATTCTTGTAGCTTTATGAGCTCTGAAATGAACTATTGCAACATGCATCGTAACTGAATTAAAATCCCAACAGAGTTAAAACATTCTATATGTAACTGAGAAAATAGGCTAGACTTGGTTTTACATAATTTTTGACATCATTTTGGCTACTCTAGTCTCTTTGTCTTTCCATAGAATCGGCTTGTAAATATCCATCAACAACAATTTAAAAAAGAAAGCCTGTTAGAATTCTGACTGAGACTGTATTGAACCTACACAAATTAGGCAGAAATGATATCTTGATTATACGGAGCACTCTAATTCATGAACATGGTATATCTCTGCATTTATTTAGGTCTTCTTTTATTTCTTTCATTCATGTTTCAGTCTTAGCAGACAAACTCTGTTCCTATTCCATTAGATGTATATTAATTGTGTCATGCTCTGGTGCATTTAAAAAATATATTGATTTTTAAATTTTGTATTTTTGCAGTGCATTGCTAGTATATAGGAATAAATTATTTCTTACCTGCAAACTTGTAAAATTCACTTATTAGTTGGGGGATTTTTGTAGATCTTTGTGTTGATTAATATACACAATCATGTCATCTGAAGAGAGATTTTAGTTCTTTTCCAAACTGTATGTATGCCTTTTGTTTGTTTATTTTGTAATGCTTAGAACTTCACTTAAAAAATGATTTTGAATCGGGATGATCAGACAAGACGCCCTTGCCTTTTGTCTGATCTTAGAGGGGAAAAAATTCAATCCTTCACTGCTAAATAAGATGTTAGCTTAGGTTTTCTATATATTCTAAACTGAATAGTATATGGGATTTTCTTCTATTCTTAGCTTGTTGAAATTTTTTTATTAAGATGAATTTATTTATTATGATGAATTACATTGGTTGATTTTCCAAAGTTGAGCCAGGCTTACATACCTGGAATAAAACTCACTTGGGCAGACTGCATCATCCCTTTTAACGTATTGCTAGATTTGATTTGCTAATGTTTGGTGGATAATTTTTTTTGCAGCTATATTCATGAGGGATGTTGATCTGTAGTTTTCTTTTCAAGTAATGTGTTTGCCTGGTTTTGAGATTACAGATTTCATGCTGGTCTCATGAAAATAAATTGGGAAATTTTCATTCTCTTCTGTTTTTTTGAAATAAATTGTGTAGTATTGATATTGTATATATCTGAATTGTTTGGCAGAATTCCCTATTTAAAACATCTGGATCTTAAGTTTCTTTTGGGGGGGGAGGTTTATAATTAAGAATCCAATTTAATTTATAGAGGTAAGACTATTCATATAACCTATTCATCTTAAGTGATTTTGACAGCCTTTCAAAAATGTGTTCAAAAATGTGTTCATTTATGTGTTCATAATGTTTTCAAATTTATGGGCATAGACTTATTTGTACTATCACTTACTATCCTTTTGTTGTTTATGGGGTCTTATAATGACATGTCCTTCTTTAATGACATTGGTAATGTGTGTATTTATCTTTTCTTGGTCATTCTGACTAGATATTTATCAATTTTATTCATGTTTTTAAAATATTGATCTTTAGTTTCATTTTCATTGATTTTCTCTATTATTTTTCTGTGTTTACTTTCATTGACTTTTGCTCTATTTCCTTCCTTCTAATTTCTTTGGATTTAGTTTTATCTTCCTTTTCTAATTTCCTATGTAGAAGCATAGATTATTGGTTTTAGATCTTTACTCTTTTCTAAATTAAGCTTTCAATGACAGAATTTTTTTCTCTAAGTACTGCCTTAGTTACATCCCATATATTTTGATACATTTTTAAAATTCTTTCATCTCAAATATTTTAAAACTTCTCTTTAGACTTTCTCTTCAAATTTCATTTAATTTCACATGGTTGTGGCTTTTCCAGATATTTTTCTGTTATCAATTCCTAGTTTTATTTCATTATGGTTCAAGAATACACTTGCTATGATTCCTATTATTTTAAATTTGTTGTAGTCTGTTTTATGGTCCAGATTATAGCCCAGTATGGTGAATTTTTCATGTGCACTTGGGAATATAGTATATTCTGTGTGTTCTCTCATTCCCCATGTCTACCCCACAGTGGAGTCTTGAGAGCTCTTTCCATTCCTTTGTGTGTGAGCTTGATGGGGTTTATGAAGAAAGACACAGAAAGCAAAGAAGTTACTGATTCTGCCAATTTCTGCAGTCCATAAAGGTCTTCCCGTGTCCTCATTTCCCATACTTGGTCTTCGTTAATTTGTCAACTACACTTCGTGACAATTCCCTATGTCTCAGGACAGAAAGTCTCGTGATTTATTTACCTTCATTGTCTAAAACAGGAACTTGTAAGATTTACTTTAAAAGTAAATTTACTGCCCATTCTATAATAAAATTAACTAACAAATATCTTTTACAACACAAAATTCACATACCAATGATTATGAAGATACAAAATACTACCTACCAATTTGTGTATTGCTGGAAACCTTATATTTGTTTGTAGATTCTATAAAATAAGATTAAATTATAATCCCAAGAGAAACAATAAGAAAAGGATGCCCAAACTGCATACTTTATTAATAATTAAAGCCAATTTATGCTTTGTTATATTTTTGCTTAACTGCATAACAAAAATTCCATAAACACATGAAAGACACAATAAAATAAATGAATATACCCTATAATGAAATGTACAATCATGAGGAAATAAAGCTATGGATGCTAAGCCTAAATAGAAAACAGAAAAAAGAATTGCCTGCTTTCATCTATCATTCCACATCTGGAAGCACAAAGCCTCATGAAGAATCTCATGCCACAGTTTAACAACAGTGACCTTTGCAATCAGGCTTCATAATTCAGATATTTAACAAGACATTATAACATGACTACCAAAAGAGAACAGATTTTGGAATCAGACAGATTTGGTTCCAATTCTGACATTTAACTCCATCAGTTAACCAAAGGTTACTTTGAGGATAATGAAAGAGACTTTCTAAGAAAGGAAACATATTAAAATATTTCATGATTGTTTCCAGATAGCATGGAAATTAATGGCCTAATTAGCTCAAACTGTTAATAGATACTCAGAACAAAAAAGCATCCACTGTGATCATGTGCTTGCAATTATTTTGGTTAAATCTGGAAACCAAACAACATATTCTCTGGCATGACATCCTTATTTGTGAAAAAGAATTTTTTCTGACTTTTCAGCTAGATACAATTGGGATCTAATTCCAGCCACGCACTTATCAGAAGAGCAAATATTGTAAATCACTAACCTGATATAACCTACAGATTCTTCACCCACAAAAATTAAAAATATCTTTCTCTCAGGATTATCGCAAATAATGCAGGCAAAATGCCTAAATCTCTATTATTTCTATCATCATCATCACCTTCACTTTTGATATTACACAGTTTGAGAATATCAGGTTCAAGGTTCAAGGTTCAATCCCAAATCTAATTGCAAGATAAAAAAAAATTATGACTACTCCATAATGGATTTCCATATTTAAACTCCACAATTAAAAGTGAGGGGATGTGGGTGGGGGGAAGGGATAACTGGGTGATGGACATTAAGGAGGGCACTTGATGTAATGAGCACTGGGTGTCATATACAACTGATAAATCACTAAATTCTACCCCTGAAACTAATAAAAAAAAGAAAAAGAAAAAAAAGAGTACACAAAATAAAAGCTTAACACTTGGGATAACACAATAGTACACAGGGGTTTTGTTTGTTTGTTTTCTTTTTTCTTTTTTCTTTTTTAAGTGACTTCTAAACTCAATTTAGTTATCAATTTGAGCTTTCCAAAATAATTGACAATAATAAATTGTATTTCAGGTATCTTAATGTTGCTATTATCAAATATTAAATTGAACAACTACATAGCCTACTGGAGGTCATATGATAGTCCATATTTAGCATATACACTGCCAATGTGAGCACCGATATTCCATGTTTAGAGATGTTCTTACATCTTTAGACTATTTGAAACCTTTGATGCTTCTGTTGTTTCATCATTTACTGCTCATTTACTGATTTGCCCTTCCATAATAAGAACTAGAAAAAAGTCACCCAGGTTTAAACTCATTCTATTTAGCTTTATTTTTTTAACAGCTTGATTGAGGTATAATTAATATACAAAAGCTGCACATATTTAATATATACAATTTGATGAATTTGGACAGATGCATACACCCATGATACCATCACCACAATCAAATTAATACACATATCCATCACCTCCAAAAGTTTCCTCATACAGCTTTGTTAATTCTAAGTTTAAAAATGTATCCCATATGAACCAAACACTCTGACTTTCATAAACAACATAATGAAGGTAAGGAATATTTACTGGAAAGAAATTGTACTTGAATTGATATGTTAGTTTCTGCCATGATGCTTTCTAATATAAAGTCAAATGATGGAATTTATTTTCAGGTATTTTTTTTTTTTTAATCTGTTAATGGTGAGGGGGAAAAAATCAATGCCTGTGTTTTCTAGTTCTTTGTTACCAAATGAGACATTTTTGTTAAATACCAGAAGTTTATTTAAGTACAAATATAGTAACCTTTAGAGAAATAGCACAGACTTATTGTGTTTCCAAGTATAGTTAAAATAAATTGTCAACAAATACCCTCAATAGATATGTCTTTGCCTTTGGTTTTCAGCCCAGGCTTGACCCCTAATCTGACTACTCATTTCCCATTCTGTTTTGTGATAATCACAAAATGCCTACATTTCTAATTTCATCTGCCACTTGTCACTGACTGGCCTCCTTTTTCAGGCCTTTTGGCTCCTGTGTTCAGGCTCTCTGTGTAACCTATAGTTTAAATATCAAAGAATTGTGGAAAAGTATGAGGAAAACCTGGCTCAACTACACGTGAATTCTTGGTCTTTAGCTTTCTTTCCTAAAATCAGCCTCATTCTCCAGAGCATCTCATCTTTCACACTTAATGCATTTCATCTTTTCTATGTTTGGCAAGGTTTGTTTTTACCATGCAGGATACTGTCATATTTGGTACGTAACATAAACTCAGTGCATTGTGAGTCTCTTTGCTTTTCAGAGAGCTTTCTTTTTTTTTTTTTTAACCAATAAGTAGAAATGTTTTCCATATTGTCACTGTAATTTTAGTATACAGGGAGCATTTCACATTTGTTTTTAAAGTTATTTCAAAATACTGAAACATAAATAACCATGAGGAATAACAGTTTAAGGAAAAAGAAATATTCTTATTAGTGTGAGCCAAACCAGTTCTGATTCTAGTTCTAATCAACTTTATTTCACCCAAGAAACTGGTCATCCACATACTGTATGTAGTACATGAGTTTGAGCAGAAGAAAGAATTCCATTGCTATTTATTTAATAGCTATTAGAACAATGATAATTTAGGTATTTTTCAAGTGAGCACAGTTTTCACAAAGATATATAAAAACAAGTATTTCATGAAACATTCATTTAAATCTTCATATGAAAAAGAATATCACCTGACCCTTAGCTGAACTACACACAGAGAATCAAGAAAAACATCACAATGCAGGAAGAACAAAAGGCTATGTGCAACACAGAGTGATGTGCCATAATGTTAAATTATTATATGTATTTCCAATAAAATACTCCTTTATCCATCATTTTTATAGTTTAAAGTTTCACTCTTCCTTTTCTTTCTTAGCCAGCTAAATACAATCACTGACCATTTCATCCAGACAACTGACAATCTATTCATCCCTTCATCCTCCTATTTATCAATCCATCTATTCACCTTTACTGATTATTTACTTTCCTTAAGTCCTCATGCTAAAGCTGAGGGATACTCAAAGATGGTTAATGTAGAACTGATTGGTTTACCATCCAGTTGAGCAAAGGGATCTATTTTTCTGTGTAAGAAAGTAAACTCAGAGTCACAAAGATCTTAATTCAAACCCCATCTCCACTAGCTACTAGCTATGGGTTATTTGTACTTTCTTTAAGCTCCCTTTGCCTAAATTTATTTATTTGTAAAATGAAGATAATAAAATCTACAGCTGATGGTTGTAGGATGTTTACAAGTGACTACCATGCAACCTGCTTTTTGCCCTCAGAAATAGTTACTATCACTATACAGTAGATAAGAAAAACAATTACACAAAAGGGAGCTAAGAAATCATCACACATTATTGATGAAAAACATACAGGAACATCAGCAGAGTACAATGACGTAAAAAGAAAGCATGAGATGAGGTTTGAATTTTTTTAAGATAGTATCGAATGCTAGGGGGAGAAATGAACAATCTGAGTATTTCTGTCCATTGACCCTTCCCAGAAATCTGTGAGAAAGTGTGACTGGGTTAAGTTATTTTTATTTAATGCCGCTCACACCTGGAAGCAATGGCATGGCATAAATAAGTGAAAGAAATAGAATATATAGACAGAGATAGATTCAGAAATAGAGACAGAATTAAAGATAGAGGGATACAGGGATATGGAGATAGGCATATATTCGAGCATAACTCAGAGATACTGAGGGTTTGGCTCCAGACCGCTGTAGTAAAGTGAATGACAATAAAATTAGCTAAATGAATGTTTTGGCTTCTCAGTGCATATAAAAGTTTGTTTACACTATATTATAATCTGTTAAGTGTGCAATAGCATTATGTCTTAAAAAAAAACAATGTATATACCGTAATTTTAAAAATACTTTTTTTTGCTGAAAAAAATTGCTAACCATCACCTGAGCCTTCAGCAAGTTGTAATCTTTTTGGCTGGTAGAAGGTCTTGCCTCCATGTTAATGGTTGTTGACTGATTAGGGTTGTGGTTGTTCAAGTTTGGGGTGGCTGTGACAATTTATTAAAATAAGACAACAATGAAGTTTGCTGCATCAATTGAGTCTTCCTTTCACAAATGATTTCTCTGTAGCATGTGATGCTGTTTGATAGCATTTTCCCTACAGTAGAACTTTTTCAAATTGGGAGTCGGTCCTCTCAAACCCCACTGCTACTTTACCAACTAAGTTTATATAATCTAAACCCTTTGTGTCATTTCAACAATCTTCACAGTGTATTTTTTTTTATTTTATTATGTTATGTTAATCACCATACATGACATCATTAGTTTTTGATGTAGTGTTCCATGACTCATTGTTTGCGTATTTCACAGTGTCCTTACCAGGACTAGATTCCCTCTCAAGAAACTACTTCCTTTGCTTATCAGTAGGAAGAAACTTCTCATCAGTTAAAATTTGATCATGAGATTGCAGCAATTCACTCACATCTTCAGGCTCCGCTTCTGATTCTAGTTCTCCTGATATTTCCACCACATCTGCAGTTACTTCCTCCAAGGCCATCTTGAACCCCTCAAAGTCATCCGCGAGGTTTGGAATCAAGTTCTTCCAAACTCCTGTTCACATTGGTATTTTGACCTTTTCCCATGAATCACAAATGTTCTTAATGGTATCTAGTATGGTGAGTCCTTTCCAGAGGTTTTCAATTGACTTTGCTCAGATCTATCAGAGGAATCACTGTCTATGACTTGAAAGTCAAAATTGTGAAGGTCAAAATGACTCCTTGAGCCATAGGCTGCAGAATGGATTGTGTTAGCAGGCATGAAAACAACATTAATCTCATTGTCCATCTCCATCAGAGCTCTTGGGTGACCAGGTGCCTTGTCAGTGAGCAATAATATTTTGAAAGGATTTTTTTTTTCCCTAAGCAGTTCTCAACCATGGGCTTAAAATATGTAAACCATCTTGTAAACGAATAAGCTGTCATCCAGGCTCTGTTTTTCTATTTCTAGAGCACAGGCAGAATAGATTAAGCATAAGTTTTAAGGGCCCTGGGATTTTCGGAATCATAAATAAGCACTGATTTCATCTTAAAGTTCCCTTCTGCATTAGCCCCTAAGAAGACAGTCAGCCTGTCCTTTGAAGCTTTGAAGCTAGGCATTGACTTCTCCTCTCTAGTTATGAAAGTCCTAGGGAGCATCTTCTTCCCATATATGGCTGTTTTGTCTACACTGAAAATCTGTTTAGTGTAGCTGCGTTCATGAATTATCTTAGCTAGATCTTCTGAATAATTTACTGTACTTCTATATCAGCACTTGCTGCCCTACCTTGCACTTTTATGTTATGGAAACAGCTTCTTTCCTTCGAGATCATGAACCACCTCTGCTTGCTTCAGACTTTTCTTCTGCAGCTTGTTCACCTCTCTCAGCCTTCACAGGATTGAAGGGAGTTAAGACCTTGCTCTGGATTAGGCTTTAGTTTAAGGGAACATTGGGGTTGGTTTCATCTTCTATCCAGACCACTAAAACTTTCTCCCTTTCAGCAACAAAGCTGTTTCCCTTTCTTATTATTCATGTGTTCCCTGGGGTAGCACTTTTAATTTTCTTCAAGAACTTTTCCTTTGTATTCACAGCTTGGCTAAATGTTTCGTGCAAGAGGCCTAGCTTTCTGTCTATTCCTCCCCTCGGACCCATCTTCCTCACTAAGCTTAATCATTTCTAGCTTTTGATTTAAAGTGAGAGATATGTGGGGCACATGGCTGGCTCCATCAGTAAAGCATGGGACTCTTGATCTCGGGGTTGTGAGTTCCAGACCCATGTTAGGTGTAGAGATTACTTAAAAAAATGAAATCTTTAAAAAATAAATAAAGTGAGAGACATGTTACTCTTTCTTTCACTTGTTAGAGGTCCCTGCAGGGTTATTAGCTGGCCTAATTTTAATACTGTTGTGTTTCAAGGGGTAGGGAGACTGAGAAGTGAGATGGGAATGGCTGGTTGGTGGAGCAGTAAGAACACACACATTTATCAATTAAGCTCACCGTCCTTATATGGGCACAACTTGTGGTGCCCCAAAACAATTACAATAGTAACATCAAAGACCACTGATCACCTATGACCGTAAGAACTATGATAATAATGAGAAAGTTCAAAATATTTCAGAAATGACCAAAATGTAACACAGAGACATGAAGTGAGCAAATGCTATTGGAAAAATGGCACCAATGGACTTGCTTAATGCAGGCTGGCTACAAATCTCAATTTATAAAAAGCATAGTATCTGTAAAGTACAATAAAGTGAAATGTAATAAAGCAAGGTATGACCGCATGCAAACACACACACACACACACACACACACACACACGTTCATGTACTGTGCCCCCCAAACACACTCATTTGACTTAAACAACTGTGATATACTGAATATTAATTTAGAAAAGTTTAAATACTGAGAATCTTCAAATGAAGAAGTGTTGTAAACCTTTTGCTGGTGTTATTTCTGATGGACATAAAATGTACAATTACTTCTTTACTTTTCTGGTAGTAAATGATGGTAATTACTTCTCCAGGATCCTCATATTACATATGAAAGAACAAGAAAATAAGAACAAAAATATAAATAAAGTACAGAAATCAATTGGGAAGAGACCTGTAAGATATCACTTATATGCAGAATCTTATAAAAACAAACAAAAGCAAAACAACAAAACAGTGACCTCATAGATACAGAGAACAGATCGGTGATTGCCAGAAGTGGGGGTGGGTGGAATGGGTGAAGGGGGTCAAAAAGAATAGACTTCCATTTATAAAATTAATATGTCCTAGCGATATAATATACAGCATGGTGACTATAACTAATAATATTGTATTCTATATTTAAAAGTTGTTAAGAAATATTAAAAAAAAAAAAAACAAGGTCAACCATTAAACGTCTTTTACCATAATGCATTTAAAGCTATCTGTTACAACCCATCAGCTTCAGTGAAAATATATCCTTAAAGTTTATTATATAATTTACTTGAGCTGTTATTAAAAAATGGAAAATCCCCAAATAGGAAGACATTTAGTTCAGGTGGTCTTCATTTCTAATGGAAAGTGTGTAGAATGTAAAGTTAGATAAATCTGGAGACCCAAATTACAGCTGGCCTGAGTCACTGTAGATAAGTTACCTCGTCACTTTCAGTCTCTAAGAGTAGAGAAGAAGTAATGTATCCTAGGCAGGTATTCACCACACACACACACACACACACACACACACACACACACATTTGTGCTATTATAATCTGACTTGCATGTTTGAGAGTAACTGTATTTTAAAGGCAGCTTTCAAAATTAACATAATCCCTTTGGGTTATTATAGACCTCCAGAGTTTGGTTTTTAAACTATTGTTATTATCAGCATAATGGTAAGGGTACTTGTCAGAAAATATTTAGTTTACACAAATGTAATCTAAGATAACTAGGTGAATTTAAAAAATGAAAACAATGATAGCCAACATCCTGTGTAATTATGTTTCTCTTGTGAATTTCACATTCTATTGAATTTTTCCTCTTGAAGATCTTTATGCTTCCGATGTTATATTAACACAGGTTTCATGCAATTCATTTTTAGCTCAAGAGCCTATGCATTTTCTCCTTCAAATAAGAACTCTTTAAAAAACTAGTTTTCTGCTAAATTATAAATTCTACTAAATTATAACTTTAAAACTAAACAGGTTTTACAAGTGTAAATCTGAACACGTATTTTCAATCTTTTGAAAATTATGGTGAAAATATGAATATTGAAGAAATGCAATAAAGAGTACAAAATAATGAAACACCCCAAAAAAGTTAAAATATGGTCTGAAGTGTTCTGTAAGTCTCTATCTGGGGTCTCCCTACTCACTACATTCCCCTTACAATTAAATAAATCTGAATAAAAAAGAATATGGTTATGACTTACAATATTTAAAAATAGGTTATTTCAAATAACAATTACTTTTAAGAGACCCATACATTAGTTTAAACTATATGAAAATGCCATCAGGCAAAAAACCAAAATATTAGACATGTCATATAAAATTATAGTTTGTCAAAACAATCGCCATATATGTATTCATATCATTGTCAGTGATATGGAGACATTCAGAGGATAATTCTACACGTTAAATGCACTCTTAGTTACAAAGATACGTTGCTATATCCTAAACATCACTGAGAAAGTGTATTTTCTGGTACATCTTTTATTGTAAATCATGAGTAGAACACTTAATACATTTGTTTTTCTTTAGAGTATTCAAACAGGGTAAGGATGAGGAGCTGACATCAAATTATGTCTACCTTGCCTATTTTACTTCATTTTCATTACACCCCTAAATTGGCCCTGTCTTAATGGAAGAACTGAGGCAAATTCCCATTTTAATTGCAAGTACCCATTCAAAATTCAATAAAAATATCCTTCCACCTATTTTTCTTATTCCATTCTCTCTGTGCCTTATGACAAAATCCAGATCTCTCTGAGAACATAGTACTTTGAATACTTTTAAGTACATTTTTGGCATATTGACATCAGAATATCCCTGTATACCCTAGAGAATAAGAATGGCCTTATTTTTATCCTGATGCACAGTGCCTGAAACATGAGCATGCTAAATTGAATTACATGCCTTAAAGCAAACCCTAAGACAAAGGCAACACAAAATACAAGTATTTTAAAACATTAAATTCACAGTCACAAATTGAAATTTTTGGATGCCTATGTTTCTCCTAGCAGTGCATTATAAGAATTCAGCTATATTTACCCACAATAAAGGAAAACTTCATAAGATATCACTTACTAAAATTAGTTTGTAGTGAATCACCACCTTTTGGATGTATTCATTAAGGATTTAAATTTCCTTCATGTAAAACATATATGAAAAGAGGGATTACCTTTGTTTTTGTGCTGGTATTTTTGTTGTTGTTGTTGTTGTTATTTCTAACAAATGTGTGAGTGAATAACTAAAAATGCCCAACATTGCAGAAGGGCTTATAATGAAAACAGTCTCCTGCCATAGTTGTACCTCCTACAACCTTCTCCACTAACATCAAATACAGAACTTTTTTGACTCTTTGGTTTTAGATTATTCCTGTGGTCGCTTACAAAAGTCTAAATTGTATGCTTATACAGATATAAAAGATATACAAGCTGTCTCAATATACAAGGTGTCATCCATTGTCTTTCTGCTATGATAGTTGAAATTTAGCTCAAATATTCCAACACCATCTCTACTCACGATATATTGACATATTGACATTTCACTCTAGTTCCTGTCTGAACATACTTAAAACTCAAAGTTTAAACATACTTAAAACTCAATTTTCCATTTCATTAACCTAGACAGAGAATCCTGTGGCTCCACCATCTTGTAACATGAGGATATAAGCACTCATCATAACCTCACCACCCCCTTCCTCTGCTCACCATCTTCTGCATCTTAGCTTTCTTCTGTGTATCTTTAGTCTTATCAAGATTAAAATTTCATATTCTTTTCTGTCACTGTCACATGTTCTGTGTTTAGTCATAACTATTGATTCTAGAAGATAAAAACCATTAAACCATTAAAACTGCTTATATTACTAGGATTAGGAAAATAATACATACAATAGAGCCAATTAGTATGCTAGGAATACATTTCCTTCTCTCTTCTTATAATGTCCTATTTAATTTTTTTTTATTTGAGCGAGGTTGGTACAATGTTACATTAGTTTCAGGTGTACAACATAGTGATTGAACATCTCTATACATTATGCTAGGCTCACTACAAGTGTAGCTGCTATCTGTCAACATATAACACTATTACAACAGGACTAAATATATTCCCTATGCTGCACCTTTTATGCCTGAGACTTATTCACTCCATAACTGGAAGCCTGAACACTTTCACCCATTTTTGCCCAACTCCCCCAACCCCTTCCCTTTGGCAACCATCAGTTTGTTCTCTGTTTTTATAGATCTGATTATCCTTTTTATTTGTTTATTCATTTTAGTTTTCCTAGATTCCACATATAAGTGAAATCATATCATATTTCTTTCTCAGTATGACTTATTTCACTCAGCATAGTATCTTCTAGATCATCCATATTGTCAGAAATGGCAAGATCTCATCCTTTTTTCATGGCTGGGTGATATAATGCCCTAATTTTTGATTCACTTAATAAAGTTCAAGTTTATTCAACATTTGTATAATTCATAAATCACTGGTTATCTCCTCAAGGTTTTCCAGCTTCTCTATCATACTATTCATCTCTTTCATTCTAATGGGGTCTTTGTCTTGGATGGCTTTGCACTTCTGCTCTATTCTTGACTGTTCTACATAGTGATATAGTTTTCTTCATAAAAATTCCCCTTGCTGTTCTTCTGTGCTTTTTGGACTCCAAAGTTTCCTGGTTCTTGAGTTAATTGTCTATTTTGCTGAAGCACATCTACAAAAATTTCCAAAGAAGGAATTTTTAAGGTACCTTCTGAATCTTTGCATATCTGAAATCTTTTTTTTTTTTTTTTTTTTGTCCTCACATTTGAATGACAGTTTATCTAGGTATCAAATTCAAGACTGAAAATACTTCCTCAACGTTTTGAAAGGGTGGGTCTGTTGATTCCCAGCATATAGTGTGTTGGAATGAATCTCATGCTATTTTCCAATTTTTTGACTGTGCTTTTTTTTTTCTTTCTGAAAGTTTTTTTTTAAGAAAAAAGATTTTTATTTATTTATTTGAGAGAGAGAGCATGCACAAGCAAGAGGAGGGGCAGAGGCAGAGGGAGAAGAAGACTCCCCAGTGAGCAGGAAACCCCATGCAGGGCTTGATTCCAGGACCCTGAGATCATGACCTGAGCCAAAGGCAGCTGCTTAACCAACTGAGCCACCTAGGCGCCCTCTCTGAAAGCTTTTAATCTCTGTCTCTGTCTGTCCCCTTTCCTTTTTGGTTTCTGAAAGTGCACAATGACTTGTCAAGTAAAGGTTTTTATTCAGTGTGACTAGGTACATGGTGGTCCATTTTAATATCTGTTCTTCAACGTTTCTATTATTCTTTTTTATTTCATCAGCCCCTATTTATTCTGTTCTCCCTCAGGAAATGCAAGTAATCAGACATGGTATTTTATTTTCTGGTTCTACCCTCTATTTTTCATTTTCATTTTTATTTGTTCTTTTGTTCTAATTCTTAGGGATTTATTCAATTCAATTTTAATTCAATTTAATATAAAATATTCAATTTTATATTTCAATCCATATTAGTTTCTTTGGAATCATATTTTTACATTTCAAGGACTATTTTTTGTTTGCTAATTACTTCTACTTCAATCTACTTAGCTTTTTTGCTTGTTTGTTTACTTGTTTAATGAAATTTATCACCTAATCTTTCTGGTAATAAAAACTAGGAGTGGTTTTGTTTTTTTTGGTTGTTTGTTTGTTTTGTTTTTGGTTCATTTTATATTTATTATGTACCTTTTCTCTGTTTGATCCTTATTTAGGTTTTCTCTTTGATTTCTTGGATTTTTTGTTACTGTATTTGTCGTTGCTTGTTTTTTGTTTGGACATATATAAGAATAAAGCAAAAAATGTGAAAAAAAAAGACAAAGTGGAAAGAATTAGTATTTAGTTAATAAACCTGGAGGCAAAAGAGAACCCATATTGAAGGTTGTATGACCTAGTAATTGATAGTACAGGCTCTAGAATCAGGCTAGAGTTCACATAAGAGCTATGTGATTGTGGACAATTTGTTTATCCTCCCTAAGTCTTGGTTTCCTAATCTCTAAAATATGGGTAATGATTATAATACTTCTAGGACTACTGTGAGCATTAACTTATAGAAGATATATAAATGACACAATAATACATGTAACTGCTATGAAACAGTGTCTGGCAGTGTGAGAAAATATTCTGAATAAAATCCAAAGCTGTCCATAGTCTCCTACACAACTAAAACAATTAATTACTACCACAAAAAGTGACACTGATTTTCTGAGTTTTCTAATCAACTAGCTCTGTATGAAGTATTAAGCATGAAGAAATACATGTTACATGAATTTATGTCACTAATACTGTGCACTACTGACTTTTGTAGACCTTAATATTATATCTTTTAATTATATTCAGAAACTCCTTTTTATTTCTATTGTTTCTTTGTTTTGGTATGAATTTCCAAATGAGATTCTTATCTTCAAAATACCTGGAGACATTATGCTAAACAAAAATGTATGTCAGAAATAAATCAGCATTAAGATTACTCAGGGAGAGCATACAGGGACAAAATAAATAGGTAAATAAATAAAGCCTTGGGAAGATATGGGAGGTGTGGTGCAAAGTAGCCAGGACTGTATGTTCAGGGAACCTGGACCCCATTCATCTCTCCCACTCCTGCCCCCACGTACAAACTCGCAACTTGAGCTTCACCACCTCATTTGCAAATCATGTTCAGATGCCCCCAAAATTTGAAGATTCTGGAATCATTTATCCATAAGTTAAAAGTTCTCTTTTGTAGCATCTTGGATAAAATATGCACATGTGAAGTCTATTTTTATATCTTACAAAAACTTCATCCGGTTCTCAGTGAGATTTCTTAATATAACTTTTATATATACATATATATATATATATATATATATATATATATATCTCCTATCTAGTACTTTCTTCTTCATCAAATTCTCTAAAATGATCTTTTGAAACCAACATTATAGAGGAATGATAAATGTCTTCTTACATGTGCCTCTAGGAAAGGTTGTGAACTTACTCCTACAGTTTTTCTATTAAATTTAAACACACTAATGGTAAGTTTCAGAATATATTTGTATCATCTCCACAAAAAGTGACTTCCAGAGTTCTATTCAATTCAGTTTCACTGGAGTTAAATCGGCTTTAAGGAATATTAACTATGATGATATTCAAGTTAATCATGAATAACTAAATAGATTTATCTTTCTGTCAGTCTCAGCCCAGTTGAATACATTGAGCATGTAAAATTTAAGGAGCTTAAAAATAGTAAGCTATGCTAATTAGAAAAGTCATTTTAGGTGTCAAACACCTTCCAGTCCTGTGGATGTTTATATATGATAGAAATTTTCCATTTGACATGATATTATTGGAAAAAGGCAATAGTGCCAAGCTATTGACAATTGAAGGACTAGTAAATAAAGTTTGGAAGTTTAGTCAGAGGATAGTTAGTTTAATGAGTTGGAGCTGTTTTCTACAATAGGATGTTGACTTTGTGGTTTCATGTTTCTAGAAAGTCTCCTGTTCCGGTTCTACTGTTGGCTTCTTTATATCTTCAGTCTCACTATCACTTTCTCTAGTATTGTAATAACTTCATAAGGTGATAGATGGTAAGAACACTTATCATGGTGAGCACTGCATGATGTATAGAATTCTCAAACTACTATATTGAACCCCTGAAGCAAATATAACATTGTATGTCAACTATAATTAAAAAAAAAAAAAAAGAAGGGGTACCTGGGTGGGTCAGTCAGTTAAGCGACCGACTCTTGATTTCAGCTCAGGTCGTGATCTCAGGATTGTGAGATCCAGCCCTGTGTTGAGCTCCACATTGGGCGAGGAGCCTGCTTAAGAGTCTCTCTCCTGCCCCTCCCCACTTCCCTCTCCATCTCTCTAAGAAAAAAAAAAAAAGAAGAAGAAGAAGTGGCCTTCCTTGATTGCTCAGTCATTTCCCATCATATTACTCTTTTAGTTTCCTTCAAAGTATCGTATTAATCAATGATTATGTCACTTATTCCTCTACTTCTTAACTGCTTCCCTCCCACAACAGACTGCAAGTTCCATGAGTTAGGGTATTTTACTTGTATAATTCTCTAGTTTATGCCTAGCACAGAGTATGAGCTTAATACATATATTACAATGAATAGTGGAAATAAATAATAATGGAATGAATAAATAAATAAATAAATAATAATGGACTACCTGGTCATACATTTAACCTATTTGGGGGCTATTTTCATACTCTTCTCTGACCTAAGGAGTGCAAAATAGTCTATCAACTTCTGTATATAACTTCTATTATAATGGAGATTATAGTAGTTAAGAGAATGTTATCCCAGCAGCTCAGTAGCTTAACACACAGAAGTTTATTCCTTGTTCATATAAAGTCCATAATGGATCCGTTGATTGATGGGTGGCATAGTTTTTGGGACTCAGGCTTCTTCCTGAGACTCTTAACATGTTTAATACTTGGCATCCTCTCTGGAAGTGGAAAGAGCAAGAATGGCTTCCACTGGCCAGAATTCAGTCACACACCTGCCTGTAACTATAGGGAAGCTGGGAAATGCATTCTAGTTGTGTGCCCAGGATGAGGAGGAAATGGATTGGGTAGACACATAGCTGGTCTCTGCCACAGGGATTAAATAATAGATCATATATATATCATTATTTTATAAAAGCTTGGGCTTTATTCATATGTCTAACACAGTGACTGACATAGTTGGTCTGCAATCACAATTTAGTGAATACATTCTGTTGAGATAGATACCTTAGAATCACATCTTAAGGATGTCTTATAAACTCCTAATTGTATGTCAAGTCTACAGTGTTGCAGTTTTTTTGACTTATAGCATCAACAAGTATAACTGTGATTTTTTTTAGATTAAGGAAAATGAAAACTTAGATGAGTCCTTAGTATTGATAATTCAATTCCACACATAGTACAAACCCCTTCAAGTCTTGTCTGCTTACAAATATTTGACAAAATTAGATCTTCATAAATGCCCTTCTTTTCCATGCTTGCTTAGATGTTGAAAATTAGTAATTCCACAAGATTATTATTAGTCACATTATTATTAATCACATTCAATAGATAAGAAAGTTGACTCAATATTAAAATGACGTGATAAGAAAAAGATCTTTCTAGGTCTCTGAACTCTTGCAACTTATTTGTTTTTACTATTACACTGTGCTAATTTTCAAAACCAGTCTTAAAAAGTCAAGGGAAGAAGTGAATACACCACAATATCTTCAGACCTCGGAAAGTTAACACTTAAATCTCAGTTGTGTGACACTGAAAGTTACACAGACTGTGTTCAGTTTTCTCCAACTGTAAAACAGTGATCATAAAACCTACCCAAATAAGCCAGGTTGTGTTAAAACACTGTGGAAACATGAATTATTGTTCCAGAGCTTGCTATTATTATTCTTGGTGTGTTTGTCCATGCTTCACCTCTTTTTTTCATCCCCATATCTATACCTTCTCAATAAAGTTGTAGAAAAGAGCTTTAATTAGCTAAATATTGTGCATATATATATGAACTATAGATTATCAAGAGATCATATTTCTCAATTTCAAAAAAAAAATAGTTCATTGGGCTTATTTGTGCAACAACCTCAAAATCTCACCAAAGAAAGGTAAACACTCTTAAGATTGAAAATGTGAGAATAAAAAATAATAGGAATATAAAGAAATCACAGGTATATAAAGGTCTTATGCTAAGAGTTTCAAGAGGCAACAAAGGAATTAGAATCAAATTGATGTCAAGATTAATTTAATCCACTATTATTAAAAAAACAAATTTATCTGATTAAATTTTAAAGATCTTACTGGATTTCTTCAACCATTCATGAATCAAGCAGCATCCTATCTAGCATAAAGAAAAAGGAGCTCTGAGAAGCCGTACAAAATGAAACATTTTTATAGGGAGAAGGGAGTCTGACAGGGAAGTTATACCAGCAAAAAGGATTGGTTGTGAAAAGGTCACTTTCCTTTAGGGGACAGGAGGACTCTGTGGGGCAGATTATCTCACTAGTGCTGACCATGTCTTGGTTTGGTGTCATGTGGCTTAGCATAAGTAATTCCACTTTGGGCCTGTTATCTTGTTTTGGACACAATGAAATCAGATAAAGGGACTTAACGTTTATTGAGATATTTCTAACAAGAGACAAACTGTGTGGATTTCTAAATAGGACAGATTTTTGAGGTCACATCATCCTGAGTTTGAATCCTTGCTCTGCCACTTGTTAGCTCTGAATATACACTTAGTCTGTTTGGACTTGAAATTTCTCCACCAAAATTAATGAATAATCTTTACCATATACAGCTCAACAGCTGGGAAAGATGAGGTGCTTGAAGTGCCTAGCACAGTGCCCTGATACATGAGAGATCACAAAACTAGTATCATCGACATATGGCCTTAGAAGATAAATCGCCCCATCTCTCGCCACAAACACCACAGTTCAGTCTTACCATTTTCTCTTGTAACTTTTTTAGCCTCTCAATTCAGTCTGGACGTTGTGTGATCAGGGCTGTCTTAGAAGAATTTAGCACTTGAATTTAACATTATCACTATCTTGCCAATTTTAAACTCTGGATAATCACTGTTATTGAATTTATCCAATCTCATTATGGAAACTTGACTGAGAATATCACATCCATTCTCAAACCTACTAAAATCACAGTGCTTTCATTAATAGTCAAGAATCCTTTCTTGCCCCCAACATGTACAGTTGTTGTTGGGTTTAGTTTTATGAAAACATTTGTGATTTCTCAACAATTTTTTTCCAAATGTAAATTCTACCCTTCCTAATCTCCAAATACATCTTCCAGACTCTAACAGTGTAACACAAAGGTACTTCCTCAGCTTTCCCTGATCCCCTAGAGAAAAATAATCTCAAACCCTCTCCCTTCTTGTTTGTTTTTCATTGTGTTTGTGCATAAGTGCAGTGCATGTACCTATTTGATGTGGATATTCTTATGTATTTGTCTGTATAAGTTAGAGGGCATATATTTGCCTGTAAGGCTGTGTGGTCCTGTTTCTGTGTGTTCACTTCACATGGGTGCATGTGTGTGTGTGTATGCGTGTGTGTGTCTGTCCTTTTATCTCTTCTACCATCCAACAGCACCTTAAAGAGAGAGAGTCCTTCTTATTTTTTTTATGTAACTCCATTGTGATACAAACTTTATGGATGCTCCGTAAATATATGAATAAGTAATAGTATTTTGTATCCATTAACTATACTCTATATTTTTCCTTATCACATAAATCCCAATACCTAAACACAATGGCAGAAACCATGATCATCCTGGATTGAATATTTTAATATGCCTTTCTTTAGATGGAACTGGTATAACTGAGTCTGGAATTCAACATGCCATTTACATATTTTTGAACCTCATTAATCCAGGCCAGAAAAAAAACAAGGCTACGTTTTTTTCTAATTTGTGAATTGGAGCATGAATACAAGATCGAAAAAGATTCATGACACACACTGCTGGTTTTCCAAATACAATAACACTTTATTCTTTATATATAAATGCACTATAGCACAATATCGAAAATAAAAGAAGCTTTTCTAAAGCAATACTACTTCCCAATAGCATGATTAAGCATACAGGGTGAGATCACCAAAAGTCTCTAATGAAAATAGAAATATCTGCAAATTGATAAAATCATAATTACTTGAATTTTATTTCTCAGAGGCTGTTGATAATTTTTTTTAATTATATTTAAACCTGCTTTTTAAAAAATAACAACTTTATAGAGATATAAATCATATACCATATAATTTTCCTATTTAAAGTGAACAATTCATTGGTTTTTAGCATATTCATAGAGTTGTGCAACCACAAATTCTAATTTTAAATATTTTCATTACTCCTAAACAAACTCTGTACCCATTTCTTTCCACTTCTACCCTGCAACCCTACAAAACCACATATTCTACTTTCTGTCTTTATAGAATTGCCTATTTTAGAATTATATATCAATAGAACAGTATAATATATGATTTTTTGGAACTAGCTTCTTTTACTTAACATACTATTTTCAGGGTTTAGCCATGTTCAATCAGCATTTCATTCTTTTTTTTGGCATAATAATATTCCATTGTGTGGATATACCACTTTTTGTTTATCCATTGATCAACTGATGAATAGCTGAATTGTTTTTACTTTTGCCTACTATGAATCATGCTTCTATGAACACTCACATTTCTGTATGTTTCAAATGTTTTTAATTTTCCTGGGTATATACATCAGAATGGAATTCTGGAGTCATATAAAATCTGCCTTAATGATGCCCCTTCCCAGCAATTATATATAGAATATTTTTGTAATATAATTTTTAATTGGCTGTTTTAGGTCATTTTATTTAGAATACCGAAATGTGTTTCATATTTATTTCTACATAATAAAGGTAGTTAATTCAGAAGAGTTAGCTAAGAATCTGGTTAGAAGAGAAATATTGCTCATCAGTAAAATGAGTTTCTGCTAATTTTTAAAATTTGATTTAAAGGGGCGCCTGGGTGGCTCAGTTGGTTAAGCAACTGCCTTCGGCTCAGGTCATGATCCTGGAGTCCCAGGATCGAGTCCCACATCGGGCTCCCGGCTCGGCAGGAAGCCTGCTTCTCCCTTTCCCACTCCCCCTGCTTGTGTTCCCTCTCTCGCTGTCTCTCTCTCTGTCAAATAAATAAATAAAATCTTTAAAAAAAAAAAAATTGATTTAAAAATCATGTCTGTTATAAATTACACAATCAAAAAATCTAAAGATGCACTGCAATATAAATCATATCAAATACTAATTTCCACAGACATATATTAGAGGATGTTGTGATGTCCAAATTGAACTACTTGTCATGGACAAGTGCCAAATAGTTCCCAGTTCAAGCATAAAAATTGTTATCTTCGTCAGCATAGTGCAATTAGTGGTCTGACCTCTGAGCAATCTACTAACCACTGGGATAGTATAGTCTCATTTCCTACGTTGTCTATCCAAGAGACCCCATAGTGAAGACGAAGGTTAAGAGAAGAGTAAGAGTACATGTGCTTCATTTCCTTCTGGAATTTAAGAAATTGGGGAAATATGCAATTCCCAGGTACAACCATGAAATAACACAGGAAATAGAAATGAAAATACCTCAGACAGTTGGAAACTGTACAGAGATTCCAGGAAATACCCGAAAAGCTGAGGAAAGTTAAAAAGTTTCAGTACGACAGAATTACTTATCTCCTTTTCTAAATATTCACAGTAGAATGGCCTCATTTCATCAGCTTCTAGAACTGTTGTTTTTAGTCTGCTTTGAACTACACTGGCCCTTCCCTGGATAAAGGAAAAAACACTGGCATTCAAGGACAAATGCTGGGTGCAGCAAGAGGACAGAGGCAAAACCCTCAAGCTAAAATATATCCAAGGAGGGTAGTGTAGCACAAGGATTCTTTTTTTTTTTTTTTTAAAGATTTTATTTATTTATTTGAGAGAGAGAGAATGAGAGAGAGCACATGAGAGGGGGGAGGGTCAGAGGGAGAAGCAGACTCCCTGCCGAGCAGGGAGCCCGATGCGGGACTCGATCCAGGGACTCCAGGATCATGACCTGAGCCGAAGGCAGTCGCTTAACCAACTGAGCCACCCAGGCGCCCAGCATAAGGATACTTCTTATCAATCATCTTATAATATGGGATTTTACATTTGAATTGGGCATATTTGTAACAATGGATCTCTTCAAATTTCATACTGGGGTGGGAGATAAGAGAGGAAACACCAAGAAGATACAGATAAAATATCTAGTCAGAAAGAGAAGGAGGGGCGCCTGGGTGGCTCAGTCGTTAAGCGTCTGCCTTCGGCCCAGGTCATGATCCCAGGGTCCTAGGATTGAGCCCCACATCGGGCTCCCTGCTCAGCGGGAAGCCTGCTTCTCCCTCTCCCACTCCCCCTGCTTGTGTTCCCTCTCTCGCTGTGTCTCTCTCTGTCAAATAAATAAATAAAATCTTTAAAAAAAAAAAAAAGAGAGAGAGAGAAGGATATGCCTTATTGCTTTCATATGAAGGACACATGCCATTCCCTTACTGAGAAGGGCAGATGATGGTTATAAGAAGCTCATAATAGCTTTATTTATGCCTCTGGTGTTTAGTTAAAAAAAAACCACAAACCAGAAGTTAACTCATGATCAATGTGAACAGCCAATCTCCACGTGGAGAGAGAATAACACATCTGACATCTTCCCAGAAGGACTTCAATGCTAGCTCGGAGGATCTGGAGCTGAGGCAGGTCACCTGAGGATGAATGGTAATGTGGATTCAAATGGCAAAATGGAGGGTAAATGCAGTTTACCCAACTCTGTAGCACAGGAAAGTCTTCATAGTTGTCAAGAATAATATAGGGGGAGGTATACAGGGACATACTGAAATATCTTCGTTTTTACAATTTCCTTATGGTTTTGCTTTAAATTGGTATCTTACCTACACTAATATTTTTAAAGAAAATACAGATTTATTTATTGTTCTTGTGATTTTAAGAGAGTTAATTGAAAACTGGTTCCTTGCAAAACATACTTGGTTGACTATCAACAGCACTAAAACAAAATAGTAATTACACCAGCTAAAAACTTTCATTTACTAGAAAAATACCCAACGCATATTTTCACCAAATTACTTAAGGGCAAATGATTAATTCAATATTTGGATAAAGGAAAGGACAAAATTGAATACTGCTATTATAAAATAAACTTCTAGAATAAATATGATTTTTAAATCAGTTACTACAATTACCATTTTGTTATTTAACTTTATTTAAATTTTAAACATTTGGCCTTATATTTGAGGGGTCCTTTCTCATCATTATTTGTTCTAAATCGCTCCTATACTTGGGGTACCTGGGTGGCTCAGTTGGTTCAGTGTCTGCCTTCAGCTCAGGTCATGATCTCAGGGTCCTGGGATGGAGCCCTGCCTTGGGGTCGGGGGGGGGGGGGGGGGTCCCTGCTCAGCAGGGAGTCTGCTTCTTCCTTTCCCTCTAACCCTCCCCCCTGCTGGTGCTCTTGCTCTCACTCTCTGTCAAATGAATAAATAAAAAAATCTTTAAAAAAAATAAAATAAAATAAATTGTTCCTATAGTTACTTACTATACCGCACAACTACAAAGCTAAGAATTTGCCTGTTTGCAACCTAGGACTATGCAGGAATGAGATATGTGTGACCAGCTCTGCCAGTAAGGGGTATTGATAATGCAGAGATCATTGTTTTTCCTTTCTCAATAATAATAACTGATTAAGATACAGCAATCCTCACACCTTCTTCTGTTCTGTAAGATCATTGGGAAAGATGTCATTTTATTCAAGCAAATCATAAACCTAAGTTTCATATGCTTACTCAAGAAGATACTTCCTAAAGCAGACTAAGATTTTTGTTCTAGAATTATTTTTTTTTAATTTTTAATATTTTGGTAAAAACTTGCTATTGCATACAATCACTTGGAAACAAAAATCACACTTAAACCCTGAATTTAGAAAAACAGCACTATGCCAATGTAACTGACTTTCAAGGCAAACAAATTGTTTCTAAGTTTTCACTGGCATCTAAAATTTCATGTCATGTGTATTAATTTCAGCATTTTCCCTGGAGAAGAATGTTAGAACTCTTTACTAACAAATACTATCCAAAAAATACCTGTATTCTCAAAGCACATGAGTTTAATTCTAGCAAATGAACTAAAGCTTTTCTCCATGAAAATGGGATTGTTAATAAGTCTTTTATCTTGCCCAAGGCCAAATTTCACCCATCTCTGTAATGTTTAAAATATTACGGTAACAAGTATTTAATTCTTTATAACAGGTGTTCTAGAAGTCTTCCTGGATTTAAGAATTCTTTTTTCAATATAAAACAATTTACAAATCCCCATTTATTTGTATTTTTATTATTCACAGATAGAAAAATCTATGTGCAGACTGAGAACCAATTTTGCTCACCAAAGACTCACTGGAAGACCCAGTTTCCTGCCTGTAGTTGAGTAACTACCATGTGCTTGGTACTATTCTAGGCACTGAGGCTATCGAAGGAAAGAGAACAAACAAAATCTCTGCCTTTTGGAGCTTGCATTCTAGTAAGGAGAGAAAGACAAAAGATACCACTGATAGTGCTTTGGGGAAATAAAATGGTGAAGATGGATAGGGGATGCTGCCAAGAAAACTCTTTCCAGTAAATCAAATTAATCATCAGCATTTCTGTGCTTCTGGAAGCATTTCTTTAGAAACTAGATTCCTTTCTAAACTGTGATTTTGTTTTGACTACTACTCAAAGTGCCAAATAGATCTGTTTTGGTCAATTTCCTTCCATAAAAATTGCGCAGAACAAATCAAATACTATCATGTCTCTAATGCTTGAGACAGTATTTTCCTTTGAAAACATTACAACCTGTGACATAGAACTATATATTTTTGTATTAGATAGTATGCTAAGAATATTCAGGATGTAATTACATGAAATATCTTTGGGAACACCATTGAAATACGTCCTATTTTGAATAACTATAATAATGTTGCCTAAGAACGTTACACTCTTCAAAAATAAGTTTACAACATGATAACCTAATTAAAAATTACTATTGATGCCACCAACTTAATTCTACTATGTAACAACATATGTCTAAAATCAAGAATCAAGAATAAGAAACATCTGGAATTTTATCAAAGTATAGATGTCAATAATAACACATTTCCAAACAAACAGAGCCTTGATATAATTTTTTTGTCAGTTTGTATCAAGGTCAAAACATTATTCTAACCTAAGGTAATATATGATTGTAACCTTCCCCAGAGAGTCCACACTGCTTTCCACATATTAAAAAGCATCATTTAATTCAATTTTAGCCAATAAAGACCTTCATTTGTTTAAAAAAAAATAGCTACTATTTCTTTCAAATTCTTTTAAAACCACAGATCAAAATATTTCATTTTGCTTTTATATGGAATTCCCATTTCTCCCACTGTAATCTCTCATTTATTCAATATTAAGTTCGCAAATATGCTAATCATAATGATAGTGTTTAGCATTTAAATGTTATCTTGGCCTCCTCTATTTTGAATCAGAACTACTATTTTTAAGTACTTTTAGGGCATTAGAAATGAATTGTGAAATGACATATTTTAAAGTGGTACCTGAAAAGAACCTCAAGTGAAATCATCATTCTAAAAATTATGTCTAAAAGCAGGAAGTCTAGAATATGACTTTTCTCTTTCTTAAACCCAATTTTTGGTTAAATTCTTCTTATTTTGCCAATTCTTTTTTTTTTTCTTTTTTTAGAGACAGAGAGAGAGAGAGATGGGGGGGCTAGGGGGAGAGAGAGTCTTAAGCAGGCTCCATGCTTAGCAAGGAGCCTGATGCCAGGCTCAATCTCTCTGTGATCATGACCCAAGCTGAAATAAAGAGTGGGATGCTTAAATGACTGAGCCACCCAGGCACCCTACTTTGCCAATTCTTGAAGAAGGAGAATCTTAAAATATAATGAGAAATATAAATAGCAGAAAGAAATCACTATCATTTAAAGCAATTTCAGATGAAATTCTCATCACATACAACATGAAAGGCAACATAAATACTCAGGCTTTTACTACAAAAGCTTGTTTACAAGTGTCATTATAACTACTGAATAGCTTGCTATTTTGTTCATACACTATGTGTCTGGGTTACAACTTTATGAATGAAAACTAATATATTACTTCTGAATATGCTGAAAGTATAATGACCTTTAGAGCAAGAATCGGGCTGGTCATGAATGAATTATTGTGCAAACCAAGATGTAATTGATTGGATTTATTACAATGATTATAATAATAATTACCATAAAAAGAGCAGTTTCTGTTCACTGAGTGCTAACTCTGAATCAAGTGCTTTCCTATGCATTTTGTGTGCATTATCTCATGGTCTAAAGCTCAAATAATAATATGGCATTTGGCAGTAATTCAATTAATTCTCACAGACAATTTTATGAAGTAGGTACTATTATCTCCACTTTCCAGATGAGGAAATTGAGGCTTAGAAATATTTAGTAACTTGTAGAAGTCATGAACTTTGGATTTAATAAATGGCAAAACTGGGGATCCAATCCAAGTTTATTTGTAACTAAAAGTTTGCATTCTCATCCACTATAGATACTGCTTCCCACTGATTCTTTTCCTCTATTCTGTTGAGTGGCTTCTATCTGAAATTTCTGTTATCTTAGATCTTGACTTCCACCTTGTATCTGAAACATAATTATAGGTTACTTTCTGTGCTTGCCAATTTGATTTTGCTGTTTGATACTGCACTATATTCTAGCTTTGATGTGCCATAGCTTAACAGTTTAATAAGATGGTTGGGCATCCCTCCATGATATTTAAAACATGAAACTGAGGTTCAAAACTGTATAATCATTTGACTTTTCAAAGAGATGTACTGTATCAGCTTCAGCTCATACTGGGTTTTGGACATTTTTATATATTTTAAGTGGTTGGATAGAAATTTAATCATCATCTTCATATTCATTTTTAAAGTGAAAAATAATATGAGCCATGAAATGACCTTCATTTTTCATTTCTACTTATCCAAATAGATTCTGAAATCTGAAGATTAACGTTTTAAATAGGGCTATATAAATCAATTAATATATATTGAGATTCATATTCCCCTTCAAGCTTACGTAGTCAAAAGCCATCTTCCATTTAGGTATTTCCTTTCCATTTAGAATTGTATTGCATTTCTACTTGGAAAAGAAAATCCAATGATTTTTCCAAGACAGGGTTCTTGCCAGGATAAAGAAGTTGGTGATTACATTCCCCCGGTATGTAATCACACTTCTTCCCCAGTAGTTGGTACACTGGTCAGGAATCTTGGTTATAAGTGATGGAAATCGAAATTAAATTGGCTTAAGCACAAAAAGGAGACTTGGCTTCTATTATTAAGAAGTTCTAATTTTGTTCTAGGCATTGCTGGATTCAGAGGCTCAAATAATGGCATCCTACCTCAGTTTCTCTCTTCCCCCTTCTTAGCTCTGCTTATTTTCCTTTAGCTTAATCCTAGATTCTACATGGCAGGTGCCAGCATGTACAAACTTGTTTTTTTATAATAATAACAAATGATACTGTTTTTTAAAATGTTCTTTTCCTCGGAGGGAGAGAAGAACCATGAGAGACGATGGACTCTGAAAAACAAACTGAGGGTTCTAGAGGGGAGGGGGGTGGGAGGATGGGTTAGCCTGGTGATGGGTATTGAGGAGGGCACGTTCTGCATGGAGCACTGGGTGTTATGTACAAACAATGAATCATGGAACACTATATCTAAAACTAACGATGTAATGTATGGGGATTAACATAACAATAAAAAAATTTTTTTAAAATAAAATAAAATAAAATGTTCTTTTCCCCAGAAGTTTTCCCAAATTCTCCAGATTGGGGCATATGTACATGATTTGGGTTTACCTGACCATGCCTAAACTAACCATGTGGTAAAGAGAGGGAATATATCTGTAACCCAAGCCTGGATCACATGGCTGCCTGCTCTGGACTAAATAGTGTCCCCTGCAGGGGTGCCTGGGTGGCTCAGTTGGTTAGGCATCTGCCTTCTGCTCAGGTCATGATCTCAGAGTCCTGAGATGGAGCTCCATGCCAGGAGCTCCCCGCTCAGTGGGGAGTCTGCTTCTCCCTCTCCTTTCATCCTCCCCTTTCCCCCATTCTTGCTCTTTCTCTCTCTCTCAAATAAATAAAATGTTTAAAAAAATAGAGTATCCTCTCCAAATTCATATATTGAAACCCTAACCAACGTGATTATATTTGGAGACAGGGTCTTTAGAAAGTGATTAAGATTAAATGAAGTCATAAGGGTATGGCACTGATCCGAAAGGATTTATGCACTTTTAAGAAAGGACGGCTGACAGCCTTCCGTGGGGAGACAGCAAGAAGGCAGGAAAAGAGGCCTCACCAGGAATAAAATCTTCCAGCACCTTAATCTTGGACTTTCCAGCCTCCAGAACTGTGAGAAATAAACTTCTGTTATTTAAGTTACCAAGCCTGTAGTATTTTGTTATTACAGCCCAGGGAGACTAATACACTACTCATACGGAGCAAGGGATTGGATCAGCCCCTCCCAAAGCTTAAGGACTGAAAAGCAAAAAAAAAGAGGTGATTTTGCAGGAGACAACTGGAAAACTATTTCCAAAAAGGTAAAGTAGATACTTGGTAAGCACAGTTATCAACAGTTTCGGCTAAGCCAGAGGCAGCAGACTCCATAAGTAGCCCTCTGGTACAAGGGAAATATGTGCAAAGTGTGTGTTGCGTGCAAAGTTTGTGTTGTAGATATCGGCACATATCCCTGGGGAGATGATTCACAGAGTTCATCAGATCCTCAACTGGTTCATCAGTCCCTAAAAATGTCTGGATTTGGGGTGCCTGGGTGGTTCAGTTAGTTAAGTGTCTGACTCTTGATTTTGGTTCAAGTGGTGATCTCAGGGTCCTGAGAGCGAGCCCCATATCGGGCTCCATGCTCAGTGCAGAATCTGCTTGGGATTCTCTCTCTCTCTCTCTCTGCCCCTCCCCCCACTCACTCTTTTTCTCTCTCTGTCTCTAAAATAACTAAATAAAATCTTAAAAAAATATGTCTGGATCCATGTTCAGTAGGGCCTATAGAAGCTCCAGTTGGAGGCAGGGCTGAGGAGGAGAAGAAGAATGGATGGATTCCAGAAATGTTTAAGAAAATTGTTTCACTTGATCTCACCTGATCCCTTGGGAGACAAAAGGATTCGCTCAAAAGGATAGAGCATCAAGTGCCAAGTGACACTATGAGTGACCTCCCCTTTACTTATGTATCCTAGGGAAGAACTAAGTGTCTAGTTCCTGTATTTTTAGTTATTCTATTATTAAAAAGTACTCAGCCACCTTAAAAATGTGGCATAGTGCTAGGAACTTTGAAAAGTTAGTTCAAACAAGGCTCTCCAGGAGTCTGCATATAAAACAGACATTCCTTCACCCACAGCGGCTGCTACAAAGAAAAAGAAAACAAAAAAATCCAGAACTACATGCTCATAAATGAATAGGGTTGTCAAAACAGTTGCTTTGTAATTCAAGTGTTGATGGGGAGAGTTTGTTGGGGTGAGGTGGAAATGTTGCCTTTCACCTAGTTATTTGTGTGAGTCTGAATAATCTTAATCATTATCTGTTCCTATTAGCATGAAAGGAAGAAAAAAAGAGAAGAAAATAACTTTAGAATAACAATCATGGGGTCACATTGTTATTTTATGACCATATGGCTCATAAAATTAGCAAAGATTATTGAAGCTATCGAATTTGCAATCTGCATAAAATAATGTATTTCAGTATATAATTTCCAAACATTAAAATATGTTAAATATACTACTGTGTGCATAAATCAGATCCATCCAAGATACAATTGACACCCAGGTCACCTGAATGAAAGGTGATTAAAAACATAACAACCTATGAGTGTTTCTAAGCAGAGAATAAACTGTTTTTATTCTGACACCTTATTTGGCATCAAACCAATATCTCATTTCCATTAAAAAAAGCTGAAATTCTTATCAGTTTATTTCTTAAATGATGCTAATATTTCTGGAATATCACAATCTTATATTTAAGTTGATAAAAGTATATACAGATTAATCAATTTGTAGCCTAAACATTACAGCTTATGAGGACAATGAAACCATTTGCTTAGGATACATGGGGAAAATAGTACCAAAGAAATGAGGTGCCCAAGAGGCAAGAAATTTCCAAGTTTACATTAAATTAAATTTACCATAGTCTCAAATGCCGATGACATCAATAAAAAGACACTCTTAAAAGTTCTTGGTTTGTTTTTTGTTTTTTGTTTTTTGTTTTTTTTATGAAACACTTGCCACCAATAACAAACATTATGGATAGAATTAAAAGATAAAATAGCAGGAAGTTCTAGAAACCTCTGTAAAGCGGAATACCATTTTGTTACCTGCAATGATTTTGTTTGATAACAGCAAAGGCTCACAGGTTGATGAGAGAACTTGCCCTCCCAGAGTCAGAAGTACTAAGAAAACTAGTCAGACATTTGAGGTAGAAGAAAGTTGAAGGTCATGGGCAACCGCACTTGGGGTCTAGGTTGGGGTCTAAAGATGGGGATAAGCACACAACCCAAACATAGATGTCTGGGGAAAAAACTCACAGCAGTGGATGAGACTGTCAACAATAATTTTAAGTGGAAAGTAAAACTGCCTTGGCTATTTAAGTCACCAAGAAGTAAGCAGAGACCACAAAAGGATGTTTGTGTCTTTACCAGTTCTAATAAAGAAGGATTTTTTTTAAGTTATAGTTATATTCAGAAGTATAGCAAAAAAGAAAAAATATGCATATGATCGCTAGCTTACCACATTAAAACAAATCCTACAAGCTCGGGTGTCTTTATATATACGTAGTTTTTCTTTAGCTCTTATGATAATATAGAAACAATTTTACAAATATTTCCTATTTATTATAAATAAGGATTTTGTATGTCGAGAAAATACCTTGATATCTTTGTCCATAAGAAGACATAGCTAATTATGCTTAAGAAGGGGCATCACTCTGTGTTAATAAATTAGATTTGGGGATGAAGTCACAGTGAGAGGCGCAGAGTAGATATACACTGCTTACAGAGAGAACTAGGGAAGAATTTCAGGAATTCCTCTTAACTGCTGAGAGATGCAAAACTTTAAGATTTTATTTATTTGTCAGAGAGAGAGAGAGCACAAGCAGGGGGAGCAGCAGGTAGAGAAGAAGCAGGCTCCTCACTGAGCCGGGAGCCCGATGTGGGCCTCGATCCCAGGACCCTGAGATCATGACCTGAGCCGAAGGCAGACACTTAAACCGACTGAGCCACCCAGACGTCCTGAGAGATGCAAAACTTTAGAGCTTCAGCTTTAAGAATGCTTCTGTAAAGAAATGCATTTTTTCTATTTTTAAATTAAATTTTTTTCAAACAGACTTTATTTTTTAGACTTTTTTTAGGTTCCCAGCAAAATTGCAAGGAAGGTATAGAAATTTCCCATATACCCTCTGCCTTCACATATGCACAGCCTCCCCACTTTCAAAAGCTCATACCAGAATGGTACATCTGTTACCATCCACAAATCGGTACTGACATATCATCACCCACAGTCCATACTTTACATTAGGATTTACTGTGTTGTATATTCTGTGGGCTTTGGCAAATGTATAATAACACGTACCCACCATTCAAGTAGTTTCACTGCCCTAAAAAAACCCTCCGTGCTCTGCCTGCTTATCCCTCCTTTCCCCCTTAACCCCTGGACAACCACTGATCCCTCTACTGTCTCCACAGTTTTGCCTTTTCCAGAATGTCATAAAGTTGGAATCGTACAGTATGTAGCCTTTTTAGACTGACTTTTTTCACTTATTAATATGCATTTACAATTTCTCCACGTCTTTTCATGGCTTGATAGTTCATTTCTTTTTATCACTGGATAATATTCCATTGTCTGGATGTACCACAGTTTATCCATTCACTTACTGAAGAACATCTTGGTTGCTTTCAAGTTTTGGCAATTATGATAAAAGCTTCCATAAACATCCTTGTGCAGATTTTTATGTGGACATAAGGTTTCAACTCATTTGGATAAAAAGCAAGAAGCACAATTACTGGATCATATGGTAAGAATACACTTAGTTTTGTAAGAAACTGCTAAACTGTATTCCCAAGTGGCTGTACCATTTTGCATTCCAGCCAGCAATGTACGAGAGTTCCTGTGGCTTCACATCCTTGCTAGCATTTCTGTTGAGAGCTTTGCATTTTAGTCATTCTAACAGCAGTACAGTGGTATCTCTCAATATCATTTTGATTTGCATTTCCCTGATGACATATGATGTGGAACATCTTTTCATATGCTTATTTGCCATCTGTGTATTGTCTTTTATGAGGTGTCTGTTAAGGCACTTTTGCCTGTTTTTTAATTGAATTGCTTGTATTTTTATTGTTGAGTTTTATGAGTTGTTTATATATTTTGAATAAAAGTCCTTTATCAGATATGTCTTTTGCAATTATTTCCTCCCAGTCTGTGGTCTGTCCTCTCATTCTCTTGACACAGAACAGGAATTTTTAATTTTAATTAAGTCCAGCCTATCATTTTTTTTTTTTCATGGATTATATCTTTGGTGTTGTATCTAAAATATCATCACATGGGGACCTGTATGGCTCAGATGGTTAAGCGTCTGCCTTTGGCTCAGGTCATGATCTCAGGGTCCTGGGATAGAGCCCCATGTCCAGGGCTCCCTGCTCAGTGGGGAGCCTGCTTCTCCCTCTCCCTCTCTCCCAAACTGGCGCAGGGTCTCTCTCTGTCTCAAATAAATAAATAAAATCTTAAAAAAAAATAAAATGTCATCACAATACCCAAGGATTTGTCCTACGTTATCTTCAAGGAGTTTTATACTTTGGCATTTTACATTTAGGTCTATGATCCATTTTGAGTTAATTTTTGTGAAGGGTATAAGATCTGTCTAGATTTTTTTTTTTTTTTTTTAATGTGGATGTCCAGGTATTCCAGTACCCTATGTTGAAATTAAATTCTATTTTTACTAAATAAATGTATGTAAATAAATTAAATGTAAAGAATGATTTATTTTTTCATTTGCTCATTCTGAAATTTATCTCTACCTTATTAATATACTTAATAAAATACTGCTAATTTGTGATTTATCGATTTAATTTTATTACAAATTTACATTACTATTACTACTAAACAGTTCCTGCAGAGCCAAATAGTGTACTTTAATAAATTTTCCTCTTATTTATTGAATTTAGTAGTTTCTAAAGTTACTACTTTTCTTTTTTTTTTTTTAAGATTTTATTTATTTATTTGACAGAGAGAGAGAGAGAGAGCGAGAGCAGGAACACAAGCAGGGGGAGTGGAAGAGGGAGAAGCAGGCTTCCCTCCAAGCAGGGAGCCCAATGCAGGGCTCGATCCCAGGACCCTGGGATCATGACCTGAGCTGAAGGCAGATGCTTAACAACTGAACCACCCAGGCGCCCCTAAAGTTACTATTTTCTATCAGATCTAGCAAATGCCTATCAATAATATTTTTCTTTCTTTTTGAAATAAAGAACTGTTGAGACATTGGAAAATACATCATTTCAATTTTTTTCTCTCTCCACAGGTCCTTCATTCTTCTGCTTCAATCCGTACATTCCCTACTAAAATCTATTTTTTCTACAAAAAAATGTAAATGTCATTGGAAATTCATATGCAATTGAATTTTGACTGAACTTAATTATTGTTTTAAAATTTTTTTTTTATTTTAGAGAAGGGGGGCAGGGGAGAAAGGGAGAGAGAGAATCCCAAGTAGACTCCTTGCTGAGTGGGGAGCTCCACATGGGGCTCAATCTCACAACCCATGAAATCATGACCTGAACTGAGATCACAAGTCATACGCTTAACTGATTAAGCCACCCAGGTGCCCCTTGGCTGAATTTAATTTTATGTTATAGTCTCCCTCGATCCTATACACCTACCAACTCCACCAATAAACAAATGTACAGTATCACATTCAAAGATAAAATTGCCATGAGGGGAGGGGAACAGGCAAAATAGGTGAAGGGGATTAAGAGGTACACACCTCCAGTTATAAAACAAATAAGTCACGAGGATATAAAGTACAGCATGGGGAAGATAGTCAATATTGTAATACTTTTGAAAGGTGACAGATGGTAACCAGGCTTATGGAAATAATTTCTAACATATATAACTGCTGAATCACTATGTTGCACATCTGAAACTAACATGATATCGTATGTCAACGGTACTTCAATAAAAACAAAACGAAATAAAATACTAAAAAAGTTGTCATGGATCATAGCTTCTTCATATTTTGGCTATGATTCATGTTTAACTAAAACATAGTTTATAACATATTTTCTCTGACAATATCCTAGCATGCCTTCAAACTACTTACTGAATTTTCATTGCATGTTTATTTGTTTAGGGTTAATGTCTGTTCTCAGCCCCCTCCTTCTCTTTTTCTAATCATGCGAAAACAGTACTTGGTTCGTGATAGATTCTCACTTAAGATATGCAGAACTTGGGGCGCCTGGCTGGCTCAGGTGGAAGACCATGCCACTCTTGATCTCAGGGTTGTGAGTTCAAGCCCCATGTTGGGTGTAGAGATTACTTAAAAAGAAAAAAAAAAAAACTTAAAAAGAGATAATGCAGACCTTATGTATAGATTTTGATGACTTTTACAAATATATATATATAAGAATACATACATTCCTGTAATCATTCTCCCAATCAAGATGTAGAACATCTCCTACACCCCATAAAGTTCCCTCTAGCCCCTTTCTAGTCAATCCTTATGAGGAAAATAGGGAGCTACATATTTAACAATATTTATGAATCATTTTAATTTTATATAAACAGAAAGACACTCAACACAAGATTACTGAACCCTTTCTGCAAAGTTTCAGCAAAAGCTAATTTAAAGTGATCATTCTTTTTTGAATCCACATTTTCAAAGGAAAAAATATATAATTATCATTGGAAATCCATATGCAATTGAGTACATTTTGGTAGACCTTAATATAAAACGAGTTGGCTTCAAAAAACTTTCCCTGTTTTGTTGGGAGTGAGAGTAGGTAAGAGGACTGTGGGAGCTCAGAAAACATTCATTATTGTTCAATATGCACAGCAGCAGGGGAGGGGAATTAAAGCAGAGGAGGGGAAGAGAACAGTGGCAATATCGTTCAAATCAGCAACCCTCCTTCGTGGGAGTGGAAGCACCCAAGGGGAACAGAATCTCAGACTGTCCCCTCTTCTTGATCTTGAGGCACTCTGTGAGTAAATATAAAACGGCAAAGCAAATATGCTGCTAGAAACTGGAGGAAAAATAGGTAAATAACTGACTAAAATAGAACCACCCTGCTGCATTGATAAAGGGGACTGTTCTCAGCTTTACTGTGGCTTTAAACCTACTTTATGTTTTAGTTTCCTCACAAATCATGATAAATATTTTTAGTCAAAAGACAATGCGACTTCCCAAAGGGTATCAAATAGTTAAATAAGCAAAAGAGAACAGAAATTGAACGAAATTAGTAGCAACTGCTTGTCAGCTAATGTTAGATAGGTGCTGCGCAAAATCCCACTTCCTCAGCTATGAGTATTTAAAATTGGCAACCACATTACAGGAAAACAATGAAGCAATCTGACAATTTGGCAAGTTCCCCCACCTAAAGAGTTACAAAAACACGGAGTAAGTAGAATATGACACTTGGCAACTGCAGTTTCTGAACTGTACTGTTATTATTTCCAAAGCAAGTAATTTCTCAGAAAGCAAAGCAAAGCAAGGAAACAAAAAAACCATAGTGATAAACCTGTAAACATAAGCTGGCTTTTGAACTGAAATATAGAGGCCACCCTGAGTGATGGAAGACAGATCTGGACTGAATAATACAAGAACTGACTCAAGCCATTAATTCCAAGTCAATCTGAAGCAAAGGAAACTTAAAAATTCATTATTCATTTCTGAACAAACATGAAGTTCTTAGTTCCAGCTGGGACCAGAAGTTGAATAGCCAAATCAGAGAACTAGAAAACAGGAGGATTTTGTGACATGCACACCTCATTTGGCAGTGTGAAATAGGAATATTTGGAAGTATAATTAGTAATCATTTCAGTGTAGCCTAGTCAGACTTAAGAAATTTAAAACCAATAATTAGAAAATAAAAAATCCTATCTCAGGGGCGCCTGCGTGGCTCAGTCGGTTAAGTGTCTGCCTTCAGCTCAGGTCATGATCCCGGGGTCCTGGGATGGAGCCCCGCATCAGGCTCCCTGCTGAGCAGGGAGCCTGCTTCTCCCTCTCCCTCTGCCGCTCTCTCACAAATAAATAAATAAAACCTTTAAAAAAAATACTATCTTGGGCATCTGGGTGGCTCAGTCGTTAAGTGTCTGCCTTCGGCTCAGGTCATGATCCCAGGGTCCTGGGATCGAGTCCCGCATCGCGCTCCCTGCTCGGCAGGAAGCCTGCTTCTCCCTCTCCCACTCCCCCTACTTGTGTTCCTGCTCTCGCTATCTCTCTTTCTGTCATATAAATAAATAAAATCTTTTTAAATAAATAAATAAAAATTAAAAAATACTATCTTATAGTGGGTTTTTTGTTTTTGATTTTTCTGAGAGAGAGAGAGGGAGGGAGAGAGACACGGGCAGGGGAGAGGCAGAGGAGAAGGAGAGAAAGAATCTTAAGCAGGGTCCACATCCAGCATGGAGCCTGATGTGGGGCTCAATCCTAGGACCCTGAGATCATGACCTGAGGTGAAATCAAGAGTTCGACACTTAAATGACTGAGCCACCCAAGCGCCCCTACTATCTTACAGTTTTTAATAAACCAAAGCCACACTCAGTATCAATTTATATTACTCCATACAAGTGTGACTCCAAAAAGTAACATAGCTCTTCTTTTCATTAAAACAGGATAGTTTTCTCTGATCACTCTGTACCCAATGTCTAGTAGAGTCACGTACATAGTAGTTGATCAATAAACTCTTACTGAATACATTATTATCATATAAATACACTTCACCATACTACATTCCAACAAAGTTTTAATGATTTAAAGGAGGGAGAAAGAAAAAAAAAAAAAAAGCATGCTGTTATTAGAAAAAAATCTATTATAACAACAGAAGTAGAAAAGAGGTAAGAATCATGTCCTAGAAATGGTACGATGATCACTTTATTAAATTCCACTATATAAAGCTGTATACTACATGGTCCCTGCTCTTGAGAAACCTACTGTCCAGCAGGAAAGATAAATGCATAATTATAATTGAATTTGAAAAATTTTATATTAGAAGCACCTAAAATATTATGATCACATAGAAGAGTGAGAATCTTAGAAAATACATCAAACATTCTGTCTTAGAGATTGATTGATCCATCTGAAGGTTTTCAGCTGGAACTATAAGGAAAGAGGACAGAAATGAAATAAAATTTTTTGAATGTCAGAAGTCCAAAAATAGGTTTCTTTTTTTGATTCCAAATAGTGAAAGAGGCTTTGCAGTCTTAGAAATACATCTTATTTCTAAAGACATCGAGAGCAGCAAAGACTCTGAGTCCAAATCAGCTACCGTGAAGCCATTAACTGTCAGGTAGATATAATCAAGTTTTGTATACCAAAGCAACCTACAAAACCGTCGAAGGTTATGAATATATCTAGTGCAAAGAGAAATAGAGCATAAGCCAAGAATTAAGTATTTATTACTTCTTTGTCTTCCTTGGAAGCCACCAATCTGTGCCTGGGTATTTAGATTTTTTTTCATCTTGTTCCAAATCAAATATTCTTTTAAGTTTAATATATAAATGTAATGTTTACCAGTATTTATATATATATGCACTAAATCTTGTTTTGATTATATCATTAAGACATCTGCCTGAAGTTTTAAAAATATAAGGAAGTTTTTTTCACTTTAAAAATAAATTTAAGCATATAATAATTGTTACCTGTCCATATTTCTCAGACCAGAGTTGTATTCATCACTACTCCATTGTTTCTGAATTGGTTCCTCACCATCATGTTCAATTAAATATATATATATATTATGACAATACCAGGAAACTTTATTAGGAAAAGAAATCTCTTTAACAAATCTTTAAAACTACTGTTAGAATCTGTCACAATCTTCATGTAAGCAATAAATTTAAAAAGTCTATTTCAAAACAGATGCCATTGAAAATGCAGTAGGTGTTCTTCGAAAGCACTTCAAAGAATTAATAGGAATTTTACTTCACTTCCAAAGGAGTAACAAGAAGACTGTGATAAAGGAGAATCTGCTCTAACCTATTGTCACCAACATAAATTCCAAACCTGGAATCCTTAGAAAGTAATACAGTATTCTTAAATTTAAAATGCCAAGTATTTGACCAAAATTTGCAAACAAGTCTAAAATCAAGAAAAATAAAGCATTCATAGTGAATTCATAGTGAAATTAGGAAACACTTCAAATATGTGAAATGTATGCAGCATTTAAAAGAAACTGCTATAATTGCTCCGATCAGCTTCTTTAAGAAATAAAACAGTCAACACTGCATAATTAGTTGAAATCCAGGGTAATCTAATTGTGATGGTTAATTTTGTGTGTCCATTTGGCTGTCCGCCGGATGCCCAGATTAAACACTGTTTCTGGGTGTGTCTATGAGGGTGCTTCCAGATGAGGTTAGGATGTGAATCAGTGGACTCAGTACAGTAGACTGCTCCCCCATGCAGGGGGTCTCATCCAACCTGTAGAGGACCTGAAGAGAACAAAAGGCAGAGGAGGGAGAGATCTGCCCCTTTTTCTTCCTGCCTGCCTACTTTTTAGAGGGCAAACTCCTCTCTTACTGCACAGGACCAGAGGCTAGGCACCTCAGGTTCTCAGGCCTTTAGACTCAAACTGGCTTTCCTGGGTCTCCAGCTTGCAGATGGCAGAAGATCATGGGACTTCTCAGCCGCCAAGGAATCTTGTGAGGAAATTCCTCTTAACAATAATAATAATATCGATATATGAAGATATAAATACGTAAGATATACATATATTGCTCCTACTGGTTCTGTTTCTCTGGAGAATCCTGACAAATCTACTAATTTACCAAAATTGACCACGGTCCTGAATGTGGTGTGTATATATCCCGAATGTGTTTCACATGATTATATATATTGTAATTCATTAAAACAAGTTGGTATTTTATGATTCAAGACTTTAAATAAATAAAATCAACTTGTACATATAATTTTGCAACTTTTAAAAGCTCAGTATTGGGCTCTGAGATTTATTCATGCTATCATAAGTTGATTTAATTCACTTGTTTTAACTGCACTATAGCACTTTCTCATATGAATACGCATAATCTATTAGTTCATTCCCTTACTGAGGGTTACTTAGGTTGTTTTCTGTTTTTTAAATTATTATTATTATTACAAGCATGCTGTAATGAGTATCTTTGAAAATAACTTCGTGCCAAGAGTAATATTCAAAAGATTTAACATTCAGAATAATTTGGATGCTGCCTAATAAGAACAGAAGCCCTACCATTCGAACTCACTAGCTATAAAAAAGGTATTATATTATTTATATAATATAAAAATGAGATATACCTATATAAAAATGTATTTTACTTTTCTCTAAACTTTGTCACAGTGTCTTTTATTCTACAGAGATTATATTATCTTATACTTTTTATCAAAATGAAATTTTTCTTCTTGCTGTTTAATTTGTTCTTTTTTTTTAAGATTTTATTTATTTATTTGAGAGCGAGAGAAAGAGAGAGAGCACGAGCAGGGGGGAGGGGCAGAGGTAGAGGAAGAGAGAAGCAGACTCCCCTCTGAGCAGGGAGCCCTACTTGGGGCTCCATCCCAGGACCCTGAGATCATGACCTGAGCCAAAAGCAGCCACTTAACTGACTGAGCCACCCAGGCGCCCCTGTTTAATTTATTCTTGAATATTCTTTCATTATATAGCTCTTCTTCTAGGATACACACTCAATTAACACACTTACATAAACAAATGTTTGTCTTAAAAAAAATTCATTCCGAACAGCTCTTAAATCTGTTCATTTAAATGCTTACAAAGTCATACTTTTAATTCATACTTTCAAATATTTTCCTTTTCATAATTGTCAAACTACATTCTCTTTAGCACTTGCCAATTTAGTCTTATCTAATTTCTTTCCCTAACAAATTTCTCATAATTTCTGATCTTTTTTCTTTCTTTCTTTCTTTCTTTTTTTTTCCAGAATTGTTATGGACATGTTCTATTTCTCTGAATTCTAAAAATTTTGGCTGGAGTTAAGTAACTCTGTGCCCAGTAAACTATCTTCATCTAGTGTCTCTTAATTTTGCGAAAACATTTCTGAATTTAAAAAAGCTAACTGCCAAAAATATCAACTATCCACACCTAGGAGCTAACTGAATAGAATGAATTCAGGTGAAGAATTAAGAAATGCAATTTTGTTCATCCATGTTCTCCGAGAGGCATATATATACCAAGATGGGATTAAACATGAAAAAATTAAGGGCAACACTCAACAGAGGAAAGGAAGAGGGAGGTGGAAAAGGCTCAAGGAGAAAACAAACCTTGATGCAAGTCTGACCTTGAATAAAGGTGAAAAAGAAGGAAGGTGGACAGAAGCATCCTCAATTACGCGTGTGCAATTTCAAAACAAAAACAAAAACAAAAAAAAACACTTGGCAAGGCTTTTGGGGAATCCTTGAGCTAGAGCAGTCTTCAGAGGATTCCTGTATATCCCAAGAATGTATCTGTCTTAGTATCCCTGCTGTTCTCCCTCGCTGACTGGGAGAAGCCTTTATGATGAGAGCCTCTGCAGGAGCATGAGGCTGGATCTATGAGGTGCTTCGAAGATTTTATCTTTGAACTTGGAAGTCTGAGAGGCACATTCTCATAGCCACTGGGGTGATACATGAGTTCTCCCTATTTCATTGAGAACTGTGCTGTTTGAACTTTATAAAGTTGCCTTAAGTATGTTTTCATTTGTTTAGTATGTAACCTTCAGTTTGGCAGACACTGTACCCACCATATTTTGAGCAATACCTGTGGGTTCTTGGTCATTCATTTTATTGTAAAAATACTGATTATTGTCATTTAAAATAACAGTAATTCTATTCCTAGCATTTTATTCAATTGGAATGTTGATAGTAGAAAACCACCAATTTTATTTGTTATTTATAAATATTAGGAGAACAAAAGGGCATTTTTAATTCTCTCCATTAACATGCTGAATGGGTATCAACTTTTCACCCCATTCAGTTTAATACAAGTAGATTAAAGATCAATTAATAAATAAGTACAAATGGAAAACAGCACATTGGCCAATAACACTCATGATTAGTAGCTTTTCTAAAACTTCCAAACTCTACTTTTGTAATTGTCATAGAATATTCTGTAAATATTTCCATCAAGTTTTCTGTATTCAATATTTTCTTTCTTTGTTTCACTGTTTGTAGTTCTTTTCTTATGACCACATTACTAATTAATTCATGCATACTTAATTTGTTTTTAATTTTCAGTTAAAGCTTCATTTCCTCTTTTTTTCTGTTCTTTTCTAAAACTGCTCTAATTTCAGGTTTTAGTATTGTGCTCCTCTGAAATAAATATAGCATTCCAGGTACAGTCTGCTTAGCAGTGGAGAGAAGCAGGCAATTGCCTCTTGTCTTGGTTCATGACATGATGCTTTTTCAACCCCAATAACACCACAAGTTTTAACTGACAGCACAGACTGCAGGTCCACATCTAATTTGCTATCCACAGGTGCTTTTCTCTTCACCCTTGTCTTCTTTGGAGGTCTAGACAATGTAGAAAAAACTCACACACTTTTATTATTTCTCAATGAGCTGAATAAATTGCACTGTTCACACTGTTGGCCACATGTGTGCAGAATCCATATTTGCTTTCTCTACTTTAACTGATGCTTGTAATTTAAAACAGCATTAATATATTTATGAAAATATTATGGCTGAGTACATAGTAGGCTTTGCTATTATTCAATAAATACACATTGAATTGATAATATTAGCATGGGATTTTTTTTCATCTTGATCTTTAATAAAAATGCTAAATTACATTTTATGTGGCATAAACCATGCTGATAACTAAAGTATACTTTATCTTATACTATGTAGCATTTCTTTTTTCTTTTTAAAAAACTTTTATTTATTTAAAGTATAGGTGACATGCTCGTATTTCTTAATTTTGAAAGTAATGTATACTCATGTCCATACTACCCAAAGCAATCTACAGATTCAATGCATTTTTCACAGAACTAAAAACAAATAATCCTAAAACTTGTATGGAACCACAAAAGACGCCAAATAACCAAAGCGAACTTGAAAAAGAACAAAACTAGAGGTATCACAATCCCAGATTTCAAGATATATTACAAAGCTGTAGTATTCAAAACAGTATGGTACTGGCACAAAGACAGACACATAGATCAATGGAACAGAATAGAAAGCCCAGAAATAAACACACAACTCTACAGTCAATTAATCTTTGACAAAGCAGGAAAGAATATCCAATGGGATAAGGACAGTTTCTTCAACAAATGGTGTTGGGAAAGTTGGATGGCTACATGCAAAAGAATGAACCTGGACCACTTTCTTCCACCACATACAACAATAAATTCAAAATGGCTCAAAGCCCTAAATGTGAGATCTGAAACCATAAAAATTCTAGAAGAGAGCAAAGGCAGTAATTTTTCTGACATCAGCCATAGCAACATTTTTCTAGATATGTCTCCTGAGGCAAGAGAAACAAAAGCAAAAATAAACTACTGGACTACATCAAAATAAAAAGCTTCTGCCCAGTGAAGTAAACAATCAACAAAACTAAAAGACAACTTACTGAATGGGAGAAGATATTTGCAAATGACATACCCAATAAAGGGTTAGTATCCAAAATAGATAAAGAATTTATACAACTCAAAAATCCAAAAAATCCAAAAAACTTTATACAGCTCAAAATTTTATACAACTCAAAACCAAAAAAATCCAAAAAAATACCATATGATTTCACTCACATATGGAATTTAAGAAACAAAACAAAGAAAAAAGAGACAAAAAAAGAGACTCTTAACTGTAGAGAAACTGATTGTTACCAGTGGGGAGACAGGCTACGAGGATTAAGAATACACTTATATATATATTGTATATGTATATATTTAAGCATTTTATATATACATATACACATAATGGCAATCCTACTAATATCATTTCCTACAAATTGAAGTTTATGTATCTCTGAGCAGATAAAAATGAATAAAGCCTGAATATTCATGTCTACCTCCTAAGTGGCCTTGTGATATTCTTACTAACATCCCATTACACTGTTCTCTTCTTATAGCCTGTAAGTCTCAGAAAGCCAACTTGAAAGAATTAAGGCTGTACATTTCTAATCCAGGAGCCTGCCTATTTCTGCTTGATATCCAAAAGGACTTACCTTGTACGGAACAACTGCAAAAGGGCACTGTCTTAATTTTGTCCTGGAATAATGAAGACGATGATCTTCCACTAAGCTAAGGGGAAGCTTGAAAGAAACACTTTAAAATATTCCTTAAGATGTGGGCCAAAAATTTGAAAGAGATCATCATGTTTCTAGAAAGCCTCAATCTATAATATTAGGTATCTCAGAGCCATCATATTCAAGTATGAGGAGAGACCTTAGATATCAACGAGTTAAACCATTCATTCGACCATGGAGGAACCAGTGATGAATGGGTGGTTAAGGCCTTCATCAAAATCACATAACTGGTATGGAATGGAGAATATAACCCAAGCTTCTCACTGAGAGCTCTCTCTTCTTTCACTAGAGGTCATACACCGGAGGTCCTATCCCACATGCAGACAGGTTTATTTGGCTGCTGGTGATTTTTTTTTTTTTAACTAACAAATTGAATTATTTGAGAAGACTTAGATATTTAAAGACAAAAATCTGGAAAAAAATGAGAAGATCTAGGAACTATGGACCCCAAATTCTAAACAATTATTTGAATTAAGTAGTAGCTACTAAGTTTAGAAGAGATATGCCCTTGTGACTGCATGGCTGTCTCTGCCAGGCCCATTTGATTCAGCTGTGTTACATGCCTGCCCATTGCAGTTATTTGAGTTGTGACCCGTACCACTCCAAGTGGTGTCCCTCCTGTATTAAAGTGGAGATTAGCCTAAGAAATTCTGTGACATGACTCAGAGCTTTCTCATGATACAAATAGACCATCAACTCATTTCCCTGCTGCGTTCATGGTGGTAGGATTCTTGTAAATGTCCTATTTCTGAACTATTCCAGGATTAAAACCATTTTAGTATACTCTGTTTCCATTTTCCCTTAATACAACATTTCTTCAGTGGGTGGAATCTAAATCCCTCTTCCTGAAGTACCTTTTTATGCTATATTAAATGATGTTCAAAATCACAGTTATCCTAAATCAGTAATGGAGGCACTTTCCTGTTCTTGCCCAATGGACATTTTTTTTTAATTTTTTTATTGTTATGTTAATCCCCATACATTACATCATTAGTTTTAGAGGTAGTGTTCCATGATTCATTGTTTGTGCATAACACCCAGTGCTCCATGCAGAACGTGCCCTCCTCAATACCCATCACCAGGCTAACCCATCCTCCCACCCCCCTCCCCTCTAGAACCCTCAGTTTGTTTTTCAGAGTCCATCGTCTCTCATGGTTCTTCTCCCCCTCCGATTTCCCCCCCTTCATTCTTCCCCTCCTGCTACATTCTTCTTCTTCTTTTTTTCTTTCTTAACATATATTGCATTATTTGTTTCAGAGGTACAGATCTGAGATTCAACAGTCTTGCACAATTCACAGTGCTTACCAGAACACATACCCTCCCCAGTGTCCATCACCCACTCACCCCATCCCTCCCACCCCACCCCCCACTCCAGCAACCCTCAGTTTGTTTCCTGAGATTAAGAATTCCTCATATCAGTGAGGTCATATGATACATGTCTTTCTCTGTTTGACTTATTTCACTCAGCATAATACCCTCCAGTTCCATCCACGTCGTTGCAAATTGCCCAATGGACATTTAATCTCTCCTCTCTGATTCCTAGTTTTCTTCTCTCTCTCTCTTTTTTTTTTTTTTTGTCTTTTCATTTGGTTATGAGAAAGATTCTAGCATCTTTGTATATAATTCTTTGTCAACACTTCTGCTTATAAATACTTCATGTTTAAAACATTAATTTCTCAATTTGTAGCAGAGATCACTCTCTCACCAGAAGTGAGCAAGAAGCAAAGTGAATCCCAGCACTTAATGACTCCTTTCTTTAATACTCATAAATGGTGACCCTATGGTCCATTTCTCAAAATCTTCCCTCTTGAGAGTCTCTAAGAATTGGCTATGTAGAAGTCATTCATATTCTCCTCAATTTTCCCTCATAACTGAGCAAAAAAATTTTCATTCCTTGTAACTAGGATTGATTTTATAACATCATTCCAGCCAGTGATTAGTAAGCAGAATTTTCTGGATGAGACTTCTAAGAGATCGATCTTACAACTGCTATAATGTCTAAAACAAAAAAGATGGATCATATAAAGTGTTGGCAAGGATGTGGGGCAGTGAAAAACTCTCCGACACTCTCACTGGGAGTATAAATTGGTAAAATTTCTTCAGAAAACTGGCAGCATCCGCTAATGTTTAACACAGCCTGTGAATGAGGCATTCCACTTCTAGGTATATTCCCAGCAGGAATGCATATGTATGATTACCAAAACCACAAACTGAAACATACAAGACTATCTGTAGCAGCAAATATTTATCAATAGCAAAAGGGATAAATTACGAATAACTATAAAATAGATTACTAGACTACAATGAGAATTCAAGAAACTGTAATTCTACCCAACAAAAAGGAAGACTATCACAGCTGTAATATTTAGTAAAATAAGTCAGCCACAAAAGAGTACTAACTGCACATTTATATAAAGTTCAAAAGTAGAAAAAGCTATCTACGGAGTTAGAAGTCAAGACAGTGGTTATCATTGCCCGGAAGGGAACAGGAGATTTTAGGGGCTGGTATTGTTTTAATTCTTAATCTGGGTATTGATTACACAGGTGCCTTCAATCGATGAACTATCTGTGCACTTATGATTGGAAGGTGTGTTATACTTCAAGTAAAAGTTTACTGAAAGAGGAAGAAAAAGAGGAAAAATGAGAGAGAGAGAATTTGGTTAGCAGGGTCTCCTTTTTTCCCTCTGGTCCTACCACCCCATTTCCAGCTGAAACATAGATGTGAATCATGGATGTACAATGGTCAGATTGAGACCCTGAGGATAAAACCTGAAAACCAAAGAAATCAGGGTGCAAAGACAGAAAATGCTGGGGTCTCTGATATCATTGAATAGCTGTGCCAACTCTGAACGTTTATTTTCAGGTTTCTTGTTGCCTGAGACTAATTCTTTACATGTTTTTGATACTGTTTCTGAGATCTTTTCTTAGCTGCTATCACATGTGATTCTTACTGATACACAATTTTATTCTGATTTTTAGCAAATTTCTTTCATGTTAGTAGTCCCATGACATGTAAATTTAATCCAAACCACTAAAACTGGTCATTTTTTGCGGTCCAAAGGAAAACGCAATGGTGGGAAACACTTAAACTGAAGTTTAAACAGTTTAAAACGAATAGCTGGTTCTGGTTCAAGATGGTGACCTAGGAAGATCCTGGGCTCACCTCCTCCCACAAACACCAAATATGCAGCTACAAACTGAACAACTTCCTCTGAAACAAACAAACAAACAAAAAAACCCAAAAACCTAAGAACTCTGAGCAACTCCTGCACATTTGGCAAACAAGAGGAGGCCCACGCTGAAACGGGTAGGAAAGGCTGGGACAGGATCTCACCATAAATCCCACCCCCAGGGCAGTGACCCACAATTCAGTGGGAACTTAAAACTCGAAGCTTCTCCCTGAGAAATGAAGGATTGGAACGCCGCATCAGCACCCGAACTTCACACGTGCACCTTAGAGACGAACGTCCAAAATTAGCTTTGAAAACCAGCAGAGCTCACCTGCAAGAGACTCACAAGGCTCTAACAGTCTGAGAAACGCTCTTAAAAACAGACCTGAAACAAAACAGAAAACAAAACTCACGTGCTCCAGGGCTCAGCCGAGAGGCGGCGGAGGGAGAGACACCAGGGCTGAACGGGCAGGAGGCTCATTGGCTCATCTTAAAGCGGTGGCCGGAGGAGCAGGCTTCTGATGCAGCACACAGCCTGGGGCTGGGGGGCACCTCTTTCGGTTCTTCCTCTGCTTTGCTCCAGCCAGGCGACGCCCGCTTTTTTTTTTTTTTTTTTTTTTTTTACCCCATCTCTCTTTTTTTTTTTCCCTGCAGGTGCCATCGCTATGCCCCCCCTCTGTTTTGTTCCAGCCAACAGGCGCCATCTTTTTTTTTTTTTTTTTAACCCCTTTCTCTCTCTTTTTTTTCCGCTGCGGGTGCCATCTCTATGCTTCCCCCTCTGTTTCGTTCCAGCCAGCAAGCGCCATCTTTTTTTTTTTTTTTTCCTGACAAGCATCACCTACACTCTCTCTCTGCTCCTTCCAGCGGATGGGTGCTAGCTTCAAGTTCTCCCTCTGTGTGCTCCAGAGGGCCAGTATCTCGGGAGGGGAGCTTACATGTGCCTGGTGTCCTGTTCTTGTGACTGCCGCCCAGGGGACACCTGGCTCCGGCTGCGGTGGGGGCGATGTTACCTTCCAGTGCCCGGGTCTGGAACAGTCGGAGGGATGGTTCTCGGCTGACTGCCGCCTCCCGCGCGCTGCACAGAGAGCGGAAAAAACAAAACCTAGGTCTTTCCGTGAAAAGAGGCCTATTTGCGTGTCCTGCAACTACGGCCTGAGGGGCAGGCTTCAGGTTAGGCACACATCTAGAGGCTGTCGGCAGGCACCCGAGGGCACCATCTTTGCCTTCTCTCTCTGCCTTGCTCCGCCAGCTAGTAGTGCCCAGTAAAGAGCTTATCTATTCCTCCGGGGCCCCGATTTTTACTACCGCCCCGTAGGGCACGCCTCCGGAGGGCTAGCTCGGATGGGCAGGGCGGGCTTACACTTGCAGTCCCCGCTGGACTGTATCTATTTGCACTCTGGAAAAGCTGCTGCGTGAGGGTCCAGCTTCTTCTAATCAGCCTGAACCTAGCTGCTGAGGGAGATCCTCCCCTCTGGGACACTGACTGACTTTAGCACATCCTCAGCTATTGGGAACCACTGAAAAGAAAACAGGCGGCTCGGACAGTCACAAAGGTTTGACAAACAAACCCAAGAGCTGAGGCAAGGTTGAACCATAAGGTTCATCAACACAATGCCACTTCTTCAAGACGGGAGAGATGGCTGTTTTTGATAATGTATAGATACCAACACAGATACTGAAGCAAAATGAAGAAACAGGAATATGTTCCAAACAAATGAATAAGATAAAAGCTCAAGATAAAAACCGTAATGCAAAAGTATAGTGTAAAAATATTATTTGTGCTTTAATAATTGGCAAAGATGTCTGATATAGTTGGTAAAAATACAGTATGTTTGTGTTTTCTGAAATAATATTGTGTTTTACACTCTAATATCTATGATGCCCTTTTGACTCTTCTCCACTTACCTCAAATTGCATTAATTATAATCCCTTGTTTCAGTCTGTTCTTCACACTAGTTTGTGAGGTCTTTAAATTCAAGGGTGTGGTTTTAATCTCAGCAGTAAGCACAGTTTTGCAAAGAAAAAAACATATTACATATATATTTGCTAAATGTCTCATGAATGAATTAGAAGCAGATCTTAAAATTATGGAGTATGTGGTAGATATATGTCATTTTGGCTATCATTTATCCATTTAGTTCTTTTTTTTTTTTTTTTTTTTTTTTTGCAGAAGTCTGCAAAATTTTTCCTTAAAACTTTGGATGGTAAATCTTTTCAGCTTTGTAGGCCAGACAGTCTCACAGCCACAACTATCAACTTTGCCACTGGAGCAGAAAAGTAGCCATAAACAACATATACATGAATAAGTGTAGCTGTGTTCCCATAAAATTTATTTACAAAAACAGGCAGTGATCTGGATTTGGCCATGGGCCAGAGCTGGCCAACCCTTGTGTTTGAACTTGCTGTAAATAAAATTCCAAATACCCACTCCTAGTAATGAAACTAAAGGGGTCTGAAACTTCTACTCCATTCCCTATAATAAACTGAAAGGGTGGACGTTACAGAATGTTGCAGAAGGTTAACCTAGACTTTGAATATGTAATAAATAACACAAGGAAGAAAGAAAGTGGGAAGCAATTCTTTGTAACAATGGGAAGGTGCTGACCACATTTTTCTTGCCTTAACACCATTATGGTACTCTTGGCTTCTCACATTTCTGGAGCTCTGTTTGTTTTTTTTTTTTTAATGACTTTGCCAACTTTAAAATGCAATTTTTTAATGAAATCTAAATATTCAGATTGTCTTGCAGAGTTGGGAAAGTCATATGGACCTTAATACTGACTGATCCATTTAGACTGAGAATGAGTTTACCATTACCCATCATGCCCCACGGCCTTTCCTATTATGAGGCTTGGTATCAGTTGCCATTTTGCATCACATATATGCTGTTGTTTTTCTTAACCTGGCTTTCCTATTCAATTATGTTCCCTGCCTAGTACATGCATAGATCTAAAAGTTCAACTGCCAGTATAGGTCATCATAATATACCTTTATTTTTATGATGATCCCATATCTAAAACACTCTTGTTTGGGTATGATTCAGTAAGTTGTCTTCTTTACCCAAATTAAACACAATAATCCCAAAGTGAATGTGAATCCTATTCTACACACTCTGCATGTGGAACATCTCATTTCACACACTCTGAGTAAGGAAATTACGCATTTTCTTTTAACTGTACAACAACAGGCTGTGTTCTTAGTTTGAGAAGAAATAACTCCAACCATCTACCCCACCCCCACTCCCCGGTTTCTCAGAAATTAAGGTGTATAATCATATTTTCTAGTTTTTATTTTTGGGTCTGAGGTTTCTGGATACAAGTTCAACCATCTTACATTTTTCCTATCTGAAGTATCAAAATACTTGAAGCCCATCAGAATATAGTTAGATGGAGCCCATTATTAAGTGGACTGTTTGCTCACTCTTCTCTGTGTTTCCCTGGAAGAGCAGGGAGCTCCACTGATGTAATGCAGCTGGCTCTTATCTTCCCTTTCACTCATTCCGTCCTAGAGTAGCACATTTAATGTTCTCTTTTGAGGATTGTGAAGAAGATGGGAATATGTGCACAAGCCCCACCCTTTCTGGCAGCAGGACTTTCCTCATAAAGTATTCTGTCTTTTCTGCTTTGCTATTTACAAGTTTACAAAAGATAGCCTAGGATGGTCAACTTCTTCTGTTTCTGGAAGGGAAATCAGTCTAAGTCAGAGGTTCTGCATTAGAAATCACATTCACCTGTAAATTTAATACACACTTTTCAACATCAATTTCACCAATAAGAAAGGAGATATTTGACCCTGATCTGTAGAACTCCTTTGTCTTATTATAAAATGTATTCAGGGGCGCCTGGGTGACACATTTGGTTAAGCATCCAACAACTGGCTTCAGCTCAGGTTGTGCTCTCAGGGTCATGAGATCGAGCCCCGTGCTGGGCTCTGCGCTCAGTGCAGAGTCTCCTTGAGATTCTCTTTCCCTCTCCCTATGCCCCTCCTGCTTGTGCTCTCTCTCATTCTCTCTCTCTAAAATAATAAGTCTTAAAAAAAGATTTAATTAAAAAAATGTATTCAAAGCCAGGCAGAGAAGGTGCAGTGATGTTACTAGGCACCATTGGGATCATCACCACATTTTATGTAATGTTATATAATGATAACAAATTATTATCCAAAGTGTTACTTGGAGGCCACATCCCTCCACATTTTTCAATATCAGTCAGTTTGATCAACAGGATTTGATTTAATCCTGACCCAAGCAATCAATATAAATATCTGTCCTGGAGAGGTTACCTCCATGAGAATCTACTGCTCTGTGTTAAGTCAGCTCCCTGATGATAACTATTTATTTAGGGACATCAGTGTTCCAGTTACAAGACCATTAGTCTCTTCGAAAACATAGCAAAATCGAACCACATTTTGTTTTGTGTCTAAGTACCATCACATTTAATATTTAAGGAGCTACATGCAATTTGTGGTCTCTTGAGCAGGTATTTAAGGCTCTCAGTATGAAAATGGCACCAGTATATCACCATGTCTCTTTCATTAAACAGGGAAAAGGGACAATGTGGTTAAATGTATCCTCAAAGCTGACTTTTAACTAACATACCTCAAAGAGTTCCAGGAGCCCCAGTGAGAAATTCAGCTCTGCCCAGCTAATAGGCCTTGGATACTGCTTTCCTTGCCAGTGAAAAGATTCTTTTCTCATTCTCAGATCACATTTTCCAAATTGATTTTTCAGACTTTGTCCTCTGGAACTAGGTTTTGGTGATTTAATATGGGTATACTAAGAATTAGTAGTCAGCATACATTTCATTCATGGTCCCTAAAACTCATAATTATCTGATGCATGATATAGAAGACATTTCAGCAACTGCCAGGCTAGTAATAAGGGGAATGGGTTGTCACAGATTACGGAATAATCGTATCTTCAATTCTTGAAGGGCAAGTCTATGTTTTAAATTTCATTTCAGAAAAAAAGGAAGGAGAAAGAACATTACTTAAGAGGAAAAAAATACTCTTTTTTTATTGCTGAGAAGAGATCATTAGGGAACTTTACTTGCATATTCAGTAACTGCCCCCCATCTATGGTTTCCCATTCTACAGTTTCAGTTACCTGTGGTCCACCATGGTTTGGAAGAAGCTGAAGGCTATGTCATAATGCCTACATCATTCACGTCATGTCATTTCACCACACAGGCATTTTATCATCTCCCATCATCACAAAAAGGAGAAGGGTGAGTACCGTACAATAAGGTATTTTGAGAGAGAGAGACCACATTCACCTAACTTTTATTATAGAATATTATTTGAATTGTTCTATTAATAGTTATTATTATTAATCTTTTACTGTGCCTAATTTATAAATTAAACTTCATCACAGGTATGTTTATATAGGAAAAAACATACATAGGGTTCAGTACTACCTGTGGTTTTAGGCATCCACAGGGGGTCTTGAAATGTATTCCCCATGGGTAAGGAGGGGATTATTGTACTCTGAAAATACATACAATGAAAAACTGATGGCAGGGAGGGGAAACGTGTAGCTCAATGTGGGACTCTAAAATAGTAACTATTTCTTTATTTTATATTCCAATTTTATACTCAAAATGCAAAAAACAATATAAATAGTTATATTTAGGAATTCTGGGTGTATTACCAATTTAAAAAAATCTGATTCAAAATGGTGTTTTTATATACTATATTTTCCAGCATTCTTTTAAACATTCAATTATTTTCTGTTTCTAAAGTCAATGTTTAGATAAAAATGCAGGCCCACTCCAATGCTACGGAGTCCTGTCCTTTTCGTTTTTTTTAAATAGTCCATGAATACGTAATTCTTAACATCTTGTCTTTCCCTATCCATAGACAATCGGTCATGCATTTATTTTGAAGGGGTAAATGCAAAACCCTAATGATACATGAAAACTGCGTAAGAGCATAAACTCCAAGCATAACATAGGACTAGATTCTTAATAAGACTCTCAGAAACCTAATAGAAATCTTTGTCACAGTTCTCTCAACAATATTATTTCTTGATTCATGAAAATTTTCAGAATTTCTTGAAAGCAGATTTTTGTTAGCATTGTGCAGGGGGAGAAATGGCTGCCTTGGAACTGCTACCCAGAGTAAATATTTACAAACCTGCCAACCTGGCATTGATTTTTATAGAGGGAATGCAAACAAGAAATCTAAAGCCTATCTTCTTTTTCTGTAGAAAAAAAAAATATTTTCAATAGAAACTTTCAGCAGAGAAGTTAGCCAGGATATCCAAATAAAATGAGATGTATGCACAGTGTTTTATTGCATTATGTGGTACTCCCTCCACAAAAATAAAAAGACCTAAAATAGAAGAAATCACAGATTTTGAAAGTTTTCTTTAATTATGTGCCTTATGTCATTTTTATGTATACCACTTTATAAACCAGCCTATATATTACAGAAAATGTATACTTCAAACTTATGAGTTAATACAGTCAATTCTACAAATTCCATTTTACAGTAGTAATAAATGCCTACGTGATTTATAGAGTATATATGAAGTAAGTAAACCCCAAAGAAGTCACTTAAAATCCTCAGTTTCAAACCTATATTTTTAAAAGACTGCAATTACCTATTAATATTCTTATCTTAATTTGATTTTTGCTCTCGGAAATTGAACGAGAGCGGAGATGGTCTTATGAGCTTTTTCTTCTTGGCCAGGAACACCATCGTATACAGCACACATACAAAATCCAACTCCCAGTACCATCTGTAAGAAAACAGCTTAGGGAGAGCTAAAAAGTTTTAATTTCCCAATGCCACTATCAAGCTGCAGCTGTAGGAGCAACCCTGAGCCTTTGTAAAACTACTCAGCTTGCTTTTACTTCCAGGCACCAGCATAGCCTACTATTCAAGGGAGGTGAATTTAGTATCATAAATGTGAAGTGCTGTTTTATGGCGCTCTCCTGCCTTCAAGCAAGATTAAGGAACAACAACCTTCCATATATGCTCGGGGCTATAAGAGACTGGCATTGCCACATGGTGCATCATCACAGATTTTGCATACTTACCCTAAGAATTTATCAACCAAACAATATGTGGGAGTTTGCTTTATAATTTAATTTTAAAGGGTATTTAACAGAGGGTTGCTTCTTTTTCTCCCTTATGCCTAGCATCCAATCTGTTGCCATGTCTGGTCGATTTTACCTTTAAAATAACTTCTCCCTGCTTTTACTATTGTAATATTAGACATTTTGAAATCGCTCCCTATATTAGTTTGCTAAGGCTGCCTTAATAAGCACCACAGATGGGTTGCTTGAACAACAAAAATGTATTTTCTCACAGTTCTTAAGGCTAGAAGTTCAAGATCAAGGTGTCAGCAGGTTTGGTTTCTTCTCTCCCTGGCTTGCAGAAGCCACCTTCTTGCTATGTCCTCACACGGTCTTTCCTCTGTGCACACTGGTGTAACTTTTTCTAAATTTCCTCTTCTTATTAAGACACAAGTCAGATTGGATTAGGGCATACTTTAATGACTTCATTTTAACTTAATCACCTCTTTAAAGGTGCTATCTCCAAATACAGTCACATTCTGAGGAACTGGGGGTTAAGACTTCAACATACGAATTTTGAGAGAACACAATTTTGCTCATAACATTCCCTGATTTTCTCTTTATGTCAAATCCCTTTTCCAGACAAGTTTTTCTGCTTCTGTCAAGCATGTTCCTGACCACAGCCTTCTTTTCCTGACTATCTTTCAATGAATCCCACTATTTCCAAAGAGAAGTTCAAATTTATAGCCTGGCATTCATAGCCTTCTATTTTCCGCAACACTATATTTATATATTTATATCTGATCTGCCAAACAAAGAATTAGTCATCCCTCAACTCTGGCAGAAACAACCTGCCTGCCACTGCTCCCAACTCAAATGCTAACTCCTAGACCGAATGTTCTTTAATCCTTCTTTGTAGGAGATATCCACTGCTCTTGAACAACATCCATGCCCCTTTGGTTGGTAACAATTTTCTGTATCTATAATTGCACTCAGAATCTTAAGAGGCTTTGTGGAACTTCCTCGCCCTTGCTCTTAATACACACAGTTAAGGCAGACTGATTGCAAACCTTCTGACTATACGATGGGTACATGACCCAGGTCTGATCAGTAATTTTATTCCAACTCTCAGGAAGTAGGTATTGCTTAGAGAACACACATTTATCTAGTGAGTACTAATACTAAGATTTCTGTCAGAACACCAGGGGAAGAGAAAGTCTTTTAGTTGGGGTTGTTAAAACAATAAAAATACACCTGGGCTCCTGGCACTTTGTCACTCCAGCAGGATAAATAAAATTACTTAAAACCCTGGAAATAGTTTGCTTGAACTACAGAACATCAGTGATACAGAACAATTTTAAATGCTACCAGAAGGAATATTTTATTTAGAAAGATATGACAATTAGACTAACAGTAGACTTTCATCAGAACAGTAGAGACAAGGGAGTTTTGTCATTAAACTTTTAAGGAAAAATAATTTTCTATCTAGAAGCAGAAGGAGAGAATAAAATTAAAAACTCGTTATACACATAACAGCCAAGATAATTTATCATCCATAGACCTAAAAGAAAAACTACCAAAAAAAACAAACAAACAAACAAACAAAAACAAAACCCAAAAAACTACCGAAGTACTTTGTCCAGAGGAATTGATTAACAAGTTAAAGGGAAAAATGAAAAGGAAAATGAGGAAAAAAAGAATTCAGTAAACTATATTCATAAATCTGAATAATATAGAACTAAAATTATATAATTATATATTGATATATTATTAATTAATATATATTGATATATTATTATTAATATATTATCAATTAACTAATATATATTAATAACAGAGATGGTGGCAATGGGAAGGTCACTTTGAATTAATGTATACTGAGATATAATGCATGAAGATGAAAGAGTTAATAACTAGTAATCATGTTTTGTGAATTTGAATTGTTAACTATGTATAGTAAAATTTGCATATATTGATCATATGAGTATTAACTGATACAACCACTTGAAGAAACTGACAATATCTAGTAATACTGAATATATGGGTATCCTATGATCTAATAATTTTGGGGCTTATATCTAAAATAAATACACACATTTTTATCAAATAAATACACAATAATGTTCATGGCAGCACTATTAATATCCAAAAATTTCAAATGAGCCTAATATCCATGCAGGGGTGAATGGATACATTGTGATATACAATGTATCTCATACATATTACACATGTAAGAGAATTATAATAAACATAGTAGTGCGGATGAATCTCACAGACACATGCTAAGCAAAAGAAGATAGACACTAAAGAGCACATGCTAAAAGATTCTATTTATATGAAGTTAAAGAATAGATAAAATTAACCTATGGAGTTAGAAGTCTGGATAGTGTGATCCTTGGGGGGGGGACAGGTAGAACCTCAAAGGGAGCACAAAATAGCTTCTAGGGTTCTAGGGATGTGCTATTTCTTCATCTAGGTGCTGAATACACAGATGCGTTCACTTTATGAAATTTAACTTGATGTTTCACTTATTCTAAATATATGTTACTGTGCTTCACATTAAAATTACAACAAAAAATAGAGAAATCATCACATAAAATATAATAAAATCTGAAAATTTCAAGCCTAGTGAAGAAAGTTTAGAAAACTATCAATAAAAAGCAATTAAGTAAGCAAAGCAAATTAAATATTTTGTAAGAGATAATAATAATTTATTCATTTATCCAGCAAATATTTACAGAGCACCTACCAGTTTCCTGGAACTATTTTAAACACTGAAGATACAAATCAGAGAAAGGGAAGAGAAAGCACAGTGGGAAGAAGAATCTGTAATGGGGTGGCCAGGGAAAAACTCGCTAAGAAGGTGACATTATAAAAAGACCTGAAAACACAGAGAGAGAGACAAACTGAGAAACAGATTCTAAACTATAGAGAACAAACCAATGGTTACCAAAGGGGAAATGGGTGGGGGAATGGGTAAAATAGGTGATGGAAGTTAGAGTACACTTATCATGATAAAAAATAAAATAAAATAAAATACAAGGGCATGAGAAAACTTTTTTGAGTATTGGGTATGTTCATTATCTTAATTGTAGTGTTAGTTTCACAGATGTATACCTATATCAAATCTTATCAATTTATACACTTAAATATGTATAGGATTTTTTTGGGGGGGTATTTCAATTATACCTCAATAAATCTACTTTAAAAGAAAAGAAAAGAAAGATAGGTAGACTGGAAGAGGTGAAGTTTTGAATCCAAAAGAAGAAAGTGCCAGCTAGAACAAACATCAAGTGCCAAAGTTCTGAATTGGTAAAGAGCAACACAAATTCAAGGGACAGAGCAGGGTCAGTGAGGTTGAGCAGAGTGAGGATGGAGGGGGTGAAGCAGAGTGAGAACAAAGACCAGATTATATGGGGCCTTGAAGGGAGGTGCTGAGAGAAGGCATGCAGGCAGTAAGAAAAATGAGAGATAACTCTAAGGTTTTTAGCCTAAGGACATGAAAAATAAAGTTACCATTTACCAAGATGAGAAATACTCTGGAAGAAACAAATATGTTATTAATGACAATAAATATAAATGGATTAAACTTCTTTGTTAAAAGAAAGAGTTAATGGATTTATTCATTTGACAGATAGTAATAACTATTCTTTCTTGTATGTATGCGTATGTATTTCTGAGATAATTTATGTAAATGTGGCTCTTTCCTTTAAATGTCAAGTTTCTTGCAATTTTCTAAGAGGGTCTCTTGAGGCAAAGAGATATTTTAAAACACTTTAATATATGCAAAAATGTGATGTATCTAATTAGGCAACAAGAACAGTGTAAGAAAATTCAGGGGCAAATTTATCTTTTTACTCATTTTGATATGGGTTTTATAAGTTTACAAAGCACTTAGTTCAAAAATTTCAAAGTAGTAAGACCTCAGTAAATGTTGGATAATGAGGGACACCTGGGTGGCTCAGTCAGTTAAGCATCTGCCTTCGGCTCGGGTCATGATGTCAGGCTCCCTGTCATGATGTCAGGCTCCCTGTTCAACGGGGAATCTGTTTCTCCCTCTCCCTCTGCCCCTTCCCCCCCGCTTGTGTTCTCTCTCTCTCTCTCTCATAAATAAATATAATCTGAAAAATGTTGGATAATGAGAATATTATTGTTTGTAGGTATAACAGCTCAGTTTCTTTATACACACTAAAATATCGAGGTCTCGCTTACATTATTGCACTGAAACCTAGTACTAAATTTGAAGTACTCACCTCCAGCTACTTTGTATGCCAAGAGTAGACGCCATTACTTTAGATCTACTTAGTTGAACACTATAGAAAAGGAGGTTTTGAAAAAATGGAACTAAAACCTTTATTATTTTTTCCCTCTTGGGGGATCAAGAGAGGATACCTTTGTTAATTATATTTCTCAGTTCATGGTACAGTGTCAAAGTGAAAGACCCTTTTAAAAATTCTCCATTCCTTGATCTCACTCCCTTTCCTTCTCCCTGGTAACCATTTTATTTGCTATTTGTGTCCCATTTACATGTGTTCTTACACAGACTGTATTATTGTTTTGTTTTGTTTTCTCTGCATGTATTCTGACTTTACATAAAAGAGATTGTGCCATAGATCTCAGTCTGTTTTGTATTTTCTCACTTACCACTCTTTTTAAGATCTTTCCATGTTATCATGTGTATGTACTTCATTGCTTTTAACTGCTGCTTAGGTTTTATTGCAGATATAATCCATAGCCCAGTCTTGTTCTCTGTCCCTACCACCACTTCAGTGCACATCTATAAACTTCCAAATGCCTGCATGTGCATTTCACTGCCTGAGGTCTTTCTATGGCCTCCAGACATCATATTTGCTGCCCACAGTGTGTCCAAAATGCTAAGGACTTTATGCCTTTTAAGAGCAATCCTCAATGACTGACCAGAGTTGGTGTATAAATTCCCCAGCAACCTTTCCTCTTGGCTATATAGTATTCTAGGCCAGCTTCCAGTTTTTCCCCAAAGGGTTAAGCTTCAGTAGCTGCTTATTGAATTAATAATATTTATTTGGTGTTCCCTTCCCTTTCTCTTGGCACTTCTCCACTCTCTTACTTTTTTCCTATACATCCCCCCCAAAAATATCCTTTTCTCATGGTCTGCTTCTAGGTGATCCCAAACTAAGAGAGCATTCCATCCACTTCATTATGCTAACCTATTACTCTAGTGATGGACTCCAGCGATGAACTCCAGTAACTTTCTACTCAACACAATATAATAAGTGCCCTCAGACAAGTCCCCTTACGGGCCTATAAGGTAATTTCTCTGGGTTATATACATAGTGGCAGGATTGTTGGGTCACAAGGCTCATATGCAATTAGACTAAGCACTGCTATATTCCTCTCCAAAGTGATGCAAATGATTTTCTAGATCCTCCATCCTGGTCAGCCTTACTAAATCCAGTTGATATAGTATTTGAGGCTTATTGATGCCTTAGTTTTAATTTCTTAATGACTAATGAATTGGGATCTCTTGATATGCTTTAAATTTCCTGTTCTGTGAATTGTCTATTCACATCCTTTTCCTATTTTTCTAATTACATCCCATTCAGGAGTTTCTTGCATTCTTGAGATCAGTTCCTTACCAAACTTAGACACTGCAAATATCATCTCCCAAACTGTCATCCGTTAACTTTGTGGATGGTATCTGGTGTCATATTTTGAACAGAAATCTTTTTTTTTTTCCAAAATAGCACCACATTGTTTTATTTCAACCCTCAAACAATATAAGAACATGACAACTTCTGATGATGATCCATGCAAGTAATAATAAAGGAACAGAAAAAAGACTAACAATAAAAAGAAATCCTTAACTTTGATCAATTATTAAATCAATCTATTATTATTTTCCCTGTAATATGTGTTTTGTTGGGGTTATTTAAGTAGTCCCTTGTCACTACGAGGTCATAAAGATACTCTCTCACATTATCTATTACGTTTAGAATTTTACATTTCACACTTGCGTCTTTAGTTATGTTAGTCACCCTTGTTTATGACTTAAAAAATTCCTAATTCCTCGTTAACTTACAATAGATTAATATACTATATAGATTAATCAACTGCACATTATTAAAGGATATATGAGAATCAACCACAGCAATAGAACTTATTCTTAGTACTTTGATGAGTACAACATTTGAATTACTCTTGATCTTCTCTGAAGACCACAGTTTTTAGCTTAACTTATGCCAAAACTACTAGGTGACAGTTTGGCTTCCCTGGTTTTGATCCCTGCTGCTAGATGAATTACTCTCTTAAAAGGCACACTTTCTTTCCTTGACAAATTTGGGGTCTCTAGATCACTCCTTTAGGCTATTTTTTTTCTCTATTGCCTCAAATGCAGCAACTAGCTTTCTGCTATCCCTCAGAACCAAAGAGGAAACTATTTCCAAACAGAAAATGAGCTTTGTCTGCTTGCTGTCATTGGGTTAGTCCATCAGACCAATTAGACTCTGGAGGTGTCCCGCAGAGCACAGGATTCCCACCTCTGCTTACATTGCTGCACTTTTGTGGAACTGTTGAGTCTCCCCTATTCCCCAATCTATAGTTCCAATGACAGGAAAAATAGACACAGCCTCCTGAGCAATCTGTTCATCTTGCTTTCATGGAGTGTACTTCACTCTGTTTCTTTCTTTGAAGAGAAAAAAAAATACACTTTTAAGAAATTGGTAATAAAGAGCTAGAATTTTCTTTTAAACATCCTACCAGATTTCAAAATAGATCAGCCAGGATGCAGCAATAAATATTATGCAAATACAGTGATACATGCTCTAAATTGTAGGATAGTTTAGGGTGTTTAATATGGACATTTTTATTCTTTTAATAATACAAATATATATGAAAGAAAACAGTAGATAGTTAGAAAGTTTAAATTACAGAATTATATTTAAGTGCTGGGTGGAAACTTAGACCTCATATATTCAAACACATCATACTGGGATTATAGTGAGATCACTGGGGGAGCTTATTAAAATAAAGATTCCTGGTCACCAACACCAGAGATTCCAACTCAATCAGAGTCTTTGTTGGAGATGGACTGTAACCAGCTAAGTGTGTTTATCTAGTCAGTTGAAACCACTCATAGATGAGAAAACACAAGTAAACAAAATGCATCTTATGTCAAGACAGATAATTACCTAGTCAACACCCATCTGTCTTTCTTCCTCACTTGCAGGTAAAATACTTTATTTCCTAGCCTCTCACATGTAAGGGTCCTCGTGCGACACAATCCTAGTCAATGAGATGTAACAGAAGCTTATGGTAGGGCTTCTGGAAAAAGAAAATCCTTGAAACATGACCAATTTTGGCTTCTTTTTTTTAAATTTATTTATTTATTTGAGAGAGAGAGCATGCAAGCAAGGGGAGGGATAGAGGGCTAGAGAGAGAAAGAATCTCAAGTTGACTCCACGCTGAGTGCTGAGACCCACACTGGGCTCCATCTCATGACTCTGAGACCATGACCTGAGCCAAAACCAAAAGTTGGACGCTCAACAGACTGAGCCACCCAGGAGCCTCCAATTTGGGCTTCTTAAGCTCATTTTCTTTCCCCCTATATATATTTATACATATTTTTTCCTTTTTATCATGCACTCTTCTCTCTTTTATTGCCTAGAACATAGATATGATGGCAATAGATTCAGTCTATCAAATGAACATGAGAATAAGTTCTAAACTATAAAGAAAGCCAAGCAGAAAGAAAGAAGGAGTCTTGGTGCCTGGTGATATCATGATGCTACTGTAATAACCATGGACAGCTTACTCCTCAAGCTCTTATTAAATCAGAACACCATGTGATCACAATTTCTTACAGATACAAATGCTTAGAATTTCCTTTGTGAAACTGTACATGTGCCTATCTGGGCATCTGTGTGTATGTTTGCACATTTACACATAGACACACTACCAGTGGACTTGAGCAAGGATCAAGGGTACCAATACACCCAAAACATAAACTTCCATGGCCCTTTTTCTAGGGACTCTCACACAGAGGCAAATGAAGGACACTGAATTAGTGAAAGCTCTGTTAGTTGCAATTAATAGAAAGGCAATTTATAAGTGAGAAGTTCAAGGATGAGCTTAAGTCATGATTTGATTCAAGACCTTACATGATGTCATCAGGATGCTATCTTTCCCTCTCACTGTATCAGTCTGCTTTCCTCTATTCTTTGGCACATAACCCTTCAAGGGATCAAAGATGGCACCCAGCATCTTCACACATACATCATCTAAGTTCGAAATCTAACGAAAATAGAACATGTTTACTTTTTTCCCAATCGTTGCAGCCAATGTTTATGACTAATCGACACTGGTCTTGATAGAGTAATGTTCACATTTCTGAACAAATAACTCTAGTCAACAAGATAAGGCCAGGTCTGGTCACGTACCCACCACTGGCGTCAGATTAATGAATTGGCCCTATCCAAACAACATGTACTGAGAGTTTAGAAAGAGTTGTTCTACAAAGAAAAGAAAGGTGTTGTTATCATGAAGTGTATGTGTCAGGGAGAGGGTGTCAGGATGGACACAGGATGGATATAGGATGGACACAGGATGGACACTGGACAGATTAAAAAAAAAAAAAAGATGTCCACCACATCACACCTTGACCATTCTGTCATAAGAACAAGGTAAGTAATAAGATGGAAAAGTCAGGGACAATTTAGTCCAGCAAGACTTTATCTTGTGTCTCTTCTCAAATGGTACTAGCTCATAGAATTCTTGAGTTTTAGGTCTAGTTTACCACTTATAAATAAAAGCTTCTAAAATTTAAGAATAACCACTAACAGATACATCAGGAGTATTAGGCCAAAAGCTTCAGAAGGCATTTGCTCTGACTTATCTTTCCTTAATGTACTTTTCAATGTGGTGATCTTACAGACTTTCATCACGGCTCATGGTAAGAGGTCAAGATAAGAATCTAAAATATTATGTTGGAAGTACATTATATCTGTGCCTGTGTGTGTATCCAAATATAATAAAATTATGTCAGTGCACGTGTGTGTATATATAAAATCTGTGACTATATATTAATATATATCTACCACTCTAGCACTAGCACCTAGCACAGAGCCTGAAAAACAATAGAAACTCAATAAATATTTGATGAGTGAATGAACAAATGAACAAAAGAAACCCTAAGGCTGAATGTCTTTGAGTTATCTCTCCAAGTTATTCAGGTGATATAGGTACATAAGAAAACAATCTGTTAGGTTACTTTGATAGCTGAGAGAGCTCTGTATTCCTAACTCAAACCCTGACTCAGCTGACAAGATATCATAAATAAATCAACTTAAAGGTTTTCTCTTTTTTTTTTCCACTTAGAGAACACAGTGGTAAACAAAAACATTTATCAAATACAGAGTCATAAATATCTAGGTAGCTATATTTTTCATTAATGACTCAATCCAATCTTACCATTATGATGCTTGAATAAGTTCAATGGAAGCACAGAATTCATAAAAAGGCAGAAAAGGAATAGCAAAACAAAGTATGGTAAATATAGATGAATAGTATATCCTTTAATAATGGTATTTCTCACTAGGGCCACATGAAAGACAGTAATACACCGGAAACTCCACATCTCAGTGTTCCAAAGGACAGTACATCACCATCAATTCCAATTCATTCTTGCAATGAAGAATTACAATGGCACACATGGCTTTATTCTGCTTCTTTCTAAGATGTTGGTTACTTAATTTTAATATTTATCTTCTACCAATCATTATTTATTTATTTTCCTTATTTCTTTGTAGATTGACTCCCATTTTCCATAAATTTAAGTTTAGAATTTTTAAGATAGGTGTAGGCATTAATGTGGTATTTAGGCAATATAAAGAAATATCATTATTTTCTTTTCTATCCCTACTAGGAGATTGGGATCATTAATTCAGGTTTTATCTCTGTTTATTTCATTTATTAATGCTACTGGCTCAAGTAAACTGCTTTCAACATGGAGTTTTAGACGATGATGAAATATAAAAATATCAGAATACTAAAAAAGTATTAAAATTATCAATGAGACAGTTTCAAATGTATTAAAAATTTTATATTTATAAATATATAAATATATGCGTGTGTATGCATGCATGTGTGTAACAAGGAGAAAAAACTTGAGAACAAATCTTTTTCTGGAAGGAAAATAGAAAAGTTATCATCTCTAGGTGATGAAATTGTGACTACAAGTATATGCTTTACTCTTAATTTTAGTTTTTCCTAATTTTTTGCAATAAATATTTACCATGTAATGAAGAAGACAATATATTTTTTAAGATTTATATATTTATTTTAGAGACAGAGAGAGAGTGTGTGCAAGGGGTGGGTGAGGCAAAGGGAAAGGGAGAGAGAGAATCTTAAGCAGGCTCCATACCCAGCACAGAGCCTGATGCAGGACTCTATCTCACAACCCTGAGATCATGACCTGAGCTAAAACCAATAGTTGGGTGCTTAACGAACTGAGCCACCCAGGTGCCCCAAGAAGACAATATTTCTAATGTAATATGTAATATTTATTTATTTATTTATTTAATATTTTATTTACTTGTCAGAGAGAGATTGAGAGAGCACAAGTAGGGGGAACAGCAGGCAGAGGGAGAAGCAGGCTCCCCACTGAGCAGGGAGCCCAATGCAGGACTCCATCCCAGGACCCTGGGATCATGACCTGAGCTGAAGGCAGATGCTCAACCGACTGAGCCACCCAGGCATCCCTGTAATATGTAATACTTAGTCCTAAATATTTTTTGACTCTCAACAGTTTCATTGAAAAAAATACACTTCATTGATCTTTCTTATTTATTTATTAAGATTTTACTTATTTATTTGAGAGAGAGAATGAGAGCGAGCACAGAAAAAGAGTGAGAGGGAGAAGCAGACTCTCCACTGAGCAGGGAGCCCTATGCAGGGCTTGATCCCAGGATTCTGAGATCATAACCTGAGCTGAAGGCAAATGCTTCACCGACTGAGCCACCCAGGCGCCCCAATTTATATTTTTTATTCTGTGGTTAATAAATTAATAAAAAGTAAAGTGATTAAAAGATAAAACATAATGCTAGAACATAATGGAAATGAAAATAGACTCAGAAAAAAGCAAAACAAAACAAAATTCTGGGATAATAACAAGAGACCCAATCTTCATATCTTTGGAAAAATAGAAGGGAGAAACATTGGGGCTGAAAGAATATTTGAAGAAATAATGGCTGGAAACTCCCCAAATTTGGCAAATATAAACCTATAGACACAAGAAGCTGAATATGCTCCAAAGAGGATATATCTAAAAAAATCCAAGCCTAAACATACTGTAGTTAAACTTTTAAAAAGTAAAGAAAAGATCTTAAAAGTAGAGTGAAATGATGCATTATCAAAAGGCAAAGGCCAAACTGAATGACAGATTTCTCATTTGAAAGCATGGAGGCCAAAAGTAAGTGGCACGATATTTTGTAAGTTTATGACCAAAAAAATGTCAACTGAATTCTCTGTCAAAACTATTGTTCAGGAATGAAGGGGAAATAAAACCATTATCAAATAAAGGAAAATTTAGAGAATCTGTTGCTAGCAGATCTTTCTTTAAAGACTGACTAGAGAAAGTTCTTCAAACAGAAAGAAAATAATAAAAGAGGAAATCTAGGAGCATCAGGAAGAAAGAAACGACAGAAAGAGCAGAATTATGGACACATACAATAGACTACCTTTCTCCTCATGAGTTCTATAAATCATGTTTGAAATGAAAAGAAAAATTACAACACCATCTGATACCCAAGACAATGGTATTTAAAATGGTAAAAAAAAAAGGGACTTAAATGAACCACAACGTATCAAAATTTGTGAGACACAGTTAAAGCAGTGTTGAGAGAGAAATTTATAGCACTAAGTGCTTACAAATGAGGAAATATTTCAAACGAATAACCTAAGTTTCTACCTTAAAAAGCTAGAAAAAGAAGACCAAGGTAAGCCTAAACCAAGTAGAAGAAAGGACATAATAAAGAGTTGACATCAATGGAACTTAAAAATAGGGAAACAACAGAGAAGATCAATGAAGCAGAAAACTTTTCTTCAAAAACTTAATAAAATTGAGAAATCCATAGTAAAAATTTAAAAAATAAAAAGGAAGAAGGAATAAATTACCAATATCAGAAATGAAATAGAGCATATCACTATAGAGTGTGCAGTCATTAAAAGGTAATAAGAAAATACTACAAACAACTTTGTGCTCATGATTTTGACAATTTACAAGAAATAGACCAAGTCTTCAAAAATCACAAACTACCAAAACTCAACCAAGATGAAATGGGCAATCTGAATAACCCAGCAACAATCAGAGAAATACAATTCATAATTTAAAAATTCCCCCAAAAGAAATAGATAGGCCCACTTTGTCTCACTGGAGATTTATACCCAAACATTTAAAGAATCACCAAGACCAATTTACATATTTTATTTCAGAAACTAGAAGAGGAGGGAACTCACTGTAGGCCAGCATTACCCAAATTAATACCCAACCAGACAGATGCTGCAAGAAAGAGAAAATTACAATGAACTTGACTCCAAAATCCTCAACAATGCATTAGCAAACCAAATCCAAATCCAATAATATTTGGAAAGAATTATACAGCATGACTAAATGGGATTTATTCCAGGTATGCAAGGCTATTCAATATTTAGAAATAAATCATTGCAATCAATATAATCCACCATATCAAAAAGCCAAAGGCGAAAGCACTATATTAGCATACCAGTTGTGTCAAAAATAAGAACTTGATGAAATTCATACCTATTCAAAACATTTTCATAAAAACAGGACCAGAGAGAAACTTTTACAACTTGATAAAGAATCGCTACCAAAAAACCCTAGAGTTGACATTACCCTTAACTGTGAAAGACTGAATGCTTTCCCAATAAGATTAAGCACTGGGGAAATATTTTTTGCTTTCATCACTATTATTCAACATCATGTTGGAAGTTCTAGCCAGAACAACAGGGCAAGAAAATCAACAAAAGCATATAGATTGTGAAGGAAGAAATAAACCTTGCAAAGGACATAAAATAAAAATTGCAAAGGACATAAAAAATCCCAAATAATCCAAAAGCAAACAAATGAAAAATCTTATAGAACTAATAAGTGTGTCCAACAATGTCACAGCTTATAAGACCAACACACAGAAATCATTCTCATTTCTATATATAATAATGAACATGCAGAAACTAAAATTAAAAGCATAGTACCATTTATATCGGTTGCAAAAAATGAAATACTTGTGTATATCCTTAGAAAGTATATATTGAATGTGTATGCTAAAAGTTATGAAATGCTGATGAAAAAATTCAGAGAAGACCTAAATAAATGGGGGGATATACCCTGTTCATGAATTGGTAGACTCAACATAATGAAGATATCCATTTGTCCTGGTTCATAGACAGCTGTCTTCTCGTTATGTGCTCACATGGCAGAGGGGCAAGGGAGGTCTTATAAAGGCACTAATCCCATTTATTCTAACTTCGTGACTTAATCCCAAAGGCCCCGTTCATGAGGGCTCCACCCTCACAGCTTCCCAAAGGTAGCACCCCCTAATACCACCACACGGGGTTAGTTTTCAACATACAAATTTTTTGAGGGAGGCACAACAAACATTCAGTCTATAGCACTGTCTTGAAGAAGTACAAGTTGATGTATCATCAATTCGATGTTTTATCTTAGTAACCAAGAGTAATAACACTCTTTATGGCCAGACAAGAGTGACCTTACCCTAGATTTTATGTTATAGAGAGACATTTTCTAGCCTTTCTCCAGCCACATCCCACCCTGCAGGGTGAAGAGTCCAGGGGGTTTAAAAGATACACCTATCAATAGCCTGCATCCCCACCTTTTAGACCATGCTGTTGGTACTTGGCCCCATTGTACAATCCCAAGGTATACATGGGCTCCTTCCTTTGCTCTATTTTGAAGGCAGACTGCACTGAATGTGCCCATCTGGGCCCCTGGAGTGGCCAAGAGTGCCATCCCCAAAAATGTGGACCAAGTCTGGTTGTGCATGCAGAAAGATTCCCCGTAGGCATGCAAAGCCCGTCGTGGTACGAGACACTGCCTGAGATAGGCAGGGAAGGAGGATGGGCAACATATTTTGGTTCCCTCTTTACCCCTATGTTTCAGCAGGGAGACTTCAAAGACTTTACAAAGAATTCAAGGAGCATTTTCAATTTTAACTTGGCATTCCTAATCTATTGAAGGTATATTTATTAAACTAAGATGGTAGAACATTACATTTGATATAGCTTTATTTTATAACTTTAAAGCATTTACAACTACGGTATGGTAGAATTCTTGGTATACTGTAGAGGGGACTCTCAAGCCCCTTTGGTATGAGTGGCAAGGCTAGGCAGCAGGCATGTGCTCTCTTCCCTAGACATAACAACCAGAGGATCAACCTAAAATACCATAACTATGATAATACTTCCAGGAAATCCTCCTACAGTTTTAGTCAATAATTCTAGATTTGAAGATTCTGGAGAGGAAGGAAGGACATGGTCTTCTGAATTCAATAGCGTACAGATCCAGATACAATAAAAACAGTAATGATTACCATGTACCACCAGGGACCATATTAGGTGCTTTACATGAATTACCTTATGTCATCCTCACAACAACTATATAAATAATGTGCAATTCATCTTATTATACAGATGAGGAAGCCAAGGCTCGGAAGGTATGTTCCAGATCATACAGGTTAAAAGAGACAGAATGCAATTCTGTCTTACTCCAAGGCCAATGCTCATAACTATCCCTTGTCTGGCAATAGATCTATCTAGAGTCAGGTGTCATATTCCCTTAAGTGCTGGGTTAGAGGAAATGTTTCCTTTGAAAAGGCCACAGCACTCTAGGGAGACATTTATGCCAGGGTAGATCCCCAAAATCTATTCCTGCTCTAAGTTTATCAACTTAGCCTTATGTTATTATAGAAATGTGATTTCTAAGTCATAATCAGTAACTGATATCAAATCCAAAAGAAGGGGAAACACCAGGGAATAAGGATTTAGAATATCAGATGAAAGATATGGACTAACAATTAGATTTATAGATACTAGAAAAAAAATCTTAAAGAAAAATATAAGGAAATTCCATGGAGACTATGAGTCTACAACTTAGTCTGACAGTTTCATGTTGCACCATAATTTAATAGAATGGAGGAATACAGTCTCTAAAGTGTTTATATTAAAGTACTCATGAATAATAAAATCATCTTCATTTTAGATGGTCACATATTCTATTTACCTTATTTTATGGCCTTCCAAATGGTGAGAGGGCAAGGATTGGATGATATTAAGTCAACTTAAAAGCAACTGCTTAAGTTGTTTAAGATTGAAATAATTCCTATTTTGTGAGAACTAAAAACCACTGATGAATAAATCAAGGAAGGAAGACATTTATGAAGGCATGAAACATCACTCAGAAACGATCGCCTTCTAGTTAACACTCCATGTAACAATTTGGCTTCTAAGGGAGTTGGCTGTATGGTTTAGTGCACTATTTTGTCAATTTTATGCAGAAAATAATATATTTAGCTGCTACAATATAGCACCGTATAAATGTCCCAACATCTCCATGTTAGAAGTACATGTGAATAATCTTCCAAAAAGTATGTGTATATTAATTTGCCATTGAACAAATGATACAGCCCTACAAAAAAAAAGCCAAAACTTTTCTTTCCTAGCTTTACTTTACAGATAGAATAATATTGTGCCATACTATCTAGTATTATTACCGACATAAAATTTTCTTCTAGGATGAAAATGTAAGGTGAATGATAAGTTTCCTTCTGAGCTGGCATCCTCACCACAGAAGATAAACCGCTAATACACTGTAAAATCACAAACTGCCTAATGTAATAAATTTCTTTTCCGGATAGCATTATCTTTCACCTACTTATTTCTTCCATCTTTCATCCATGGAGTTTTACATTATTTTCACATTGTATGCAATGAGGAAGTCAACTTCATAACTAAACAATCTTTGCCCTTGACAAATCCATTAACCACAAAAAGTGAGACCCAGGCTTTCAGCTGGTCATCATTTGTCCTCTTAGATATCATGTACATGTGAGTTCCCACCCACGAGCACATGCATTCTATCTAATTCTATATACCCCAGGTTTGTTTGACTTTGCACCTTTTGTCTACTTTATTTTACATTTTATTGCTTTTACACAGAAAGTATGTAGAAGAAATTCACAAGCTTCAAGAATTTCATATATATAGTCTCTTTTCAGTTTGCCAAACTACCCTGTGAAATATTTTCCTCTCCATATTTCAAAGTAAATTTTAAAATCCTCATTTGCCTTCAATAACTTCCTAGTCTGTGTGTCAAAAAACCTTCTCTTTAAATCATTCAACAACAATATTTCCAACTACCAAACTAAATATATATATACATATATGTATATACATACATACGTGTGTATACACATCCACATATACATATGCATATTACAAGCAGCAAACTCACCTTCGCATTTGCTGTTGCAACTTATTCCACATTTATTTTCAGTTCATATCAACACAGGTTTTTTTTTTCATCTAAAGCCAAACAAAACACAAGACAATAAATTTAGAGTCTCCTGCTTATATTCCAAAAAATTATCCCGTGAAAGATGACAATGAGGTTTTACTCCTCTAGAGAAAGAAACCAATCTCTAAAATAATGTCCTAGGAAATGGCTTTTCCCTAAGATTTTCTTTTCTATTTATATAAAGCAAAAAGAATACAAATAGGAGAAGCATTTGAGCAAATCAAATGGTAGGAAGTTTCCACGTTAGGCACACTTTTCTTTTCCTGTTTAGAAAAGTTTTATTTTAAGCTGTAAATATTGCAGAATATTCAGAAAGGCATTTATCCACCCTCATTTTTTCCTGAAATTTTTAAGTGTCTTTTTTAGGGCTTGGTTATTACTTGAATAATCATAATAATCATGACCACAACTAAGAGTATTTTTAGTGAATATGAAATAACTTGAAAGAATTGGATCTTAAAATAACTGATCTTGAAATGATTCCTGAAATAACTGAATCTTTATGTGTAAGAGATATTTAAACCCCCAACACCTTCTAATGTTAATTTACGTTCAATTAATTACATTAATTATAATCATAATCTATTAATCTCAATTGAAAATGCAAACACCTGTCAAGGACACTGTGTCTGTTGTTTATGGATAGGTAACATGATGCAGATTTTGCACCAATACAGCTACATTTAAATCCTTTGTAAAACCAGGAGTAAAACAGAGAGGAGCTTTCATTCAATTATCACAAAATCGAGAGAACCTTCAGAAATGCTCACTCAACTCTTTTTCTAACCATACGCTACAATGGAGGCTTGTTTTTCTTGTTGTTCTAAGATTCACAGATTTTGGAATTCAGAGTCAGACAACTTGAGTTCAAGGCCTGGTCCTTGCTGATTGACAAAGAGCAAATTATTCAATATTCGAGACCTGCCTACCTGTGTATAAAATGGGCTTTTGGGGTTTTGTGATGCCTAAACATTACTGCACATGTAAAGCGCTTAGCTCCACTCATTTCTGGCTCATGGCACCTGTTCAATAAATATCACTAGCTGCTGCTACTGCTGCTACGCTTGCTGAGACCCGGGAACACTTGTTCTTTCTGTTAGATACACGAAGATTCTACTGGATATAGTTCAAAAGATGTGGGGTTTTTTTGATTGACAAAATCAGAACATCAAGTGCAAAGACAAAGGAAACATGGTACTTTCCCACCATGTTTGACAAGTGATCCTTCTTGGCCTTCCCACCACCTATTCAAAATAGGTATTAATGCTACCTTAGTTTAGACAAAGCAATTTATGTGGTTACACAGCTCAGTAAGGGCAGAGCTTGAATTCCTATCTCTGAATCCCGTAAACTTTCCTTTTCACCGTCTGTAAACACACACATTAAATTGAGAGGAAAGGGGAAGGAACTCCCAAACCCTCCTTTTCGCCTGATTCATAAACATGAAAGAGTAAATACCATTCTAAGGTTTGCTTCCATAAATTTTGTCATATGAGAGGCAATCAACAAGGCCCTCTGAAAAACTCACAGTTACCTGTGTATCCCAAAGGTTCTTGAAGTTTCTCTTAAATACAAACACTCCTTGGAGAGATTTTATAACCTAATCCTTGAAGAGGAGTTAGCTGACCAATACCTGAGTATGAGTGGCTGACAAAACGGAAGGCAGAATTGGGAAGTGGAGGGGTTGAAGGTGGAACAAGAACTGGAAGAGAGGTCCAAGTTGGAGTCACAGCAAAATACCAAATGAGAAGATAATTCCTATTTCTTGAGTACTTATTAGGCAGAAATAAACATGTACTTTATACTTCATCTTTAACTTGGCTGGAGTGGCCTAATCATTAGCTACTGCTTATTACTATGAAACTCATCTTCCATGGGAAAAAAGAGTAAAGATATTACACTAGCTTAGAGGGTAGAAATTCTGCCTGTTAGTCACAGTTCTGCCCTGTGGTACCTGTCTTGCATGGGGCAAATTTCTTCATAGTTGTGCTTCGGTTTCCTCACTTATAATAATTGCCTTTCTTCCTCACAGAGTTGTTATGAGAGAAAGTTTGAGTATATGTTAAAGCACATGGGAAAACAAAAATAATGCTGAAGAGATGCATATTATTATCATACTACAATGGCTTAAACAAATATTTAACAAGCAAACCATTATATAGGGCATTGTTTCACTACCAATTAACAAACGTTAAGTCAATGTCCATCCTCGCAGGTATGTCCTTGAACAAGGTTGTTTTTGTTAATTATCACTTATTCTGAACTCTTATATAGAACCAAAATACAGCATTACTAAGATGGGATTCTAAGACTATTTTAACCAAAGTCACGCATTAGTCAACTCCTAAGCCCCAAGCCCTTGTCAAGTTGTGTGTGCCCCTGATTTTCACTTCAGATCATGCTGTCATCTGTAAGTAAAGAGACACATTCATCTCACTTCATCTCTGAATTGATCTGAACTTGATTCCAGACCTCAAGCTAATGCAAACTTGAATGGATCCGGTTGGCAAGCTCAGTATTTGCACACCCTTTCATATTCACAAAGATTCTGTCATTCCTACTTGAGTTCTAGCCCAAAAGAATAACTGGGAAGGAAATCTATTTTTAAAATCCCAAGGGAAAGTGTAATTAACCGCTTCCAAATTGTGAACAGTGTTAAAGAGTCTGCAGGGCAGATATTTTACTGAGAAAGAGTCTCAGGTGAATGCCTTGGCCCACACCAGTAGATCTCATTTATCAAGGAAGCAAATTCTTCTTCACAGTATCTTAATCAAGAAATCATAAAGTAGTTCTCATCCAAGTCTTCCCTCTTGGCGCTCACCAGCCTATCATTTCTCTTATCCACTATACTGCCTGGCTATGCAACATACTTTGTCTCCAAAGCACTTTCTGTCAAAAGCAGAAAAAAAAGAAAAGAAAAGAAAAAGAAAAAAAAATCTAAATCATAAAATTTGGACACATGCACATTTATTTTCTTCTGATAATGTCCTTCATTTCTAATGCCATTGTCTCTGTCCCTTGCAATCACTGCATTTCTTTAATCTGTCACCTTTCTTGGACTTCTCTTGTTTACTCCCATAAACAACATCACTGGGGGAAAAAAAAAGTAAAGCGGAATTTGATGTTGGGTCAATGAGGATTTGAATCTTTTATTTACTACCGTAATCACAAAGCGGAATTGCTTCCTTCAAATTACACTCATAAATTATTGGCTATTACGCCTCAGTGTATTGGTGCAAAGGTTGATGCTGAATAAAGTTTTAGAGGGGCAGAGAACTTGTAATTTATATGTCACATGTGGTCATGACATACCTACTTGTCACTTGCCTGAGTAGCTACAGAGGGATGGAGAAAAGTAGTGTTAATATACCCTTATGGATGCCAAAACTTCCCCTGGCAAATGTTGTGATGCATCCAAGAACCTTGCTTGTGAGGTGACACCACTTCGCTTCTTTAACCAGCTACTCAATTTTCAATTTTCAGCTCCAGAAGACCTCGTAATTTCCCTTTAGGAAACAGAAAAAAATGAGGCCAAAAAATAAAGCATGCTCATTTTTAGGCACAGGAGATTATCTCAGTCCTCCTAAGGCAAATTAGCAAAACAAAGCCCATAGAAACATGCACAGCTTTCATTTTGTCCCTAAGCAATTGCATATTTATTCCTTTCCAGAGGAGCCAGGTGAAATTAACTCGCGGAATATGGACAAGGGATTATTTAAGTCTATTTTCCTCATTAAACCCACTGTTCAGTGTTTATGAAAACTATTAAGCCAAAGACTCATTATTCATCCTGCAGGTAAGCTGACCCTTAGGTGTGCAACTCTTCAAAATAAGGATAACTTCTCTGATTTTAATTGGGAAAAAAATTAATAAATACAATGACTGATGCTAGCTCCAACATTAAGTTTTTCAGTGAAAAGTAACCAAAGTCAAGTGTAAAAAGCCATGTCACAAGGTGGGAGAATATATTTGTAACTTATAAACAAAAAAATCTCAACCAAAATATAAAAATAAGCCCTCCAAATACATTTTTATTTTTATTTTTTTAATTTAAATTCAATTAGCCAACCTAGAGTACATCATTAATTTCAGAGGTAGCGTTCAATAATTTATCAGTTGTATAACACCCAGTGCTCATCACATTCCAAATACATTTTTAAAATGACAAAGAAGAAATCCGAAGTCCAATAAGCAAATTAAAACCTGTACACCTCATTAGCAAGTTAGGAAATAAATATTTAAATTATAATGGACTATCAATATATACTAATTAAATTGGTAAAAATTCAAGTGGCTGACAGTGCCAAGCATTTGTGAGCACATGACACAACTGAGAACTCTCACACATGGTTTATGGGGATGTAAATTGCACTTTGAAAAATCATTTGACATTATCCATTAGAGTTGATGATGTGCTGTGTATACCCTAAAACACAGCACTGGATATATACCTCAGAGAAATTCCTATACCAAGATAAAAGTAAGGAGATCAGCAGCAGCAAAGTACATGTGTTCACCAAACAGGAGTAACCCAAATGTCCCTGATGACAGAGGGAACATATGATTGTGGTATGCTCCTGTAATAGAACACTGGATAGCAATGAAAACAAATGAGCTTCAGCTACACAAAACTATATGGATGAGTCCAGGGGTTATATCACAAATACTGAATAACTGACGTGACATTGATTTCAACAAACAGAAAACATGACAGATATTAACAACTCCTATAGGTCTGCTGGAATAATATCAATGAGCACTAGATAAATGTAAGTACTACAAGATAATATGCAGCAAGAGGACTTTTAGGGGGCCGGCAAAGTTATGCTTCCTTACTCGGGAAGGGGTGACCATCATTCACTATACAGCTATTCTCATACCTGAGATACTCTATTTTATGCCATTTTCTAAATGTAGGAAATATTTTACAATAAAAATATACAGACATGGAAACAAAAGAAGAAAACCAAAGTTACATACACCTGTAAGGGTATTCTCTTCTGGCACTGGGTGGAGATAGTTATTGAACCTATCAAAGTGATATGATGAGCACTGGGTGATATACTCAACTAAGGTATCATTGATCATTATATCAAAAACTAATGATGTGCTATACCTTGGCAAATTGAATTTAAATAAAATAAAATAAAAATAAAATAAAATATATTTTCCTATGAAAGTTTTAAAGCTACTCTTCATTTTTTCAAGATTTTCAAAATTGTTACCTCATCCATACAATTGTGGTTGCCTCCACACCACTTTAATCAGCGCTGCCACTTCAGAGCTCAATGCTGTTGCTTCTTCCTAAGGTGCTCCTAATCCAGGCAGGAGCACCTTAGTAACCAGTGTACTGGGCCAGGAGTAATGTCCTCACTTATCACCATCATGCTTGCCATATGCCCAATGAGTGATCAAGTTCTAAAATCCACCTGAATGGTCTACTTTCTAAGGTGAATTCTGGTACCAGTTTTAGTCTAGGTTTTTCTAAAGCAGATACTAAGGTAAATACTTGTGTACAGGTAATTTTGGGGGAGAATGATGCCATTAGCAGGAATCAGAGATGGGAAGAGAGGCCAATACGATAATCCAAAACCAAGGATGACTAATAGTCCTGCAGGATCCTGGGTGGGGGATGAAAAGCCATTAGTTCCTGTCCCTCAGTGACCAAGGGTGACTCAAGGAGGGTTAACTCCTTCGTATCTCCAGGTTCCACATGCCTGAGTGCTGAGAAGCTTCCTCTGAGTGACTTTCACCATAGAAGCAGAAAAGGCTCAGAGCAAGAATCAAGAGTATGAAGTAAAGGTTTGAGTTGAGGATGTCTTAGGTTCCCCCTTCACAAAGCTTGTTGACGCTTGCAAGGAACTGGTCACCACAAGAGTGGCTGGACCAATGGGGAGTAATGGACAAGTGGCGCCTGGTCCACCAGTATAAATCTGTTTAGGGACTTTCCAGCATCAATTCACCTATTTTTGTAACAGAATCTCCATTTCATCGAGGAACCACTTATCCTCCACTTTCAGTTCCTGTCATGAGTCTGTGGTCGAAGCCACACCAAGCTCTGGAGGTGAGTTTGTGAATCAGCTCTGGCCATTCACTGCCAGTGAGTCTCCATCTGGGGGTCTCTTGTTGGAACTGTGAACAGAGGAGATTTTCTATCATTAAAGCTAGGAAGGTGTATGTCTGGGGATTGTCACATGGGTCTAGGCTGCCTATAAGTGAAACCAGTGCAATGGAAACCTGGGTGCAGAGAATAAAACAGAAAGATCTCAGATAATGTTATTTAAGTGTCTGCATACAACCATGCATGAAGCCAATGCACCTTGTTCTTTTTTTTTTTTTTTTTAAATACGAGCCAATAAATTCAGGTTCCTCTCTTTTTCCTTACCAGTTTCTAAACAACCCCAAGAAAAGTTGTTGTGCCTAAGATTTTTTTTAAGATTTATTTATTTATGTATAGAGAAAGAGAGAGAGAGGGCAGTGGGGAGGGTCAGAGAGAGAGGGAGAGAGAGAATCTCGAGCAGACTCCCCCCTGAGTGCAGAGCTCAATGCGGGGCTCAATCTCATGACACCGACATCATGACCTGAGCCAAAACCAAGACTGAGCCACCCAGGTACCCCTGTTGTGCCTAAGATTTTTAAAAAGTTGTTTTCAAATAAGAATGAGAATTGAAACTTAATAGGCTGTGGATGAATTTGCGATATTGTTTTTGCACAATTATTGTAGACATCAATTCACATGCGTAAATTCTTCGTCACTTTGACAATACCTATCATTGAAGGAATAATAACTCCGGCTCCTTAGAGAAAGAAATGTAAATAAAACGTATTATAAGGACTTGGATGATTGAAAGCACAACCGAGGGCCTTGAGGTCTCCTCATAAGTTTTTCTTTGACCAACATTTGTAGTCAGAGCATTAAAGTTAGTACCTGCTTCAAAAAAATTATTTTTTCCAAACTTCAGAACACATAAGACAAGGCAAGGCAAAGACAAGTGTATAATTACATGGAGAGTGCTTATTTTCTTTAAAGGTACCATAATGCAGCAGAGATTCACATTCCTTTCTGCAGAACATGGAACTGTTCTACCATTTAGATGCGGTGGTTCTCTCTGGCTGGAAAGTCAGTTTGATTTTATTCCCTCTTAACAGTTTTGATTTTCTGACTATTATGATGGAATCGGCTGTAGGCAACTCTGTGAATTCATTGCATAGCATTCACTAACAAGGGGATATTGTAAAAATAGGTGTGGCATTACCTATATATGGACTGAATATGCTGGGGAGAGAAAAAGATAGATAAATGGACAGAGAGATAGATGTGATACACACATTAAGAAATATATTTTCATGGGAACCAAAAGTTCACGTTACTTATACAGTTATCTCATTTAAATGATATAATCTACTTATGAAGTAAAAAATTTTATCCAGATTTTAGACATGGCAAAGTGACATTAACCACTGATACACACTTAGAGCAAAGAAATAAACTCTCTTTATTCCTTTTTTTCTTTTTCTAATGTTCTTTCCACTCCACTGGAATTGAAATTTTTGCTAATAAAAGAATGATATTTTTATAAAAACTGGCTAGGATTTTAGATTTGTTCATCCTTCTGTGATTTCCTATTGCTCTTATAGTATGCACTAGTAACATTACAAAAAAATTTTTTAAGGTTTTGCACCCTCAGATTATTGTGCATAATTTCAGAGGATGCTGTACATACATCTACTATAGCATTAATCAGCTTGAATTATAATTATCTCCATGTAGTACACTTCTGGTGGACCACACAATCTATTTCAGACACTTCTTCTTTGTTAATATTTGTGCAAAAATCAGGGGGTTATGTGCCTCACCTGATGTTGAGTCCCTCAGCAACACCAACACCACACCAAATTCACTGGGTGAATTTTGGCTATTGACACTTTGACTCTCAAAAACAAATTAGTATTTCTATTGCCCTTATAAATGATAAGTATAGAAATTGTCACAGGATATACAATTCTGACCACTGAAATATGAGGGGTTACTAACAGGGGATGTCTGAGCAATTTTTATTTACTAAAAAAAAACATAACTAGAGATGGCTATGACCCATGATTCCCCTTCTCCCTTCTGGTTTTGGATGCTATTGTGTGAGGATGTTATGCTTGGAGCTGCAGCTTGATGCTGTGAATGTAAAGCCGATAAAAAAAAAAAAAAAGACAGTTCATTACATATGGCTGAAAGAAAATATAAACAAATAAAAACAAAAACAAAAACCCTGAAGCACTTCTCTCAGTTTTGAGTTGCAGGATTTTCTAATTTTTACTGCGCACAAAGTACACAGGTTTTGTTTCTTGCAGCCAAAAGCATCATATTAGAAACAGCATGTATGTATTTTTTTGTAACAAATAAAACTTTGAGTAACAGGAGGACAAAGATTCCATCCTACTAATCTTTGTAACTACAGTGTCTCATACCAAGCATAGTGAATTCTCAGATGTTGTTAGTTGAATGAATGCATGAAGCGAACAACTTTCAAAATAATGAAAAAAAGAAAAATCATGCTAACACTGTCACTTCTCAACCAGTTTTTGGCAAATAATAACAATCGGAATTTTCATTGTAGAAGCCTTTACAGGGTAGAAATTCTGAGAATATTTGGTCCATTGGATTAACAACTTAGACAAGCGTAGAGTAACTGAAGTTTATTGAATTCATAAATTAGTCACTGGAAGTCTTTGTGTTTAATACAGGGTATCATTCATTTAACTAGCAATTTCTGTTGTGCTCTTCCTTTAGAATGTCTATTAATATGGGTCATCTGCTAGAACCCGGGCGTCACTTTGTTCTCTAGACTCTGTCTCATCTTTGGGAGACCTTCTAATATGAGAATGACATCTAGAACAGAGAATAAAGTAAAATAAGTGAGTACACAGGTGGCTTTTTTTAAAAAGCCCACAAATGATTGATAAGTAAATGGAATTTTTTGGAAGTTTCATCCCTAAGTTGAAAGAGAATTTAAAACAAAAAAGGATTCAATTTTCCACATGGTCAGGGGCTCTATCTGAGCTTGAGGTGACCCCCCCCCAAACTCTCCTTTCTTTCTGTGCCACAGAATGTGGGCTGATGTTTCTCTGTTAACCTTCTCTTATTCCTTTGAGCTGTCAAAGCAGTTTTGCCAACACACTTGAATAGACTGTCCATCATAATTTCATTTAAAATATATTCAAACATAAAATATATCCACCTGCCAGAAATATTTAAATTTAGTTTATTACAGATTTTTTTAAATGAAAGAAAATTACCTCCCATAAAAGATATATCTTATATATTATATCTCTCATTTGGGGCTAATATTTAATTTATAATATATATTTTTTTCATCTAACTTTATCATCCTAAGTTTTTAAAACCTGTGATGTTAATCCACAACAGACATGTAATTCCTTGCATTTATTCAATCACAAACTTGATCCTACAGTGACTTTAGCATGCATATTACTACAAGCAACAGAAACCAACATTGGCCATCTTAAACCTACATGGATAGATTAGATAGATGGATGGATAGATAGATAGACAGGTATAAAGAGAGAAAAAGACAATAGATAAATAGATAGATAGATAAAATAACTTACTGGAAGCATAGGGAATCCAAGGAAAACCTGCATAGTTTGTCTCAGAAATTACAAGAACCAAGGCAACTCCAGGGTCTAGACAAGTAGAATTTACAGTCAATGACTTCAGGGAATAATCTGAGGAATGAATTAATTCCAAATACATTTGTACTTGGGCCACCCCACTCAGGATTAAAAATCCAGAAAAGACAATTTGGATTAAGTTTAAGAACCAAGATTAGTGTCTATTACTCTTCTAAGATAGCCTTCAATATAGAAAAACTAGTTCCTCAAGCAAAAACTATAGAGCTATTACTAAAAAAAAAAAAAATTAGAAAGGGACAACCACATCCAGCAATAGTGGGCTTCACAATCTAATCACCAATCTTCCTGGATGTGAAATTCATGACCCAGGTCATAACCTCATCTTGCTTTCATTTATTAAGATCTACTTAGTATTCTTCTGACTTTTGAGTTTTGCTTCCTACTAGGGTACAACTCACACTCTCTCTAATGTTGGATACTTACTCCATGTAAATCTTCTGCCAGGCCTGGCCCAACAACAGGTGCCCTCCATGCTGATGCATTGGTGTCTAGATTACTCTGGCTCAATGAAAAAGGTCCATGGAAAATGCTATACCAACCCTTTCATTAAATGTGGTAGGTGCCAGCTTAGGTGCCATGGCAGGTGGGGAGGTGGCGCAAGGGTGAGCTAAATAAAAGAAACATTTTATCTTTTTTTTTTTTTTTTTTAAAGATTTATTTATTTATTTGAGAGAGCGAGAATGAGAGAGAGTACATTAGAGGGGGGAGGGTCAGAGGGAGAAGCAGGCTCCTCGCTGAGCAGGGAGCCCGATGTGGGACTCGATCCAGGGACTCCAGGATCATGACCTGAGCCGAAGGCAGTTGCCTAACCAACTGAGCCACCCAGGCGCCCCAAAGAAACATTTTATCTTTAATGGAGATTACACTTGAGAGGCGGAGACAGACATTAAGTAGTGACTCGCACAAAGGAATGAAAACTATAACTGTGAGTAGTGCTACAAAATAGAAGGTCACTGTACTATGACAGGGAGAATTTGACCATGTCTGCAAGGTCAGGGAAGACTACCTTAAAGGAGGAACAATTACAATGGGATCTGAGGAAATAATAGAAATTAAACAGGTAAAAGGTAAGGTAAGTGGTGGCCAAGGACAATGCACCAAATAGAGGAGCAAGTTTTGTAAAAACTCTGAGGTGGAATGGAGACTGACCTGCTCAAGGAAGAGAAGAAAGTCAGGGAGGCTGAAGAGCAGTGACTGCACTGGAAAGAAGGCCTGGGAATTTTGGATTTGCTTTTTTTTTTTTTAATTGTATTTATTTATTTTAGAGAGGGAGAGCTCATGTAAGCAGGGGGAGGGGCAGAGGAAGAGGGTGAGAGAGAATCTCAAGCAGATTCCCTGCTGAGCCAGAGCCTGATGTGGGGCTCGATCCCATGACCCTGAGATCATGACCTGAACCGAAACCAAGAATTAGATGCTTAACCCACTGAACGACCCAGGCACCCCTGGATTTGTTTTGGATTGGGATGAGATGACGCTGGAAAATTAGGCAGGTGCCAAACAACTCAGCATTTTATAAGCCATGTTAAGAATTTGATCTTTATCCAAAGAATAATGAAAAGCCAATGAAGTGTTTTAAGCATGATCAGATTTGCATTTTAAAAAAAAGATCCTCTCTCTACAGAGTGCAAAATATGTTGGAGAAAGGCCAGAATAGGAGCTAGTGTTTCAACTAGGAAGCCATGGCATAAGTCCAGGCAGTGATGATGATTATTTAAGTTCGGGTGATAGATGGAGATATACAGGAGGGGGGAAAAGATGGCAGAGGAGTAGGGGACCCTATTCCAACTGGTCCCCGGAATGAGCTGGATAACTACCAGACCACTCTGAGCACCCACGAAATCAGCGTGAGATATAAGAAGATCTGGATCTCTACAAACAGAATATCGCAGGCGGTTGGTTTTGAGGTACGAAGCGGGGAGCCGTGATTCCGAGGGCAGATACCGGATGATAAACGGCAGTGGGAGGAAGCCTGGCTGTGGGGATCCTACACCACCAGTGAGCGACAGCCTCGCACGCTGGGGACAGGGCACAGACTCGCAGACCAATAGTGGCAAGGAAAGGACCTTGGGGCAGCCCCCAGGAAGGAAACCTGGAGCGGTGGGGTCGTGCATGTGAACTGGGGGCGGCTGGCGGTTTTAGAAGCACAAAGGGCAGAGACGTGCCCCGACCTGGAGGCATGACTGGGAGCACTGAGGAGGGGCGCACAACCCAGGACGCTGCAGTTTATAGCAGCACGGACAGAGACGGAGATAGTGTGGTCTGGAGAGCTCACTGAAGAACAGGCTGTGATCTCTCTGCTCTGAGGCAGAGGGTTGGAAACGGTCTCTTCTGCTCTGACTCTCAGAAGAGACGCGGAAAGCCGCCAGGGAAAGCCGCCAGAGAACAAAAGCCCCCAAAAACTGGTTCCCACTGAGTCCATCCCCCACCACAGGGGGGCAGGGCAACTCTGCCCAAATAGGGTTGCCTGAGTTACAGCACGGCAGGCCCCTCCCCCAGAAGACAGGCTGGGAAAACAAGAGGCCAGCAACCCTGAGGTCCCTAGAAAAGAGGTGCATCTTGCTTGGGTTCTGGTTAATAATTTGGACTCTATATATTCCCTCAACCACCCATCAACAGAATGACTAGGAGGAGGAATCCCCAAAATAGGAAAGACTCAGAGATTATGACTTATGCTGCAGATTTACAAATGGATGCAGATATAACCAAGATGTCGGAGATGGAACTCAGGCTAGCAATTGTGAAGACAATAGCTAGAATGGAGAAATCAATTAATGGCAACATAGAGTCTCTAAGGGCAGAAATGAAAGCTGAATTGGCAGAACTTAAAAATGCTATCAATGTAATCTAGATAATCTAACAGCTAGGGTAAGTGAGGCAGAAGAAGGAATTAGTGACCTGGAAGACAATTTAATAGATAAAAAGAGAAAAGAGGCGGCCAGGGAAAAACAACTCAGAATCCATGAAAATAGAATCAGAGAAATAAGTGACACCATGTAGGGTTCCAATGTCAGAATTATTGGAATCCTGGAGGGAGTGGAGCGAGAGAGGACTAGAAGATATATTTGAGCAAATCGTAGCTGAGAACTTCCCTAATCTGGGGAATGAAACAAACATTCAAGTCCTAGAGGCAGAGAGGACCCCTCCCAAGATCAAGGAAAACAGGCCAACACCCCGGCATGTAATAGTAAAACTTGCAAATCTTAGAACCAAGGAAACCATCTTAAGGGCAGTTAGGGGGAAGAGATTCCTTACGTACAGAGGGAGGAACATCAGAATAACATCAGACCTATCCACAGAGACCTGGCAAGCCAGAAAGGCCTGGCAAGACATATTCAGGGTACTAAATGAGAAGAACATGCAGCCAAGAATACTTTATCTGGCAAGGCTTTCATTTAGAATGGATGGAGAGATGCAGGGCTTCCACAACCGGCAGAAACTGAAAGAATATGTGACCACTAAGCCGGCCCTGCAAGAAATATTAAGGGGAGTTCTATAAAAGGAGAAAGACCCCAAGAGTGATATACAACAGAAATTTACAGGGACAATCTATAAAAACAACGTCTTCACAGGCAACATGATGACAATTAATTCATATCTTTCAATAATCACTCTCAACATGAATGGCCTAAACGCTCCCATAAAACAGCACAGGGTTGCAGACTGGATAAAAAGACAGGACCCATCCATATGCTGTCTACAAGAGACTCATTTTGAACCTAAAGATACATCCAGACTGAAAGTGAAGAGATGGAGATCCATCTTCCACGCCAGCGGACCTCAAAAAAAAGCTGGGGTAGCAACTCTTATATCAGACAAATTAGATTTTAAACTAAAGTCTGTAGTTAGAGACACAGAAGGACACTATATCATTCTTAAAGGGTCTATCCAACAAGAAGATCTAACAACTGTAAATATCTATGCCCCCAACATGGGAGCAGCCATCTACATAAGCCAACTGTTAACCAAAATAAAGAGTCATATTGATAACAAATACATTAATTGTAGGAGACCTCAATACTCCACTCTCAACAATGGACAGATCATCTAAGCAGAAAATCAACAAAGAAACAAGAGCTTTGAATGATACACTGTCACCAGATGGACCTCATAGATATTTACAGAACATTCCACCCTAAAACAACAGAATACTCATTCTTCTCAAGCACACATGGAACTTTCTCCAGAATAGACCATATACTGGGTCACAAATCAGGTCTCAACCGATACCAAAAGATTGAGATTATTCCCTGCATATTCTCAGACCACAATGCTTTAAAACTGGAACTCAATCACAAGAAAAAAATTGGCAGAAATTCAAACACCTGGAAGCTAAAGACCACTCTGCTCAAGAATGTTTGGGTCAACCAAGAAATCAAAGAACTTAAACAATTCATGGAAATCAATGAGAACGAAAACACATTGGTCCAAAACCTATGAGATACTGCAAAGGCGGTCCTAAGGGGGAAATACATAGCCATCCAAGCCTCACTCAAAAAAACAGAAAAATCCCGAATTCACCAACTAACTCTACATCTTAAAGAACTAGAGAAAAAGCAACAAACGATGCCTAAGCCACACATTAGAAGAGAAATAATTAAGATTAGAGCAGAGATGAATGAATTAGAAACCAGAAACACAGTAGGTCAGATCAACAAAACTAGAAGTTGGTTCTTTGAAAGAATTAATAAGATCGATAAACCACTGGCCAGACTTATACAAAAGAAAAGAGAAAGGATCCAAATTAATAAAATTATGAATGAAAGGGGAGAGATCACGACTAACACCAAGGAAACAGAAACAATTATTAGAAATTATTATCAACAACTGTATGCCAATAAACTGAGCAATCTGGATGAAATGGAGGCCTTCCTAGAAACCTATAAGCTGCCAAGACTGAAACAGGAAGAAACTGACAACCTGAATAGGCCAATAACCAGTAACGAGATTGAAGCAGTGATCAAAAACCTTCCAAAAAACAAGAGTCCAGGGCCTGATGGATTCCCTGGGGAATTCTACCAAACATTCAAAGAAGAAATAATACCTGTTCTACTGAAGCTGTTTCAAAAAATAGAAACAGAAGGAAAACTTCCAAACTCATTCTATGAGGCCAGCATTACTTTAATCCCCAAACCAGGCAAAGACCCCATCAAAAAGGAGAATTTCAGACCGATATCCCTGAGGAATATGGATTCCAAAATCCTCAACAAAATCCTAGCTAGTAGGATCCAACAATACACTGAAAGGATCATCCACCATGACCAAGCGGGATTTATTCCCAGGTTGCAAAGGTGGGGTTCAACATTCGCCAATCAATCAATGTGACAGAATACATTAATGAGAGGAGGGAGAAGAACCATATGGTCCTCTCAATTGATGCAGAAAAAGCATTTGACAAAATACGACATCCTTTCCTGATTAAAACTCTTCAGAGTATAGGGATAGAGGGAACATTCCTCAAGTTCATAAAATCCATCTATGAAAAACCCACAGCAAATATCATCCTCAACCGGGAAAAGTTGAGAGCCTTTCCCTTAAGATCAGGAACACGTCAAGGATGCCCACTCTTGCCACTATTGTTCAACATAGTAGTAGAAGTCCTAGCAACAGCAATCAGACAACAAAAAGAAATAAAAGGTATTCAAATTGGCAAAGAAGTCAAACTCTCTCTTTTCGCAGATGACATGATACTTTATGTGGAAAACCCAAAAGACTCCACCCCCAAATTACTAGAACTCATACAGCAATTCAGTAATGTGTCAGGATACAAAATCAATGCACAGAAATCAGTTGCTTTCTTATACACTAACAATGCAACTGTAGGAAGAGAAATTAGAGAAATGATTCCATTTACAATAGCACCAAAAACCATAACATACCTCGGAATAAACCTAACCAAAGAGGTAAAGTATCTATACTCTAGAACTACAGAACACTCATGAAAGAAATTGAAGAAGACACAAATGGATGGAAAAATATTCCATGCTCATGGATTGGAAGAATAAGCATTGTTAAAATGTCTATGCTGTCCAGAGCAATCTATACCTTCAATGCCATCCCGATCAAAATTCCAATGACATTTTTCAAAGTGCTGGAACAAACAATCCTAAAATTTGTATGGAATCAGAAAAGACCCCGAATCGCCAAGGAAATGTTGAAAAAGAAAAACAAAGCTGGGGGCATCACATTGCCCGATTTCAAGCTATATTCCAAAGCTGTGATCACCAAGACAGCATGGTACTGGCAAAACCGACATTTAGACCAATGGAACAGAATAGAGAACCCAGAGATGGACCCTCAACTCTATGGTCAAATAATCTTCGATAAAGCAGGAAAAAATATGCAATGTAAAAAGGACAGTCTTTTCAATAAATGGTGCTGGGAAAATTGGACAGCCACATGCAGAAGAATGAAACTCGACCATTCTCTAACACCATACACAAAGATAAACTCAAAATGGATGAAAGACCTCAATGTGAGACAGGAATCCATCAAAATCCTAGAGGAGAACATAGGCAGTAACCTCTTTGACATCGGCCACAGCAACTTCTTTCAAGATACATCTCCAAAAGCTAGTGAAACAAAAGAAAAATGAACTTTTGGGACTTCATCAAGATAAAAAGCTTCTGCACAACAAAGGAAACAGTCAACAAAACAAAGAGGCAACCCACAGAATGGGAAAAGATATTTGCAAGTGACACTACAGATAAAAGGCTGGTATCCAAGATCTATAAAGAACTTCTCAAACTCAAAACCCAAAAAACAAATAATCAAGTTAAAAAATGGGCAGAAGACATGAAAAGACACTTCTCTGAAGAAGACATACAAATGGCTAACAGACACATGATAAAATGTTCATCATCATTCAGGGAAATTTAAATCAAAACCACATTGAGATACCACCTTACACCAGTTAGAATGGCAAAAATGGACTGGGAAAGAAACAACAAATGTTGGAGAAGTTGTGGAGAAAGGGTAACCCTCTTACACTGTTGGTGGGAATGCAAGTTGGTACAGCCACTTTGGAAAACAGTATGGAGGTTCCTCAAAAAATAAAAAATAGAGCTACCCTATGACCCAGCAATTGCACTCCTGGGTATTTACCCCAAAGACACAGATGTAGTGAAAAGAAGGTCCATATGCACCCCAATGTTCATAGCAGCAATGTCCGCAATAGCCAAACTGGGGAAAGAGCTGAGATGCCTTTAAACAGATGAATGGATAAAGAAGATGTGGGCCATATATATAATGGAATATTACTCAGCCATCAGAAAGGATGAATACCCAACTTTTACATCAACATGGATGGGACTGGAGGAGGTTATGCTAAGTGAAATAAGTCAAGCAGAGAATGTCAATTATCATATGGTTTCACTTATTTGTGGAACATAAGGAATAGCATGGAGGACATTAGGAGAAGGAAGGGAAAAATGAAGGGGGGAAATTGGAAGGAGGCATGAACCATGAGAGACTATGGACTCTGAGAAACACAGGGTTTTAGAGGGGAGGGGGGAGGGGGGATTGGGTAGCCCGGTGATGGGTATTAAGGAGGGTACGTACTGCATGGAGCACAGGGTGTTATAGGAGAACAATGGATTGTGGATCACCACATCAAAAACTAATGATGTATTGTATGGTGACTAACATAACATAATAAAATTTAAAAGAAAGAAAAAAGAAATGGAGATATACAAAGAGCATCTGCTCGAAAAAAATATTTAGGGGTTAGAAACTGTCAAGATTTTTACAATATGTTGGATATGGAGAGGGGAGGGAGAAAGAGGGAGAAGGAGGTGTTAAACAGTACCCTCTATTTCTCATGTTCACTTAGAGAGGAAGAACTAGAAGAGACTGGAATTTGGTAGGATTTGGACTGGGATTGATAGATTTGGGGCATGCTAATTATGAGATGTTTTTGAGACATACAAGTAAAAATGTCTGATAGGTGACTGATTATATATTTCTATAGCTCTGAAGAGAGATCTGAAGAGCAGATGTAAATGTATGAACCACATGAAGACCCAGTTGTAATTTGACATATCCTAATCAATTTCTACATATCAATCCCATTTGAAAAGATCTAAACTCAAAATAATCTTCAGAGCTCTCGGTTGTAACTTGACAATGAAAATCACAAAAGGGAAGGTAGTATAATGGAAAGATGGCAGCATTTTGTGTTAGAAGACCTGGGTTCGAGTCTCAATATGCTTGTTAAGTAATTCTGTAATCTTTGGCTGATGACCTTCTCACTCAGAAATTTAGTTCCCTGTTCTGTAATATATCAATAAGGATACCTCCCCCTGATTGGTGTTCGAAGGGCTAGTGTCATGATATTCATGATGAGGGGAGATGAAACTTCTTTGTAAAGTGCTACAAACACCCGTCTTATTTTATTCCCAAACTCCTACCACTATGTATGTAGGTATAGTCTACTGAATGCTTACCACACACCATCAATGAGCAGCACTAGCCTTTGAGAAGTCTCAAACAAGCTGGCATGCTAGACTATCACTGCTTCACTGGTCATCTAGGAGCGATGTCAAAAAAAAAAAAAAAATGCAACCTCAGTTCCCTTTAATCAGCTGGACCTTCACATAATGGCTCCATTCTTTATAAGTAATTATTATGAAAGATACAGAAGAGATTGTGCCAACATGGGAATTCAGTGGCTGTAACAAACTGTTTTTCATTTAATTTCTTATCTTATCTTGAAAGGCCAAGTATTAAAATGGCTTTAAAGGCTTTTTCTTTTTTTTAAAGACAAACTGTTTTACTCCATTTCTCTCTAGATAAAATAAGTACCATCTGTCCAACCACAGGATGAGGAGATACTCCCCATTCAGGGAAGGAAACATAGTCCTGACAAGTGTATGAGACTGTTGCAAATTAAAACCATAGGAACCACTTTTAAGGAACATTCTAACACTGTCCCAGAAAAATTTCTGAGAACTTACTTTATAATTTTGGAGAAAATCATCAGAGATGCTAGTAGAATCAAAGAAGATGGAAGAAAATGTCATTTAACTATAGATTTGTTACAACACACCTAAAAACGTGCTAGTACTAAGTCATATTTCAGCAATGAAATAAATATCCTAGTTCAGAAAATGTTTTAATAAGCAGCAACAAATATACGTTCTTGCAAATATATGTTCCTTGTTACTATATTCTTTTACTAACTCCACACTCAGACTTACAAATAAAATTTGGATTCTTCCATAATGTAGCTACCATTCTTTTCTATTCCCTCATGAAAAGTATCAACAAAAACATCAAAGTATGTCAAGAATTACTATTCTTATTATATACTATATACTATTATTAACTTTTACTAAGGATATAAACTGTATACTTTATTATATATTTTATACATATAATGTGTACACATAATGTATAAATGGTACCTTATTTATATTTTAATGCATAAAATGGTACTTTATTATAATCTAGAATCTACTGAGGGCTAATTATTATATTTTACAATTGGTTCAATTTAAGATAACATCTAATTAGAAAACATAGCTACTGCTCAAAAAAATTTTAAAACAGAGGATTGAAAACATGGATAATTTCATCATTTATTTTAGCTTGTTAAAAACAAAAGTTACCTTAGCAAGAGAGCAAAGTTAAAATCACTGGTAGTAAGGCAGGTCAACTTCATGCACCTCCAAAGCTAGTATACTACGGACACCACATGCCCTTCTGTGGAATTCTTCCCAGTGACAACTGATCAAATCACAATAAACCCTCAGGCAAGCCGAAGTGAGGGACGTTGTACAGAATAAGGGCAAGTATCTTAAAAGCCAAAGAAATACTAAGGTAGACTGAGGAACTCTTGACTGGAGGTGACAAGGAGACATGAGACCTCTAGTTGTTTGAGATAATTGTGTTTGGGGCACAAAAAATATATTAGAGGAACAAATGGAGAAATCTGAATAAGGTCTGCAAATTAGTTAATAATGCGGCATCAATTTTAATTTTCTTATTTTGAGAAATTGAACTAAGCTTATGTGAGGGAACATTTGGGGAAGCTGTGTGAAAGGTATGTGGGAAATATATGTAGTATTTTTGCAATTTCTTTGCTTATATTTTATAAACCTAAAACTATTGCAAAGATAAAAGGCTTTTTTAGAGCTATGTCTTATGTAAAAAGTATACATTAGATTTTATGTATATATAGTATATATATTATGTATACAGAGTAAAATTTGTTTATGAATGTTAACTATTTTAGAAGCTGTTTCACTTCATTAAATCACTTCAGTAATTATTGTGCTACGGAGTATTATTTGTGTGGAAACTTGTTTATTTCAGACTGGTTTGCCACCGTGAATTATTTTTCTACAAAATTTTTGTATTTTAAAGAAACAATTCCTGAAAAAATGTTGAAATGTGGCATCATTCTTTGTAGTATTCATCCTCATAATAGTTCAGATTTGCTAACAAAGTTCTCTTTTCTTCATAATAGACAGGGTTTTATTTTTATGAAAGAAGAAAGAAGATAATGCTTCCAAAACAATCACAAGACTTATGGACTGTACATCCTGAGAAACATAGTTACTGTGAAGGGGCTTGATGGGGTTCAGGACACACTACTCCAAAATATGGCACCTTGGCATACTGAAGACTTTAAGCTGAAAGAGTCTGAGAAAATGGCAAGGTCACTCTGACCTCATCCCAACTTTGCCCTGCCCTTCCCCGAGAGCAAGAGATAAATCTCCCATATGAAAGGCATTCTTCCCGTACCAGGAGGAAGGAAGACATTGCTGCCGTCAGAGACAGGGAATTTGGGGGTGAGAAATCTGTATAAATAAACCTTGTTAAATAAATCCTTACCTTCCTAGCTACGTCTTCTCCATTTGCTACCCCCAGTCCAAACCCCCTTGTCTTGTCATTCTTCACATATTTATTATTTCTTGGTCTAAAATGTGTAACAGCTTCCAGCTCTGGCCACTTCTTCCAGGATTCATTCTCTTGTGAAGGTTCCATGTACATATAAAAAATTAATAAAATATATATGCTTTTCTCCTATTCATCTGTCTTTGTTAGTTTAATTTTAAATCCAGTCAGGGACCTTAAGAGGGTCAAGGAAAATTTTCCTCCCCTACAAGCACAAAGAAGTTAAGTGACTTGCCCTGGATCACCAAGTTAGGAAAAGAAAAAAAAAAAAAAAAAGACAGAGTTTCAAGTCAAATCTATGACTACAAAGTCCACATTTATTGTGCTTCCTGAGATACCACTGTTTCTCCCAAGAGGCTACTTTAACATAGCTTTAACAAAGACTTCATCTTGGGGGTGCCTAGGTGGCTCAGTCAGTTAAGCATCTGCCTTTGGCTCAGGTCATGATCCTGGGGTCCTGTGATCGAGCCCCAGGCTCCCTGGTCAGTGGGCCATCTGCTTCTCCCTCTCCCTCTGCCCTTCCCCCTGCTCATGCTCTCTCTTGTATGCTCTCTTTCTCAAATAAATAAATAAAATCTTTTAAAAGGGGGGGCACCTGGGTGGCTCATTTGTTTAAGCATTTGACTTTTGACTTCCGTGCAGGTCATGATCTCAGTCATGATCTCAGCGTCGTGAGATTGAGCCCCATGTGGGGCTCCCTAGTCAGCGGGGAGTCTGCTTGGAATTCCCTCTCTCTCCCTCTCCCTCAGCCCCTCCCCTGCTCTCTCTTGCTCATGCTCTCTCTCTCTCTCAAATAAATAAATAAAATCTTAAAAACAAAGACTTCACCTTGATCTTAGCAAATTCAGGGACACCCAATCCTAGGACTTCATGCCATTTCATCACCAGCCACATTCTCTCTTGTTGTCAGAGGTCTGCATCTACTGCACTGCCTTATTAGAATGAAGGGAGGGGGCAAAGGGCAGCCTCCCTAAAGGTTGGGATCCCACGGATCTTATTTCATAATTCTATTATGAAGTAAAGTATCAGGTTGCAAGGAACATGGTTTAAGAAAACCATATGAGATGGAAATAAAAAAAGAGTAGAGGCAGATGCACCTGCATCCCGGGCCAGCACAGTGACTCCCAAAATTGAGCCATATGGCAGTTTTCCCTCCACACTTTCCGTTCCATTTCCCTTCCTTCCGTCCCCATATATCCGGCTGCTACAACAAATCTCTACCCTTGCATCTCCATAAGTTCTCATTTCAAAACTATTGCTTTCTGAGTAGTGTCTTATTTAATAAAATAGCACAAGATAGGATCCAAGGTAACTCTGTCATACTGGTCATTCTCAAGTTGCCTGGTTATACCATGAGACCAATTTCAGGATGTTCTAATATCAAGCAAAAACAACATTAAATAAACAGTACCAACAGATACCCACCTCTGAAAGTGATAAAATACAATCTAGATGTTATTGAAGGTGTTATTAGAAGACTGGGAGGAAGTTAACCCAGACTCATAATAGTAAAACTGATCTTCCTCAATCAACTCGCCCCCATTACTCCTCCAGTCACATCTCCAGCTCTTCTACTTCCTCCCCAACAACCGCTCTCTGTCCTTTCTCTCAACCTGGCCTCACCTAACGAATACCTGTGCATAATTCAATCATCTGCCCCAATAGCCCAAACCCAAGCCATTCTATTGTTCCAAAATCTTTCTTCCCTATGGGGGCCTCCATTCATTGCAACATAGAATTTTAATAATTAGATCAAAGATCATAACTTGTTTTAAAATAGCAAGAGGGAATCCATTCTTTTAACACTGCTGCTGACATATGATGTTGATTTCAGCCAATCAGTCAAATTTTGCTTTCTGCATCTATAAAACAAGAAGATAAATTCTGGTACTTTCCAGTGGATCAAAAGGCATCTACAGCTCGTGGTTTTGTGTTCCGGAGGTGGAATGCACAAAATGACAGCTGGTGATCCAGATGAAAATAGCAGATGGTTTGACCCTTCATGGTACATTTTTCAAAACTTAAATTACTTTAGTTTCCTAGATTTAGATGCAAACAGGTTTCCCATCAACACTCAGAATTCTGGTTTTTCTTTGGAAATTGAAAAAACACTGATACACATTTCATACATCAATACTTACCAGGGCATGAAAAGGAGCTGCCATCTTTCTACTGGGCATCTGATCTCCAGTCTTGACTCCTCCTTATTGTCTTCCACCTTGACCATTTCACTCACTTTCAGTGCCTGGCTGGCTCCTATAGCCATTCAGACTTGCAACTTGGGTTAAAAATAGAAATTAATATTAGATTATCAAAAAACATCAGAGAACTACTTAACATTAAGTTTATGAAGACTACAGGAAGCAGTATTTGTGAGAGAAATCTATATATTTAAATAGAAATAGAGACACATGCACATGCAAATTTAAGCCAAATAATACATGATATTAAAATAAGATATGTTAATATATTCTGAAGCAGCGGTACATTTGTCATCTTAAGTTGAATGTTATTTTTACTTTAAAAGCATTATGTGAAGTAATAAAAGACTCATAGATTTAAAATTTGTTTGGGTAGAACATTAACGAACTTCATAAAACATAAAATAATACAAAGGACTGAATATTTTAGCAGTTTTTAAAAATGTTCTTTTATGGAGATATACTTACTCTTACCTGAAGTTCAAACTAATTTTACCAATTAACATTTTTTAATCTGAAAATACTATTTAGAGGGTTTCAGGTAAAAAAGATAAAATTATTAGAACTACAGATGTCTATTCCTGCATTTCATGGGTGTTGTCATAATAAAATAGGTTAAAAGATAAATTAATCATCTGCTTCCTCTTCAAGAGACACACACTTGTGTGAGTTACTATAGCAACTACATACAATTCCAACTATTAACTTTCTTATTGCAGGAAAAAAAATCAATAACAAGTTAGATTACTTAGGATAACATATAGCTTTGGAAGATACCTATTTATTTACCCAATATTATTACAAAAACTGCTTTACTATGAAAAACCAAAGGCAAATACTTTTTTTTTTTTTTATGAGTATGCCAGGAGCAAAGCCAATGGTAGCAAAACCAGCCAACTGCCCTCTTCTTAGTGGCTCCAGGACGTGTCTAGACTAATTATGTGTAAAATACAACCCACTCTGGCCAGTCATGCCTGCTATAATTGTGCATGTTATACTCATAAAAATATACCACTAACCTTTGCAATTTTCTTTAAAATTAAAATAGCAGTTAACTTTCCTTTGCTTCAACTAAATATGCCTTGGATTTTCCAAAACTGGGTTAGCATACTAAAATATAAATCAATGAGGGCTTTTTTTTTTTTTTTTTGCTAAAAAGTCTGTCAAATACAATGTTATTTATCATTTGGGATTTACCTAAACAATTGCTTGAGCCACATTACACTCAGTAACAGATGTGACTCGTGGCTTTTTGTTGTGTCTTTTTCAGTTTTGTCTCATAGATTCGAATGCTTTGTTTTACAACTGAACAAACAGAGGTGTACTGGTAGTTGCAGAGGAGGAGCTGAAAACAGAAGCCCAGTCCTAGGGAATAGAACATTCTCATCACTTTAAATTAATTTTAACCTATTGAGCTCTGATGGCCTCTGATTGCACAGGCTAAGATCTCAGTGTCCCATATATGGTTGTCTTTGTTTGTCCCACAAATTGTATGACTGAAAAATACTTCCCCTTTTCATTCTAACCTTATTCATCTTATTAGCCAGAAATATGTTGGGGTCTTTTTCGTAAGGGAAAAAAAAAAAAGGCCAAACACTGCCTCTAATATCCTTATCCCCTCTTTCCCTCAAAGCAGAGAATCAAAAAGGAAATAAAATTATTGGGCTTTCTGTTTGTTTGTCTGTAGCCAAAGGACTGAAATAAAAATGAAGCTGCATGGTATCTGCTAGCCAGAAGGGCTGGTTTTATCCTTCACACTGAAAATGGGTCTCATGCTTTAGATGTGAAAAGAAAGTATTATATTTTTATCTCAGTCCTCTGGTTCCACTCATTGAACAATAGCATCAAAAATTTGGCTTGACATGTCAAAAATTTCACTCTTATTTCAGCCTGGAACTAGTAAAGTGCAAGACATAAAGGTAAAGCACAAGAATGTTTTATAATTCTCTGAATACACAGATCTGAAAAAGCCATGGCTATTGGCATTGTTTTTTTTCACGTAGATGAAGGTAAGATACTGAAGGAAACCAGACATATCATCCCACAATATGCCACATCGGCATATTGATTTTTCAAATTAAAAGTACTTAAACAGCAGGTGTAAGAAGGACACTCTGGACCTTCCTTTTTCTTGCTGAAAGCAGGAGCTAAAACTCCCGTACAAAGATATTCTTCTTGTAGCAGGAAGAAAGAAGACATTCTTACCAGCCCAGAAACATCAACGAAGGAATCTGCGCACAAACATTACTCCATTAGTTTCCCACCATATATTTACCCATGGTTTGCTGCCCTTGAAAGCCAAACACTGGTTTCTTTTGTCATGTCATTTCTCTACAAACTTATCGTTCTTTGTGAAGATGCTCTATAAGATGGAATTGTAAGTTGCCATTTTGAGTGACTCAGTTTAGGTTTTCCCATGTGATGTGTGCGGTTCGCATTAGTAAACTGTTTATCACTTGTTATTCTGTCTTTTTGTTACAGAGGTCTCAGCCAAGAACTAAGGATAGAAGGAAAATTACTTTTCTTCCCCCACAGTTATAAAATTAATTGGACTATAAAAATAATCCAACTGGATGGCATTTTACCCAATGTGTTAAATAATCTCATCCACTCTTACACATTCCAATTCCCTTTAAACAGAGATATGACTGGAGTGGACTATTAGACATTGAAGAAGCTGTCCTATAATGACTCTTATAATGAGTAAAGAAACAGACCAATTCAAAATATATCCCAGTTTTCCCATTCATCTCCACTGGCTTCATATTAATTAATTAATTAATTAATTTCTACCTTGCCACTATGCACCCCAATCTCTTATTTATCGATAATCTTTTGTCTCACCGAACCCTTAAAGGAAAAACAAATCAAAATAATTCTTAGCTACTAATCTAGACACATTTCAACAATGGCTTCTGCCATATTAAACATAGTTCTACAAGTTAGAAAGCCAACAATAACTACATCTAATTTGGAGATTAAATATGAGTGGACAAGTACTGTGTCAAAGTCTTCACATGAGAGTTTCACTTTTTTGAATTTGTCTCACTTTTCTATAAGCCTCATCCAATAATAGCAGCTTCTAATGGATAGCAATAATTAAAAACAACAGCAGCACCTTGCATCCTTTTCCACACTGTCGAAACCATTGCCTTAAATATAGTCAGTGTCTCCTTGTTCTCCAGAAGATACTGAATGCTCCCAATTAGTTTTGCAGGCAGCAAATACTATACAGTGCTTTACTGCTAAAGTAGTATACCTCACTGCAAGTGTTTTACCAAGGGCTGACATAAGCACTGAGGAGCAGAGAATCTCACCATGCTTGTTTAACAAGTTAGCCTTATGTTAAATTTTGGTTAGTGTATCATTTTCCAGATGGTAATATTCTTTCTCTGAATGGGTGATTGGTTTACCTTAGGTAACGCAGCTATTTTGAGACAAAGCTCACCCTTCACCTAATTGATTTTCCCTTCAGGAGATCAGAATCCCCACCATTCACTTGAAGACTATAGTTTTTCAAGTAGGGCAAATATTTGCATTTGTTTAGTCTGTTCTAGATAGACAGTGCTATGCTGATTCTCAAAGTAGCCTTCGAGAGATGATAAACTGTATTGAATCATGCCCCAAATCCATGAGCTGAGCTCATGTAGTGACATAAAAATCATATCAAATACATTTTGCTGTGATTTTTTGGAAATTTCATTGTGTATTTAAGGGAATTTAAATTCCATTATGTTCCATTCATCAACTATACATCCTCAAGGGAGGTATGATTGTTCCCAAACCAATCACCTTGCATGACAGTTTGTCTAAAGCAATGAATATGGCCATCATCTTCTTGGTTTTGGGTGGAGTTAGAGAAAAGTATGCCCAAATAGCTTGGGGTACTAATTTATCGTATTCAAGATGAAACAATACAAAAAGTGAAAAGAGATGTCCAAATAGGAATTTTTATTTATTTATTTATTTGAGAGAGAGAATGAGAGACAGAGAGAGAGAGAGAGAGAGCATGAGAGGGGGGAGGGTCAGAGGGAGAGGTAGATTCCCTGCTGAGCAGGGAGCCCGATGCGGGACTCCATCCAGGAACTCCGGGATCATGACCTGAGCCTAAGGCAGTCGTTTAACAAACTGAGCCACCCAGGCACCCTCCAAATAGGAATATTTAGGGTCTTTTTTGTCACTAGGAATGTTAGTTGTTTTTTTTTTTAATAAAGATTTTATTTATTTTTTGACAGAGAGAGACACAACAAGAGAGGGAACACAAGCAGGGGGAGTGGGAGAGGGAGAAGCAGGCCTCCTGTTGAGCAGGGAGCCCGATGTGGGGCTCGATCCCAGGACTCTGGGATCATGACCTGAGCTGAAGGCAGACGCTCAACAACTGAGCCACCCAGGCACCCCGGAATGTTAGTTTTTAATTCTCCTTCTATCTTAAAGTCTCAGAAATTTGTTTTTTGATATTAAACCTTTTTATTGTAAGGAACAGAAAATAAATCACAACAAAATGGGTACTTGCAATTGCTATTCACCTAATTACACAGATTTTCAACCTTTTCACTTATTCTCTTCAATTAGTAAAGAGGGCCTGACTTACTATCATTTATCCATAGTCCCCATATTTTAGCGGATACATAATCACTTTATTTTGTATATAAACAGACAAAATGTAACATCTTCCACAGATTAAAATTAGTATTTAAAGGGAATTTGCAGAAATGTATTCCCTAAAATCTTTGTTCCTATTTAGATGCCCCAAACCATACCTTTCATTCATCATCTCTCTCTCTCCCAACTTCCTCTCTTGCCCCATCCCCAATGTTACTTCACCATATATTCTCTAGAAAAGCTGTCACATGAAACATTGTCTTCCACATGGAAGCACAAATAATCTAAGGTTTTAAAAGTGGTGACTGTCTTATGGCTAGATTTAAGTATGAAGGTTGTTGAATGAAATACTGTGACATAAAATGGACTTCTATTTTAATCTGCAACCCAATGATATTAAATAGCTTTTTTGGTTTAATTACTGCAAACAGAACTTACCTATAGCTAATTATTTAATAGCTACATTTCAGGCTGTGTGATATTAAAAAAAAAAAAAGAAAAACTGATCTGAATTTTAAAACTTTAATGACTGATGTCAGACTTCTGAGAAATAATTGGGATTAAAAATCAGTCACACCTACTCATCTTGACTATTGTAACACTGATAAAAGTTGGATTTTTGAAAATAATACACTATCAATTTCAAAAATTGAGGTGATCCATTTCTTTTTAAAAGTTTTTGAGAAATTACTATTATCAGAGGATATATTTAAATTCAGCTCCTTGTCCTACTTCTATTTTTTCTCTCCTTTTCAAATCAATGGCTCACAAATTAGTTTATCTTGAGTTTTTGTATTTAAAAAGAAACACTTATTTCTATACAGTGATTCTGTTTTTTTTCTTCCGTTATCTTTTACTAAACATTTATCAAGGTTAGTTTATTTTTTTTTTACATTGATTGACTTTAACATTTTCATTAGTATTCAACATTTCAAAAGATTACACTGAGAAAATGCCCTATGTGTCAGGTATCCAGAAACTTCTTTGAATAGTAACAATTTAAGCAGAAGAGAAAACTTGAAAGCAGTTATCCAAATATACCAATTTCCAGCAGTGCAATGGCAATTCAATCTTCTGCGAAAAATTAATTTGATATTTCTATAGAAACAACCTGGTGATCACCTTCTTCTCTTATAGGATGCTCAGATGCACGTATAGAGCTGCATAATACATTGACCTGGGATACACTTCAACACACATAACAAGCAGCTGGTATTTTCCTTAAGGGGGAGAAGGAGAATGAAAGAAAAACAGAAAAGGCAAGACTTTCAAAAATATCTATTAACATATTAACTGCATTTTTTAATCCTTCATAAAATTGCATTTACTGAAAACTGAACATACACTTGTGAGAAAGTATTTTTTTAAGAAGTTCAAAGATCTTATGGAATAAGAATACTCCAATTAACAGAATAAGAAAAAATACTTTGGAATGAATGTGCCTACTATTTCTCAGGTAGATGAATGGCTACAACTTCAGAATCTAAACTGTCTCCGAACTTGAATCTAAGCTTGTAATTCCAGAGAGGATAACTGCATACTTCTGGGTTTGCACCCTCCTTGGATCCTTTAGGCTAGAAATCGGTTTCTCAACTTTGGCACTGCTAATATTTGGAACCAGATAATTCTTTCTTGCAGGAGCTGTCCCGTCCCTACATTTCTTTCTTGTAGGATGTTTAGCGGCATCCCTGGCCTCTATCCACGAAATGCCAGTGGCACCTATCTATCATCCACCTTCGTAACAACCAACAGTGTCTCCAGATATTGCCAATATCCGATGGCAGAGAGGGGCAAATCTGCTCCCAGTTGAGAACCTCTGAGCTAAAGGGAGGAAAAATTAACAGTCCTTAACAAAAAGAAAAAAGAAAAACCTAGAAATTATAGTTATAACATGTGCCCTAATTTAGGTTCTCCCAGAAGGCGACTGCCATATAAGGGTTTGAGCAAATGTAGTTCATTTGGGAGGTGGTACCAGAAAGTGCCAGTAGAGGAGGAGAAAAGTGAGACAGAGAAAGGGAGAAGCCAGTAGAGATGAGTTAATGAACAGATTATTGCTGTATGCCATTGGGAAGACCGCTGGGAAACTGTGAAGAACCTTACCTAAGAGGTAAGAGACATGAGGTATTTACCTACTCCCCTCCCTAATTGCTACCCCCTACTGGCTACTCCCAGGTCACTGATTCTCTAATACTTCATGCCTGTTTCAAGGGGCAGATTGCCAGAGAAAGCCCTCAGGGACAGCATCAGGTGATTGCAGCAGGAAGCTTTAGGTATCTACAGCAGTGGTTCTCAAAGTGTGGTCACTGGACCAATAGCATCAGCATCACCTGAGAACTTACTAGGAATATAAATTCTCAAGCAGTACCTAAGACTGAAGCAGAAACTTCAGGGCTCAGGCCCAGCAGTCTGGTTTAACAAGCCCTCCAGGTGATTCTGATGTACACTCAAGTGTGTGAACCACTGGTCTAGCTCAGTGCTTCCCAACCAGGAGCAATCAGGCAACTTCTGGAGACACTGTTGGCTGTCATAACTGGGATGGGGATGGGACTACTGGCATCCAGTGGGTGAGGCTAGGGATTCGGCTATACATCCTACAACATCCGGAACCACCACCCCCCTCCCGCCCGCACAACAGATTTTTTTTAACTGGCCCAAAACGTCAACAGTGCCAAGGTTGAGAAATCCTGGGGATGGAGAGTGATGAAGAAATAAGGGTGGGCATCAACAGCATCTCCCATATGATGAGTTTCACTTTTTGTGTGCTTGTTTAATTTTCTTCCAAGTGCTGTTGTGTGTTTTAAATATTGTAAACATTAATAAACATCCGGTTAATCAACATAGTTTCTATGTACACACTGCTGTTACCCTTACTTCTTTTCACTCTGGGTAAACCCTCTAAGCCTCCCTCTTTCTCCTCTCTTCGACTACTCTCCTTGGAATGCTCTTTCTCTTACCTTTCCTTGCTGAATACAGCTAACACTGCTGTCACCGTCCCAATGCTTCCTGTCATATTTATCCAATGATTTCTAACGTAAGGGCTCCTTCAGAAAAGCAGGTTCCCTTCCCTGTGAGCACAACATATATTGTCTTATTATCAATCCGTCCAGTTCCCAGCTCCCACAAACCTCAGAAAAGGCATAAAGGTTAACACCTCCTCTCTAATTTTCATTCCTCATTTTAGGTGAATAAAGTTGTCATTGAAATACTCTGGTATTGTCCAACTTCATAACAAGGCATGTTAAAAACAGTCATAGTAACTAACATGCCTTGGAATTTACTTCAGCGTAGCACATTTGTTTAGAATGTAGAGATGCCCACAGCATGGGTGTGTTGTCCTCATTGTTGCTGTAAACAACCAATCGTCAGCATTCATTCTGTTTCAAGCAAAGCATGCTAAGTATTTTGCAAAATGTGGTAGGCAGAATTTTGTCCCCCATGACTCTGCCCCTTGGTGTTACCTCCGAGACCACGTTACATGGCAAAATGTACTTGGCAGATGTAATGAGGGTTACTAGTCAGTTAACCTTAAAATAGCTATAGTGGCCTGGTTTATCCAGGTGAGCCCAAAATCATCACACATGCTCTAAGAAGCAGAAACAGAAAAGAGCATCAGGCAGAGTCTGCAGAAGGGAAGGCAGAGAGATGCCGAGTACAAGAAAGGTTCAACATGCTGTTTATGGCTTTGAAGATGAACAGGGCACACACCAGGGCACAAAGGTAGCCTTGAGAAGCTGAGGATATCTCGCAGCCAGTAGCCGGCAAAGAAATGAGGATCGCAGTCCTACAACTACGCGGAACCAGTCTAGCAACAACCTCAATGAGCCTGGAAATAGACTCTCACCCAGCCTCTCCAGGTAAGAGCCCAGGTGAGCTGACACTTGACACCTTAATTTCAGCCTTGTGGGACCCTAAACAGACCACCCCATTGAGCCTTCCTGAACTCCTGACTTACGGAAGTGAGGGGATAATAAAATGGGTGTTGTGCTAAGACACTAAGTTTGCAGTAACTTGTGAGGTAGCAATCGAAAGGTAATGCACAAGGGCGCCTGGGTGGCTCAGTTGGTTAAGTGTCTGCCTTCGGCTCAGGTCATGATCCCAGGGTCCTGGGATCGAGCCCCACATCGGGCTCCCTGCTCCGCGGGAAGCCTGCTCCTCCCTCTCCCACTCCCCCTGCTTGTGTTCCCTCTCTCGCTGTGTCTCTCTCTGTCAAATAAATAAATAAAATCTTAAAAAAAAAAAAAAAAGCTAATGCACAAACAGTATTTCCCTTTCTCTTTATGGCAACACTATAAGGTAAACTTTCTGTATCTGTATTGAGAAAACAGAGGCTCAGAAATATTGATTATATTGATCAAGGTTGCAAAGTTGGTAAGTCAGAGAGTTGGGGTCAGAATACAGATCTGTTTGCCACTGAAGACCATAGCCTTACCAACTGTTCAAATTTTTCCTTCAAAAGGCAAGCTATCAGAGTTAAGAACAACTCGTTTTAATTTATCAGTTTATCTGGTGGTAATTCTAATGGATTTGAATAATTGAGTTACTCACACTAAGATCAAATAAGTCTAGTCAGGAAAAAAAATAATCCCTAAGTCACACAGGCATTAGAATAAATAACTTTCATTCAGTTTTGGGTTACTAAATATTATCTAAGACTGATCTGGATAATATGATCATCAGATAAAGTGTGTCACCCATTTGAAAGCAGCACAAACAGAACATTATGGTCCATTAAAATTTTTTTTTTTCATTTCACTTAGTACAAAATAAGAAGTATATTGATGCTATAGTAGACTTTATGGGGATGGGTTCTTCCATTCTCTCCCTAACCCTGTCAAATCTAACACTAGCAAATTATTTTGAAAACAACATTCTTAATACAATGTCAACATTAAAGACCTCCCTACAAAAGCACTTTAAAAAGTGGGGCACTTGTCCTAACATTATGCAATGTTTGAAGACCTTTTCTTCATTTTTCAGGTTCTTATTTAAATCCGCAGTGATGCACAGCAGGTTGCGTGAGGCTTTTAGTATAAATACAATTGTACTTAATTCAGTGAGAGAAACTTGAAAGTGAACACATTAAGCACTACATATTTTTATTTCACATATAATGCCTAGAGAAAAGCAAAGGCTACCAAAAGAGGTTAAAAAAGATGACGATGAATAAATAAAATATGTTCACGACAGGATAACAATCTGGGACCAGCTGCTGCTGAGCAAACATTTATTATTACCATCCATCTGAGGTTTCACAGAAAATAGAATTTCCAGAAAGACAGTGAACAGGAAATGCATATCTGATAATCAAATATGCAAAGCTCCCACCTCCTAAGGATAATTGTTTCCCAGAGAAAAGCTTGAACCTATTTAAGTAACATATAAATAACTCAAAGCCTGCATGGGGATAAAAGGAACAGAGCTCAAATCTGTATACAAGCGGACCAAGAAGTAAATTCTATATTGTTTTGGCAGAGAAACCTGCTAATAACGTTAAAATCTCCCTTATTTGTCCTAAGTTTGAAAATAATTTTGGGAGGGAGTTGAATGGTTTGGCGATCTGACCTTTCTCAGGATCTATACTGCCAGCCCCTTGGTCTGAGCCATTTCTATCTCTCGCCTAGAATACTGCAGAACCTGCAAGCTGGTCTCCTGATTCACCATCACAAGATACCAGCCAGAGCAATCCATTTAAAATGTAAGTCAAATTGGGCTATTCCCCCTCTCAAAACTCTCCAGTGGATCCCCATTTCATTCTGAGTCTAAGACTTCAAAGGTCTACGTCTTCAAACATGCCATAATCTGTCCCACCTCGCACACCCCTTGCCAATCTGACCTGAGTCCTTACTACTCTCCCTTTAATCTCACCCTACTCCCGCCTCCTTGGTCCCTTTGTTGTTCCTCAAACAAGTCACGGAAGCTTCCACGTTAAGGTCTTTGCACTGACTGTTCCTACTTCCTGCAAAACTCTTCTTCCGTACGGCAGAGTTCTTTGTTCAAATGTTCGAATTTCTTAAACAACCTGCCCTCACACTCAGTTTGAAAAATACATTCTACCACCCCATCGCACTTGATCCCTCTTATTCCAGCTATTTCCTCCCCACCCCCAAACTCCTCATCACCTTCTACCATACCATATAATTCACTTAATAGGTCTACTGTTAATTGTCTCTTCTATCCATTAGAATTGAAAGTCCAACAGGACACAGTCTTTGTCAGTATCTAGAAGTGCTGTCCAATAGAAATGTGATGAGAGCCACATACATATTATAAATTTTTCTGGAAGCTTAATCAGATCAGTAAAAGACCACTGGTGAAATTAATGTAAAATATATTTATTACATATACTACTATATAGTAATATATCCCTTAAATATTATCACTTCTCTATGTGGCACTGGCCATATTTCAAATGCTCAATAGCCACATAGGGCCACTGGCTCTGGCACTGGATAGCCCAAAGCTGGAACAATCTGGACACATTATAACATCCAAATTATGTTGGTTCAATTTACTGACCTTCAACTTGTTGAAAAAATGAGTAAATGAGATTCCAGGGGTGTCCTGTCTGCAGTTATCTGTTCTATGGCAATTGATCACTGTTTTGTCCTTGTCTTGGTCTGAATCTCAGTACAACAGAATCAGCACCCTCTCCCTCACCTGTAACAAGTAACCCATCACTTGTTACATTGTGCTTAGTAAGTCACAAGAGGTTTCCCTTCCAAGTCCCAAGCATGAATAAATTCTCTAACTTTTCCAAAGACTTGCAATTGTTATCTTTTCTTGGTGCTTGGATGTCTCTTAGGAATATGATCAAAGCAGTGAACCCTCCTCAAAGATAAAAATGCATTGACACACTGCACATTTTGCATACAATTTCAGGGGCTTCATAAAATGCTGGTTAAGAACCCTCGTGACAGGGCAAGCCACCAAGTAGGTTTTCAGGATCCATTCAGATAAAATGACCCTCAAAGCTTGCATTATTCTGACCCTCTAAGCCTATAGCCTATATAATTCCAAATCTGTGGGGCTCTGAGCAACCCAATCCAAGCAATCTTTTCTATTCCCACTTTCCATGTTCCCCCACAGGATTAAGTAAACTCACATGAATTTTCCTCATTGTTTCCTGACTCTTCCCATTCTCTCAAACTTGACTTTGACTCCATTCTTGAATTTGCAAGTCCCTGCTACTGTATTTCAGCAGATGGGCCAGGCTTTACAGATATATATTAAAGGTGTGTCCTCTTTTCAGAATAAATGATTTTCCAAAATACGTAAACAGTGAGGCAGTGGCTGTTCATCCTAGATGGTTACTTTTCTTCTAATATTCAATGGGATCTGTATTTTCTGCACTAAACTTCCTAACAATGTATAAATTGGATTTGCATTTAACAAGACCACATATAGTACCTGAGATCTGCCACTACTTAGGATTGACAAGTAGGTTTTATACACACACACAAACACACACACACAAACTTGGTGTATATAAAGCACATGTATGTAAAGCACCATATCCTTGGTGCATGTAAAGTATTATATATATATATGCAAGTGTATGTGTATATATATATATATATATATATATATATATATATATATGTACACACACACACACACACACACCAAGGAGACACTTATATATCTCCTTGGTGTATGTAAAGCACATGACCACAAAAAAAGGATGCATTCTTATTTTCTAAGATACATCCAGAACAGACGCTGTCTGTGCTCTACCCATATTCACACTCTTACAACCACAACTATAAGCCCCTCCATTTCTTTCTGAGGAATTTTTCTTTCCACCGGAGCCCATTTTGCAACATGAATAAGAGACTGGAAGTGTTGGAGAATCAACCCCTCACCCAATAACTCATAAGATCTGTTGTATAAATACATGAGTCTTGGTATATAAATCCTTGCCCATTGGGTGGGATAACTCAGAACTTTGTGTTTCCTCCTGTGTCCCACACTTACCACAGAAGCCCTTAGTTGCATGGTACCTGACTTGAAATGCACCATTTATAGCTGCCTTCTCTTCACTTTTACACTGCTCCATTCTTTCAGCACATCCTTGGATCATCTCCCAGGAATGCACTTGTACTCAAGTCCTTGTCTCAGGTTCTGCCTCTGGGGGAATCCAATCTAAAGCATATCCTCTGCAAAAGATCTCCATGAAGTAGTGATACAAATGAAAATGATTTTAGTGGCCTGGAAATAAATGCCAAAGTCAAGGAATGAGCTAAACTAATGGGATGAAATCTATGATATTTGATAAACTGATCATGTCTTCTGAATAATAATAACAAGTAATAATAAGAACAAGGGACAGTACAAGAATTTACTGTAAGACAGAGAGGATTCTGAACTCTCTTCAGTGAATACACAAGACAAACTTATCATCATTGTCAATGTTAGTTAAAAGAAGTAAAGACAGATGACTTCCTATTCAATAGTACATACTCATTTATATTATGGGCAAAACACAGGGATAGGTGATGACATATAAAATATTAAGTGTTATTCAATTTAACTATGGTTATTATAATCATTTTTATTAATAAGAACAGCAGGTGTCATTGGTTCAGTGCCTATAATACACAAAGGATTATACATGTTTTATCTCATTTCATCTTCCCAGTAAACATATGGAATAAAGAATTCCATCCCTGATGGTTAAATAAGGCCATTGAGATTCAGAGATATCAACACATCCAAATTTAGAGAATGAAAAACTACCAGAGTGAGGACAAATATTCAGATACTCCGTTCTATTAACAGTCATTTGGCAATCCATCTCTCCTCCTTTTGTCGTCTGTGCACTAGGTGTGGGACCTTCATACTGAGAGCCCATGATGCAAGCTCAGCCCGTGTGGTTGGTTCATGATCAGCTGGAGTCAATGAGGTGCCATGGCACATTGACTAGGACATCTGGGGAAGAACTCACATCTTTCCTGAAGTATTTAAAGCTGGGATAGAAGAAACGTTGCAAGTACTACAGTGATATGCACGCTTGAAGAGATGTAGATGCAGATGAACTTGAGAAACTGGGTCCTGGGGTGACATCACTCAAGCCTCTTCTCTGAGTTGAGTTTGATCTCCCCTGGTGTAACAGTTGCAGGAGACAATTCCATTATTACTTGACTCAGTTTTCATTTAGTTTCTCTGTTTCTTACAGCTAAAGGGAAAAGGACTGATAAAAAGCTGTAAATTCATTCCCAAGCATAGCCCTCATCTTCTGGAACTGCGTGACCTCATTCAAACATGCCCGGTTCAAGATTCTGTGACCATTCTGTGAGGGTGTTATGACTTTTGCTTTTCTTTCTTTTAACATTCCACATGACTTTCCCTGTAGGGAAATCTATAGCTTCATGTTTTTTCATTCTGGACATTCATACAGCTCTTCAACAGACAAAGAAAATTCATTTGCCATTCGACCACAGTAGTTTTTATTGAAATGAATACTCTTACAATTACTATAGCTTCTGCCCTGGTCCTCATACAGTCAATTCTCAAGAGAACAGCCAGGGTGATTTTGTTGGGGAAAAAAAAATGGCAACAAAATGAGATACCATTTCACATCCACTGAGATGGCTACTGTCAAAAAGGTAGCCAACAAATGTTGGTGAGGCTATGGAAAAATTAGACCCCTCATACATTGAGCCTGAGGATATAAAATTATGTGGCTGCACTGAAAAAAGTTTGGTGGTTCTTCAAAAAGTTAATACAGAATTTCCATATTACCAAGAAATTCCACTTCTAGGTATGTACTCAAAAGAGTTGAGAGACAAGGTAATCAAACAAATACTGGTAGGTGAAGGTGGAAACAAATGATGAATGCTTCAACTGATGAATGGATAAACAAAATGTGGTATATACATACCATGGAATATTATTGAGTCATTAAAGTAATGAAGTGCCGATACATATTACAACGTAGATGAACTTAGAAAACATGTGCTGAGTAAAAGAAGCCAGACACAAAAGGTCACATATTATACGGTTCCATTTTCATGAAATTTCCAGAATAAGTAAGTCCATAGAGACAGAAAGCAGATTGGTGATTGCCAGGTCTAGAGGGATGGGGAGTGGGGAATGACTTCTTAGTAGGGATGGGGTTTTCTTTTGGGGTGACAAAAAGTTTTGGAACTAGATAGAGGTAGTGGTTATGAAACATTGTGAATGTGGTAAATCCCACTGAATTGTTCATTTCAAAATGTCTAATTTTATATTCTGTGGATTTCACCTTTTTTTTTAAGTGGCAAAAAATGTCAGTTCAAGTCATTCATCTTGTCAAACTCTCCAATGACTTCCTATTTCACTCATGGTAAAAGACAAAATCCTTACTGTGCCCTGTAAGAAGGCACACAATCTGATTCTCTATTACTTTTCTGAGGCCCTTGTGTTCTTACTCTCAGCATTTTTCATTTCACATCAGCCTCTTTGCCATTTCTTAAACACTCAGCTCCGCTCTCCCCCATTCCCCAGGGCTTTTGAACTTGTTCTCTTTTCCTGGAATGCTCTTCTTCCAAATGTCTGTATGGCTTATTCCTTCGCCTCCTTTGGGACTCCGCTCAGCTGTTACATTTAAAGTGAGGCATTTTCAAACAAAAATATTTAAGTTTCATACCTTCACTGACAGCGCTCCCTCCTCATCTCTTCCTTCCTTTATTTTCCTGCAGTACTTATCACCATGAATACACTATATATTTTATATATTTTTATTTGTTTCCCACTCCATAAATGTAAGGTCCATTAGGACAAGGGTCTCTGTTTTGTTTCCTGCTGTCTTTCCATTGACTAAGCTAGGGACTGGCACATTGTAGACATTCTGGTGACTCTACAAATATTTACTGACTTCCTTCTAGCTCTATTTTTTATGAATCAGATGCACCAGAGGGAGACTCCGATTTGATGCTGAGTTAGGTAGAGAGAAAGGCAACTGTGTCACCTCTGTGGCTCACCACTTAAGCTGGGTGGTTCTGGGGTTGGTAGGGCAGCACCTTCCTGGGCAGGGCTCAGGCAGCAGCTACCTTGGGGGCCCAATATTGTAATGAGTTCTGAGACTCGTTCCTGGAAGCTCACAATAGAGTTTGTTTCTTCAATCTTCCCAATGATTCCATCATCTATTTAAGTCCTGCAATGAATCCCTTGGTGCTGAATCTAGGAAGAAAGGATTGCATTATCTTCAAAGGAGAACCTTGACAAATATAACATGGTACTGGTAAAAGAAAATCATGAAGTCATTTGGTACTCACTTTAATAAGTTGTCCTGTTTATCAATTAGACTAATAACTAGTATCTCAAGAGTGCTTACTTCTATAAAAATATATCGTTTGATGCAGGGAATTTCTGCTTTCAACACCCCTAGGCTGTAAATGCATTACTTTTAGAAAAATCTGCTAAATTATTAAAACATCTATCCCCCAATGTTTTATTTGTTTCCCACTCCATAAATGTAAATTTATGGAAATAAATTTCCTTGTTTGTGCTGGAGAGTACAATTCTTATCCATGAACAGCACTATTTAGTTGATCCTACTTGTCATTTTCCTACATTTCGGTATCAATTAACTATTGCTGCCTAACCCACAACCATGGAATGCCAGTGGGACCCATCAGCAATTATTTGTTACACATCTGTGGGTCAGCTGATTAGTGGTTGGCTGATCTGGAGAGAGACCATCTGAGTGCTCTACAACAAGCGTAGGTCTGTCTGAGATTTTCTCCTCATTCAGGTCTGCTACATGTGACAGGGCAGATCCCAGGGGAGATCTTTCCGTTCGATTGCAGAGGAACCATTAGACATGCCCAAGTCTTCATAAGGCCTAGCCTCAGAACTGGCCGTCACTTGTCTAGGTCCCACTGCCTAAAGTCCCATGGTAGAGCCAAAGGTCAAGAAGTGGAAGGTACACTACCCCACCTCTTTCTGGAAGATTCTGTCAAGTTTCCTGGCAAAGCTTATTAGGAGATTCAGAGCAGTCAGAAACCAGTTCTAATTTTATTATTAGTTTTATTATTATTATTGATTTTAAATAATTAAGGAGATGCATTCTGTAGCCTTTGTTTTAAAAAATTAGCAATCAAAATCCACACAAAGGTTTTCAAGTTTAGTTTCTATAAATCATTTACATGTACTTTATAAGGAAGTGGATAGAAACTCTTGAATACCACCAGGGAGTTCATTTCCCTTTTCTTTAATGAATGAATACCTTTACCCGGCATGTAGGTTGAGTTGAATTCTGAGTCTTTCACTTTTAGGAAGGCACAGAAGATGACCATAAATTTATAAAATGTGACATTTTAATCAAGCCCCAAGCTGTTGGCTAATTACATTTCACTGCACTTAAAGTAAAAACAGGAGATGTCAGGTTGGTGTAGAGATGAGCACAAAATTGCCCTTAGTACTTCACTGATCATTATGAATACCGTGGTATCAAATTACCCAGAAAGGAGAGAGTAGTAAATCCTTCTAAAAGTCATATTTCCAATTTTCTTTTCAATTTCATTTTGGAGTAAATTTGGACACAGGTTTATTCAAAAGCTGACATTTTCTTTCAGTACATCTTTTCTGTACAAAAATATGTATAATGGATCTACTAGTAGCATTGGAGACCATTAAACTATGGAAGCATGAAATCAACTAGAAATTATTATTTTAATTCTATGCACTTGTGCATAACAGGATGAACACTATGCCAAATAAACTTTCATCAGGACTGTACCTAGTATTCTACATGCTAATGGGGCTTGAAGTTTAGAATACAGATGTGGGGGATACAGCCAGAGAGATGCACTCAAAATCAAGAGATTAGTTGCCTAACTCCGGAGGATTATCAACGAAATAAGAATCGAGGTAAAACCTATGCCACCCCTCCACTGTCATTTGGTCATTTAACCTAACTAACCTGACCTGGTTTTCTAAGGAACTGCTGTTCCACTAAGAGATATTTTCCCTCACAAAAAGGAACTAGTGATAAATACACAGACACATGATATAGGAAACTAACTAAAGTTACTAGCCATTCTTACAGCCCAAGGAAGCAATAACTGAGTTTTTGACATCACTCTCTTCTCCATTTTTTCCAAAAGGTAATCTCACTTTCCAATGAGCTATTTGCTGATATGAGTAACAATTTAAAGGGACAGCATAGGAAGAGTAGCAAAGTTACTACGTATTTTATTACTTTTGTGCTTCCTGGAAGGAGGTGGGTCAGTGTGGATTGCCAAGGAGAATTGATAGTGAAGTAAAATCACTGTGGCACTTACCACAAAGCACCTGTTAAAAGCAGGACATGTTTATCTTCTTTAGACTCATATCACATTTGAAAATGAAAAACATCCCAGAGCTAGAAAGGACTTCAGAAGGTACCAAGTCTTTTATTCTAAGTCTGGACCACAAATGAACAGGAGGGGAATGATTAAGACTTGAACTGCAATTCTGCCATTTCTCCTCCCACATTCTAGAAAGCCCTGGGTTTAAAGAAATCAGGGTATTTTGTGTCACTTATTAACAGAATGTCTCAGACAATCTGCATTTCTGATTGCCCACATTCTATATTTAAAATCTGGTCATAAGGAAGATGGATCAAGAATTTAAGATTATGAGATGATTGTTATTTATCTTTTTTTTTTTCTTGCTAAGGTGGGGATTCCGCTTTTCTTCTTAGAGATATTGGATAGGTGGACAGACAGAGAGATACATAGATAGGTCAGACAGACAGATACATAGATAGACAGATGTCTTTAAAAAATATTGCAATCAATAATTTTGATAAAGACAAATCATTATCCTTTCTTTAATCCAATTATAGTTCTTAGAATAGTCAAGATATGTTCTAAAAAAGAAAACAACCTAAGAATTCATGCTTCTCCCACCTCAAGTTGGTAAAGCTTTAGGGATTAGAGAAATAAGAGCTTGCAATGATATGATTTTACATCCTCTAGAAAGGATGTTCCATGACCTTCTGCCTTATTTTTTAGCACTTCAAGTATCAGTTCTCAGCAGAAGGACTAGATTAAAATTAGAAGGCTATAAATTTTGCCAAACAACAACAAAAGGATGTGCAATCATACTGTTACTGGTGGCATGCTTTACCGAGTTACCACTAGAATTGAAGTCAGTCATGTGGGATATGCTACACTGAATATAAAGATGATTCTAAATGATAAACTTTTCCAAAGTTATAATACACAAGACTATAAAAGTAAATCTCTTGAACTACAGTTTTGGAGAACTAAGTCACATATTAGCAAAATATCATTACAAACCTTATAGCAAAATGAGCTTTTACATTCATATCCTTAAATTCACCAATTCAACGTTTGTCTTTTTTTTTTTTTTTTTTCTCCTGGAACGTATATAAATTGTGTAAAGGTTTGTTTGTCTTAAGATGAAGTGTGTCAAGCTAGGATTTATAAACTTCTTTCAGTTTTAGCTCTCTGTCCAATTGTTAAAGAAATATTGTGCTTATATTTTGCTCATTCAAATTTATTTATAATGCCATTCATTATGTACTAGAAGCTAACTAAATCGTGCTTCAGATTTTCAAATGCCTGATCTAAAATGGAAATTGCATTCAGAGATACAAGAGAGAAGAACTATTTTTTGCATATAATTTACTAAGCTAAGGAAACTCAACAGCCAAAACTCTCTGATACATCCTGGAAACTCAATGTGTCAAATATCAGGGTAGTTTTCTATTTCCATTTGCAAATAAACGATGTGAATCATAGTTAATCCTTGCTGTAATGCCTGCATCCTTGACTTCATCAGTTATTAAACAGCTAGGGAGACAACTAGAAGCAGCAGTGAAAGGGCCTGAATTATTTGGAAGAGATCTTCCGTGCTACAGTCTTAGGATAAAGGCTGAATTATAAACGAACCTGGGAAACTTTGCAAGGAACTGCCTGTAAGTCCCATGCTGTGCGGTATGCCTGTGCAAAGGAAAATCCCCTTTGAAGAGATTAGCAGAGGTGGTTTGTATGTGATCACAGCCGCCAAGATGATGCGTGACTCTTGCCTAGCTTAAAGTGGATTAGCAAGACTTAAAAGATGGAAAATTGTTTTGTGTGAAGCTCACCATGCTTTTGGAAACATAAATGAAATCACAGTACTATGAACTTAAATCTGATTTCTATTGGGTCAGTATGATGAGAATCCCCTCCTAAAAATTTAAACAAAAAAGAAATTGTGCCTTGCCAATATTCACATTGGCTAGTGATTGTTACAGATTTGAAAACAATTTCTTAGGATTTTTGTTTTTATGCACTTTGGATTCATCCACATAGATGTCACTTTATATGTTCTGAGAGCTAGTGCAGTAAAATAGAATACTGAGTAAGAAATAAAATAATCAGATTCTGTTCCCAGCTAGCCACTGACTATCTGGATGACCTTGGATTAAACACTTAACCTCTTTTAGCTTTTGTATTCTTATCTATAAAACAGGAGAATGTGCACCCCACAGCCCTTACAGTTTTGCAGGGTATATCCATTATATTGTGATTTTAAAAGAGCCTGAAAAGCAATGAAGTACTCTTTAAGCTTTGGGCATTACTATTATTCACATCTTTGGTTGTAACTACTGATAACAACATCTACCATTATCATGTAATAAACCTATGAATCCAAAGTATTATTTCTCTGAAAACTGTCTGATGCCATAACAAAATAAGAAAGACTAAGGATGAAAGTCAGAAGAGATCTTTGGGGTGTTTGAATGTTATTTTATTCCCCTTTTTCTGCCAGCAAAATTTATCATTCTATCTTACCAGAAAATTGAGGCTGCCTGCAAACTATCAGACCTCACTTCATTTTTCACAAATAAAAGAAAATAAAAGCTACAGTGCATGTGTAATAGTGACCCGTGGACTACAGGTCTTTTCACAAGAAACAAACAGTGTCTTAAAAAGGCAAGAGAGCCTACCAGGGGTGTTTGTCTTTCTTTTCTTTTATATTGGCCTCCAGATGTCTAGCATTTGGTGCTCTCTTTCTTGTCAATCTTTACCAAGAGCAAGATACTTTTCAGCAAACTATCAAAGTCATTAAGATTACAAATATGATCCAACCATCTGTTTTTATATCCTCTTTTTCTTCATTGACTTTTGACAGGTGCTTAGAGAAAGAAATATTTCAGAGCCCTGACATTTTTGTGAAAAATAAAGAGGTCTACTGACCCAGTACTAGGAACTTTGGTAAAGGTTAATCTCAGTTTTTAGAATTGGGGATTACAGAAAACAGCACCTGGCCTGTTCAGTTATTAAGTTACCAGCCACAGTGTTTCAAATGTAGAAGGAGAATCGTCAATTAACAGCAAACTCAAACAAAAAACAAAACAAAATACACTATAAAAGAAGCTTAATGGATAAGACAGAAGATAGCAACTAAGAGAAAAAAAAATGTGCACCTTCAACCACTGACATTCTTACAAAATTGTAAACTTTTTGACCTGGTTCCAATTTGTACATTAGATATACATACCAGTTACCAATTCTTACTATTAAGAACACCTATCTTCAAAATGGAGAAAATGGTCATGGGGAAATATGGCAATACAAACCACACTGATCTTTTTTGTTGAGTATCTCAATTAGTGATTTAATCCCAATAACTTTTGTCCATTTTTGTAATAATGGATATTTAGGAAGATTAACAGAGCTTAAAGTTGACTCCCAAAAGTCTGACTCCAAAGATTACTCAGACTCTCATAGAATATATCATGATGAAACAAATAAGTGGACTATTTTTGCCAAGCAAGAAACAACTTAAAATTATCATTAATAATACAAATACATTTACAACATATTAAATACAAAATATGAGACCATAATAAAAAAGAGTACTAGGCTGTACAAATGACACATGGTATTCATGAAATAATATAGTATAGCATATTACAAAATATATATTTTAGTCATATTATAATATACTATAGTTATATAATTATATTATATACACTGGACTTAAAGCCCATCTAGAATTAATGAGTAACTGCTGGAAATCCCACATCTTCAATAAGAAAAGTCAAAATAATCTGTAAGATGAAGCTTTTGTAGTAGATATTTAAATGCCAGGCAGCAATTCAAATTATACCTCTTACCAGGCATATCACCAATAAGTCAGGTCTAAGGCCTTTGTTCAAACTGATGAGAAGACAGCAGTCTCTCTCTCTCTCACTTTTTTTTTTTAAGATTTATTTATTTATTTGAGAAGAGATAGAGCACATGTGCAGGGGGAGGGGCAGAGGGGGAGAGAAAGAACCTCAAGCAGGTTCCACACCCAGCAGAGAGCCGGATGTGGGGGCCTCCACCTCACAACCCTGAGATCATGACCTGAACTGAAATCAAGATTCAGTAGCTTAACAGACTGAGCCACCCAGGTGCTCCAGCAATCTCTTTTTTCTTAACAGATTTGCACTCAAGAGTCTGTTTTAAGGACCATGTGACTCCAATAATAATTTAGCAGATTTAAAAAATAAGAAAGAAGCACTTACAGCACCTGGTTCTAGCCAGGAGGCAGGAGATCTATTCCTGGCTTTCTACATTAGATGAGTCAAATAAATTAACTTCTTTGTCTATGATAGTCTGCATTGTGAGAAGACCCGGAAGTTCCTCAAAACATGAAGATTATGTTTAAGAATTCTTCACTAATAGGAACTGTTTAAAAATGGAATGGATAAATGTAATAAGTTGCTATTGCAAATGCCATAAAATAAACAAGTAAATTTGTTCTTGGGAGCAAATCTAAAATGATATAAAGACAGACAATGTAACATGGCATTAGAGCTTAGGGACAATATATTGTTACAAGAATAGAGGCAAAAGAAAATGCAAAAATACTTTTTTTAAAAAGAAAAGCAATGGGGGGCAGGAAGAAATAGATTAATAATGACTCATTGTTTTCCACATTTAGGATTAAACATTTCATCTTTATAGCTGAAGAGAATAGAACTAAAAGGGAAGAATACAGGAGTAAATATGATAGCTGGCAAAAGAGTAAAACTTCCAATCAAAATGATGTGTGCCATGTTAATGTTATGTTAAAAATATTCAAATATAATCAACCTGTAGGCTAGCTCCAGATGGAGAGAACAGAACTGATCACACTGTAAGATATTTTCTGCTTTCCTCCCAAGCCTCTTGCTCAGAGTTGAGGAATCTCAGAATAATGTCACTGAGGACAGAGGGTTGGCCACCAAGTTTTAGGGTGAATTGTCAGAAACGGATTATATCCCATGCCACTGCAGACGAAATGTGACTCAGAAAAAAAAAAGTTTTTCACAAAGATTAATAAGCTCCAGATTTAGAACTTCCTAAATACACTCACTTCAAATCGTATTCATTGCATACTGCCACATCCATCCACAGCATGAGATTTGAACCTTCACGTTTGTTTTCTAGCTCATATCCTGTCATTTGATATTCCATCAGTGTCCCAAGCAAACCTCAAAAAGCTCAAATTCTTGATAGTTGTATACCAGGAAGGGAAAACAGTTACTATTCACTCCTCCCACTCCACGAAAACCATTATTTACCAAGGACTAAAACAGACTAACGGTCTGAAATCATGTTTACTAAAGAGAAATAATGTCAATTCGTTGGGAAAAAAAAAAAAAGAAAAATAATTATAAGTAAATGAAAGATCTTATCCACATGGACATCTAAAAACTATTCTGCCTCGAGACAGAAAATTTTTGCACTTGTGGAAATAAATTCTAATTCTGTTTATCATCATTGCCATGTATGTAATGGTTAAAACAGTCTTCTGGTGCTCTGGCGACTACTTGGCACAGCTTTTAGGATTTTACATGGAGTGATTTTTTAAAACCTCACAACAACCCTATGAGGGAAATACCATTGTTATTTCCAGTTTGAAAAAGGAGAAAGTGACTTAGAGGTGATGTGACTTGTCAATGGTCACAACGGCTGTACTCCGGGTTCTACAGCTGAACAGCTGTACCATCACTCCAAAGGACCAAAAAAATACTCATGCAGTAGGTCTCCTGGGCTCTGTAAATAGAACCAAAGTATTTTATTCAGGCTAATTCCATGTTGCACATACCCAATGACCCTGATGGTACTAACTTGAATATATCTTTTGGGGTCAGAATTGTTTTAAAAAAAAAAAGAAAGAAAATAATCATAAGAGACCAGTGTACCATATATTGAACGCTAGCAAGTTAATTAAAATTAATATCTGAAACATTATTTATATGCAAAGGTTTTTGTTTACGTTTGTTTTTTTTCTCTCTCATTAGTACCAGCCCCATTGAGCTTCTGAATACATCTCATTGTTTTTGCAAATTACAGCCCTTGTCTATTATGAAATCATTAACTGTGTCGAAAGAAAAAGACACATTCTCCAAAAAAGTTCATACCCAGAGTAGACTGAGTATGAAGGTTATGGGCAACTAATAATCACATGTCTGATAACCCATCCAGAATACAAGTTCTGATTATTTGAGCTGTCTTTACTTCTACCGGTTAAATCCCATTATCTATATAGACATATAAATAAGTGTACTTAATGCATGCAATGAAATCTTCAGTTCCAAGCAAAAGATCCACCTTTTTGTATGTGATTTAACAGTAAGCTGATAAATGAGTCATAAACATCATTTAAGTTTCAGTGTTTTATGATTGAAACTGACCCTCCTTTCTCTAAAAGCTAGTAGACAAAACTCATGCTGCATAAGGTTATTCATCATTATGAAGGCATGGAATTATCAACTACATGCATGTTTAACATGAATCTGTGCTTGATGCTTGAAGAATGTTTTCTTTCATTCATTCAATCGGCATTTACTGACTGCCTACTATGGGTCTGGTACTCATCTCGGGACTAGTGATAACAGCTGTGGACATAGCGGACACAGCCAAGAGACTAGCAACAAACAATTAAACAAAAGAATAATCCCCACAAGCAGAGACTGTGTTAAATGTTATGAAGAGATCCTGGGTTGAAAAGTATAAATTCATGTCCATCTGGAACCTATGAATGTGATCTTATTTGGAAGTGGGGTCTTTACACCTGATTGAGCAGCACCTAACCTAATTACACTGGGTTAGGGTAGACCCCAAATCCACTATTTCTGCTATTTTTTTATAAAAAGAGAGTAATTTGGATAAAGAGATACAGACACACAGGGAAGGAGACCATGCAAGACAGAGGCAGAGATTTGAGTGACTTGTCCACTAGCCAAGGACTGTCTAGGATTGCCAACAGCCACCAGAAGCTAGCCATCAGGAAGAGGCAAAGGAAGGACTCTCCCTTGGGGGGAACATAGCCCTGCCATCCCCTCGATTTGAGAGTTCTAGGTTCCAGAACTGTGAGAGTATTAATTTCTGATGTTTTAAGCCACCAGTTCATGGTACTTGTTATAGCAGTCATGGAAAAGAGAAGGCATGAAGGAAATGAACTGATGAACATAGTATCAGTGTGGCAAGTGCTGTTAGGTTCAGGTGTTCAGGGAAAGTGCATCTATGAGAGGTTGATTTTTAAGGCAAGACCTGAAGTATAACCAGCACTGTGACAAAGACAGAGGGGAAAAGCATGCCAACCACAGGAAATAGCAAGAACAAAGGTCCAGAATCAGAAAAGACCTTGAGGAATTTATAGGAGAGCAGTGGGGCTGGAGGAGAGACCAACAGAGGGACCAAGAGGTTGAGATACATGAAAAGAAGAGGCAGAAGAAGTGAACACGGGACAGGTGATACCAACTATTTCTTACTCCAAGAAGCATCCATGCTAGCGAGGAGCAAAACCACATATTAATAGCTCTAATTCATGGTAGGCAATAATAAACACCCTAAGGAGCGTACAGGGTTCAGAGAGAGAAATCAATTATTTCTTTCTGAGATTAGTGGAAGATTTGCTGACAAAGTACCATTTGTTCTGGGTTTTAAACATACAAATAAAATTTACGTATTGTCTTAGGTCAGATTCCCTAAAAGCAAAGCCCAAGATGGGGATTTTCATGCAAGAAATTCATTAAGGGAGTGTTCTCCAGAGAAAAGGAGAAGCTAAGTAATAATGTGGTTTCAAGTGATGGCTAGCTTCAGTCTGCTCCCACAGGAAGCAAGGAAATACAAATCACACATGAAATCTCTTTTGCCTGTAAGGCAAATGGCTAAGCTTTGCATCTCTTGCTCTGAGTAGTCATTGGCTTTGTGTCAACTGGGGGCGTGGGTGGGGTTGGGGGGGCCTTTGTTCCCAAACTACTGGCAGGAAAGCAGCTTCTACTGCCCAAGGGCAATACTGTGAACAAGAAGGTGAATGGAAGCCTTTGGCAGACACTCCTCTAAATGTGATCTGAGAGCTTGGAGCAGGGCAAAAAGGCATCAGCTAGAGATGTGCGGATAAGAGCTGGTTACAGTTATGCCAGGAGGAAAAATAATAAGGGCCAAGACTCTCCTGTGCAAATTGTCTCCAGCTAACTGAGGTCATATAATGAATAAGAAGGGACTGGCCAGCACTACTAGGTATTTACCCAAAGGATACAAAAACACTGATTCGAAGAGACATATGCATCCTGATGTTCACAGAAGCATTATCAATAATAGCCAAATTATGGAAAGAGCCCAAATGTCCATCAACTGATAAATGAATAAAGAAGAGGGGGTATGTGTATATATAATGGAATATCACTCGGCCATCAAAAGGAATGAAATCTTGCCATTTGCAAAGATGGGATGGAACTAGAGTGTATTATGCTAAGTGAAATAAGTCAGTCAGACATAGACAAATACCATATGATTTCACTCATATGTGGAATTTAAGAAACAAAACAGATGAACAGAGGGAGGAAAAAAGAGAGGCAAATCAGGAAACAGACTCCTAACTATAGAGAACAAACTGAGGGTTACTGGATGGAAAGTGGGTGGGGGGATGGATTAAATAGGTGATAGGTGTTAAGGAGGGTACTTGTAACGAGCACTGGGTATTGTATGTAAGTGATGAATCTCTAAATTCTACACCTGAAACTAATATTACACTGTATGTTAACTAACTGGAATTTAAGTAAAAACTTGAAAAAAAAAAAAAAAAAAAAAAAAAAAAGAAGGGACTGGCCAGATCCAGAATGGCAGAACAGGGGTCTCTGGAGACCCTCTCTACTAGCTACTGCTATGCTCAGTTTCTACTAAAGGGTATTACACTGTATGTTAACTAACTGGAATTTAAGTAAAAACTTGAAAAAAAAAAAAAAAAAAGAAAAGAAAGAAGGGACTGGCCAGATCCAGAATGGCAGAACAGGGGTCTCTGGAGACCCTCTCTACTAGCTACTGCTATGCTCAGAAGAAAATCTTTCCTCTTTACTGTAAGCTCTCAGAATGAGGTAAATCAATGACAAGAATTTTTTTGTTTTAACATTGAGATGCTAGATCAAATAACGTGGTGGTTATTTCCAGACAAAATACCTACAAGAAGAAAAAGAAGGCAGGACACACTGTCCCTTTGTTTTGTCTCTGTCCTAGGAGATAGATGAATGATGGGTTATCCCATTCTTTAGGGATTACAATACTTGTCCCAATTTCCCTTCGATAAATTCTTGAAGCATTTATTTTATTCATTTAACTTGTGGTCACTGAAATGTATTTACCATCCAGCAGACATCATCAATCCCAGGAAAGTAAGTTAAAGCAAAGTAAAAATAATTTCATTGAAATGTTTTTGCCAGAGCAAAAATCTGAGTAACACTATCCCTGATATGAAACCAAGCCTGTAATATAATGAAATAAAAATAGTGCCATTGTGTTTGAAGAGTTTAGCTTCCTAATTTATTAATATAGTCAAGGAAATAATGAAATAATTTTTCAGAAGAATATATCATATATATGTACACATAGAATATATGATATATTCTATTATCAATGAAAGGATGATCGGGCTAGTTCACTTCTTAGAGATAATGACAGAAATATGTTGATTCTCAGCATGAATACCGGTTGTTCATTAAACCCAAGGGGCCTTCTGGGTTTAGATCAATAGCAAACTGGAGAAGTATCAGACTTAGGAGATTTGTTTCTTAAAGTCACATTAACTGTTATTGCCTTCAATGTCTGCAGGGCATTATCTGTAACTATTTTAGCTCATGTGATTTTTTTTCCTATTTACAGGAGAAAACTTTCAACTGAATAGCCAGCTACTATTATCTTTGCATTTATATCAACACTGATCATTGTACTATAACTGTTGGCAGTCTTCACCTTTTAATAAATCATTTATAGTTATTTTTTAATACAAGCAGTTATAAATGACTACTTACAGTTAAAAACCTAACTCATTATTTTACTCTATTTTAGGATGTTCCCCGGGATAAAAAATATGACTGATTGTAATGTTAGTGCTAACAAATGTTTTGCTAATGGAACAGTGTTATCAGCTCTGTGTCTTGTTGTCTCCTACCCATACATTTCAAAAGTCACTTGTAGATTACACAGAGATTTTAAATAGTTTGCCTTAGCTGTAAAAATTATTGAGGAGTATTAACTATATATTTTATATATTTCAAATGTATCCTTATAAAAATTTTTTGATGGGAGTATATAACATTTATATAATGAGGACATTCATTGACATAAAGTACTTGCCTTGAAAACTAGGCTATTAATTCTATAACAGTCTATAGAAATAAGGAAATTTGGTAAATTACACTTTATCTTTATTTAAATATGTAATTTATTATCTAATTCTGTTCATAAAATGTGACAACCTTAATCAGATAAATATTATTTTTCATTTTTAGAAAATATTGAGTTTAATTTATAGCTTTGCCCATATTCTTAAAGACCTTTCCCCCTCTAGCTATTCTATTCTGGATGAACAAAAAATTACATTAATTCCCTAAAATTCATATGTGGCCTAATCATATGAACATTTATAATGTGAGGCCCTTGTCTCAGGCAGTACTAGAAAATCATTAATAAATAGACTTATGCAAAAATGTTTTCTGTTAAATTCTTATATTAAACAAATATTAATGGATTTATTGAGCATCTTTGGGGCTAAAATTCTCAATTTCAGTTCAATTCAGTGCTCCGTCACTTATACATCCTGTGACCTTCCTCAAGGCATTTTAAGTTCCAAACTTCAGCATCCTCATTCATAAGGTGATGAAAATAAGAGTATCAAGTGTACAAGGTTGTTATGGAGATTAAATGAGTTATTGTATTATATATAAGGTATTTGGCCTAGTGTCTGGCATAGAATAAGTGCTCATTTAATGTCAGATATTATTACAGACTTTAGTCAATGTCCAAATGCAGAATAATGAAAATATCTGTCTCATCAGTTAATAATCAGAAGGATGTACATAACTGAATATCTTGAAAATACAAACTATCATTTTCTAGTAAACACAAGACAACAAAATGAAAATGATTAAAAATTTAAATAACCTACTCTGTCAGAAACAATAACTTGTTTATTTTTCAAATATCTTATCAACCTTTCAGTCTCATATCTTCTTCTTGACAAAATTACTTTAAAACAACTTCACAAATATCTGGCATACCTTAGATAAAACCTGTTTTCTCATATTCATCATTATATCAGGACTTGAAATTATTTATAGTCATAGAATGTATACATCCAACTTTTTAGTAGAGTATAATACGCATGCAGAAAATGGACAAATTGGTAAGTGTTCAGCTCATTGATTTTTCTAGAGTGAATACCCCCATATAACTACCAATCAATCAGATCCAGAAAGAGAATTTTACCAGCACTCCGGTGGCTCCTATCACACCACTTCCTGGTCAGTAGCCCCTAAAATTAATCACTTTTCTGACTCCTATTGAGAGCAATTAGTTTTCCATATTTTTCAAATTTATGAAAGTGAAAGCACAAAGTATCTACTCTTTTGTTTCTGGCTTTTCTTGCTTGATATTATGTTGGTGAGGTTCATCTACTACGTTCTCTTCATTTTCATTGTGGGTAGTATTTCATTGCATGAATGCGTTCTGATTTATTTATTCATTCTGTTCTTGATGCAAATTTGAGTTGTTTTCCGAATTTGGCTGTTATGATAATGCTGCTATGAACATTCCTATACCTATTTTCTAGGAGACGTATATATGCACTTCTGTTGGGTTTATACTGAGGAGTGGAACTGAGTGGAATTCCTGAGTCAGAGGGTCTTAGGGAATTTCTGAGTCAAACTGCATTTATGTAGTTTAAAGAAATACTGCCAAAAGGAATATATTTTACTGGAAAAGGAACTTAGTGATTACCATTTTTCAGATGGGAAACCAGTGGCCTGTGTGGTTAAGGGACTTGTCAATGGGTCTAAGAAGTACTAGTCAAAAGTGTGGGAGTAAAAGAAGATCAAAAACCCACTACGTGTCCAGCATGTGCAGTGTTAAGGATAAAATGGCAAGAGAGGGGCGCCTGGGTGGCTCAGTCGGTTAAGTGTCCACCTCCTGATTTTGGCTCAGGTCATGATCCCAGGGTCATGAGATGGACCCTTAGGTGCCTCGCTGAGCACTGAGTTTGCCTAAGATTCTCTCTTGCCCTCTGCCCGTTGCCACTCCCCCCCAACAAAATAAGAAAATAAATTTAAAAAGAATGGCAAGATAAAGGAGCCATGACTTCCGCTTTCACAGAACACAAAATCTAGTACATGGAGACAAATATAAAATAAAAAGTCAAAATGATGAGTTTATAATTATAAAAGATTTGAGTGCTCTGAATAAAAGGAACATGATCCTAAGACCCCATATGACAGTATCACAGGCTCTAAACTAGTAGTTCAAAGAAGTCTTCCCTCAGGAAGCAAGTTGAAGCTAATATTCAAGGAACAAATAATAGTTAAGTAGGAAAACAGGCAGCAGAGGGCCTTCCGGACTTAAGAGGCAGTATATGCACTGAATACATGCTGGTGAAGAGAATGGCTCTTACGGGACGACCTGGGGGGGGTGATGCCATCAGTCTAAAAAGATAGGTAGCGATGAGGACATACTTGGCCTTTAGTCATTAAGGATTTGGAATAGTTTCCTAAGAATAAGAAGTCATGGAAAGGTTTGCATGTGGGATGAGGAGAGGTACAGAAAAAATCACACTGGCTGCTATGTAGAAAATAGACTGCACAAGGGCCAGCCCGAATGCAGGGTGCATAATCACAGGAGAGGTGATATCATTTTCAACAAGGATGATGGCAGCGGAGATGATGAAGAGCTGGCTGCTACAGTGATATGTAGTGAGTGAAATCAACAGCACTTGGTCATGGATTAAGTGGGGGCCATGTTAATAAAGAACACATCAAAGATGACTCCCAGGCTTCTGGCTTGCTCAACCAGATAGATAACTAACAGGTTAATTCTAGGAATAAAATCATTCTAGCTGTTGACACAGCTAAATCTAATATAGCTTTTTGAAAAACAAACAAACCAAAACCAAAACCAAAACCAAAAAACTACATTTAAATCCTGAAATTAAATTCAAGAACAAACTGAACTGTGTGTCTTTTATCACCTCTGGAAATGCTGATTCTCCTGATATGGTCCCAGATGCTGCCAGCTTTTTTCATTCCTGGCATCCATCTCAAGTCTTCTGTCTTTTCAAAGACTATTGATTGTGGATTTCAGTATGAAACATATTTTTGGAGGTGTTTAAAGATAACCTCTGTTGTATGTGCATATGAAATAGATCAATGGTAATCACGCACTCACTATCTACTGATCAATTTGAATGCTATTGAGATATCATTATGAATTTCTTCTCATTTCATTTCCTACCATTACACACACTCTATAAATTTGTTCTGGGTTTGGTTTATCATAAACCTAATGAAAACATTTCATCTACATGGAGCTGTCACAGAGATGCCTATGAGTGTTTTGTTTCAATGTAACAGTAAGTAAGAAGTGCTTAACTGCATATATGTTCATAAACAAAAATGTCTCTAAATCATACATCTGTAATTTGGCATGCATTTAGTACACACCTTGTCATACTTAAGCTATGAGTGATTCACGTATTGTTCTAGTTGGAAACTATGTTTCGGATGACTTAAGAGTGTTTTTAAAAAGCTAGAAATCCTTGAGAAAAGAAGAGTTAAACATATATTTTTACTTCCCTTTCCCTAACTCTTTTTTTCCTTTTTAAATGAATTCTGTGGGGTGCCTCAGTGGCTCAGTTGTTAAGCATCTGCCTTCGGCTCAGGTCATGATCCCAGGGTCCTGGGATCAAGCCCCACATCGGGCTCCCTGCTCGGCAGGAAGCCTGCTTCTCCCTCTCCCACTCCGTCTGCTTGTGTTCCCTCTCTCGCTGTGTCTCTCTCTGTCAAATAAATAAATAAAATCTTAAAAAAAAAATGAATTCTGCATATCACTGCCAGATTAATTTTTCTAAAAATACATGTTGCCTCACACCATTGAATTACTTAAGGACAAAAGATGCTTCCATATTACATACTGCATGAAACTGCTTCAAACTTATGTCTTCCATCAACTTTTCTTACCCAAAAAACAATACTTCATTTCTTTCTACTTCTTAGAAGTCTGGCTCTACCAGGTTCAACCAAATGTCTTTAAGTTGTCTTGCTCCTTTGAAGCCTGAACTTTCGTGCACTGCCCCCTCCAACCTCCACCGGCTCCTAAAAAATGCCATAACCTCTGTAAATACTACCTATTCCTCAAAACTAAGATTAAATCCAAACTCTTCCATTAAACATCCATCATTATCCTCGCTCGCAGTGATTCCTTTCTTAGTTACCTTGATCACATATATAATTAATGCTACTTGGTTTAAGCAATTAAATAACTGGTTTGCAGGGTAACATTTTCATCATTAATAGACATTATATTCTCTAAAGGAATGGGCCTTTTCTTATATATTTATATGTATCACAATGCTGCCTTAGCCTCTCATTAAAGAGATGGTCAATTGATTATTGATTGATTAGAATACTCTAAGCTATTTATTAAACACAATTCAGTAATTTCGGTACATTATTATATCCAAAGTTATAAGTACTCTAGGGGATAGAAAACATTCCATTTATGTTGTCTAATCTTTCCTTGTATTTTTTACTTTAATTTTGTACCAATTGGAGAGAAAGCCAAAGATGAAACTTAAAATGAAAGTAACTTAACCATTTGGAGATTCAAAATTATTGAAAGCAAAACCTGTGGAGATTAGTCACACTCTTACTGCAATTCTGAAGAAGCATATGGCTAAATATTCCCTCATGAAGTTTGCTCACTGAACTCCGCAACCTAATATAAGCACCACAAATGCACATCAAGATGTCACCCAATAATTACCATTAACAATTGTAGGAATATGTAGAGGTCTAACTTTTCAGAACTGAGTATCAATTTAGGAATGTGTTTATATAAATATTTATGATATGCATCTTAGAAAGTATTTATATATGACTGATATTGAGATATACTTAAAATAGCTATTTATAGAATATATTCATTTATTTGTCCAATAATTATATGTGGAGCACCTGCCATGTGACAAATGTACTAGTTGCTAGAGATACAATAGTGATCAAGAAAGAAGGACATGAACTCTGGCATGATGGAGCTTACAGTTCAGATGTGCAGAAACAGAAATTGTAAAGAAATAAATACAGAAAGGACAAATCTGGATTATTTCATTTATAAGAGGTAAACAAGTGTCATCCTAGAAAATGACAAACAAAAAAAAAAGAAAAAGAAAAGAAAAGAAAGAAAATGACAAGCAGAGCCTGCTGAAAATCCTCTCTGAGGAAATGAAATTTAACTTGATCCCTGAGGGATGAGAAGGAAATGGCCATGCAGAGACCCATTTAGTATTTTCTTTACTAAATATGTCAGTAAGAGTTATGGTGTGACAAGAAATAAAAATTTTATTTTATATATATATAATTTATTTTTGTGGTTCCAAATCAAAGCCTCTTCAGCAAGATGATTCTGTAATATGAGCAGCTGATTATTTGGTGTTTATCAAAGTAATTATAGAAATCAATATTAAGAAGGAATATAAGACTTTAAGAGCAAGATATAAGTCATTATGCCTCATACTTTCCTTTTTCTACTTAAACCTCTGGTTCTTCCCCAGTACTTTCCAATTCCTTCTGGCATGCATCTTATTTTCTCAAAAAAAAAAAAAAAAGGCCTAATGATTAAAGGATCACACTAAAGTACAGTGACATTCATAAAAAAATAACTGGGCTTGGAGTGAAGGCATTTGTATTCTTGTTTAGTCTTCATCATTCAATGGCAATTGGTTCTCAAAAACTGAAACTGAAACTCCTCCCTGATACAATGGGGAGCTTGATCCTCTGAAGTTTTCCATCCTCACTCCTGAAGACCTTAGGATTTCACAGTGTCTCAAGGACCACCCATTTGGGAAGGGGAAAGGTGGTGAAAGGGATACTGGAGCAGGAAGAGCTTTTGCCTCCTTCTCCTACTTTAATAAAATAAGTTCTGATATTACATATTTTATATATTGGGATACTGAGTGAGATTTAATGTGAAGAATCAGTTCTGTGCATAAAACAACTTTGTAGGGGGCTAGGGTAGTTTAGTTGGTTGAGCATCCAGCTCTTGGTTCTGAATCAGGTCATGATCTCAGGGTCGTGAAATCGAGCCCCGCCATGGGCTCTGCGCTGGGCACGGAGCCTGCTTAGGATTCTCTCTCTCCCTCTTCCCCTAGGCCCCTGCTCACACTCTCTCTCTAAAATAAATAAATAAAATGTTTTTTTAAAAAAAAGAAGAACTTTGTAAACATTGGGCTAGCTGATCTGAGGAATCCATTTCCAAACAGCATTTTAAGAAACCATGTTCGTCAAAACTAAGATTAAATTTGTCATCATTTTCTTAAGATGAAATAAATGAACTGGAAATGATAAGATCCAGGTGTTGTAATATGATTCAATCTCTAGCTTAATCATTTTAGTTAAATCATTAGTTTAACTCACTTTTAAAAAAATCAGACCGCTTTATCTGAAAAAGATGAGGACTTAAAAAGGTAGAGAAGGTTCAATGCACAAATGTTTGTATGTGAGAACCAAGTTATGCTTCCCATCAGGCATTTGTGCACCACATACCAGCTACTTCTAGCAAAGATTATGTCTCCATCCTGGCCACCCCAGGCTTCCCTCACTACCTTCAGCCACATCCTCAGAACCCAGCACTGACCTGGCTGACCCTAAACAGAGTTGAAACTTGGGTTTTCACCCTGCTATTTCCATTCCCACACTAAAGGCTCACCCAAATGAACTGTATGGTTATTCATGTGACATTAAAGGCAGTTAAAAATTATGATTAAAATTCTAAAACAATAGATCTGCCCATCATTCCTCTCCAAAATATGTAGTTTGTCTTATTCCTATAATGAATGAAATCTGATGACCAAGTGGTACACAGACTCCCTAAGAATGCACTTCTTATCAGGTATATAATAACAAAAAAGGGATCATTGTGGCTACTTCTGGCTGGTGACTTTCTGCCAGAAACAATGGGAACGATTTGGAAGGGAACCATTCCATAGCAATAATTCATTTTCAGCAATATTAAAAATATATATATTTCCAATGAAATCTTTGCCAAAAAAAAAAAAAAGATCTAATAAAGCTTTTGAAATAAAGCTGGGTTCATACAAGGTATGTGCTGTGGAGAGTATCTTATTGTTACAAAACATTGAAAAAGAAGGAGAGAATAAGATAGATAGTAAAGAAAATAGAAGCTATTTATTTTTAAAAATTGAATTACTAAAAGTGTTTGGTGCCAATTTATTCCCTGGAAAATATAGAAAAGGTGCATTTTTCTCTCCACCTCAGGTGATAAAATGTTCATCTGAAAAACCAGAAATGTTTTCATACTTCATATGAGCCCTTAAGAAACATCCTTTCTTCAAACAAAATTTTTTCCCAGTTGGCTTTAATTAAGTTTAGAATAGTGTACCTAGAAACTAAAAAATGAATGTAAATCAAATTACTGTCTAGACCAACAAGTTCTAGTATCTCCCCTTACAGCTGTATCCCACTTTCAATGTGTTCATGAGAAATTCTTCCTAAATCAAATTTCTGATAATCAATCACACTTTAAACGCACTAGGAGAATTTGTTATTTAAAGGACTCTCCCAGAGTGAACTGCAGAAGTAATAATCCTTGGAGGTAACACACAATCTTTAACTGCTTTAACTATTACATAAATCTGCCTCTACACTTACCAAATCTGCTTAAAGTGTGGAGCCCTTGGACAAAACAAATGCTCCAATATCTTTCAATGTGATCTAGGATGATAATGTCAGTTAAAAAATTGTAAGAGGTTTATTCACCCCCACCTCCTACACCATCATCCACAAAACTGTCCAAAGGGATCTGCTCCCAGTGCAAAACACCCCCACCCCGCCCCGCCAAAGCACATGAGTATCATGGCTGTAGTGAACAAGTTGGGTTTATCAGCGATGACAGTGAGGGATGACACCCGTCATGAGGAACCACAGAATGGCTCAGTAAGAGGGTGTTAGAAAGGACTTGTTATAATATTTGGGATTGTGTGAAGTGACTTGAGGGAGAGTTCAAGGAAGCAGGGCTTTGCTCTGTATTGACTACTCTCAGGAAATAGGGGTAACGTAACTCTTTTACTGGATATATTAATACATGTTATCTAAAAGTAGGGAAGACTAGATCCTTTAGCGATAATGAGTAAAAAAACAGCACTCATACCACATGGGAGACAGGGGTGTTTGGTATATAATGGTTTGGATAATGTTCATGTTTAGTCTGTTCAGGCATGATTATAGAGTGTTCTTATTTTTGTCTTGATCCATCATGCTCATAGACTTGCCTTGTCTGATGTTGACTTTCTCTGAGATTGTTTATGTTCAACAAGGGAATAGTGATGTCTGATTGTGAGCATCAGGCCAGCTTGTAATAATACCAAATGTGAGCTAATAGTACCAGGCCAACTATTGGATGTCCGGGGCCACTCTTCTCTTCCTCATTGCAAAAGTGTTCAAACTCTGGCATAGCATTTTATGATTTCCCACAGTGTCATATTTAAATCACTAAGTCTACACATTTAGTGTACCTGAGTAGTCCAACTAACTCTCAGTAGGCTTCCAACAGTGTTTAAGGCATTAATTCAATAAATCTGAACTCACGCTATGCATGTAGTGTCCATATGTTGTTGATTTTCCAGGACATCACGATTTCAAAAGTTCTGCACCTGGTTTGGCCTCCATGCCTTGCTTCAATTCGGAGCTTGTAATTTATAGTCCCTCTATCTCTATAGCCATTATAGATACGTTAATTCACAGATTACCCAAAATTCATTATTAAAATCCTATTGTTTTCAATGTGCACTCTCTTGTCCAAATTTAAACACCCAGTTACCTAGGTCACAATGCCAAGTTATTTACTCAATATTTGTTCATTAAACAGTTTTTGTTTATTGAGTACTATGAAGTATGTACAATTCCAAACATTTTATGTAAAAGCTAATTAAAGCTCTGAGTAGCCACAACACCCCAATTTCAGAAATTAACACTGTGGTTTAGAGACATTGTCTGTGGCCCCAACTGAAGAGATGTGAGAGTGACAGATATGAACCCAGATAGTCTGATTCCTGAACTCATTCCTTTGAACACTGTAAGACACTGGGCTATGTATCCTGGGGAAAATGAAATATTCTAATATCTCATCTCTTAATTCCAATATTTTAAATTTTCACATACAATGTTGTAAATAACAGACACAGTAACATATAAAGTATTCAGAGAAAAGATGAAGCATATTTGAAACCAGCTACTTAAGGATCTTTCTAAAGCAAAAAATTGAGATAAATTTTGAAGATGTGTATAATTTTGACCTGGAAAGATGGTAGAAGCAATATTGGACTTGGAGAATGAGATGTCACAGAAAAAGAAACCATTTCTTTTGGGGAATCTAGGTGTAACAGTTTAACTAGTGTTGGCAAGGAAAAATATAGGGGGGGAAGGGGTTAAAAAGATAGCAGAAGACATTGCATAGCAAATATTTAAATTTTCCCTGTAAGTGAGAGCGCACTGCTTTTGTGTTGTAGTTTTATTTTAATCAAAAGACAAAAAATAAAAGCAGTGTATAAGATTAAACCCATTTTTCTACAGATCAAATTTTACTTAGCACAACTAATATGTATACAGTTGGTGTTAAATTTCAAATATTTCATGTAGTTAGAGCAATCAGCTCTAGAAAGTTCCACCCTAGATGATAGTCCTGGCCAAGAAACCAAGTAGACCAAGGGAGAAAAAAATGAAAGAAGGTCCACTCTCTGAGTCAAAACAAACAAACAAAACACAGTCCAAAATGATAGTCTCCACAAGTGGTTCTCAAAGTGTGGTCCCTGGACCAGCAGCATTAGCTTCACCCAGGAACTCCTTAGAAAAGCAAATTAACCAACTGAGCCACCCAGGCGCCCAAAGGAAACAGTCAAAAAAACCAAAAGACAACCGATAGAATGGGAAAAGATATTTGCAAATGACATATCAGATAAAGGGCTAGTATCCAAAATCTATAAAGAACTTATCAAACTCAACACCCAAAGAACAAATGATCCAATCAAGAAATGGGCAGAAGACATGAACAGACATTTTTCCAAAGAAGACAACCAAACGGCCAACAGACACATGAAAAAGTGCTCAACATCGCTCAGCATCAGGGAAATCCAAATCAAAACCTCAATGAGATACCACCTCACACCAGTCAGAATGGCTAAAATTAACAAGTCAAGAAATGACAGATGCTGGCGAGGATGCGGAGAAAGGGGAACCCTCTTACGCTGTTGGTGGGAATGCAGGTTGGTGCAGCCACTCTGGAAAACAGTAGGGAGGTTCCTCAAAAAGTTGAAAATAGAGCTACCCTACGACCCAGCAATTGCACTACTGGGTATTTACCCCAAAGATACAAATGTAGTGATCAGAAGGGGTACGTTCACCCCGATGTTTATAGCAACAATGTCCACAATAGCCAAACTATGGAAAGAGCCAAGATGTCCATTGACAGATGAATGGATAAAGAAGATGTGGTAGATATATACAATGGAATATTATGCAGCCATCAAAAAACCCCCAAATCTTGCCATTTGCAACGACGTGGATGGAACTAGAGGGTATTATGCTGAGTGAAATAAGTCAATCAGAGAAAGACATGTATCATATGATCTCACTGATATGAGGAATTCTTAATCTCAGGAAAGAAACTGAGGGTTGCTGGAGTGGTGGGGGGTGGGAGGGATGGGGTGGCTGGGTGATAGACATTGGGGAGGGTATGTGCTATGGTGAGCGCTGTGAATTGTGTAAGACTGTTGAATCACAGACCTGGACCTCTGAAACAAGTAATACATTATATGTTAAAAAAAAAAAAAAGAAGAGGAGAGTAGGAAGGGAAAAATGAAGAGGGGGGAAATAGGAGGGGGAGACGAACCATGAGAGACTATGGACTCTGAGAAACAAACTGAGAGTTCTAGAGGGGAGGGGTATGGGTTAGCCTGGTGATGGGTATTAAAGAGGGCATGTACTGAATGGAGCACTGGGTGTTATCCGCAAACAATGAATCATAGAACACTATATCAAAAACTAATGATGTAATGTATGGTGATTAACATAACATAATAAAATTAAATTTAAAAAAAAAAGGCAAATTAGCAGGCCCAACCCCTGACCTCCTGAATCAGAAACTCTGGTGGTGGAGTGCAGTGCTGCCTGTTTGAAACAGCCTTCCAGGTGATTTAAATACACATTAGGCTTTGAGAATGTCTGCTCTATAGACATTGCTACTCCAATTGTGATCACTATCAGCAGTATAGGTATCACCTTGGAGCTATTGCATATACAGAATTCCAGACCCCATTCCAGATGTACTGTATCAGAAGTGATCTATTAACCAATTTCTCCAGTTGATTCATAGGTGTATTAACCCTCGAGAACCACTGACCCAAAAAGTATGATAGAAAGTATGTTTTCTGGATTCTTCTCTGTCTTTCGTGGAAGTACCTTTCTACATAGGTCAAGGTAGGTAACAAGTCAAGGTTGTTTCACTGTCCTCCCTAGACCACTTGTATACTCTCATTTCTTTCCCTTCTCTGCACTTGAAGAGCAGCCTGATATTCCAGTGTCAAGTTCCATGTGCCTATTTCAGGAAAGAAGTACCAAGCTTACATTCTTTTGCTGAATATAAATGTAAACTCTTACTTTTTATGTCTCACTACTTGATCAGTGTATAATCATAGTGATTCCTGGTTATAGGAATAATTATAATCATTCCTGGTTATAGATCCATATCACTGTTCTTTATTACTTAAAAAATTCTGATCAGTCCCCTCTCCCCTCTACACACACATACTGAATTATCATTTTTTTAAAGATTTTATTTATTTACTTGAGAGAGACAGAGAGAGGAGAGAGAGGACAGAGGGAGAGGGAGAGAGAGAATCCCAAGCAGTCTCAGCATGACATGGGACTCAATCCCATGACCCTGAGATCATGACCTGAGCCAAAATCAAGAGTTGGACACTTAACTGACTGAGCTACTCGTGCGCACCCACTATTTTAAGTTTTTTCAAAACGTATTCTGGTTCCGATACTCAATAGTTGTATAATCTCAAAGTAATTTAGTTTTCTTGCCAAATGCAATGTTTTGTTTTGTTTTGTTTTTTCTCCTTTACACCTTCTTTGGCATTCTACAATACATTCCACCATGGACCATCATCCACATTTTATTTAGAAGCCACTACCCTTGGGTGACTGATCTATCATTAGCGTAAATAATCTCTGGATGGATTTTTTATTTGTTGTCTCCTAACCATATTTACTTTAAAGAAGTTTATTTTCACTCCTTATAGTTGTCTTAAGTAGATGACTTTTCAAGATGAATTCCTCTCTCCTGCCTCTTACTTAAAAAAATAAAAGTCCACAACATCCTTGCCTTCCTAATTAGTCTATCTAAACTTTGTACTACCTTTTTGAGAAGCAAATCAATCTTATTACATCCTGTGTATCCTACTTTAAAACACTAAGTACATTCTCTCTAAATTACTTGCCCCAACTTAATTTCCCTAATTTTTCACTTTTTCTTCAGTCTTTTAAAAAAAATTATTGAAGACATTTTTTTATTGAGGTATAGTTGACACACATTATATTAATTTCAGGTATACAAAATAATGATGCATTATTTGTATATATATTGTGAAATGATCAACACAATAAGTCCAGTTGACATCTGTCATATACATAATTACAATTTTTTTTCTTGTGATGAGAATTTTTAAGTATTATTCACTATGGTCCCCATGCTATACATTACATCCTCTTGACTTACTTATTTTGTAATTAGAAGTCTGCACATTTTGACCCTTTTCACCTGTTTCTCCCAACCCCTACACCCTACCTCTGGCAACCACTAATATTTTCTCTGTATCTACAACATATGGTATTAGTGTTTCTCTGTCCAACGTATTGTTCACTTAGATTTATGTCGTCAAGATCCATCCATGTTGTCGCAAATGGCAAGATTTAATTATTTTTATGGCTGAATTGTATTCCATTGTATACCTAGACCACATCTTTTTTTTTTTTTTGAAGATTTATTTATTTATTTATTTGCAAGAGACAGAGAGAGAGAGAGAGCGTGCACGTGCCAGGGGAGGGGAAGAGGGAGAGGGAGAAAGAGAATCTCAAGCAAACTCCATGCTGAGTGCGGGGCCTGAGGCAGGGCTCAATCCCAGGACCCTGGGATCATGACCTGAATCGAAATTCAGAGTCGTCTGCTTAACCAACTGAGCCACCCAGGTTCCCCTAGACCACATCTTCTTTATTCATTCATCCATTTCTGGACACCTGGGCTGCTTCCATATCTTGGCTATTGCAAATAATGCTGCCATTACATGGGAGTTCAGATATCTTCTTGAGTTACTGTTTTTGTTTTCCTTGGATAAATGTCCAGAAGTGGAATTGCTTGATCATATGGTAGTTCTATTTTTAATTTTTTGAGGAATTTTCTCAGTCTAAAAGTCAACCATTAAGAGAGGCATTCAGGAAAAAAAAAAGAGAGATGCATTTGGATTAATAAATACTTTTTTTCTTTCAAATTACAAATAACTATGAGAACTTTATAGACAAATCGTATTCATATTTTTAAAATAAATACATGAAGAAGCACTTTTCCTAACCTCTTCAGAGAGCCAAAGGAATTGGGAATTTAGATGTCTTGGTAAAAGGCGAAAGATTTATACGATCTGAAGAGAAACCAGAGTATTGTCTTGGTAAAAATGGAAAACTTCTGTGACTCCTTTTAATAATGTCTTTTGTTTCCATTACCTGCATTTATAACATTTTAAAGCGGTTCAAAGTTAGTGTTTCTCCATTCTGGAAACTTGCTGAAGATTTTTAAGATTTTCCGTGTCTGAAACTGGCTAGATTTAGTTGCTTTGAAATTCCAAACCAGTCACCTATATTAATTGAATGTAGCCGCATAGTGCATCCAAAAACAAGAACCCTTACCTCTTTTCCCTTCACAATCAAGCACTGAAACACCAGAATATTACATTAGAGATCTCAAGAGATAGTGAGCAAACTGTCATTTTATTTAGTGCCTTAGTCCAGAGAGAAAATAGGAGACAGAGGGAGACTAGTGATGGTCATTTTCAACCAGTTGAGGTAGACCTTCACTTCTGTTGTTCTAAGTGGCAAAAACTATATGAGAATACATTGATTATGCAATGGGTAGAATTTCTTCATTGGGAATTTGACTGATGAGCTTAAAGGTCTGTCCAAACTAAGACTTTGGGACATGGCCTGGAAACACAGACAGTGCTTGGTTTACAGCATAATTATTCTAGGCCATTTGGGCACTCACTCAAACATTTGCCAGGTGCCAGGCATTGTGCTCAATGTCAGTGGTGCATCAGAGAAACAAGAGACAAAGTGTATGTCCTTTTGAAAACTATCTTATAGAAGACCAACAACACATCCTACAGAGATAAACATATAAATTAACACAGTAAGCACAGACTGTGATAAAAGCCATGAAAGAAACTGATTTAGCAAAAGGGGAAATTTAAGCCCAACTTAGTAATAATGTTTAAACCTTTAACTTAGATGGTTCTATCATGGGGTTAATGAAGTAACAGATAAGTTTTCCTCTTCCTGTTTTACTTTTTGGCTTATGTTTTCACTTTTAACTTTGATTCTCAAGTATAGATCATGGCCATTGGGATGATTTAATAAGAGAATATAAAGAAATCAATGTAAATAAGTCTTTATTATTGAAAAGAAAAAGGCAATTTAGATATTAGATCTGCTGAAAACCTGTTTGATTTAGAGCATCAGCAACCTCTAATTCAGCACGAATATGTATCATAGGTCCATGTTATATGGCCTTCTCAAAACATTTTGTTTCTTATTCAAGAAATCTTTGCTGTTTCTTGGCAGAGAACTTATACTGATAATAGTTGCATTTATTTCTGATTTCTTGAAGGAGAATTTATTCCATGGAACACTAAGCAAATGGCTTAACACATCTTTATATGATCTTAAATATGATACTTGCATCCAAAGTATAAGAGCAACTAAGCAAATTCCATATCACAAAGTAGCATAGGTAATTTAGTTGAATAAAGCAGAGGCAAATGGATAAATCCTTCTTTAATAAGGTTCACAAATCCTTCACTTAAACAGGGGAGACAAATGAAAACAGAGGAGCGAAAAAAAAAAAACCACATGTTTCTCACCAGCACACAGAAGCTACTGTGAAATTGATTAAATGGGGGGATTTAGACCTATGAAAACAAGATCCAACAACAACAACAACAAAAAACCCAACAAGATTCAACCAGAAAATCTCTTGTATTACTTTAAATAAAAGCCAATAGGATAAGGTGGGATTGTCCCAGGAGTCAACCTAAGCCAACAGCTTAAGTTTAAACACCAATCATGAAAAATAATGTGTAATTTGAAGAATCTGCTTTTTATGATGAATCATGTTACCTCCATCTTTAAAAACTCCATAGAGTTTCCTTGTGTTAGCAACTTATAAGTGTTAAGGGTTTTGTTTTGAAATTTCATAAGCAGGTTGGGCTTTTGGAGAATAAGTGGTATCAAAAGAAACTGTTGACTTAAAACCTGATTATTCAGGCATGTGAATAGTTATTTACCTTCCACAACAGATCTAGATGAAAGGAATAAAAATTTGAGGCTAATCCATGTATCTTAACTATATAAGCTGAACATGGGTTGTCTCAATTTATTTTATATCCAAATATTCTCCCCTGTAAAATGAGTATAAATTAAGATCAAATATATTTTTATCTAAGAAACTGTGTCCTCTAATTGAAATATTTGCACCCAAACCAATTCACTGTTTATTCATGTAGGTTTCTTTCTCTTCATTGTAACTGCATATTGTAATTTTCATATAAAGCTATTTTTTAAAAAAAATTTCCTTACTTTATGCCAATTTATCAGTCTTTATAAAATTCTTAACTTTTTTGCATTACTGTGTATTACTTCTCATCAGAGAATGATTTTCTCATTTATGTCACACTAAAAATGTTCAGTGATATTTATTTAAAAAACATTACATTAAGATTTATTTAATTGCCTTGATGTAACCAAAAATTTTTCCTAGAAAATAACTGTAATCAAGTCTGTCTTCTTATAGTCATTAAAAGTAGGATGAATTTCTATGATTAAAATAACTATCCTTCCAATTGAGGTATTCCTACATTAACTTAAATAATATATGGATAAAATAATTTTTCTTGCTTATCTTCTTAATTTTTAATAAAAAAAAATGTTCATGTCTGACCTGAAGGGCACATCCCTCAACAGATACAGAGAATCTGAGTTTTACTATGGTACCTCCGGGAAGAAATAATCTGTGATGAAATAATAGATTTCTAAATACCAATTCAAAGGGATACATGCACCCCAATGTTTGTAGCAGCATTATTTACAATAGCCAAATTATGGAAGCAGCCCAGTGTCCATCAATTGATGAAGAGATAAAGAAGATATGGTATATATACACAATGGAATGTTACTCGGCCATAAAAAAGAATGAAATCTTGCCATTTGCAATGACATGGATGGATCTGGAGAGCTATGCTAAGCTAAATAAGTCAGTCAGAGAAACACAAATACCATATGATCTCACTCATGTGGAATTTAAGAAAGAAAACAAATGAGCAAAGGGAAAAAAATAGAAGAGAGAGAGAGAAACCAAGAAACAGACACTTAACTATAGAGAACAATCTAACGGTTACCACAGGGGAGGTGCGTGGGAGGAGGGCGGGGATGAGTGAAACAGGTGATGGGGATTAAGGAGTGCACTTGTGAGGAGCACTGGGTGTCTATGGAAGTGTTGAATCACTATATTGTACACCTGAAACTAATGTTACACTATTATGCTGTATGTTAACTATACTGGAATTAAAAGACAAAATAGATTTCTAAATGGAAAGATTCAAACTCATTACACTTTTTAGTTTCATGTCAAATGAAGTTTCATTTATCTTGTCACAAAAAGGAAGGAAGAAAGGAAGGAAGGAAGGAAGGGGAGGTGGAAGGAAGGAAAGAAGGAAGGAAGTCAGGCAGGCAGAAAAGCTGGTTTTGACATAGTCTGTATGGAAAGTAGAAAGGTTTTCCATTGTTTTTGCAATTTTTATTATTTTTTAAGGTTTATTTAGTTAGTTATTCACGAGTTTTTATTTAAATTCCAGTTAGTTAACATAAAGTGTAATATTGGTTTCAGGAGTAGAATTTAGTGATTCATCACTTATATATAACTCCCAGTGCTCATCACAAGTGCCCTCCTTAATGCCCATCCCCCCCCCACACACACACCCCCCCCCCCAGGAACCCTCAGTTTGTTCTCCACAGTTAAGAATTTGTTTTCTGGTTTGTTTTTTTTCCCCCTTCCCATATGTTCATCTGTTTTGTTTCTTAAATTCCACATATGAGTAAAATCATATGGTATTTGTCTTTCTCTGACTGACTTATTTAGCTTAGTATAATACACTCTAGCTCCATCCACGTTATTGCAAATGGCAAGATTTCATTCTTTTTGATGGCTAAGTAATATTCCATTGTGTATATATATATATATATATATATATATATATATATATATACACCACATCTTTATCTATTCATCAGTCAATTGATTTGGGCTCTTTCCATAATTGGATATTATAGATAATGCTGCTATAATCATCAGGGAGCATGTGTCCCTTCAAATCTGCATTTTTGTATCCTTTGGGTAAATACTTAGTAGCGCAATTACTCGGTTGTAGGGTAGTTCTATTTTTAACTTTTTGAGGCAACTCCATACTGTTTTCTAGAGTGGCGGCACCAGTTTGCATTCCCACCAATAGTGTAAGAGGGTTCCACTTCTGCATCCTCACCAACATCTGTTGTTTCCTTTGTTGTTAATTTTAGCCATTCTGACAGGTGTGAGTGGTATTTTACTGTGGTTTTGATTTGTATTTCCCTGATGATGAGTGATGTTGAGCATTTTTTCTGAGTTTTTCATGTCTTCTTTGGAAAAATCAGACAGACAAAAATCTTGATAGGAAACTATTATGTAGTGTTTCTCAACATGTGATGTACAAGTTATTTAGGCTAAATATGAACATTTTTATTTTAATATTTACTTATTAAAATGCCTACTAGAAAAATATCACTAGAAAATCAAATTAATATTTAATGTCTATTGCTGCTTAGGGTAAAACTAGAATTATTTAAGTAAAAAGATGAGTCACATTAGGAAGTTATTGAATAAATGGTAGTTCAGTTGATATGGAAAAAACTATGAAGATATCCCACAAATGATTAAGGTTTAAAAACTTGACTATAAATCTGTCATTCAAAATTGGGATGAGTAAACTGGAAAAGCTATCAGGGAGGAAATAATAAAACTATCTTTAAACTTTAAACCTTACCAATTCCACAGAATTGGACTCATATCAAAGGAAAGAACCTGCGTAGTGCATATTTCTACTCAACAAAAGGAAAGAGTCGCCATGAATCAAATACTGCTAGAAAAGAAAATGTGCTGATTCCAATTCCTTGTCTCCAAAGGAATTTAAGAATAGTCCTGGCAAATATTTAACAGAGATGTGTAGGTGGGAGTTCAACAACTGGAAAGTTATTGGACTCAGATCATTTTCCAACCCAGAAACTTGGTGCTAAAAACATAAATACACTATTAACTCATTTTTCTACACTTACTAGGGATAATGAAAGCAAAAGTAATTTAAATGCAGAGAACTTTATTATCTGGTAAGCTCAACCTTCATAAAAATATAAAAAAGGAAAACAGATTTGAGTTTTACTTTGCTTGTACTATTCATGTTATCTCAGCTTGGATGAAGCAGGCCTAATAGGAACCTGACTTCTAACCTGGATAAATATTTAACAGAGAGAGTCTATTTAGAACTGGAAGGTACTGTTAAACCGGAAGGTGCTCAGATATTGCTGATAAACAAATGTTTCTCCCCACCGCCTAGAAGGATAACAATCTATGAAAAAGTTTAGATAAGTTACATAAAATAATTTAGCTATGATTTTTGTGCACACCTGAGTGTATGTACACTTTTACAATCCAGTAACAGTGATAAAAGCCTAACAACCTGGATCTAAAGTACAAAAGTAAACATAATTTATAAGAGGAGGAATGAAATACGAGGAAAAGGAAAGGATATGAAAATGTCATGGTGAACAAATACTGATAGTGGGAGAAACAAGCATATCATAAGAGAGAAGGAGCTGAGTCATGTCTTACAAAGTCAAGTGAGATGCAAATGAAGGGGAGTCAAATTTACTCCTAAAAATCCTTGGGAAGGCATTGTGGTGCTCCTGCGTCATCTCTCAATAAGGACAATTCAAGGATGTCTTATCAAGTTCTAAGACTCTAGCTGCTAGAATCCCTAGCCCACCGATTATCAAAGACATTATAAAACACTCAATTTCCATACTAAATATCTTGAGAGAAAATTTTTTAAATGAGAAAAATTGCACTTTTGCATTTGGTAGAATGTGGCTACAAGTGACTAATTAAATTTCAAATTTTCTTTGGGTTTTTTTTTTTGGATCGTGCATATTCAGGAATTGTTGCAAATAGATAAAAATGCATTATAAAATTATTTTCAATTTGAAAATTGAGTACAAATATTAATTTTACAGTTTAAAAAGGAGTTCATGTATTTAATTAAATATTGACTTTTTAATTTTTCAACTTACTGTATTTTGAAGTCAATATATTTTAATTCAAGGTTCAAATATTTTCAGAGGTCTTTTAATAACTCCAAAGCCTGAAAACAGCTTGCTTTAAAAGTAAATCGGCATTGAGTCCAACGTAGCCAACATCAGGAAGAACAATAATGACCACCACAAAAGTCACTGTTTTTCAGCTGAACACTTTATGTGCAATTTACATTGAGTTTGAGAGCCATGTAGTAAACTATAGATATAAATATATAGATATATAGATATATCTATTTTTTATTTATTTTTTTTATGGTGCCAGTTTTAAATACGGTTTTATTTAAGACATTGCATTTTCCACTTAACAATACAGTGCTTTTAAAGTGCAATGTTTATTTCCTTTCCCTGTGCACATATCTTTCTCTCTCTCTCCATACATATATATATATAATATATAAGATACATATATTTATCTTAAATACTAGAATTAAATACAACAGGGTGAATAGTCAAACCAAGCTACACACGCAAGAAACCCGATCACTTTAGGGAGCAACAGATACCCCACATCTCCGCCTCCTTTAGCCCATACACTTATCAGCTGAAATGGTAGGCAGAATCACCCACACAATTTACATGGTGGGTTTTTCTTCAGCTTCTCTCTGCTGATTTCTCTCTTTCCTTCTCTCTCCGCGTCTCCCCATTGTGTGCACTACAGTTTACTCTGGAACTCCAAGGTGAAATCTGAGGAGCTACAAGAAAGTCAGGGGAGAGCACACTCAAGTGCGGGTATCAAGGATCATTCATAAAGAAGCAACCTTTTGAGAGTGGCATTAAAAGAAAAGTAACATTTTAACAATTTTTTTTTTCAGGAGGGTTGGCATTTTTGGTGATAAAAAAGCATAAACAATGGAATAAAGGCAGCAAAGCCTGGGCATTTTTGAAGAGTAGTGAGATCAGAGTGTGTTCAGAAAAACAGCAGGAAATAAGGTTGGAAAAAAAGAGATCAAAACAGAACACACAGATTTTTTTTTTTTCTAGTATTATTCCATACTATTTGGAGGTGTGTTAAGGACAAATGTTTTCATTGCCTCTCCTGCAGGCTTTAAACCACCTGAGTTCCTAACTTAAAGTTTGATGTTTATTAAGGCTAGTAATTACTACTTGCTGCATTTCACATTCCACATTGCCTTGCCTTCAAAGTTGCCTAATTAATACCAAGGCTGACTTCCACATGCCTCACTCTACTCATTTGATGGTGTTTGCTCTAGTGCTCCTTGCAACTCGCAACAGTAATACTGGGAAGTAGAAGGAAAGGAGGGAAGGAGCTGCTACTGTCGACACACTAAAAAATAAAATCTGAAGATCACGTGCATACCATCCGCTGTAAATACCTCTTCAATGACAGTAAGCTGAAGGAGTTCAACCTTTCCCCTTTCTAAATGATCTTACATACTTTCTGTCTAGGCAGTGTTAGTCTGCTGGTGAGTGCTAACCAGTAGGGAAGTTAAGACCAGCATTCCTTTGCAAGGCTTTAGATTGTGAATCCTGGTTGGGAGCCGCTCAGACGGAAAGGCCTGTTTCCATGGCAACAGGAGCAGTTCCTATTGTTTCAGTTTGTCACTCATCACAGCGGTATTTGCCTTGGGAGACTGTGCTAAGCATTTCTAGCCGCATTTTGTTGTGGATTCAAGAGATTGGATGGCAAGGCTGCTATGGTTACCAGGGTTTTTGTCTTAGGGGAGATCCTAGAATAAAGTAGTCTCTCTGGTTCCAACAGAAATTTTAAATAACTAGTAGTGCAATAAAAAGAAAAGAAGTTGTGATAACTAACTCCCTTCTTGGACAATGGTAACAAAGTCTGACTTCTTTGTGTGTGTATGTGTGTGTATGTGTGTGCTTATGGTGATGGGGTGGTGGGAAGTGAGAAGTGAGAAAGGGTAAGATTAGAACAAGAAATAAAGAAAACATAGCATGATATTTTACCATTCCTTTTAAAATTAAGAAAAGAGAAAAGAATGGTTCAAAATATATATATACAGTAAATATTCACATATTCAAGGAATTCCTTTCATCAGTCTGCTATATAGCTTAATTCAAATGAATTTCTCCCCACAGTCATAAAAATAATCCATTTCCCAACCATGACCCCCTCCCTAGCACTGATCACTTAGGGTGCTGAAGGGATATATGAAAACAGAAAACCTTTGAGCTAATGACACTGACACTTTAGAGATTTTATTTGCTCCTTATTCTCACTCTTCATGGGTCTCGAGATTGAAGTAAAGAAACAGCCATAGAAAAGGCCACAACCAATACTGTCTTTTTTTTTTCCAATTATATAGTTACTATTACATCTCTAGAGTAGCAGACCACTGCAAAAATGATAACCATTAGCAAAAATTTATTTTATAAAAAAAATACTAGAAATAAAATTGTAATATGCTCAGAGATGGAAGATGGACACTTATTTTTATTAGATTTTGATTTTATGATTTCATCTTAGTATCTCTCTTATATCAAAAGATTCTACAATGTGATAAGAATTTAAGCAAGTGCATTACTTGCTTTGTTTCCCTTAAATTTCACTAAAAACTTTTAAGGAAACTATTATTTCTCTTTTCAGAGAGACTACAGTTAGTTGGCAGAACTATTTGACATTAGACATAGAGTCCCACTACTTCATCTACCAGGGATAGAACATTCTCATTTTTCAAATCACCCCAAATCAGAACCATACTATAGGTACTCCCTTATTATTTCCCGAGACCTGAGAGACCTGTGAATTATCAAGAAGTTGTCAATAGCTACACAGTATTTTCAATGTCTATAAACAGTGATGATTCCCACTTCATTTGTGGATTTTGACAAATCATCTGTATTTATATAGTTATAATGCATTCTTTCATTCTTAGAAAACATTTAATCAGCAACTAACTATTCTGTGACAAATTCTTTAATAGGTTATGAATATATGATATGCATTGTTTTCTCAGAATATTCTTTTGGGAAATATAGCACAAGATATTTAACTAGATTTAATCTTTTTGCCTTAAAGTTGAATGGATGCAGCCAAGGTTCATGAGGCATGAAATAGCAGGGAGACATCTGGAGAAGAAACTGGCTCTGCCCATAGGGCAGGGACAGATGGTTCCCCCCAATGAAATGGGAAGTTGGTTCTACCCCTCTAGGGACCTGCACAACTGTGTACATTCTCCATAAGTTGTATCTCTAAATTCCTCTACTGAGATTAAAGTAGAATAGATCTGCAAGTAAATCCAGCTTTCCTCTTTTTTCTTTTCCTAGATTGTGGTCACACTGCAGTAAAAATACTTTTCAAATGCTATTTTTCTTCCATAAACTTTATTCCCAGCATAAATATGTTGAGAGCTTTTAGAAGAATTTAGCTTGAAATTCAAGGCCATTGCAAGATGCAACCAAAGAATATACCACATAGGAGTCATGCTAATTGCAGGTGTTGAGAAAACAATCCCATCCTGAACAGACAATTTTGTGAAGAAACTGGATGCATGTATGTGCATGCACATGTGTATTCATAATCCTGTGTGTATGTAAATATATGCATAGCCTATACCAAGTTTTCAGATTTTAACCAGAAGGGTAATGAAAGCCCGCATTAGTGCTTTATGCATAAATAGCATTCTGCAGCTATTTTTTGAATGCATGAATGAATGAATGTCAAGAGAAAAGGATGAATATTGCCTGACTGCCTTAGTTAAAATGGAATGTTATTATAGGGCTTAACTCAGAGTTTAAGATTTGCATGATCATTTTTCTTTATTGTATTTCTCATTTGCTTAATATTCTAGTTGCTTATACATTTTATGATTAAAAGGTAATTATTTTGTTATAAACAAGTAGTACTTAAGACCTATTTTATGCCTTGCATATATACGTTATTGAGGTTGGCAAATTATTTACTCTCTGCCTTCTATCCAGTGCCACCTACTTGCAACGTTCATAGGTTTATTCTTTCATGTGAGACTTATTTATGGAGGCCTTCTCCGTGCAGTGCGTTGGGTACTGATGGAGGGGAGACTGACTGGCCATACATACATCTGTGAATCTCCACCCAGAGTACTGCAATTAAAGGTCAATGTGTTTTAAATTACCTTAATTGATGAATATATTAAGATTCATCAAAAATATATGCCTGCTTTAAAATAAGAAGTCCAGCTTGTCATCTGACCACCCACAAACCTTTACTGAGCATCATATATGAGTGAGGCTTTCCTGTGGAGAATAGAGACACGAATCACCGAATGTCTTCCAGAAAATGCACTGTTTCATGGCCTGCCCAGTGTCTCACAGTCTTGATTTTTGACATTCCATCACCTTGGCAGAACATTCTTCTCCTGTTTCTTGGTGCGATATTTACTCTAACTTTAAGACCCAACTCAAAAATTACTTCCTTTGACACTTTCGACAGCAGTTTGGTCTCCAAAAAAAAGGCATATGGTACCCTTTCTCTTCCTCTCCATAGCAGTCCAACTGCAACTCTATCATGGAAGAGACCAAGTTGATATTTTAAATTTTTTTAGATAATTTTAAATACATATGCAGTTATAAGAAATAACACAGAGAACTCCCATGTACTCTTTACTCAATTTCCTTCAATGGCAGTCTCTTACTATGCTACAATATCACAACCAGAATGTTGACATTGATACAGTCAAGATGTAGAACATTTCCATCAACAGAAGGATGCTTTATACATCCAACCACATCTGTATGCCACTTACATCTTCATTCTCTCCCACTCCATTTCTATAATTTTGTCATTTCAATGCTATATAAATGGACATATAGCATCATATATGTAATATATAGATACATTATAGATAATATACAAATACTGTAATCAATTATATTATGTATCTATTTTATTATACATCTATATAATATATAGTATATCTATAACATATTGTTATATATTTATAATAAATACATGTATAGATAATACATAAGTGGATATATAAAAATGGATAATGAAGTATGTAATCTTTTGGGATTGCTTTTTAACTAAGCATGTTTCCCTGGAAAGTCATGCAGGTTGTATGTGTACCAATAATATGGCTGTACTATTGTTTGTTTAATCATTCACCTTTTGAAAGACATCTGGGTTATTTCCAGTTTTTGACTACTAGGAATAAAACTGCTATAAACATTCATGTGCAGGTTTTTGTATGAACCTAAATTTTCATTCTCTGGAATAAATGCTCAAAAGTGCACTTGCTGGGTCATATGGTAGTTTCATTTATGTATTTAAGAACCTGCGAAGTTGTTTTCTAGAGTGGCCATATCATTTTACATCCGCATTAGCAATGCATGAATGCTCCAGGTTCCTCTGCATTCTTCTCAGCATTTGGTGTTGGCACCATTGTTTATTTTTAGTCATTCTGGCTAAAAAAACAAAACAAAACAAAAAATAATGTAAACAGACTAATCAGAGTACAATATAAGAAATGCTAAGGTAGGGGGCGACCGGGTGCCTCAGTCAGTTAAGTGTGTGACTCTTGATCTCAGCTCAGGTCTTGATCTCAGGGTCGTGAGTTCAAGCTCCAGATGGAGCCTATTTAAAAAAAAAAAAAAGGAATGCTAAGGTAGAAATAAAGATAGGGTTCAAAGAAAACATGTAGACAAAGCTTCTAATTCAATCTTGAGTGGGGATTTAAAGAAGTCTACTGAGAGAAGAAGCTAATTAGATGGAATATAAAGAATGAATACAACCCATTCAGGAGAAAAGATGAAGGAAAACTCTTGCAAGAAGAAGTCATATTGCCATGCCCAGGAATAAAGGGGAGCACCAGACAAACTGGGAAAATGCAAATAGCTTGGGATGTTAGCAGACAATGAGGAATTTGAGGAGGAGAAGATGGGAAGGTGAGGAGAAATCAAATAACAAAGGGCCTTGCGTGCCTTGTTGAGATTTGGCCTTCATCCAGACGGTAAAGGCTTGAGATAGAAATGATGGTCTCATTTGGAAATATACCTACTTCTTCTTCCCAACTGGCACTATCTTAATTTAGACAATTAATGTGTGAGCAGGAAAAGAAAACCCAAGAAAGAGACAGAGGAGGAGTGGTCAATGACAGTAAACGAATCCTTGTAGGCAAAAAGCTGAAGGCCACCAAATGCAGTAGGAAACCAACAAGGAGTTTAGAGTAGGGGTCAGCAAACTACACGTGTGAGCCAAATCCAGCCCACTACCTGCCATTGTAAATAAAGTATTATTGGAACACAGCTGCATCCATCTATTTATATATTGTCTGTGGCCATTTTTACCTATGTTAGCAGAGTTTAATTGAGACAGATACCCTCTATCCCACAAAATCAAACATATCTACTATCTGGCTCTTCATAGAATGTGTTTGCCGATCCTTTGTTTAAAGCAAAGTCACAGTTGATCAAGAAAAGGATCAGGTGTCCTCTGGATTTATCAGTAAGTAGGCTTTGGTGATTCCGAGAACAGTTTTCAGTGAAACAGTTGGTGCTAAACTTGAAGAACAGGATAAAAGGAAATGTAGAGACTAAATGCAGCCAAGTCTTTCAAGATATATTTACCTTCCCATCACCAACTCGCCCTTGCCCCAATCACCACCATTAAAATGTATTACCTCCATTTACAGATGAGGAAGCAGTGATTCAGAGATTTCTAACAACTTGGCCAAAGTTGCACAGCAAGTAGATAGGGACCAGAACTGGAATCTAATTACTATTTAATCAAAATTCACATTCTTTCTGCTGGACTGTATTTTTCCCTAGAATATAAGACCCATGAAATTGTCTTAGATTCTAAAACTTGTGAACTTAGAAGGCAAAGTATTCTTGCAGTGAAAATGACATCTTGAAACCTCATCTGTTATCCCTGCTGACAGGTACACTAACAGTGAGATCATTTAATAACTATGTTCGATTAATCCAAAATCATTCTCTCTCCAAATATAAAGGATTCTTACTCCCCAGACCCTTCTAATTTTCTGAAACTGCCTACTCAGAGTAAGTTTTGGAGACATAATGGAGTTCACTTACAATAGCATCTGTTTTAAAATATTTTGCAAAGCAAAGACAATGAATAAATGCAATCTTTTAAATTAATAGCTATTAAGGGAACAATAATAACAACAATAACAATAGGGGGAGGGAAGCTTTTCTAAGAAAAGGAACAGAGAGACCTGGTAGACCTGAACCTACCTATCTTATAAAGCTTTACATGAAAAACCTGAATAAAAGGATATGACCAGGGCACCTGGGTTCCTCAGTCTGTTAAGCGTCTGCCTTCGGCTCAGGTCATGATCTCAGAGTCCTGGGATCGAGCCCCCATCAGGCTCCACACTCAGCAGGGAATCTGCTTCTCCCTCTCCCTCTGCTCCTGCTCGTGCTCTCTCTCTGTCTCACTCTCTCTCTTTTTTGCTCTCAAACAAATAATTTTTTTTAAAAAAAGGATATGAACATGTTTTCCTAATATGTGATTGAGTATTTCTCAAATTCATAGTCTTATGTTATAGGAGACATTAGTTTCACTTTTTCCCCATTTCTTTGTCAAATTTCTGACCCACAATTTTAGGTAAGATTAGCAGGCAGAGGGAGAGGGCTGCTATCATATATGTCACCATTCATTACAAATCACCCTAAAGCAGTAACACTCAGTGGGGATCATCTTGCCCCTCTAGGGACATTTGGCAATGACTGAAGATAATTTTGGTTGTCACAACCTGGGACAGAGGAAAATGCTACTAGTATCTAGTGGGCAGAGGCCAAGAGGTGCTATTACACATCCCACAGTGCACGGGATGGAGGATGGTCCCCCCACCAAAGAATCTTCTGGCCTAGAATGTCACTAGTGCCCAGGAAAAATCCTGCTTCAGAGGAACACCATGTGGCACATTGGCATTTCAGTCAATGACATAGTCACCAATATTCCAAACATACTAATTACACATGGGCAACCATTATTGGCAAAGTCATGAAGTATAATTCCTAAATTGTCAAAGTTGGGAAGGATAGCCTAAATGGAAAAATTAAATAGGGATGATTCAAAGAAAAAGATAATGTATTATATCAGTATCACCAAGTATAATGCTCAATGAAAACTGGCCCTCCTTTTAAAAGATGGCATTACACACATGTATGACAGTGTACAAATACCCTTTGGACCAGCAGCCTGGAACTACATAAAAACAGTACAATAAAGACCTATATGAGGCATGTTGCCAATTTATCCACAAAGAGAGAGAGAAATGGTGATCTTAAAGGTATTTGTCAAACAAGCGCAATGCTGTATAACTAATACCTAATTGCTCATCTAGAACATATTATCTATCAGGCAGAACAAAGGTGGGTAATTTGCTAGGATCTACTGAGATGATTTACCAAATTACTGAATAAAAATACACAGCTTATATTACAGTTATGACACTAAACCAATCAAAACCCCATATACTCAGAATTAATGGTGATTTGACCAAACTTCCTTTGTGGGTTTTAGAAAATATACTCCAAGGAAATAAATCAAAGGTATTATAAAAACCTCAACTGGAAACTGAAAATTGACATCTGAATTTTTTCAGAACTACTATAAAGATTTCAATAAAGTTTGGTACTCAAAAACTGTAATATGGGAAAATGCCAGTAATAATTTTAAACATGAATTAAATTTGTTATTGCATTGTTACTATTATAAAACAAATTACATACCAATATTAGTGTGTAATTTAATTTGAACAGAAATTTACCTTTTTGGATCTTAAAAATAAACTCTACAAAGAGAAATGGAGAAAAATCTGATAGCTGACTTTGTCATCAAGTAAGCACTAGAAACACACTCTGGTAAGTTGGATCATTGCTCTCAATTTTTCATTCCTGTCCTTTATTAGAATTATAGATGCTATGCCCTTTGTCATATGACCTTGCAATGTGAGTGAGTATATTTCCTCACTCAGCTGATGCTGGGTTTAAACACATGACTTGCTTTGCCCAATAGGATATGGGCTAAAGTGACCAAGTCGGAGCTATAAGTTGAAGCCATAGAAGGCATTTCATAATTCTGCTCACTTTTTTGTTTTTACATTGCTTACCATTAGAGAAATATGCCTCACACAGCTATTAACTAATTAATTAGAGACATGTAGGGCTGACCCACAGACTTGGAAACCAGAAAAAATATTTGTTGCTGTAAGCCAATGAGATTTTTGAGGTTGGTTGTTACAGCAAAAACTGACTATTACACTTACTAAAGACTTCTCTAGCAATGTTTATACTGTGGATGTTTGATGCTTACCACCCCCCCAGCATTTGTTTCCCTGATTTTCAAGTGGACACCCACCTTCAGTCCACACAGTTTAGCAAGAAGTGCTGGGGTGAAGCAGGTGTTGGCATTCCTCTGGGTGCTGTGATTTGATTTGCACCATGGACGCATGATTTTAGAAGGGCCAATGAGAAAACATTTCAGAACTTTTGGAAGACCTACCAAAAAATAATTTTACTGTTTCCTCCTAGTCTTTTACTAGAAGAATGGGAAGTTGAGGCTATGCAGACATCTTGCCCACATAAGAGAAGCCCAGAATTACCAACACTTAATTCAACACTTAATTCAACAAAGTTGAAAGTAGAGGAAACTACTAGAGGGAAACATATTCTGAAGACGTGGCCCAGTACCGGGGCCCAACTACACCTGAAGAAAAATCTAGCTTTGTATTTTTTTTATGTGTTGATAATTAGTGATTCCTTAATATAATTTGAATTGAGTTATCAGCCTCTGACCACAGAGAGATTCTTAATGGATATATCATCACTTATTTCAATTTAAAGGACAGGAAATAGAGAAAATATATTTTTTAAAATGCAAGTTTCTTTTATTCAAACTGAAACACTCAGCAATTCTGTAATGTGTATAGAAAGAATATAATAATAATAATAACGATTATGTGTATAATTAATATAATAATATTATATATATTATATATATAATGTGTATAGAAAGAAGAATTCAGTCTAGAAAGAGAACAATTATAAAAGCATATGCAAAGTAGATGCTTAAATCTCCTTCTATTCATATAATTTTCTTGTAAAATTGAGTATCATTATAACATAATTATAGTTTATCCAAATCCCAACATGAAATTAACATTTCAAAGATATAATAGAATTATAACATTTTTCCTACAGGACAAAATATTTTATCAATTCAGACTAAATTTATCATTTCCCCAACTTCACATGAAATATAACAGACTATCTAAAACTCTACTAAATTTAAAATGAACAAGTTTTAATCCCAGGTTTATAAACAAGATACAAAAATACCTCTGATAACAGAGGGAATGAAGTATGTCTGTCCTGAAGTCAGGTCTGCATTAATCTATTTGTCCAGATAAGACAGGCAAAGTATTTGTTTGTAATTGAGTAAAGGAAACTTATTTCTATCACTTAATCAGGTTGCCTTGACTCACTGAAAAGTTTCCCTCGGTGACCATTAGTAATGTATACACATTGCCTAAAGTGACTAAGTGCTTGATAAGTAAATTACCAGATGTTAATATTTCACTTCAAGTTGCTTAGCTACCACCTATATTTTAGAATTTTCTATTTCTTTGACTGCAAACGGGATACACACTGTTTTATATAATTTGTAAAACACTGAATTGTGCAAAGATAAAAGCCAGCCATGTTCTAAACACAGGATATTTATTACTGTTACTATGTTATCGTATTTCTGTCTAGAATTTATTTTCTAGAATTATATTGCTTATATTATCATGTGCCCTTTTTACACTTAGTATATTTGAATATTTTCCTATGATAATTATTTGTTAAAAACAATTTAAAAAATCACAACTCACATCTCCAAATTCCTACAATAATCTCCATGAATTGCATCATCTCATTATCTATCTGACCCAACTATCCCATCCCCACACCCCGCCCCCCCCCTTTAACTTGACTCTGGTCAAAACAGACTCCACTCACTTCCTCCAACATGCCATGATGGCCCCACCTTCTTGTCCCTTCCACCTGGTATGCTTTCCCTCCTGATGTGCATTGGTCATTCTACCTCCTCCAAATGGCAAACCTCTGTGAGATGCACCATGGCCCACCAGCTGACAATGATCACGGTTTCTGGAGTCAGAATTCACATACTAGCTGGTGACCTTGGGGACACTGCTGAATCTCTCTGTGTTTTGGGGAATAACAATAACTACCTCATGGGTCTGCTGTGAGAATTAAATACTTCTCTATTGCAAAACCCTCTTTGTTACCAGCATTCTCAGTGTTCCAAGCCAGGTCTTTTTTCTAATGTCACTCTTTCCGTAGAGCATGTGTCATTTGAGAATATACTCTATTACTTACTGGTTTGTATATTTTTATTACAAATTACTGATGTACTATGTGTATTGTGTACCGCCTTATCTCCTCTCACTAGAATATAAGGTCTATTGATGTGAAGATTTTCACCCTGAAGACTACCTCAAAACTGCACTCAAAGACAAAAACAAACAAAAAGTTAACACTAATGTAGGATGTACAAAGCCATCACTATCCTAAGCTTCTTAAATGTAGTGATCATTTGTTCCTTGCCATAACCCATGGAATAGGTATTATTATTATTATTATTATTATCTCAATTTTATAGATAAGAAAATGGAAACATTCAAATCCTTAAGCAATCCTCCCCACTGGTAATGCTATTAAATGGTGAGAGGAGGATTTGAACCTAGGCAGTCTGGTTTTATTTCTTATTTATTTATTTATTTTTATTATGTTACGTTAACCACCATACCTTACATCATTAGTTTTTGATGTAGTGTTCCATGATTCATTGTTTGCATATAACACCCAGTGCTCCATGCAGAACGTGCCCTCTTTAATACCCATCACCAGGCTAACCCATCCCCGCACCCCCTCCCCTGGCAGTCTGGCTTTAGAGAGAATGTTCTTGACCATTATGCGATGCTTCTGATAAACATGAAATGATTAGATGTGCTGAATAAACCAAAGAAGGAAGCACCGTCCTATTAATAGGGTCAACTTTCTTTCATATGCCTCACCTCCTTCTGAAAAAAAGGTAAATTCTAGTTCCTCTAAGACATTGCTTTTTCTAATCAGAGAAATGTAGACAGGAAGGTAGAATAGTGAGGCTTTTATTTCTCATCCCTCCTTCAGTGTGAGAGGAACCACCTTCCTTTGGGCTGGGTGTCCAAATATGTTGGAATTTTTCCTTTGTTCCTTCCATCACCTTCACTTGGCTTCCAGCTTCATGCAGATTTGCATCCATAATGCAAATGACCTTTGCTGGCCAATGTGTGTTCCCTTTAACTTGGGTTTAACTTACTTTTTCTCTTTTTTCATATTACAGCACAACTTGTTAGTATACTATTAACAGCAGCAATTTTCAAGCAATTACATGATAGTTTCAGTCAATTCACCAGCATATTCTGTTCTCCCACTCCATATATACTGCATTCTAATATAATTTCTTTTATTGAAATATGAGTTGTTTGCTGAATGCATTATGAAACTCCACATGGATGTATTATGAAAGCAATACTTTCTAGCTGTGCTCAGCTCTGCTCCAGCTTTGCTCAAATATGTCATAGGGGTAGGAGGAGGGGTTCCTCCTTTAATCCTTGAAAGGGAGTGAGTAAACCAATGTTCACGCCCCTTCATCAAAAGAAGACTAAAACACACTTAAACTTCACTGTCCTCTAGGACTATCCAGAACATGATTTCTCAAAACAGAACCCACAGACAACTTCTGCGTCAGAAGCAGCTCAAATGCCTCATAAAAATGAGGACTATTATTTCCCAACCTAATTTTTTACTGACTTGAAATTTGCCAAGGCAGGGCAAAGGAATTTGCATTTTTTTAAAAGATTTTATTTATTTATTTGAGAGAAAGAGAATGAGAGAGAGAGAGAGCGAGCAAGCATGAGAGGGGGGAGGGTCAGAGGGAGAAGCAGACTCCCTGCTGATGCAGGACTCGATCTTGGGACTCCAGGATCATGACCTGAGCCAAAAGCAGTCACTTAACCAACTGAGCCACCCAGGCCCCCCGGAATTCGCATTTTTAACAAGTACCGCCAAGTAAGTGCGTGTGTGTATTAATATATATTAAACATTATTATTCATCAAATAAATGTTCAGCACCTTCTATGTGCCATTTCCTATGCTGATTTCTGGGAATATAATGATAAACAGAAAAAGACACAATCCCTGTCTTCATGGAATTTCAGCCGAGCAGGGAGGCAGATATTAGTCAAATGACCATACAAAAGCACAGAGAATCTTTACTACGACAAGGACTACGAAGGAGAGAACATCCAAACTGTGGATGCTTGGCCTTGCCAGGAATTGCAAGGAAAGTGTCTCTGAACTGAAACCCCCAACAGTATAAATGAACTCCGTTAGAGGGGAGAGGGGTTGAGTTCCAGGGAGTAGGAAAGTGACGTCATAAATCATGCTGCAGGAGCCTGCAGAGAGAAAGGCGGGCACCGGAAGCCCAGGGTGATGACAGCAACTGGGCTGAAGGAGTAGATTATAAGAAGCAGCAAGATTGGTGGTAGCTGCCAGACCACACTGAGCCTACAGACTAGCTCTGCCTTTACTTTCTACAAATGCAATGGGAACCCCTTGGAGGACTACCGTGGGGGAGAGGACACTGGCAGGGTGATAGCTAAAATTATTCTTATTGACCCTAGAACTGGGGAGTCAAATAGGATAACACTAGCCATATGTGGCTATTTAAATTTAAATGTAATAAAATTAAAAACCCAATTCCTCACTTACACTGACTACTTTTCAAGTGCTTAATAGTCACATGTGGCTGGTAACTACTTATCAGACAGCACAAATATAGAATATTCATTGACGCAGAAAGTTCTAACAGCAGTGCTGCTCAGAGGAGGTCTGCAGACCCCAGTGTGGTAGCCATCCCCTGAGAGCTGGTTAGAAATGCACAAAGTCAAGTCCTGCCCTGCATGCTAAGGGGATTCTTAGGTGACTTGTATGCATATTACAGATTGAGGGCCATAATTCTGAAAGGTAACTGAGCATTTAATGAAATCCTATATAATAATCTGATGCTTTGAATGGAGTGAAAATTACAGATAAACTTCTAATATAGAGGATAATGACTAAAGAGATGTCAATTTTGCCAAGTAAAGGACCAATTTGAGCCCCAATGTCACAAGATCTCTCTTTAAGAACTTGGTGGAATATACACACCACCTGATTCAGATCAAAAGCTTTACATTTGGGGAAAGGGGGATTGTCTTACAGTTCTTTCCAAATGTGATTTTGAGGTGTTACCCCGCTGCCCCCCCTTCCCATCCTTTCCCCTGTATTACCTCTCTCTAACGTCTCTCTGTTGTGAGTAGGACTGCTACATATCATACCAATGGAATCCAGGCTGTGACACAAAAAGCTTAATTTTCTTTTTTAGGGTTCCCGGTGGAAGACTATAATATGTGAAATGTTATTTGTTAGATCGTTAAGAGAAACTAATGAACTCACTGGCTTCCTGAAATTGTATTCTGTTTTTCAGGAGGATGGGTGCCTATTTATTTTTAACTGTACTATTATCATATAAATAGATCAACTTGCGGTTGTTATGGTTTTCAGACACGCACTCCACTCCGGTTGCATTGCGCTGTCTGTTACGTGACAAACTACCTGAGGAAGCTCACCAAAATGCCAACCTTGTAAACAAAGCATGAGAACCAACATAACACATGTGGGGATGGAAAAAAAAAAACCCTTCCAAATAGCTAGGCTGTGCTAAGGGTTAATTTTGAGCTAGAGTCCAGCTACAATATCAACATGACGATAATCTTAAAATGAACACTTACCTATGATGAACATGTACTAATCACGATGGACTGAATTTTTGTGTCCCCCGAAAGTTCACATGTTGAAGCCCTGCCCCTCAGTGTGATGGTATTTGCAGACAGGGCCTTGCGGAAGTAATGCGGCTTAGATTAGGTCATGAAGGGTAACAGTCTCTCCTTGACCAAACCTTAGTCAGTCTCCTTTGTCTGAGTCCTCTCCCTAAGAAGGCCCCAACTTTCATACTACCCTGTCTGTCTCGGCCCTGTCCGATTTTAGTAAGAATCCTGATAAATCAGTTAAGCCAGAATTCTCCACCCTCAAAATCCAATCACGCTGATTGACAACTGGGTTCTTCATCCCCCACACCCCCCAGGTGATATCTGGTCACATGGCCTGCCTTCAACAAGAATCCTGCTGGATCAATTCAGTCAGATGCCCCCTTACCCCAGATGTTCTCTCTTAGTAATTTTCCCTCCTGTGACTCCCATCCTGCAACGTTGCTATAAACATTCCGCCATTCCTTGCTGTGTTCAGAGTTGAGCCCAATCTCTCTCCCCTACTGCGAAACCCCATGGCAGTGGCCCTCCCTCTATTATCCGGATAGTCCTGAATAAAGTTGGCCTTACCATTTTAACAAGTGTCACAATACTCTTTTCTTTAACAGGGTGAGACCATCAGGGCAGGATTAGTGGGTGTGTTGAAAAGAGAAAGAGAGATCCCTCTCCCTCTCTCCATCTGTGAAAGCACAGAGGAAAGGCCCTGTGAGGAAAGGCCATGTGAAGACATGGTGAGAAAGGAGGGTCTGTTTTCCAGGAATACCATTCTTGCCAGAAACCGAATTTGCTGGCACCTTGATCTTGGACTTTGAGGCCCCAAAACTGACAGAAATAAATTTTGTTTAAGACACAGTTTATGACAGCCTGAGCAGCCACTATGAGCCAGGCCCAGAGCTACGTACACCTTAAAGATACTGTCCCATTTATCATGACTTACATTACTAAGCTAAAGTGACTAATACCACAAACGCTTTACAAATGAGGAACTGAGGTTCACAGAGATTAGGTAACTTCCCAAGGTCACTCTGTCATTATTCCAAAGTCATCTCATATTTACTTTTAATCCAAATCCAAAAAAAAAAAAAAAAAAAACCCAAAAAACCCATGTAATACTTTAAGGACCACAGAAGTAAAATACAGCAGCTGTAAGAGCCATCCAAAGCATTGAAAATGCTGCTAACAAATTTTGACAGCTATGTTAAACTATTACCTGCACTCAAACAGATGCTATTATTTTTACGGGTATAATTAGGTTGGGTGTACAAAACAAATACATCTGTGGTTATTTCTTGTTTTTAATCTGAGAAATCTTACTCATTTGGATTCATGTAGCACAGACAAGATGGCCTGCTAAACCTACAAATGTACATCAAAAGGGAACTCCTGTGTGGATTGGAAACCTGAATTCTAATCCCTTTTTTGTAACTAATTTGGCGACCTTGAGCAGGTCACTGCATCTCTTAGGACAAAGTGTTCTCCTGTGGGAAGAAGGGGCTGGTCTCTAACAATCCCCCCGGAGTTAACACTGTCTGATTTTGTGTTCTCAAAGAGAGCCTTATCAAGAATTCTATTATCTCAGCTGACAAAATAAAATGTTTGATCTTTATAACAGATTTAAGTCTTGCTATAAGATTACTTTGAATTTTGGCCTCTAGGGTCAAAAAAATAAAAGAATAAAAAAGAAAGAGAGAGAGAGAGACATTCAGACACACACAGAGAGAGAAAGGGAGCCAGAGGGAGAGTGTGAGGAAGAGAGGAAAGGACGGAAGGAGGGAGGGAGGAAGGGAAGTAGAAAGAAGAAAAGAAAGAAAGAAAGAAAGAAAGAAAGAAAGAAAGAAAGAAAGATCAATCATATACGCTGTTCTACCAAAAAGAAAAAAATATTCAGACATTGTTTAGCTGATAAAATCCACACTGCTAGGAAATGTTAAATAATTAGTTTTATTGGCCAGGTCTGGTCTCATTCAGTTGGAAGTGACAGAAACTCATCTCAAAGTGCATAAAGTAAAAACAACAACAAATTTATTGATTCACATAAATGAAAAGTTCATGGATGGGTATGGTTTCAGGCAATTATCTCTGCCAGCAACCCCAGGCTTACATACTCTCTCACTTCTCTTTCTAATTAAAGCCCCAGAATTAAATCTCATTGGCCAAAAAGGGGTCATGTGCCCCTATTTAAATCAGTCCTTTGGTCAAAAAAGGTAGTATGCCTATTCTTTGAACCAAAGATGAGGGCAGCTTTACTCTTAGTCACCTAGAAGCCACAAGAAAAATCCAGCTAAGATTACCATACAGCTGGCAAGCAAAAAACCGTAATCATCTACCAAGAAAGATATTAACAATACTGGCATAATAATGGCATGTGAGTGGTTTCTCCATCTTACGAAAGATAGTATAATTACACAGGCCTACCTTGGAAATACTGTGGGTTCAGTTCTACACCACTGCAATAAAATGAATAGGGTCATAAAGCAAATTAAATATTTTTTTGATTTCCCAGTACATATAAATGTTATGTTTACACTATACTGTTTTCTATTAAGTGTGCAATAGCACACTCATGTCTAAAGTGTGCATACCCTAATTAAAAAATATTGCTAAAGAATGCTAACTATCATCTGAGTTTTCAGCAACTCATAATCTTCTTGCTGTCAGAGGGTTTTGCCTCGACGTTGATGGTACTAACTAATCAGGGTGGTGGTTGCTAAAAGCTGGAGTGGCTGTGGCAATTTCCTATAATAAGACAATGATAAAGTTTGCCGCATCAACTGACTCTTCCTTTCACAATTTCTATGAGCATGCAATACTGTTTGACAGTATTTTGCCCACGGTAGATCTTCTTTTGAAATTGAAGTCAAACCCCTCAAACCCTGTCTCTGCTTTATCAGCTAAGTTTCTGTAATATTCTACATAGTCTATGTAATGTTCTTTGTTGTCATTTCAACAATCTTCATAGCATCTTCACCAGGAGTAGACTGTCTCTCAAGAAACCACTTTCTTTGCTCATCCATCAGAAGCAACTCCTCATCTGTTAAAACTTTACCATGAGATTGTAGCAATTCATTCACATCTTCAGTCTCTACTTTTGATTCTAGTTTTCCTGCTATTTTCACCACATCTGCAATTCTTTCCTCCACTGAAGTCTTGAACCCCTCAAGTCTTCCATGCAGGTTGTGATCAACTTCTTCCAAACTCCTGTTAGTGTTGATATTTTGACCTCTTCTCATGAATGCTTTTAATGGTATCTAGAGTGGTGAATCCTTTCCAGAAGGTTTTTAACTTACTTTGTCCAAATCCAACACAAGAATCACTATCTATGGCACCTACAGCCTTACAAAATGTATTTCTTAAATAATAAGACTTGAAATTTGAAATGAGTCCTTGATTCATAGGCTGCAGAATGAAGCTTGTCTTGGCAGGCACAAAAACAACATGAATCTCATTGTATATCTCTATCAGAGTTCTTGGGTGACCAAGCACATTGCCCGTGAACAGTAATACTTTGAAAGGAATCTTTTTTCTGAGCAGTAGATCTTAACACTGGGCTTAAAATCGTCAGTAAACAATACAGTAAATCAATGTGCTGTCATCCAGGTTTCGTTGTTCCATTTATAGAGCATAGACAGGGTAGACTTTGCATAGTTCTTAAGGGCCCTAGGATTTTCGGAATGATAGATAAGCACTGGCTTCAACTTTAACTCACCAGCTGCATTACCTCCTAAACCAGAGTCAGCCTGTCTTTTGAAACTCTGAAGCCAGGAACTGACTTCTCCTCTCTAGCTATGAAAGTCCTAGGTGGCATCTTTTTCCAATAGAAGGCTGGTTTGTTGGAACTGAAAATCTGTTGTTTAGTGTAGACAACTTCATGAATTATCTTAGCTAGATCTTCTGGATGACTTGCTGCAGCTTCTACATCAGCACTTCTGCTTCACCTTGCACATTTATGTTTTGGAGATGATTCTTTCCTTCAACCTCAAGGACCAACCTCTCCTAGCATCAAGTTTTCTTCTGTAGCTTCCTCACCTCTCTCAACCTTCATAGAATTGAAGAAAGTTAGGGCCTTGCTCTGGCTTAAGAGAATGTTGTGGCTGGTTTGATCTTCTAACCAAACCACTGAAACTTTCTCCATGTTGGCAAAAAGTCTGTTTTGCCTTCTTATCATTTGGGTGTTCACTGGAGTAGCATTTTTAATTTCTTTCAAGAACTTTTCCTTTGCATTCACAATTTGGCTGTCTGGCACAAGAAACGTAACTTTTGGCCTGTCTCAGCTTTTGACATGCCTTCCTCACTAAATTCAGGTATTTTTAGCTTTTGATTTAAAGTGAGAGATGTGAAACTCTTCCTTTCCCCTGAACACTTAGAGGCCACTGCACGGTTTTTAATTGGCCTAATTTCAATATTGTTGTATGTCAGGGAATAGGAAGGCCTGAGGGGGAGAGGGATGGGGTAAGGGCTGGTTGGTGGAGCAATCAAAACACATACAACATTAATCAATTAAGTCTGCCATCTTATAGAGATGTAGCTCATGGTGCCCCAAAACAATGACAATAGTGACATCAAAGATCACCGATCACAGATCACCGTAAAAAATGTAAAAATAAAAAAGATTGAAATATTGAAAGAATTCCCATAACGTGACACACAGACACAGAATAAGCAAATGCTAATGGAAAAATGGTGCCAATAAACTTGCTTGACGCAGGGTTGTCATAAACTTTCAATATGTAAAAAGTACAAAAAATTAAAGCAAAATAAAAATGAGGTACACCTGTAGTTATAAATTATTGAGCATTCCTTATATGCTCAGAATTGTGCTAAATGCTTTACACATATTACCTACTTTATTTGACACACAGATGAAGAAATAGAGGCTCAAAGAACTTACATCACTTGCACGGAATCCCAAAATCTAGTGGGAGGCAGAGCTAAGATACAATATGGATTTATCTCATTTCCCAGTGTATGATCATAAGACTCTTAACTAGATACTACTTCCGTAAGAACTAACTTGGTATCTTATTTTCAGAGAGTAAAAGAAAATGGAAGCCTTAAAGTAAAATAACTTCTACAACGTGGCTTCAAAAAACAAAGGTCTTTTGAGAGAACAAGAGTACAATGGAATATGGTTTAATAATGCCCAGAATGGATCCGTGACATAATCAGTAATACACTGTTTTAAATAATTCAGTTACCTTACTTCCAAAGTACCATGAGGATCAAAAAACAATCTTCAGATAATATATGCATATGTATGTGTGTATATATGCGTGTGTGTATACACATACACATAATCAGAATTCAATGTTTGCAAAAGAGTTATTAACAATCAGAACACGTAAACCTCTGAGAACCATCCACAACTCTTACTAGTTACATCAGAAATACTAATTATATCAGTTACTAGTGATATCTGAATTATTTCAAGTCATGCAGCTAAGGATACGGGGACATCACTAACGAGTCATTTGAAAGTTGGCTGTTCATATACCTATAACCATCAACTTTGGCAGCTAGTCATTGAGTTACCACAATGGCATGACTCTGAGCTAAACAATTTTCTATATTAGGGGTTGACAAATGGTGGCCTGGGTCAAACCCAGGCTGCTGAATGTTTTTGCAAATAAAGTTTTATTGGAACATAGTCATGCATACTGATTGACTTACTGCCTGTGACTACATCTGTACTACAGTGGTAGAGTTAAACGGCTGCTACAGGGAACTTCCACCCGCAGGGGTCAAAAATATTTACTACACCGTCCTTTACAGAGAAAGATTGCCAATCCTTGTTCTAGAATTGCATACATATTGCAAGGAGGACTTGAATTATTATTTTTTTAAAGATTTTATTTATTTACTTGACAGCGAGAGAGAGAGAGAGCACAAGCAGGGGGAGCAGCAGGCAGAGGGAGAGGGAGAAGCAGGCTTCCCGCTGAGCAGGGAGCCAGATGCGGGGCTCGATCCCAGGACCCTGGGATCATGCCCTGAGCTGAACGCAGAGGCTCAATCGACTGAGCCACCCAGGGGCCCCAAGGACTTGAATTTTAAAGGGAAACTCCAAAAACCCTAATTTTTTCCCTCCTCTTTTGTAAATCATAGGTAAGGAAGCTAATATTTTATGAAGACAGACTGAATTTCTAAGGCTATAAAAAGAACATCATATCACACCTCAAACCAACCTTTGGGAAAATGAGGTAATGAACTGCTTACCAGGACAGTTCACGTGGATGCCTGGAGAGTCCCCTCCTGCTTTAACTCCTTTAAATTCTGTTTCTATTCAGCCTTTAAAAAAAAAGTTAATGAGCTGGACTCTTTCCATGTGTCCTCTTTGGGACAGCTATAATTTGGAAGCTATGACATGAACTTTCTTTTCTAAAAGTTTCCTTAAAACCTTTTAAACTGTAAAATCTTCCGTAATGGTTTCCCTTTCATTGGTTTCTACAAACCATGTCTTGTTTCCTTCCCACTAAATCATGATGACCCTGTAGTCATATATAAATGAGACACGTTCAACCCTTAACAGGCATTCAAAGCACCATGTGGCTACTGGGGGACCTTGCTTACCCACATGTCCTTTGAAAGATTAACTAGGCACTTGGCCTTTATTGGTCTGTGCTTGGAATTACTGTATTTCATCTGTTTTTCTTAAGCAGTTTGGGCTCTGGATGACCCACTTTCAGTAAAGAAGGTATTTATGTAACATTAAAGCATATTGCATTTTCCCTGGTTCTGAATTAAACTCTAGAGCTAATGCCTTCATTTTCTACACACAGACTGATTACTCCAATCTTATCTGATTGGATGGAAAGAGGATATTTTGGATGTGAAATTCTTGTCTTGATCCTTTATCTTCAACTCTAGACTGCACAGGGAATCCCTGATCAAATTTCCAGCAGTTACATGCTGACGACATATTAGGCATTAGGGTATACCGCTCAGAAATACCTCTAATGGTCTGCCAGTTGCTGGATACATTTTGCTTGTGCTATTTAAATAAGCTAGCCATGTTTCATTGTGCACCATAATGTTTCACTGTTGGTCTCACAAGCCTTAGATTTTTCAGATTTTCAACAAATTGAAGAGTAAAGATATGAATGTGAACGTATATAAGAAGTATCACCCCAAGCCAGAACAGAATATATCCCCCTCAAAGGAAGAACACATTTTTGGTTATAAAGAGACCATATGGCTACCAGAAAAGCAAAACAAACAACAACCCTTAGAATATTTTAAAATCAGCACAGGAAAGCTGTTGACAAGGGAAACAGGATTGCAACGTGGGTGAGAGAATCAGAACTCTGAGTTAAGATCTTCCTAAGAACAACTCATTCATTGCTGCATGCTGTTCCACTTACAGGGAGAAGTTGCCTCCCCTCCCTACCCCAAAGTCCATATCCTCCCAAAGAGCGTTTGCATCAGCCCTCATATCTGTAAACTCCCCTTCTGGAATGCCAATTCTATGTGCTGAAACTACTAAAATGCAAATAGAAATGCTTCCACTAACTCTACAGTTACATACATTTTGGTACGACTGCCTTAAGGCTTGTTGAAAATGCACTGAGTGTGTTCCATCTATGCTTATTCCCTGTCAAACAACCATCCAAGGAGAAGACAATGTCACCATGAGGTGGGGATCTGTTCCAGCAGTCAGCATGTGACTAACAAACCAGTTGGGAGTCCAGAACCCCAGGTCTTTTTCTCTACAACTCTTAGAAAAGATGCATTCTCTTTCCACTGAGAATGCCTAGCTGCTCACAGGTAAGCCTGGAGGTATAAACATGCTCCAGAAAGACAGACCCTGTCGGACAATGAAGTCAGCATGGAGAGCAGAGTTAGGAGACTGGAAAGATGAATCCCAAATGGCATCATTTGAGTCCAAGAGTGAAACGCTCCCTAAGGAAAGAGCTTCTGTTACTTCAGTTAACTAATAAATTAACTTTTTGTTTAAGCCACTTAGAGATGCCACTTATAGGATAGTAACAAATAAGAGCTATTTTTTAAATGATCAAAAAATAATAAACTCTTAGTATGATATGTTTATTAGATACCAGAATTTTGAAGATATGTGTTATTTGATAGAAAAATGTTGATATATGAGGAGGGAGGAGGAAGAATCTGGATCCATAGGAATCTGGAACCTCTAGGCCTGAATGGAATGCAGAATGGCCAG